>NC_086371.1:3230000-3855833 GCF_036324505.1 Eleginops maclovinus
GATAAATAAAGTTTAGAAACACTTAACCGTTGCAGTATATGTATGCATCACTACAGCAGGGTTTGCATTCTGTGAAGAAAACTAAACATGCTTTTTGTCTCTCAGAGCTGTACACAGCAGGGGACAATCCATATTGTTAAGGGACTTGGATGCTCAGCAGAGAGAGATCAACACAAACAAGGTTTTCAATAATCTTTCTTTCAGGTACAGATATACATGCTGTTGTATACACATTAAACAACCTTTATGGCATCCCAGGAGCCTCTGGTTTCTTTAGGCCTGCTGAAAGAAAACCAATAAGATAGACAGGAAGCAGTCTAAGATGCTACCACGTAATAAAGATGTTCCTGTTGTCCATGTTTACTATCCACTGTTAACCGTCTGATGAAGTCAAAAAGGGATAGACCTCTACTGATTGGTCTTTTTCCAGTCTGATCAGCCCTCCAGCTCTTCAGACTTTGAAGAGTTTTATTCCTACTACTGCGAAATGTAGTTTACAAGGTACCTCACACAAGTGCACTAGTTTTCATTGTTTAATAAGGGTTTAAAGTGTTCGACGGCAGAACTTCCCGATGGTCCTTCTGGATTTGTTGTAGTTCAAAAGCAAAGAACTCTTAAGAACTGCGTCCTCTTACCCATCAATAAGTCGACCAACAGAGATTAAATGTTGCAAAAATGGAGGACGTGTATCCAGCCACTCGAATATAGAGTATAGATTTCCTGCTTCTTTTATTCATATTTTGTGTTAAACTTCACATATTTGGGTTTTGGTCTGAAGGAACAAGACAATTAAGGAGATTTTCTTGGACTTTGAGAAGTTTGGATGAACATTTTCCAACATTTCTTGACGTTTTATTGACCAAATGATTAATCTGGAAGATACTCGCAAATTGCAGCCTTACTAAAGATAGTGCTGTCTCCTGTTTGGTAACATGTGTGTGTGTGTGTGTGTGTGTGTGTGTGTGTGTGTGTGTGTGTGTGTGTGTGTGTGTGTGTGTGTGTGTGTGTGTGTGTGTGTGAATGTCTACTGAGAGAATAAACCCATTCCTGGAACAGTTTGTTACCATTAGTTGAGGTGCTATAACAAACCTCCACTTACCTGCGGGAGAAACATCTTTTCTGTCAGCAGAAAATGATCCAGTTTCAGCTGAGTAAGCCAAAAAAAAAGAAGCTTTTACATTTGCAATTTCAGATCTGGTTCACGTATTGGGGATTTTCAAACCCAATGCAATTAAGCTGAGCAATTCCCACCTGGCTCCGACTCTCTGAATCTGCCGGTTCCCAAAACTCAGCTGTCAGGAGTTGTATCCTGCCATGCATTATTCAGAGAGCCTAGATTCCTTTGATCCGTTGATCTAGTTGAATTCAAGTGACACTTCTTTCTGAGGCAGGTCTGTGGCATCTGCAAGGCTGCACCCGGGAGTTGCAACGTTATCTCAACTTCCCTGGGACTTGAGTGTGAAAAGATGGCTGAAAAGAAACCTGATTATCTAAAGAAATGCCTGCAATTGGTGGAGAGTCATGGGTCAAACTAAACTTTATTTACAGCCACTTCTAGCTCTCCTGTCTGCTGTAATTGCAGCGTCCATCACACATAGAGAGAACTGCTCTTTACGGCTGACGCCTTTAAGGCGGACATAGAAAGCACCACAGCTAAATGCGCTCTGTAATTACCCGCTGCCAGTCTACCCAGATTTCAGGTCCCAGACACACACATAAACACGGTATGGTCACATATAGGAATTCACTTACTCACTTGACACCCTCTTATTAGACTGATAAGCACATCCTCAAAGACGTTAGGTGGGACATTTTACTTCCACTTTTAACATTGATTAAACTTTAAGTCCCCAGTTAGCTGCATATCCTTATAAAGAGACATATATTTGACTCGATATTGCATTGTCTTTCATTTGAAACATTTTCAGATGCTCCAGTAGGTCTACGTCAGTGTGTTTATTGGTCGTTCCCCAAAAGAACTGTTAGTACCCTTAGGTGGCCACTTTTATGCATGATGCAAGACTGCAGGACGAAACCAGAGACACGGTGAAAATGAACAAATGCTTTTAATTTAGAGGTTGACAAACAATGAAAAACAACACAACACGCTCACTTAGAAGAAAAATAGAAGACACAAGAATCTAGCTCAATGGATACTTGGAGCCCAGTTGATGGCTCGGCTTGTCTTGACAAGACAAGGTGAACTGGCACAGGACAAAAGGAGGCGCAGGAGACTATTTATACACAAGGTAAGGCGGCACAGGTGAAGACAATCAGGGCAGGGTCGACAACCACAGAGGCAGGAAGTAAAGTTATATGAAATGAGAGGGAGAGATTACTTCAAAATAAAACAGGAAGTCAGAGCGAAGGACAAGACTTGAACTACATACAATAAAACCTAAGGTGGGGTCAATACGCACCAGTGAAGGTGTGTGTTTGTGCTCACTCACACAGAGTGTTGCAGAGAGGTTGTTTGTGTGTGAAAGTATAAGCGTGTGAGTGTAAAGTATGCATGTGAACTCAATTACTCGATGTTCTGTAACTCCCCACTCCAGATCTTTTGACTTTTACTCTGCAGTCCGAACCGATGCAGATGGAAGTGGAATCAAGAGGCAATTTACCAGACTTCACAGTTTCCCTTACAGAGACACACCTAGTTTCCTACAACTTTGTTCCCATTTGAAGAAATAGACACTCTCTTCTGTACCTATACACTGAGACTGATCCTTTGTAGACCATTTACATGCACTAAACCCGTCTCTAAAATGTTATAGACTATGCTCACAATGATTTGATAACCTGTGACGTACAGCGTTGTGTTTGGTGTCCTTTGAGCCGTTTACCTTGTTGCATTTGCTTTTGTGTTTTATCGCCTGCCTGCAAACATTTTAGAGAAGGTTCATGCTGTCCTTCCACATTACAATCACCCTCTGTGAGCTTGCTGCGCCTCCTTTGTGTTGTATGGGCTGTGTAATAGAATAATAACCTGCACAAAAACACATTTTATCACAACAACCCTGAACAAATGACTCGATACACATTTGAAGGAACTTAAACTTGGTCCCTGTTTTCTATTTATGCTGTAGCTTCTCTACCTGCATGCATTCAATCACTGAAAATGCTTTGACTTCAGGTTTCAGGCACAAATGCATGAATGCCTGCAGGCAAATATAAATAGACAAACAGGCAAAGGCATCTGTGTCTTTCTTTCACACCAGATTAGCCTCCAACACAGAAGCTCAGAGGCTTCCCTGATGTATGTTGCTCTCTATAATCTCCTGTGATGTTGTGGATAAAGCTGAGATATACGGGCTGCTGTCCTCGCATCAATCGTGTCGTGCACTGAGCCCAATGAGAGCATCTTGAATGCATGAAGAGTTGTTTGGATGTGTGTTTCAACAGGAGAGCAGTGAAGAGGCTCTACACTGTCCCTGCATATTTCAAAGAGCATATGGTAACAGTTGTGGGTTTTTTCCGTGCAGTTTCGTCCCGGTTATATCCTGAGGCGTCACATTCTAGGGCACTTTTTCTTTAAATGTTTTATCTTGGCCTCATCTCAGAGGATAAAAGGGAAGAAGTTATCTCCAGAAATCTGTCCTAAAGCACTAAACGGCGGAGAAGCTTAAGGAGGTAGAGCAAGCCAAAAAAGGAAAACATGCATTAAAATCTCATCTTTTCCTGATTTAAGAAAAAAGTATCCATCATCTGCTTTAAATCCACATTGTTGAACAAAAAAGTCCACTTTACAGGGAAACAATGTGCTTAAATTCAACCTAACCATGGAAAGAAATGGTCGATTACAACATCCAAAAATGAAATTAGGTGCAGCCTAAAACCAATAAACACCAAGCTGGGAAATATCCAATTAAGGCTACTTTTCCAATCATATGGTGCAGCTACACAGCATGCAATTTCAGTATGCATCTTGGAGCTATCTATAGTGTCTTCCAATTGGCATTAGCAAAGCAATCAAGAAGAGAAATTGCCAATTAAATCAGCTGATTGAATTACCGAAGAAGTAAAAAAGAAACATTGAGAGGACTCTCCCATTTTTTAGATTAAGGAGGACGACACCTGTGAAATATACAGAAACTAAGATTCATTTAACACAGCAGGAGAAGCACACAGGTTACCCCAAAAATCACCTGTTTTTAGTGTATTTAAACCTCTGTGTGGTCCAAAGTCACTTGTTTCTGCTTCCTAATCTCACTGTGGGCAGTTCAGTTTGCTTTTAATTCCATTTCTATATTAAAATGTTGTAGGAGTCGAGGTTAGAGACGGCAGCGAGGCGGAGACGCTGTTTCCAAAGGATCGTTTATATATTCTGTCAATACCTAAAGTTATCTTCATTACCAGAGCGGGACAGAAATCAATACTTCATCAGGGCTGTTTGCAAGGAGCAGAGAGCGTGGAGACTTTCAAACACCTGTGTGCTTTTTAGGTCAAGGCCGAACACATGAGTTACACAATCAAGTGGATGTTGATCAGCGGGTCTGAGGAGGACAGTGGGATGATTTTGAAAGCCTCAGAAAAATACAAAATAGTGGACGATGATTCAGGATATTTTGTCAAAATCAGGATTGACTTAGTATTTTCAATTTGGAAGAAAAAGAGGCACCACATTAATCCAGCCTGGTCTTTCCACCATGACGGTCTCATCGTCATATTGGGAAACTGCAGAGGAGGGAGAAGTACTCAGATCTTGTACTTGAGTAAAAGTAGAAGTACTCAGATCTTGTACTCGAGTAAAAGTAGAAGTACTCAGATCTTGTACTTGAGTAGAAGTAGAAGTACTCAGGTCTTGTACTTGAGTAAAGTAGAAGTACTCAGATCTTGTACTCGAGTAAAAGTAGAAGTACTCAGATCTTGTACTTGAGTAGAAGTAGAAGTACTCAGATCTTGTACTCGAGTAAAGTAGAAGTACTCAGATCTTATACTTGAGTAAAGTAGAAGTACTAAGATATTGTACTTGAGTAAAGTAGAAGTACTCAGGTATTGTACTTGAGTAAAGTAGAAGTACTCAGATATTGTACTTGAGTAAAGTAGAAGTACTCAGGTCTTGTACTTGAGTAAAGTAGAAGTACTCAGGTCTTGTACTTGAGTAAAGTAGAAGTACTCAGGTCTTGTACTTGAGTAAAGTAGAAGTACTCAGATCTTATACTTGAGTAAAAGTAGAAGTACTCAGGTCTTGTACTTGAGTAAAGTAGAAGTACTCAGATCTTGTACTTGAGTAAAGTAGAAGTACTCAGGTCTTGTACTTGAGTAAAGTAGAAGTACTCAGATCTTATACTTGAGTAAAAGTAGAAGTACTCAGGTCTTGTACTTGAGTAAAGTAGAAGTACTCAGATCTTGTACTTCAGCAAAAGTAGAAGTACTCAGATCTTGTACTTGAGTAAAGTAGAAGTACTCAGGTCTTGTACTTGAGTAAAGTAGAAGTACTCAGATCTTATACTTGAGTAAAAGTAGAAGTACTCAGGTCTTGTACTTGAGTAAAAGTAGAAGTACTCAGGTCTTGTACTTGAGTAAAGTAGAAGTACTCAGGTCTTGTACTTGAGTAAAGTAGAAGTACCAGAGTGTAGGAATACTCTGTCACAGTGAAAGTATTCTAAATGTTCCTCCAGTGAAAGTAGAAAGTACTCTCCTCTAAATGTACATAAAGTAGTGACAGTAAAAGTAGTCATTGTCTGATTGGTCCATTTCAGAATAATATCTCTGATATGTTTTATAATGATTGATCATTAAAGTGTTCTCAGAGCTGGTAAAGGTGCAGCTAGTTTGAATGGCTTTGTATGCTGCAGGGTAGCTGCTGGATTTACTGCAGGTGAACTACAGTCTGATTTATTTAATCCTAATCTGCCTAGCAACTAAAGGTATTGAATACATGTAGTGGAGTAAAAGTACACTATTTACCTCTGAACTGTAGAGGAAAGGATACAAACTCAGAACAACAACAAATGCGGATATATTCAGTTCAGATTTGCCAAGAAATTTAAGAGGCAGTTTGAAAATTGGCCAAACTTGTTCAGTTTATCCCATTTTAATGTCAAATCCAGAAGGTAATTGTATTCCAAGACCTGATGCTGTATCGGAAATGTACTTTATTTCTACGGATAGATAATTGTGTAGGAGACAGGGTTACATAAAGCGTACAATACGGTAGGGACTAGCAGAGATAGGAAACCTTGTCCCTCATTTTTCCTGCAGAATGTACGGGAACCACTCCGAGCTTTTCCAACCAGCTCAGTTTCAAACCAACATGTTGAGATGTCCATTGATTGGAGCCGACAACATGGCTGCTGGGTGATTTGTAACAGCTGTAAAGCCACAATTGTTTGCGGGATTGAACTTTTGCCCTTGTCGGGGGCAATTTACAGCAGAGTGGAAGGTTCTGTATCTCGTTCGATGCCAGTGTAATTGGATACATGGTTTGTTGTAGCTCAGACATGGGGAGGGAATAGCTTAAGGACATCCCAGAGTTAGTAAATGCACAATATGGAGTGGAATAACGATTCAAAATGTAAATATTCTCTCATTTCTTTCTCTTTAATTACACAGACCACAATTATCTCAACTACCATCAAATTTCTTACAAAAAGTCTTCAGATTTCACAGAATCAATCATAGTCTTACCTCCTCCACCCCCTCCCTCAGCCTGGGGCAATTTAAGACACCAGCTCCACTTTTTTTTACCCGCTTTATTTCCCCAGTTTCCAGACACATACTGTACTAAGCTCTGATGCCAGGGAACACAGGAGCACCATGAGCCGACTTTGTTCCCAACACAACCCAAACGCAGCAGGGGGCTTCAGACTCCCACGCAGAACCCCTTCAAATGCCCAGTTCTGCTCTGAAAAACAAACATGTACGTCACACATGGAGTAAACACTTTCATCCTGTGCAGTTTTTAAAAATACGCTGTATATGTCAGGGGCATCGGTTTCAAAAAGGGGGAGATCTAAAATATTTGAATGGATTTCAATTAAAAGGCTTTTTTAAAGAGACGTTTTTTGGGGTTTCCATCTACTGTAGTGTGTTCTATAGGATTTCCGTTCATGTAAATAGTCTTCAAAGACAAAAATCCCTCCTGAAACGCCTCCTTTGGACTCCTTTGTTTACTTCTGTAACATAGTGACATCTCCATGTACAGTAACTCTCACTCTTCTATTGGCTAGCGCTCCAACACATTATACATGAGAGGCTTAGGGGCGGGACATCTGTTAGCGGTTGACCAATAACAACAGAGCCGGCCAGCTAACCAATCAGAGCAGACTGGGCTCTGGTTTCAGACAGAGGGTGAAAAGAGGTGCTGCAGCACAGGCAGTATGAGAAAAATAAAGAGCTTTTTGAACATTAAAGCATGGAGACGTGTCCCAGGAGAGACACTACATACTGATATGAAGCTGAAGAGGAACATGATATGGCCTCTTTAAATAACAACGAGCTAAACTGAGAGAAGGAAGGATGGAGAAAGGGAGAGCATATTCAGACACAAACAAATATATTTCACGGATGAATTGCAGTTGTACGAAGTCGAGCAGCAGACGCCAACAAGTTCCTGCTTAATTCTGCAGCTCTGGAGTTTCAAAAGCCCCAGAATCCTTTTTTCTTCAGAGCAGAGCTTTAAACTGGTGCAGCACTCCTCCGCTGCTGGGGCTGGGGATACTGTTACTCCGTTTTTGCTGAGGAAACCAAATGACGCAATGCGGACGATCTGTTTCCACAGCACAAAGGTTGCTGGTTATCCATCAGGAGCTCTGGGAGATCCAAAGGTCCACAAGGCGGATTCAGAGGGTTCCCAGCCCAAATGAGTTATAGACCAGAGCTCCACCTTTCACAGTTTTTATATTACCAGTTTATCAAATGACTCTGTGATGTGAAACTCAGCAATATTACGGAGCTTTTCAGCCTTTCCTTTTGCTCTTTTTCGGTATTTCATGGCACATTTTATGTGTGTTCAGTTATGGTTAGTAGACTTTCTACACGCCCATCCACCAACCCGCCTTGTACACTCTTACTTTTGAATTTGCAGGACATTGAATCAAAATCATGAGGTGCAAAATTGTCCAATATCGGTGTTAATCGTACGATATTTGACTAAAATTGGGGTCAAAAATACTGACTGTTGGACTCACCTGCATCTCATTGTGAAGAGTTGATTTTCAAAGAGCTTAGGATCGAAGTTTAATTCCTAGAGTCTTTATAAATGTTGAAATATGGAACACAATATCCTGTAAAGACTCCCAGCCAAATGGCACCAAATCTTAGAATGGAATGATAATGCTTGCTAATACAGAGTGATTACAACAAGACAAAGCTGAGACCTTCCCCCCTGATATCTCCCCACCTGAAATAAAGCTGGACTACCAGGCTTTGGTCAAAACTAAACCTTTTTTCCTAAAAAATGAAAACAATGTTCCCAAAAATGTAAATTTCTTCAAACTTTTTTAAAACTTATTTCAAAATTCTCTCATTTCTAACTTTTCCCCAAAAATCGGACTACTCTCTCTCTCTCTGTCAGCTGCTCTGTTCTGTAGGCTAATACTTGAATAGTGAATCTATACGCCTACGTCCTGAATCTGCTTTATGGGTCTCTCTTTCTTTAGTTCATTTGTTCTGTTTTTAATTCAGCACCTGTATGTTCATAACATAGTGTGTAAGAGTTTAACTGTGTGTGTTAAACTAAAACAAAGCATGTTGCGTCAACTCAGATTTTATTTCTGCTTTTTTAACTAGTATGTGTTTCATCGTTAGGCTACTGCTTGAATATGCTTCATGAAAGGCAGGTTTTCCTATAAATGACTTCCTTTTTCATTCTAAATATCTTCTTTTCTGAGGGCACATTGTTCTGTTGTTGTACATAAAACACTTACTGTAAGTAAAATACCTCTCACTGATTTTTATTTGCATTGCATTCGATATTGAGGTGATCTGGAAGTAACTGAAGGCATTCAGGTTATATTACTTTTAGGTGACTGTTGTAACACAAAACATTTTTAAAGTTCGCCTTACACCTCCCATGATTTTCCTATAAGGGCAGTACAGTGGCTCAGTCAGTAGGGGCTTGGACTGGGAATCCTAGGGTCGCCGGTTCAAGTCCCCGAACAGACTTGAAAATATGGAAAGTGGACTGCTACTTGGAGAGGTCCCAGTTCACCTCCTAGGCTCTGCTGTGGTGTAAGGCACCGGACACCTCCAATCCCCCCTATCTACATGCAGGTTGAAGAATGCAATCATTGTGAGCTTTACCAGCGTATGTCTGAGTTCATTTTTAAAAACACATTAGGGAATATGAAGAATGATTAGTCAATGCAGCGGCTCGTGTGTGTCGACCCAACAGCAAGGAAAGTGGCAGCTTTGAACAGCAGGGGATTTGCGAGTCTATAAGGGTGAAGAAAAGTGACAATGGCTGTGCAGGAAACAATCAGAGCCATTCAATACAGATTATGTGGAGTTGTCCCTAATCACACATTGTAGCTTATGTCAAATGCTGCGCTGACCTTATTGTTACTCTGCCAATGGTTCCTACATTAATTCTGCAAACCTGAATGAGTTGATTTACTAGCTATTGTTAGGAAAGCCTGTACAGGAAGCAGGTCATCATTAGTGCTGCATAGAGTTAACTTTTCCACAGCAACACACCGAGAAGAACTGGAAGATGCATTCCTTATTTTCTTTACTGTAAGTTTATATATAGGGTTGGATTGTGATAGAAGCTTTCTGTGTCCTTAACCGACACCAACCTGTCGCGGGGAGGATTGCATCATTTATTCAGTCTTGAAATGTGAAACCTGAAGTGCAGCTGGCCGAAGTGTTTGTGAAAAAGGCCACTGACTAGAGATTTTCTATGGAGTGGAATTGACTTTAAAGGGTCTTTGTGTCTCCAGATGGCCTCATCAGCTGCTGAGATACACTTTATATGCAAAAGTATTGGGACACCTACACATTGCACCTACTTGTATATGATTTTACACCTGTGGCAATGGGACTGAGCGAAACACCTGAATTTAATGATTAAGAGGAGCGTCCCAATACTAATGGCTCGTGGACTATCACAAAAGGAAAAGCCAAAAAACGTTGGAAATTCATCAGTGTTTTACATTTTTACAACTGTATAATATGATGGTTAGGGTAGTTCTACCAAATACTGATACTTAAACCCATCTCCTTTGTCATTTCTGATTATCACTGAATGCAAACTTGTTGATTTGGGTATCAGTTCAGTTTCATCATTCGCCACCAACTTTGGAGACACAAAACAGAAATGGATACCATTGGGAGAGAAGTACTCAGACTGTTTACAGCAGTAATTCAATCAGGAGAGACTTTGTTTTGATGTAACAATATATATTTATTACACAGATGAATGTAATGGTGTTTGGAGATTAGACCTATCATTTGGGAGGGTAAAACCGAGCCGATAAAACCCCCCCTGGGGTCTAAACACTGGTGGTGGTGGAGGCATGAAGGGATGGGAAGTCGATCTGAAGTGGAGTGGTTTAAGCTTGACGTGAATCCTGGAGGAACGGGCGGTGGAGGAGGGCTGCTTCGAGTCACCTGCAATGACAGCAGTCAGGAGGGGAGGGTGCAGATTTAAAGGTTTAACGATGCGCTCTGATTGATTTGTGGGAATAGAGAGGATGTGATAGGTTTAGCTGGGGAGTGAACGCCCCCGACCGCTGCGTAGTAAGATGGAAATATGTGAATGACAGGACGTAAAGACGGTCTTCCTGATTGAACTTGTGCTGGGCTTCATTACTGCAGTGTAGAAAATACTCTGTTACAGGTAAAAGGCATGCATCCAAAAGGCTTAGCAACAAATGTACTGACAGTACAATAAGTAACTTGCAATACGGACCATTTTAGAATAGTATACTGTATATGAGTAAACAGATTTCAGTTTTCTACTTAATTTAATGCTGTTTCCGACCATCTGATGCCTGAGTTGGTGCTTTCAGTTCACCTGATTAACAACAGATAACTCGCCTTTTTCCTGCAGAATGTCCTCTAATTAAATGCATGGTAAATGTGAGCTGTACTCATTAAAAGGAAAATCCAATATTGTTATTTGTGAGTTGCTGAACTGGTAAGTGTGTGCTGAAATGCCATCCTGCACTTAACATCACCAGGGGGGGCAGAGAGCTGTCGTAAATGCCAGAATCTGAAAGTTTGTTTTCCGAAATGTTGGTGTTTCTTTTTTTTTTACCATTAAGAGAGAGCTGAGTGTGCAGGCGGAACTGGCAACAACAGTTTAGAGACGTTTTCTGTTTTAGTGCTAATTAGAATGCAAATCAGACGGTGTACTGCCAGCAAAATGTTCTGTCACCACGTCCTGCAGACAAAGAAGTCACTTCTTCAGTCGTTACGGCTCCAGTCAGTCGAAGAGCTGACGAAGAATTAAACTTGAGTACAATGCAAATTTAAGTGTTTCTTTATCACATAATGTGGGCTCAATGATGAAATTCAGTGGCAAGAGTTCTGCTCCAAAGTGTGAGTGTGTGCAAACTTACTTAACTTTTGTTGCAAACATCGAGTCCCTGGCTCGTTGTTTGTCATGAACATCTACCTTCAGGTCATTTTCTGGTGAATTTTGTATTAAAATTGTGTTAGTTTATACTTTCTATAACGAGGATGTGTGTATTTTTTCTCTATGATACATATTTGGGACTAGAAAGTCCTCAAAAATAATAAAAAGGCAAGTCTTTCTAATGTTTAACTAATAGCTTTGAGGCCCTTTAGCTCCAATAAGGCATTGATTACAGTGAGCAAGGCAAGAAAACATCACAGCTGTAATGAATAATTAGGTTAATTCCCGCAAATATTGATAGTTAAACCTCTGTTTTGTAATTTATGATTTATTAATGAATTTCAAACTTGTTTTGTGTGTATTTTTGCATGTATGAGTGCAATTTTGAGTATTTGGACCATTTGTCACAAACTGCAATCAAGCAGAAGGTGAGAAGATTGCAGTTTTACAAAGAATCTCAACTACAACATCTGAAAGCAAAGCCAAGGTCTCTTTCTCCCTTATATAACCTTCCTTACCTACAAGGCTTTTTGTCCGTGGTGTAAATAAAAATGTGTTTTCAGTTGATTTCTGAACAAACAAAGGTTGAGGCTGAAGAGGAGGACAGTTATTAATCATCATATCTCAAAACGTCGCGTGGTATTTACTGAAGACTGAAGGTCAAACTGATGTTGATGTTGAATCAGGATTTAGGAAGCAAGTAATGGAGTTTTGGGACTAATGTTTATTAATGACTAACCAGGTTTGTACGACATTATCTTGCAGGATTAATATAACTTGAATTAATTCAAACCAAACACATCAGGTCTACTGTAATGTAATCAGATGTACATTTGTATAATCTAATTGTCCATTTGGCTTACATAAATCTTGCCGTAACGACGAGGCTGTAATCACAGTGTGAAGCATTTCATCTCAGCTCGTTTTGTCTCATTATAGGATGGCATGACATCAAGCTTTGTACAACCGAGTTGGACGCTGTTACTAACATGTGAGGGTTAAAATGACTATCCTAGAAATAACGTTTTGGTACAAATAACAAAGAAATTAGGTCTGACATTAAGATTTAGCATGTGGAATATTTATGACTGTGTGTGTGTGTGTGTGTGTGTGTGTGTGTGTGTGTGTGTGTGTGTGTGTGCATCTGCAGTTAATATGGTGTTTGTGTGTACTTGGCGTTATGTACATGTGAGGATCAAAATGTGTTCTTACATTACAGGGACTCATTGAACGAATGACGGTCCCCAAAAGGTGATCATGATGTGTATGTGTGTGTAGGGCATCACCACCAAAGTGGTGTTGTTTTTTGTGCAGCACACACCAATTGTCGATTAGCAGAGCACACAATAACTACCTGCTGACTCTTTACATGCTCCCCACAGAGCTCAGGCACTCATAATGTGTCCATGAATCAGCTCCCACAGAGTCCAGTGCTGCTCATTTACTAAATAACTTTAAATAATCGATGGTAAATCACTCTGCGGGACGGCTTTTAACTGTGCTGCTGAAGGATTAAAATGGAAATGCCAGTAAAAGTAGCTGCTGACCAGTCCAGCCATTAATTCTGCAGCTACACAGTGACTGTTTAAGCAATCTGTGACTTTACGTTAAGGTCGGAATTGGGTGTAAATACAGCAAAACGTAGGACAAACACCCCTTAAATATTTAACAAGTCAAAGGGAAATTGAGTGAAGTGAACTTCGCAAACAAAACAAGACTCTCTGCTTACACATATTCCTTTTTGACATCGCTCTCGACGCCGAGTGAGAGATCGGGGTGTTTGAGTATAGTGTTGGACTTGCTTGTGGCACTGAGAGTTCAGGATGCCTCCGACACTCGACTCAAGACGCTGTGAATCCTCGAACTGACAGCGCACAGCGAGGGACGTTACTTTACTGCCTGCTCACATTACAGGGATGTCACTTTCAACGGACTGGATGTAGAGCAAAGCAGGTAATGAAGAAAAAGATCACAAAGATACAATTTTTTAAACAACTGATCTGATATTTTCCATACATTACATTTATTGACATTAGCATCAACAATTTTGAGGGAAACAATGGCTCTTTCACACATTATAAAGGGGCCCTATTATGCTCACAGGTTCATATTTGTATTTTGTGCCTCTACTGTGACTTCAGTGTTCAAAAAGCTCTTTATTTTTCTCATAATGCCTTTCTCTGTTCACCCTCCGTCTGAAACCAGAACCCAGTCTGCTCTGATTGGTTAGCTGTTTGGTCCTGTTGTCCAACAGATGTGGTAGCCTATCACAAATGTGAATGTTACATGGTGATGTCACTTGCTAGTCAACTTACACTAACCAAAACCAATCAAATTTGTACTACTACATATTAGCTTCATCGGTCTAAACAAATTCCCACAAGATTTGTATATGAAAGCTGATTAATGGTTGTCCTTACGCAGCCAAAACACCTTGATTTTGTTCATTTAAAGAGGTAAGGGTGTTATTATATAAGAAAGTCTAACCCTTTTCCCTACTTCTGTGACTGTTTGGAAGTAAATGCTTTACAGGCTCATTCATGACCAACATCTCCTCACTTCTCTGCATCCCACAGCCTCCTCCATTGCCATTACATTTTAAATGACAGCTTAAAATAGCTCCAGTACATACGCAAGTAATCGAGGGTTGCTTAAAAAATTTAGATCAGGAAGGTCTCTTGGGGCCATATGTGGGAAGTAGCATGCAACTATTTAACATGCATAAAGTAGTGCAGTAGGAGGCAGACTAAATATGGTTTGGTGTTTGCTCTGCTGCCTTCATTCGATAGCAAGGGGAGGCCATGCCAAGAAAGCAGAAGAGCCTCCAGAGATATATACACCCCCCTGGACCAGAGATAGGGCTGCTTAATGGCACCAAGAAATGCATGGAATACACAAGGCACATATGATAGATGTGTAATATGAGGGGGGGGGGGGGGGAATAACACAATGATATGTGAACAATAGGAGATGGTGAGCAGGTATGCTGGGGAAGGGTAGAGTGTACTTTTCTGCTGCAAGAGGTTTTCTTCGATACTCTTTGAAGACCCAATGAATGTGGTAAAAATCAGAGCAACCCATCCGAGTACTTCCCTTCTACATCATGGCCGGACCTGGTGAAAGTATTTACTGTCGACTGGTGGAAAATACAGATTCTGAGATATTTCACCAATGGTATAGGAAAAATTAAGAATATTGGATATTTTTAAGCTATAAGGAGCCCAATTACAATGGTCGAACAGACAAGAATTACACAATGTCCTGTGAGATCAATGATTGGTGCCGATATGGTTAAATTAAAAGCAATAGGGGTTCAATTTCCTTTAAATATAGCAGTCTGGCACACAGCATAACACTTAAACTCGTATTTTATTGGCTTGTCAGCTGTATTATGTTTCAATGCAGTATCTACAGTAGAGGTGTCCACAAATGTTTGACAGAGAACTAGAGGTGAGGTATATCTCCTCATTAATAAGTTATCAGTGAGAAAAATCAATCAAATGTCGGAACATTTAGCTTGATAATTGAATATGCTTTAAGAAAAAATTAAACGGCTTTAATTTATTTTGTTACAAAAAGTGTTGGAAGCTTTAATTGACTGAATTTATTTTGAAAATGTGGCTTATTTACAAATGAATACTGTGTAATATAGGTTTACATTTATATTCAAGACAAGCACAAGTTTCGTGTGTTGGCCATATTTCATTATACTTATAGAATTTGCTGCGGGCCGATTAAAAATGGACCACGGGCCGCAGTAAGGCTACTTTGACTTTTAGTGTTTTAACTATTTGATTTGACATTTGAAGTTAGCCTCATTAGCTTCATTAGCCTCATTAGCATCATTAGCCTCATTAGCCTCATTAGCTTCATTAGCCTCATTAGCCTCATTAGCATCATTAGCATCATAACGTAGCTGTGATGAAGTGTTTCCCATAGATGTACATATATTGACGTCGGGGTCCCATTGAATACGATCTCCATCCTCTCTGTGGACGCCTGATGTCACAAATCTTTTCTTGTACGTTCTTTATTTCTAAGTGATCTTAGCAATCTGTTTTTTGTGGATTGAAGTGCAATACACAAAACAGTGACGTACTGTAGCGCTGCTCTCTTCTCTACCAGACATGCCTGATGCTTTTCATAGCTCTGCCAAATACCCTTGGAATTACGTTGATAATAAACACTTCACAATCTATTTCTAAGCCCGTCAATAAGTGCAGACAAACAAACATGTATTCCTTGAAGTGCAAAGTAAAGAGCTAGGCATGGCAAACATGAGCGTAGTGAGTCAGACTCTCATATAGGAGACCATGCATTTGCATTTTATTATCCATCTAGTACAATATTGGTTTTGGATGTAAATGCCACTGAATATAATCAGGGTTTTTGCAGAATCTGGCGGGAGTGTTGTGCAGCTGCATGGCATGTATCCCAGACAGGTGCTGGCCGTGACTCAGTCCAAATGTTCCCTTTCAGCCACAGCGAAATAAGAGAAAGTCAAACCGTTTCTTCTTTCTGGTTTCCTTCAAAGCATGTCTCCGCCATTTGGAATACCCAATCTTTCTAAACACCCAGAGCAACGTAGCTAAACTTAAATGTTAACATGCATTATTTTAACAGTTTGGAGTGAATCATGTTGGATATTTTGCACCGTACATCTCCCGAAAATATTGCAGGAAAATCATAGCAATACTTCCACACAGCTGCAGGATAGCTGGGTAATGACTCGTTTTATTGTCAAGGAATATTGTTCTGGTGCAATATTCTTCAAAAATGATTTGTTCTGAATTGATCTAGCTCTTCTCAGCACACAATGAGGGGCTACTGGACAAATACATTCCCATCAATATGCACATACAGTAGCTGCTGGCTTTTCATTGCATGTGCAAGGAAAATGACGGCATTAGAAACAGAATGAGCCAGGGATTACTGCTTTTCACTATCTTTTCCAGCCTCTGTCATTTCCCATGACATGAGCCTTTTTAATGGATTCTTTTCTCATCTTTATGTGTGTGAAGTAACATAATATGTATTCATCGGACTGTGACTAGCACCACATGGGGCCGGGGACTGATGGAAAGGCCGCTCATGTGCAAACAACATGGTTTTTCCTGCAACAATCACAATGCTCCAACGCTTCCTGTTGCCTCATGCAACATTGTCAGACCTCAGATAGCACCTGACATCCAACTAGAGTCGATCCTGCTGGTTTTATCTTATCTATTATTGTATGTTTTTCTGTCAAATGTTTTATACATAGAGGTTTTCTTTCAGAGTAGCATGCATGTTGCAAACTTCAACCCTTATGGAATAGAAGAGGGACTTTAAAGAGGCCCTATTTTGATTTTGGGGGTTTTACCTTCCTGTTCTGCCTTATATCTGCATGATCTGAAGAACATTTTAATCCCCCTCTTGTAAATGTGATATTCAATGCACCACGTTACCATGAGAAGATATCACCTGGTTATTACAGTATGACCTGGCCATGACTTGCGAATATTTGGAGAGTGTGCGCCCACGTTTCAGCTCGTGGGCAGCTAGAAGTTCAAAAGACCTCATGAAAGTTTGAAATTAAAGGTCGGACGACTTCAAAAGGAACCAGCGACAGTTCCTGTTTCTTTATATTACAGTCAAGTTCCTCTCTGAAAGGGTCTGATGAGAGCAGAGAGAGTCAGACACCCGATACAAATGAATATATTCTACTTCATTATCTGGTGTCATGGTTTTAATCTTTGCTGAACTAACGGATTTAGAGGCATGGCTAAATGATGTACGGTAACATGGAGACTCAATGTCAGGGTTGGGAGGGGAGGGGTCACAATAACTAGTTTCCTTCAAAAATAATAATACCAAGAGGCAACAACCATTAACTTCCATCCTTTAGATACTGGTTTGTTTTCATTTCCTGGCCATATTGCTGCAGCTAGCTTCATTTGAAACTGCATTTTGAGACTTTAATGTCCGTTTCTTCGGGGAAGGAAGAACCTAGGGACAAAGGGAGATAAAAGGAAATACATTCTGTTTCACTCTTTCTGATGAGGGCGTAATTGAGTCCATTGCAGGCTTTTAGGGGCTTCGGATAGAGCAGCAATGCCCGCAGACGAGTGGGTAATATTACATTAGCCTTAGAGTGCTGGGGGGGAGCAGACACTGCTGCTCGTCCCTCAGCCAGGAAGGGCAAATTAGCATTTGCATAATAATAATGCTTAGCTTTTGTTGACCTGCACTGAGGACTAAATGTGTGGGGTTTAACACATCAGCACAAGTCTGTGTTGTGCAAATTGTCTATTTGGTTCCTGTGGTTATTTACAAGAATGGAAAAAGAGAAAATTTGAATCCAACAGGAAATGATGTGTCCCAGAGAATGTACAAATATTCAAATTGTTATTGTCAGTGTGTAAATGATTAGTTATGGCAGAGATTATGGGAAAAATACAGGGAACATATAGGGGGAAATATAAGAACAATATATAGAAAAACATGGTGAAAATCTTAAACCCAAAATGTATTCCGTTACTATTTACAGTACCTGTAAACAAATATAGGTATAGGCAAAACATGAGGAAATAAAGGAGCAAATATGGGGGAAAATATAGGGACAATCCCAGAAAGATAAAAGGAAAATATGTAGGAACAAAAACTGAAATTAATAGAGATAAATATAAAGAAAAATACAGGGAGAGTATAGGAAAGATATAGGGAAAACACAGGGTATATTGTGTAAAAATATAGAGAAAATACAGGTAAACATATCGGAAACATGTAGGGAGAATAAAGGACTAATAACTACAATATATAGGGGGAAGATACAGAGACAAATACAGAGAAATACAGGAAAAATAAAAGGGAACAATATTGGAAAACATATAAAATAAATTAAAAAGATGCAGGTCAAAATTTAGAAATGGAAAAATGTAAGGAATGGGAGTAACTGGGCCGATAGTGGGGGTTTAGGTACGGGAGGCTAATACGCCTACTTGGTCTGTCAAAAAGTCGAATTACACCAACCGAAAAACCTATGACATTGTATGTGACATCCAATAATACATCTACACATAATTTCCACACAATCAATTCTAAACTGAACCTCTCACACGGTCGTGCAGAGACAGAGACCCAATAGAGCTCCGTAAGGCAGCAGTACACGGCCTATGAATACCTCACCATATTCTACAATATAGAAACTGGTAGTTATCACCATGGCAACATCCTTATATGGTAACCACCGTCTCTAGTAGCAGCAATTGGAAGAATCCCCAAAAAATGATTTTCTACAAATATGTGTCACTCCCCTCGGGACGATGTTGGATTTTTGCCAAGGCATGCTGAAAGCGACTCTCTCTTCACAACGCTGTTTCTATGAGAGCAGGAAAAAGGGTTTCAACGGAAGAGGGCACCTGCATGACCCAGAGGTGGGAGAGAGTGAATCCTGTGTGTCAGTTTTTGTTACTTAGTTTACAAAGGAGAAGGATCTGATGTTTATTGGAAGGAATATAATGTATGTGTCATAATAATGAAACATTTAAAATTCAGACCAGCCATTTTGTGTCATCTGTGGGCGTGTGCCCTCAAACCAAAATGCAGATTTCCCCCGTAAAACGTTAAAGTGATGCCAGAAAACAATATCTCTGTGGGTCAGAAAGGGTACAATGAGTCCAGGAATATGAAGATGGGGTCAGATGTCTGGGCAGACGGCAGAGACAGCTTATGGAGAATAAATAGGGGATGGATGTCAGGTGGGTCTGCCGGGGGACGAGTGGAGATTTCTGATCCTTTCTTTCACTCCTTTTTTTCTGGAGAGTGTAGGAAATGTTCTTTTATTGGAAGCACAGGCGTCAATTAAAAAGAAAACGAAGTGAAGCTCCTCCTATAAGTTTTAAATGGAGTATTTCATAAATGGATGCAGCGGTAGGTTTTACAAAAGTTTCACAGCTGTGGCTCAATAGCTCGGAACACACTTGAACAGGCCCAAAACATGAATAGGGTTCACGAGCTGTTTACTGTCCGAGGGTCCGAGCAAACAGAGGTCGATTCCTTAGTTGCATTGCTCTTTGTCCAGAGGTCGCCTCTTCCTATTGGTCGCCTCAAGTCGTAACAGTACTTCCGGTCAGTTTAGTCAATACGTGGCATAGGGTCATCTCCCTCCTTCGGGTATTACAGCGTCAATAAGGAGAATTAATCATTGTGTGTTTAATGTATAACACCACAAGTAATTCCCCTAGTCACTCTTTATCCAGATTCTGTCCGCTAAGGAAACCAACGCTCAAACCCGCAGTTTTCTTCCGTCCGGCATCAAGCGTCATCAGTGTTGTGTACATCCGGTTACAATAATAAACAATTTCAAAATAAGATTGTATTTCAAAATAAGACAGTGTTGTGGTTACTCTTAATATTGATTATTATTTCTTACAAGAGGAAGTAAAGAAACTCTGGATTTATTTGTTGTTTGAGGTGCGATCTATGACTCAGCAGCTTTTAAGACATGAAGAGGCTATTATTTTCCGGCTCTAATGCAAAACTTTCACCTGGAAGTGGGCGGGGCTTATTTTAGACCGGACATGACGTTAGCACCTCATGCTATATTTTAGATTTCAATTTAAATAACAAAATGACAAATTCTTTGCAGATTCAGACCTAAAAGCTGCAGAATTTGTAACTTTATTTCTATCTGTTTTCAGGGTTTCATTTTTGTATTTAATCAGGCCTCCCCCCGCTCTTTTATTCGGCACTAATGGACCTACATTAGCCGCTCTTGCAAAGTAAGATATTCAGTTCTTTTATATTGTAAAAGTTCATTAAAATGCTTCTCAGAGTGCCCATTCACCACCAGGACTTCTGTGGGTAGTAGCTTTTATGAGAAAGAAAAAAAGGAGATATGAAAAGCACTTCAAGGTTGGGAGCAAAGCACTAAAGTGTAAATAATTTAAAAGAAATAAGAGAGTCTGGACGGATCCCAAAGCTGCTGTGATACAGTGTGTTTTACAACCACTGCATTAATACTGGAATACTAATGAGGAAAAACTGAAAACAGGTTATTCAATCCTCGCTTTGGTCTTTTTGATTTGGTATTTTTTCCAGTCTGATGAGGAATCCTATTTTTTTTTGGCCTCAACAACACATTCCTCTCACTTCAGTGTGTGCCTCGGTAACGACAGCGACCTTGGCAATGAGCTGAGCGTCATGGAGAGCGAGCAGTGCCCTCATTAGCAACCTGCACTTGCTGTCTCCCGGTCGTCTAGCCGCGAAAAAAAAAAAAAAACAAGCAGAGGAAGACATCCGAGGCGTGTCGGGTGAGCGCCCTGTCCCCAGCCTCGCCCTTCCATTGGAGCCTGCACAGGGGCAAACATGTCATCAACACAAGGTGCTAGACAGGCCTTCGTCAGCTCTGAGGGTTCTGGGTAATATTTTCTGCTCATTAGAAGGTATAACAAGATTTCACCCTTCTGCCCAAATCAAATAAAGGCTGGTTGATGATGGCCTCGGTGACCTTAAGGCTCCTAATGAATATGACAAGACAACATCCTGCATCCCCTCATCTTTCGGTGTGTCCCAGAGTATCTACTTGGGTCCTGGTGGATATTCTGTTTTACCTTCCTGAGATATATGTGGAAGGACTCACTGATGTGTGGTAGAAATGGTGGAGATGGAGGTAGAACTGAATAACATTATGGATAACCTCAACATGTTTCAATTGATTTCAAGATGTTGTTATCTACACTTGGAAGAAAAACCACACACATTAGCTATAACCACTTCAAATTGGACATTAAACGGGAAAATCCACACGCTTCAGGAACGGAGAATCCCAGAGGACTGCTAACTTCTAAGATTAACATGGCCTACTATGGTAGCAAAATCGCTAACAAGCTAATACGCCTGCATGTTTTAAGCTGCGTGATCGACATGATTTTTCTGGGAGTTTTTGAAAACAAGTCCTTTTTTTAAGTTAGCAGGGATGACATGAAGCACTGCTTTAAAGTATGGTGTAGTATGTTAGACTACTAAGTACCAGCATGGTGCAGTCTTTAAAGATGTGCTACCACAAACAAAAACGTGTCTAGCTAGCTAACAGGAGCTCAATCACAACCCAGGCTGATCTGATTCAGGTTATCCATCCTTGGATTTTAATAAGGATGAATGGGATAAGGAATCATACAGTTTTCATCATTGCATGAGGCTTGACGTAATTTGGTTGTAATGATGTGCCCGTTTACTGTCTGCACATTGAATCTTTGCCATATTCTCTCATTTGGTATAGCAGATGTTCCCGCCTGTTTGTCATGTTTTGCATCGTGAGATGTGTCTGACAAATGCAATGAGGAAGAAAGCAGAGCCAGAGTGCTCAAAATGATCAGCGTCTGCGAGTTGATGCTGTAAGTGCTGCGCTCTTCATCAGATGTGCTCACTGCAAATGTCAAATATGCAGGTGTTAATGCAGTCACACACCTTTGGGAGCTAACACACTGTCCGCCTGTATCCTGTTCTTCATATTTAGGATCCTCTATAAATACAAATATGTGTTTTTAAAGGGGCTCTATTTTGCTCATTTTCAGGTTTCAGATTGGTGTTTTGTTTCAGAGCCCAGTCTGCTCTGAATGGTTAGCTGGCTGGCTCTGTTGTGATTGGTCAAGTGCTGAGAGATGTCCCGCCCCTTAGCCTATCACGTACAATGTGTTGGAGTGCTAGCCAATAGGAGCACTACCATTACATAGTGCGATGTAACTATATTCAGGAAGTAAACCGAGGAGTCCAAGGGAGGCGGACTTAGCCTTTGCAGACCATTTACATACACTAAAACCTACAGGAAAGGGAAAACCCCAAAAAGCACAATAGTTCCCTAAATGCTTTCGGTGTTAAATGATGATCTACAAATGTGTTTTAAGATATTTTGTATCCATTGAAAGACAATATGTGTGCAGAGGCAGCAACTGAATCCATGGCTCAACAACTTTTCAGAAAGTGGGTGACCAGAAAATATCTTCATACTTGATATATTAGGTTTCGAAGTTCAACACTTTCCCTGGCACACCTGCAGACCTCACAGGCTTCCTAAAATGCCACCCAAGCTACCATTAAATATTAATAACTCATAATAATGCAATTTAAGGGGCATAACTTGCAAACAAAGGCGAGCCTCCGCTGTGCTCCAGATTGATTATTTTAATTAAACTGGCTTGGGGACAAATGTGCCTCAATGCATCATGGGGTACCCGGTTATTTGTTATCCAAGATGAATGCTTTTCTGGGGCTGTGCTGTGCATACAGCTCTCTTTTTACCTGCTGGAACTGAAGAGTTGGGAGTCTTGAAGGTTTTACATGTGAGTTTTGAATTAACTGGTGTGTTTGTTTGTGTTTTTGAAATATTAAAAAGCATCTTTTGGTTTTACAAATCAGTTTCCTGTCTTTATGTTATCCTTTGCACTATTTAATAATGTGGTTACTTCCTTTATCCCCTACTATTTTTGGGGAACGTCACATTTATGTTTTTCTTTGCAAACCACATTTATTAATTCCTAAAAGGTTTATTTGTTTGCTAGTTTGACTTTTTTAACGACTGCCAGGACTATTTCTGTCCTCTTCTGGGAAACTGCCAAAATAAGTCAGCCCTGATCAAACATTTTACTTCCACCATCAGCAGCTCCGTATCCCACTGAGATCGACTGTGGTGCAGCGACAGCCTCTTTGCTTTCACACTGGCATGCATGAGGAGCGGAGGAAGGATTTCCTGCAATCAAGAAGTTAAAAACCTCCTCGCAGTTCTAACCCCAGCGTCTGATTGCCTTTTATCATTTTTACTCAGCTGTTAAACTTCTGCAGCCTGCTTTTGGGAGGGTGGAACTTATTTCCGGACCCTTTTTTAGACGTTTGCAAGCTAAAGAGACAGAATAAATTGCGTCTAACCATGTGGGGGTGAAATGGTGTCTACATCTGCTCTCATGATTGCACAGAATTGCGAGTAAAAAAAGCAACGCAATCTTTTGCTGCACCCAACTCATGCTGTGGGTAGATTTCATGAATGGATTTCATTGCGATCCTTCTGGTAAAAATAGAGATACAGATATGATGCTAATTCATGTAGCAAGGAATATTTCTGCTGCTACTTTTGTCATGCATATATATCCTATGTCCTATATCGTATTTATTCTGTAGAGTCTTATTATCCTGGATATTATTTTGATACTAATATACAGTAAATGATTTCCTATGTTGATTTACTCATACATATGTACTCTGTATGTTTAGTTTTTATTTGAGTCAATTTATTTTATATTTTTACCTGTAAAGTAGCTGCTAACTTTCCCCTGCTGGGACCCGGGTTATTTTCCAATTTGGGATGAATAAAGTATATCCAATCCAATCTACTTTAATCGAATAGGTTTGTTTTAAAAATGCACGTTCATGATGGTTTCGCTCACAGATTTTCACTGTGCTAATGCTTTTATGAAATATTGTCAGGGCCTTCAAAGCACGAATGAATCATCATAAGACCTAGTTAAAAAAAACAACTAAATCCATCAGTGCATCTTTGTGAAATACTGCTAATGCTAGTCACAACTGCTCTTATTTCTACTAAATGTTGGACTTTCTGACAGTATCAACGTGAAGGTCAGCACTTTAAAGAGCTTTCTCATAATTTGACCTGTACTTGTACTTGTGCGTCATGTCATTTATCGTTTCAGATGACTTCCCTCGTACCTTCGATCACTATCCCTGATTAGTTTCACCTGTCCGTCGTTAGATCTGCAGAACTCCTGCTCACCTGTTCCCACTTCTCCTGCAGTCACTCGCTTTTTATACCAGCGCATTTGTTCTGTGGTGGTTCTCCTTGTTGTCACATTCAT
The DNA here is from genome assembly GCF_036324505.1 of Eleginops maclovinus. Taxonomy (NCBI): domain Eukaryota; kingdom Metazoa; phylum Chordata; class Actinopteri; order Perciformes; family Eleginopidae; genus Eleginops; species Eleginops maclovinus. The sequence goes on from NC_086371.1 coordinate 3,254,370, forward strand.
TTTTGTTTGCCTTTAATCTTGCTTTTCCTACCTGTCTTTTGGACTTTCATGCTCCAAACTTTGTGAACACTATCAAAAGTATCTTAGCAGAATCTACAGGTCCCTGAGTGTGCCTTTAGGTCCTTCCTGCTTCTGCTGCATCCATCAACTATGACAGGCTTGTTATTAGTAATTAGCCCTAACACCCGGCCAAGATAAACACACATTTGTAAGCATCTATTTTGCCCATGCATGCAGAACCACTGATCATCCTTTTAATTCTGATTGACCCGGCCTTAATCCATACTGTTGCTCAATCAGAACTGTTTCCCTTTTGCATGTGTGAAAAGAAAGACATTTATTTTTCAGGCAGTTCGCAGAATATACTAGCATGTACATACATTAGTTAAATGAACACCATAATGGGAACAGTAAATATAAACCACTATAACTCCCTCTAACTTTCTTAGTTTATGAAATGCTTCTGCAGAACTTTTGTCAAAGTTTGGCAAGACTTTTCATGTCATTCAACTGAACACTGACAGGAAGTAGCAGCACAGCTTCATTATGTTTATTTTGGTTCAGTTTGTTCTCCGGTCTTGCTGAGTTTGACTCCCTGAAGTGTTTTCCCTTCAGAAGATGAGACGTCTGATTCATTGTGACTTCTTCAACTCAGATTGAACCCCGAAATCTTAAACAGCATCGGGGAAATGAGCAAAAAATACCTCTCTGCACTCTGCTGTTTATTAGAGAAGACGGTCAAGAGTTCAACTTTAAGGGAGTAAGAGTAACATTGACTACTTCTTAAATATATAAAACTAACACATCTAAAAATGTCTTCACTTCCTGTCACTCCCAAACAACTGTTGAAGCTAGGGATTGAACCACCAACCCTTTGATTAGTGGACAATCTGCTCTAACTCCAGAGCTTCTTGGACTTCCTTTTTTACCCCGCTGTCGACTGGTTATAGACTTGCATGGATGGACATATTAATAATGACCTGCAGAGAGAAGTGCTAACAACAAGCTTCAGTTCCTCCCTCCTCAGCAGCCCCATGCTGGGGAAGCTCCCTGCAGAAGTTATTTCTCTCCTGCAGCCCGGAATAACTAATGACTCGTCCATCGCTCAGACAAAAGGACTCATTCAGAGCATGACATCTACACAAACAATCACTTTCACTTCTAGATGAAGAGCCAGTTACACACCTCTCATACACTTCTAACAGTCATTGGTAACAATCAGTGCCAATGGACAATATCGCTGATACAAGCTGTCGAAATTGGTTTCCTACAGAGGGTGGCCTCTTATTTTAGGGATCAGGTAAGATCAATCATTCAGGAGGTTCTCAGAGTAGGACTGCTGCTGTTTGCATTGAAAGGAGCAAGTTGAGGTGGTTTGGGCATCTGGTAAGGATACCACCTGGCTGGAGGTTTTCCAGACACTGGGAGAAGATCGATGGGCAGACCCAGGACAAGTAGGAGTTGTTCCATCTCCACGCTGGCCTGGAAGTGCCTTGGAGTCCCCCAGTTGGTTGATGTGGCCAGAGAAAGGGACGTTTGAGGTCCTCTGATGGAACTGCTTCCTCTGTGACCTGGACAAGCAGTAGAATATCGATGGATTGGTTGCCATCAAACGCCTCTTAAGTCTGTGGCTGTTACCCGGTGGAGGAGAGGAAGACCATGAAGAGGTGTCTCCCAGGAACCCGTAGAGATATCAATATATGCTGTTTCCCTGGTTTTATAGCTTGTTCCAGGAAAGTCTATGAATATAGCAGAATGGATAAAAATGTCACGCTCTTAGTTGCAGAATAGAGAAACATACTTGAAAGGAAAGAATAAAACTCTAACCAACCCGCACAGGAAAAAGCACATTTATATTCAATGGTAGAGTGATGTGAGCCCAGTGGTGTTTCCACGATTCGGGTCGGGACAAACTATTGTGAGGTTTTTTGTCCCAATGGCCTTTTAAAACCTCTTAAACCCCACAGACCTGCCGGTGGGGTGCATTCATTACAAACTCATGCTGTGCTGCTAAAAATTGTTCTAAAAAAAGTTTATAGACATCCCAAAGTTTCCAATAACACCATGTGTCAGGCTGGGGATCTGTGTGTAAAATATAAGGAAAGTGTAGATGATATGAGCATTTAATACAATGGTGAATGTGGTTAACAAAAGCCATGCAAGCACTGATTTGTTATGATAGAAAAGCTCCAGTAAAAGCGTGTATATGATCTGACATCTTTATGTACAACTCAATGAATCAATTAGTTTCAAAGTCCATTAATTATTCATCTTTGTCTCTTTTGGTACGGTATCTTGTTGCGTGTTTTAAGAAGACCAAACTAAGGCTCAACATCCTACTGAAAAACTGAAACACAAGCAGGACGTTTGATCCTTTCAATGAAGGTTTAGGGACTGTTCATTCTTTCTACAATACAATAGTCTTTGATATTTCTCTGTTCCACCAAGGTGATCCATAAGTAATCAAAGGCTTTCTCTTAATCTTGTAATGGTCATTGCTTCCTCAGTTTGGAACAACAACATTGCATGTCTTGTTTATTTGTTTGATTCTCACCTGAGGGAGCTTTACAGACCATTACCTCACTCCTATTTATGGATGCAAGATGTTATTTCACGACAATTTAGCTCATCAATCCAAAATAACATCCAAGAGTTTGACTGAAGTTTGAAAACTATTACTAAATGATTAAAATGTGATTAACATCATCAGTAGGGACCAGGGTTTTGTCTAGACCTGGTAACAGGAGGGCTCTGAGTGTGGTCGTGCGAACTCAAACCAAAATGCAGATTTTTTCCCCGTAAAATGTTAAAGTGATGCCAGAAAACAATATCTCTGTTGGTCAGAAAGGGTTTAATGAGTCCAGGAATATGAAGATGGGGTCAGATGTCTGGTCAGACGGCAGAGACAGCTTATGGAGGATAAATAGGGGATGGATGTCCGGTGGGTCTGCCGGGGGACGAGTGGCAGGCAGCAGGCTGACACTGAGACTGAGATTTCTGATCCTTTCTTTTACTCTCCTTTTTTCTGGAGAGGAAGTAAAGAAACCGGAGCTCTTGCTTTATTTTTTGTTTGAGATGTAATATATGACTGTAAGCCTTTAAGACATGAAGGAACTATTATTTTCCACATCGCACTAATGCAGAATTTTCACCGGAAAGTGTGGATGGGCCTTAATTTGGGCGGGAAGTGACGTTAACGCCTCATGCTATATTTCTCTCGAGAAATCCCTGATGACATATTACTGGAAAAGTACTTCTTCAGTGGTCACTGTTCAAAATACAGCAGCTTTTGAATGAGTTTCATGTATTCTTTAGTATACTTATGTTGCATGTAGAGACACAATGATCTGGTTTCGTACATTGCATGTCAGCCGTCACATGTAAATAAACTTTGATCCGTGTTGATGTCGTTTCCCCTGTTTCCGCCGACTCTTCCCCTCTCTGTCATGATGCATCACATCTGTCCTCCGTTCACATGTGAATTAAACAGACACCCTCCAAAACGCGGCAGCCATTCAACATCATAACCAAGATTTATTCCAGCAGCCCATTTCCTTCCACAGAACATTATTACCCAGATTCATTTCCTCATCATTAACAGACACTGCTGCATGGCCCAAAATAATAAAAAAAGAATAGATGATAATGGAAACGAATGAGCAGAAAGGCCAATGTATTATTAAAACCATCTGGCACATTTCTCCTAGTTTGATTGTTAACTGAATGGATAATTTCAAAAATGTGCAACGCTGTTCTTCCTATTTTTGACCCAGAAATGGTCAAAGGATAGGAGAACAGACTTTTGGCAAGAGGTGAAGCTAACAGTAGAAGGTGCTCTCTGTGTCACCAGCTTCCTTTGCTCAAGCTGACAGTCCAAGCTCTTTATGTTTCTCATACTGCCTAGCTGCATCACCTCTTTTCACCCTCTGTCTGAAACCAGAGCCCAGTCTGCTCTGATTGGTTAGCTGGCCGGCTCTGTTGTGATTGTCACCCTCTTATAGATGTCCCGGCCCTTAGCCTATCATGCACAATGTTCTGGAGCGCTAGCCAAAAGAATCGCAAGTGTCACTATTTTCCTGGAGTAAACAAAGGAGTCCAATGGAGCCATTTCAGTTGGGGGGGGGGGGATCACAAGGATCGTAGCCTTTGCAGAACATTTACATGCACCAAAACCTGTATGACACACTGCAGGAAAGGGGAAACCCCAAAAGGCATCATAGGGAGGGTTCTCAATAGCTATAGTCTTAGCCCCACTACCATCATCCTTTAAATGACCCCCCAGTGGACATATCATCCCTTCCCATTGAAATGATTAAGCATGCCTCGACTCGCTGCAGAAGGATCTCCGAGCCCATTTGTCTCAGTCTCTTTGTGCAGCTTTCCCTTTGGCTGTAGTGAGCTGTCAGACTTCAGAGGTGATGGAGAGGAACGGCTAAATTTTCTAGAGTCGATTTTGACTCTGATTCCAGTCTTTGACATTGACTTATTGACTCCTGCGTACACATAGCACCCAACATGTTCCAACCAACCCAAACCAACTTAAAAGGTACCTGGTGAAATTGTAAGAGCAACAATAAATCGATCAGTCTTCTTCTCCTCCTCTTTGCACTGCGGGTTGAATACAGTTTTGATCTTTATCCTCTGCAGTAAATATAGCAGGTGAGAGACACTCCATTATCTGTTGAGGTGGAAGAAACGCTCCTCAAAATGAATTGGATTGTTCTTCCAAAAACGGGGATGTCTGTATCTCAAACGAGGCCTTTGGGTTGCATGCGGAGCCTCGGTTGAACAATTTCTTTTTAATATGAAAACAAAAAGCAGAACATCATGGTGAGAAATGTAATAATGCCAGCGCCGTCACTGAATGCATTTTAATAAAGCTTCAGCTCTTTAAAGTTCACACCGAATAAAAGCAACAACACCAAAGGGACCGAGACAGCAATGATTAGGAGGATTATTATCTTTAATAACAGTTTTCTGTATATTGACTTACTAATGCAGCTCCTGTAATTTAATGAGTAGGATAGTCTATTGATTTTCCAGCCTGGTAGATGAAAGAAATGTAATCATAGCTACAATTTGATGATTTATTATGAGCAATTATAATCAAATAAATTTGAATCTGCACTATTACTTCAGATAATAGTCTGTAAAACTGAAACAGATGGCAAAAATATGCAAAAATATGGCTTAAAATGTGTATTTCTGTTCATATTCTGTCCTTTTGTTTGGTTTTAGTTGTGTCTTTTAAACTAGACTACAATTACCTGAAGACTACTCATATATATTCTTAAAATTCACTTATTCTTCGCTAACAGACTGTTGCTAGGCAGAACCAAGGGACTTTGTGCAGTCATATCAATCCACAAAAAGAAGTCCGGTTGTTTCAACGTCAGCTGTTGACAACAATCATTAGTTTTCCTGGGGGATCATCTTAGATGTAGCGTCAAGTCTCTGGTTTATTTAGTATTCAGCCGTGTAACTAAAAAAAACACCTTTGCACCCATCTCCTGATCTCCCTGTTGCTGTTCTTTTTTCACTTCCTCGCTTCATATTATCCTTAACATAGCTACCACCCTCATGACCAATATTGCAGGTCTAAGCTCCAAATCTTATCCATATTATTAATTGATTTAGTGTGTTTGTGCGTGTAGTTCAAATAATCAAGTTGTGAAAAATAACCCTGGTCCCACAGTCACATTATAGGGACTCTGTAACCTATGTGGGGATTACAGTAACAACAGCTCCAAGGTTATCCATATGTATTACTCTCGGGGAAATCAGTGACCTGAGTGCAGACGCAGGGGAATAAATGCAACAGCGTCTTGCAGGCTCCCCATGTTGATACACACACCACATAAACACACAGATCAGGTCAGCAGGGATACTCTGATGTCCCTGTTCGTCTTGCACGATAAGCATAGACTACCAACTACGGGGTGTGTGTGTGTGTGTGTGTGTGTGTGTGTGTGTGTGTGTGTTGTGTGTGTTTGTGTGTGTGTGTGTGTGTGTGTGTGTGTGTGTGTGTGTGTGTGTGTGTGTGTGTGTGTGTGTGTGTGTGTGTGTGTGTATGTGTGTGTGTAGAGACAAGACACAGTGAGGGTGAAAGAAGCATACAGTGCATTATAGTGGGAATTAACAAGATGTGAGGGGTGTGTGTGTGTGTGTGTGTGTGTGTGTGTGTGTGTGTGTGTGTGTGTGTGTGTGTGTGTGTGTGTGTGTGTGTGTGTGTGAGAGAGAGAGATGGTGTGGTGTCTTCTTTTGCTCAGTTCTTGCAACAAAAGGGATCTCAGAATGAAATAAAGTTTCCATTCTGTTTCTGCTTTTACTCGGTTCCCAGGGATATTGCATCAGGCGAGGTTGAGGGTAAAGCAGGGACATGTGAACAAAAGTTTGAATGTATTTGTGTTGAACTTCTTGGAGTTTGAAGGTAAAAAGTTCTGCGTTTTTCATTTCCACTGAATGAACCGGAAAAATGCACTAGTATACCAACAGGAGTGTTTCTTCAGGATACCATTCAGTTTTAGTATGAAATATAACCTGAGCAGTGCACAGTATTTAGAAAGGGGCGTATAAGGGTATAGCAGAGCTTAAATATAGAAGTTAGCATCGTATTGGCTCCCTCGACCAAAAGAAATGGGATTTTCCCATTGGATATCGTTATAGCACAGAAAATAAAAGAACTAAAAATCCAACGTAAGGCTATAAAGGAACTACATCACGGTCACATGACTTCACGTCACCACCGCTAAGCTAAAAGCGGCTAATGTTGGGCTATAAAGGAACTACAGCACGGTCACATGACTTCACGTCACCAGGGCTAAGCTAAAGGCGGCTAATGTTGGGCTATAAAGGAACTACATCACGGTCACATGACTTCACGTCACCACTGCTAAGCTAAAGGCGGCTAATGTTGGGCTATAAAGGAACTACATCACGTTCACATGACTTCACGTCACCACTGCTAAGCTAAAGGCGGCTAATGTTGGGCTGTAAAGGAACTACATCACGGTCACATGACTTCACGTCACCACTGCTAAGCTAAAGGCGGCTAATGTTGGGCTATAAAGGAACTACAGCACGGTCACATGACTTCACGTCACCAGGGCTAAGCTAAAGGCGGCTAATGTTGGGCTATAAAGGAACTACAGCACGGTCACATGACTTCACGTCACCACCGCTAAGCTAAAGGCGGCTAATTTTGGGCTGTAAAGGAACTACAGCACGGTCACATGACTTCACGTCACCACCGCTAAGCTAAAGGCGGCTAATGTTGGGCTATAAAGGAACTACAGCACGGTCACATGACTTCACGTCTCCACCGCTAAGCTAAAGGAGGCTAACGTTGGGCTAATGACGTTTAGTCATTTCATTTAGACACTTGATTGCAACCTCTGTTTTTTTATTCACCAGTGAGGTATTAAGTGATGTATTTTATGTCGTAAAATAAAGCTTGAATAAACTATGGACCTTATTTCAGGGTTTTTATAAAAATAACATTTAAAAAACCTTTAATTTGAGACGAGGAAACCAATAGAAAAACGCTAACTCATTTCCGGGTTGTGCAAACATTTCATTCCTGCACCACAGATAAATGAGAAAGTAGCCTACTAGCATTTTTGGAAGTGATAATGTCTTCCTGATTAATTTAGTAGTTCATTAATTTAATCCAGATCATGAAACAATGAAGCAATCATAGCAGAGAATAAATACAAACATGTATTTATTTGAGCTATTTCTTCACACCAGCAGCATAATCCACATCGAACTCAACACTTAAGGACGTCCATCAACGTTTAAGGCTCAAACACGAAGAAGAACTCTAATTGATCGATAACAGTGATCAGAGAACACAGTCACAATGGCAATGCAATACTGTGATGACATGAATTGCCTTAAGAAATCATTTAATGTGAGTAACTATTGACCCCAGCTCCTGATCAATAGTCCTGTCAGAGACTGGTGGAGGCGACATGTGGAGAGTCGCGTGTGAATGCAGATGACCCCCGCTTCAATCAATAGCAACTCTGAATAGAAACCTGTAGCAACAACACTGCTGTAGTTTGGCAGTTAAGAATAAATAAATGAATGGAGAGCAAACACAGAATATATGAGTAATTTACGCATGGATTTTATAACACCTTCTGATCACAAGATCCACTTATTGTGCCTGTTTTTTAAGAAGCTTTCAGCCACATGTCCTTCACGCTTGAATAATTATGTTCTCTCACCTTGCTTTTCAAAATAAAAGACAACCAGATTTAAGAGGCCAGAAATGAGGAATGCAAGACTCAACGCTAATGTGAAAATACTTGCAATTTGTCTCTCAGAAATGTTGTGCAAAAAACGAAAATGAAAAGTCCCTTTGAAGATGAAGAAGACATTCTTTATAACTCTGACAAGGGGACATTCAGTTTTCAGTTTTGAGGACTACAGCATACCTGTAAGGTGACATCAGTAGGACTGCTCTTTGTTGCTTTATGTGAGAAGAAAGCAAAGGGACAGGAAGGAGAAGGGGATGTATTTAGTACTCTGCATTCCAGCTTTTCTCTGGCAGGGCAATATTCAGACACTTATGGTTAGCAATGAAGGAAATAATTCAATAAAGGTTGGAGTTGAATTTAATTGATACATGTCCTTGCCTATGCAACATTTTTTATTAATAGCCTAACCACCACCAGAGTCCAAGATGAGTGAATTCATTACATTTCAATTAAATTCAAGACGCAGCTCTGAAGAAAATGAAAAAACCACTCCAAACATTTCTTGAATCTCAATGTCTACATGTATGTCAGCCATTCCAGTATCAGTAGAATTCCAACACAGAGAAATGTTGTCAGTACTTCATGCATTACTGTTAGCAGAGCAGCCCGTTACAGCGGCTACTCGTTGTGAAACTCAACTGTGGGGTGCACCGAACGTGGAGGACAAAGAAAAAGACGAGAGACTCTCTGCTGCTTCTCATGGCACTCACTCTGCAACTCAGCGCAGCTGCATGCAGGAAGGCCCTTTATTAGCCACGCCCACCACACAGGTGGCTTGTCAGTGTGAATCACAAAGAAAATCACAAATTAAGTGTGCCCATCATTTATGGAAACAAAATAAACAATAATTGAGAGCACCATTCATGCATTACAATAAAAAGAATGTTCCTTTTACTCAAACACATACCGATAAATAAACCCAGAGAAACTGATCAGGCTGCAGTGGTCTTCAGAGCTGTAACTCTTCTCTATCTGTTACCTTCATATAATTCATTCATTAGAAAGGTCCTTCATATCTAACGTATAGTAGATTGAAATGTCTACAAGCGGGCAGTTCTTGACTAAACCAAATGAATGAAAGTCTTGCTTTAATATGGCAAAGGCAAACTTGTTCCAATTAACACACATTCCCTGCCCTGCCTGACACCTCTCCTTATGTTTCAAACAGCAACGTCTGAAGACATGTGAACTTCAAGAGTGTTGTTTAGCTGCTGTTTCATCACCATGGACAGCACTGTGGGTTGACTGTGAGGATACTGTAGTTGTAGTCTCGCTCTCAACAAATTCAAGCTTTTCTTGTATTATTTTCTTTATTTACGAAGACAATGCTCAATAAGTAACATGAGCACTTGAGTCCATCCCAGATTTAGCCAAGGCACTTTTTTATCTGCAGTCCCTGGCAAGTTAATGAAAGAAAACATGCAAAAGCACATTACAGTACACAATCAAACACATTATTTCACATGTAAAACTAACGCTTCTATTGTACGTGATAGGCTAAGGGGCGGGACATCTCTAAGCGGTTGACCAATCACAACACAGCCGGCCAGCTAACCAATCAGAGCAGACTGGGCTCTGGTTTCAGACAGAGGATGAAAAGAGGTGCTGCAGCACAGGCAGTATGAGAAACATAAAGAGCTGTTTGAACATTAAAGCATGGAGACATGTCCCAGGAGAGACACTACATACTGATATGAAGCTCCTGCTATTATGGAGACAGTCTGCTAAACTTCATATATGTGCAGTTGCATATAACACCTGTTTGAAACGTGTCTCTCGTCTAAACTTCAGTATTTGGGGAAAATACCTCGATGGAGAGTCGAGGAAGCCTAATTACCTGAGTTTGGCACACTGTTCATGCTTTTGTTCGTGATACCCCTTAGGATGAAGTGAACGACGGAGGTGAAATGAGAGCGGGGATTAAAATTCTCTACATGCCGCCTAATTCCAGGAAACATGTCAAGTCCCTGTTACACAGCTGAATGGTGAAGGGGCTCAAATTGGCACAATTTTACATACAAATCATGCCAACCAGAGAGCATCAGTGTGTGCTGAATGGGATGCTAAATGAGATACAGCTCAAAGGGTGTAGGATGGGAAATGTTAGTGTCACAGCTTTGCATACATCAATTCAGAACAGATTTTCTACCAGGATAAAGTTTAGTACTGAATCCTGTTTGGTGTCACTGTGAGAAAAACTGCCTTACAGGTTAAACCTCCCTGCAAGCAAGAGGAAGACAGGGAAACAATACAATGAACTGGGAACAAATAAGGGATTGAGCTGCATTATGGGAGAAAACCAGCTGAAATCACATATTGTCTCAAGGGTTACAAAATCAGGGTTTAAAGTTTTATATATCTTCTTGGTATGTGATGCCCTTTTGTTCTATTTGTTGTAAAAGACTAGCCTTAAAAAGTATAGTGCTGGGTTTAAAGTTTGATATATCTTCTAGATTAAGTGGTTACAGGTAGGTTTGGAAAGGGTTGTCATTAAAGCTCCTGTAGGTGTAAAGTGTAGGTGGCCCAATACTTCTGTCGATATAGTGTATGTATGGATCTGCAAGCCCTCAGATCTGGAGCTGAATCAAAGAGCACTGTATAAAGCTGTTGGAGGACAAAAAGGTCTCTAATTAAGGTAAGATGTTTACATATTTCATAGACTACATCCAGTATTTGAACCAAGCAAGGCTAGGCTCCATGGAAACTGCACACACCCAAAAATAAATGTGTTTTTTATGTGGCGTTGGGATTCGGGCATTCAGATCGTAAACAAAATGCTCCACCAGACACTTGAGGCTGATTAGGTTTTTAGTCAATATCTCCATCCACCACATCGTTGGCCAAAGAATAAGTGACATAATGTACAAACTAGAGTAAAAATTAGTGATGTTTATACTTTTAAACCAACCAATTTGTCCAAGCAAGGACATTTGGAATGGTCCATTGCTTTGTTGAATTCTTATATATTTTTCTTAACATTTGTCCAAAGGTTTTTGTAAGAAAACCCAACATGGTTAAAACTGATGCAGCTGAGGCCGAGATATCCTCACTTGCTGCTGCTTCTATTGTGGTTCGAACTCCTGGATCTTATATTCCCTATCAAGCAATTTGTTTCGTAAGACTTCCCCTGTCTGGTACATGCTCGACATCTTCCACACTGCAGGTTTCAGTTTGTACTGCTTTCTCATAAAGTTGTTGTATTCTCAAAGCTCAGCACGAGTCAGTTTCTCTGAAGACCCACATACAGAAAGATATTACACAATCTTCATAGGTTGTCTAGTACTCCTTATAACATGATAGCAGATCTTCATGAGCAGCAAGAGAGAGGCTTGTACAGATCATGCTGTAGCATGTCTGAAGTGGAAGCTGACTACATATTATGAGTAAATATAGAGACATATTCCTTTGTGAGAACCACTTCCCAATGATATCAGACCCATTTGCTTATTCTCTATGGGAACGTTTCACTGTAGTAATATAACAACAAACAAAAGACTCACTGTTGAATGTCGAGAGGGCACTGTTTGTGGTAGGGTAGTTTGCCTCCTGTGTGAAACCAAATGTCAATATTGACTTTTGTTTAATTACTGAACTTGCAATTCCTCCAGTATCCAGCAGGAGGCGACTCCACTGGCCGTAATCACACCAGGTTGTATAGAAGTCTATGAGAAAATGAACCTACTTCTTAATTGATTCAACACCTCAGTAAACATTTTCCTGATGAGTTTATGGTCACAATCTGTAGTTTCAAGACTTTTTCAAGACAGCATGGTGTTCATTTTTTTACTTATGGTTCCCATTTTAAGTTGCATTGACTTTGAAGCAATGCAATATTAGGCCTAAGGGCGGGACTACTTTGTGAATGACGGATCACTACCTCGGTGTTACTCAGTCTGGTTGCTCTCCTTTTATTAATGTGACCCTTTGACATTGTGTTTCCTCTCTCTCCCTCATGTTTCATTGCTGGTTGCAAAAGAATAAACTTGAGGCTTACCACAAACCATTGATCACATCATGGTAACTACATCAACCATGGTGTTTTAAAAAGACTAACCAAGCACTTTGGGTTTGTTTAAATCATGTATTTAAAAAACTGCAACCGTAATCCAGCAGTCACATTTGTTTGCCTGGAAATATAATTGAGTATTCTGTTTATTTATTTGGGAATGTCATGGGATGATTAAAGGCAAAGCATCCTCCCAGGTATCAGGGGGAGGTGACTGTATTTTCATTTTACCCCAGCCCCTAACACAGTCTGTTTACACCACTGATGCATCCTGCTCTGCAGAATATGATCAATTGCAATATGGTGTAGTAACAAGGCACACACTGGAATTCCCTCAGGATCTTCCCCATCGCGTCTCCTGTATGCTAACAGATTTGTGTCACATAATTACACAAGACAAAGAGATGTTTACCACACACCCATCATTTCCCCGTTTTATTCTGCACCACCGTTTTAAGTGAAAGCTCTCCCCGTTGCAGAGACAGGGGGGCGGGGTTTAGGACGTCCGTGGGGCTGAATAATTGATCTCTCTCTCGGTCAGGTTAGTGGGACGTTTCTCTCTCCATCCCCACTGTCTCCAAAAAACGGCTGTGATCGGCAGCTGCTTCACCATCCACGAACCACCACTACACCCCTCCTCTTTCTCCCTACGTGTGTGTGTGAGTGAGTGAGTGTGTGTGTGCAGGAAGAGGCAGCAGCAGCAAGCAGGAGGAGGCACCAAGGACGTCCTTCTTTTCCCAGCCCCAGGAGCCGGAGATGCGAGGGACGAGCAGTTAGATTAGCTGTTGCCTGCTGCAGGATAACTTCGCTGCAGCTCTCTGATCCTTGCCATTGGTGTGTGAGTGTGTGAGGAGGATTTCAACCAGTCGCCGGACAGAGGTAAATCGATGCTCTGAGGCGGCTGTTTCCATGCATTTCATCGGGTTTGGACGCTATCCGTGGTTCTGAAACCAGGCTCAAACGAGGAAGTGCATGTGCATCCCCGCTCATTTATACACCGTCTCTGTGTATTTGCACACTAATGCATCACCAGCTCGATTTTGAACACATTTTCAGCACATATTTAGCTGTTAACGTGCACGCTTTGCTGCGTAATTAACGAGCAGCTTGTTTGGTGCTGGAGTGGGATGGCTGTTTCCCTCCAATGGAGGATGGAAAGTTTTACCACATGATGATGATGATGAAAAACAAAATACACACCACTGGTTTCTTCCGGAGTCCTCATTCATGGCAGCAGATTGTCCTGACAAGCACGAGGGACTTGCACCGTGCACTTTCTGTAAACTCGAGAGGGTATTTTCTGATCGTCGTGACACATTACTCCAGTCAGTTCCTCACTAAAGCCCGGTATTCTTGAAAAAGATCCACATTTGTGAGGAAAAAACGAATGTTAGCTGCCGATTTGTGTGTAGATTTGAGCTTTTTGTGGCGTATTTCTGTGTGTGCAGGTTGTAATTGAACCATTGACCTTGATGTCCTTCGTCGTGTATTAGAGAACTTGCCATTATAAGCCTTTATGTGAATGCTTGGCTACATTCAGAAATGATTGTAGTATTTCTACAACCCTATTTAAATATTGAGTGCCTGTAGTAGAGGTTTCAGTGACCTCCTTATCCTTGCATTTCAAGAAACTCTACTATGTGCCCTATTGCTTGTTGCTTTTGCTGTGTTATCCATGCATTTGAGTGTGTTTGGGATTCATTATCATGAGGATCTTTTTGTTTTCTTTTTCCCAGATCTGGCCACAAAGGACTTCTCCTTTTCCGTCACTCTTGAATGTAACATCGCTCGGACAAAGAAGGCAGGGAATTTAAAGCCATCATCATGAATTTCGTAATGAAACAAGCGTTGGGAGGTAAGGTCGACCTTCATCTCCTCACTGTTGCACCTCAGAGTGTCTTGGTTGTTTCTGCTTTTTCCTGCAAACTTCCTCTCTGACTTTTAGATATTCAGTGTTATGTGGGGGAAGTCAGTTGATGTTTCATTTCTTTTTTCTTGCCGTATGTGTCCTTCCTCCATATCTGCTACCTGCTTGCTGCACGTATTTGCCCCTCGGGCTCACTGAGCACAGCTTACTGTAACAGGCTGCTGATTTGTAACATAAACTGAAGCGCATTGGCCAAAAGGGCATTTCACGATCCAGTGGATGCAATCTGCTAACCAAGATGTGTGAACACAGGTCTCAGCATTCATGTGGTTGCTGCAGCGAGTCTTATCTCAACCTGCTGAGCAAACATTTTCCACCTGAAGGGAAAAAAACACAATCAAGGTTGAATCTAATCTTCGATAATTTGATTCCAGCATGTGAGTGATTTTATAATTTTGCATGCTGCTGCTGCTTACGACTCCCTGGACATGGGATTATCAGAGCAGAGCGATGGATTCTGAAGGACTATGAGGTTGATAATGTGTGTAAATATGCAGATGGTGCCGTTGTAGGTGAAAGGGTCTCAGAGGTTTTGGTTATTTGTGCAAAGGGGATCCTCAGAGTAGAGTGGAAAATCATCTTGCCCTGGTCAGTTGTGGTTGGTGTCGTCAGGAGATGATCTGACTCGAATGTATCTGCATTACAAACCCTTTCTGGTCCTGATGCATCTCAAATATTTATGATTTAAGTCCCGGATCATTTGGTTTCAAGTCTTAAGCACCCATTCTGAACATTATCATCCCATTGAACGGTCATCGTTAATGTCCCCTTAATGCTTTAGAAGGGGCAGACTATACCAACCAGGGATATAGTTTCCTAGATTGGACTCTTACTATAACATTTCAGATCTGTTAAAAAATGGCATCCTGTTTCATAGTTCATCAAGCTTATTGTTCAGGGATTGGAGGTGCGGTAGAGGAGGATAATTTCATGGTTCCTATGACAATGAAGCATTTAAATCTGGCATTTCTGTCTCAGCTCCCTAAGTATATTGGCACCAAGGTTGGTATATCTAGAAAGACATTATGGTTTGTTAGCGCTCCAACACATTCTACTTAATAGGCTAAGGGGCGGGACATATCACAACAGAGCTGATATGCTAACCAATCAGAGCAGACTGGGCTCTGGTTTCAGACAGAGGGTGAAAAGAGGTGCTGCAGCACAGGCAGTATGAGAACAACAAAGAGCTTTTTGAACATTAAAGCATGGAGACATGTCCCAGGAGAGGATCAAAAAACTAATATGAACCTGGAAATTAGATTAATAGATCCTCAATGTTTCTCACTACCTTTTCCGAGTCAAATGTTTGAATCCACAAAGCTGTAAACAACTCGACTGACGATGGTGCAACTGTTGCGTTACATGAGTTATGGGATGAGGTCATTTTGTCACTGGAGACTGAGCTTCACATCATGTCTCATCTCACTGACGGAGTGTTTGACTGACAATACGAGTATTTGATCTTCACTGCCCGAGGGCTTTAAAGAAACTCTGACACTTGGTAGCTTATTCCTTTTTTGGGCACGTCGATAAATCACTTTAAATTATAGCAGAGAGATTTGGAGGATGTTATAGAGTCACCAAGAGACCCTATTAGTCTATTGTACATGTTTCACCTGATGACAAGGGGTTTATGAGTGGTTCACAGGTATGAAGTCAAGCTCTAAAGGGGCTTTAGGTTACTTAAATTACATTTCAAAGACTAAATCAGAACAGAAAAACATTTTGATAGCTACAATATTGCCTATTTTTTCACACGTCTCAATTTACAAACTATTATCTGACGTAAAAGAACATTAAGATTCAAATGCAGTGTGTAGTAATTGCACAATGCATGTAGTTATCCACACATTGAAGCTATAAAAACCATCCCTTCATCTATCAAGCTACACACACACACACACACACACACACACACACACACACACACATGCACACACTCTGTTTGACGGCCTGTTCTCCATTATGTGACTTAATGTAGCATGCAAGTGCAAACCAAACTCATCCTCAATCATTTACGTCTTGTCTGTTTGATTAAAAGCAGTCATTTTGTGCATCTTTCATATTGATACAAAATAAACCAAAGAACCTAAACTTTGATCTATCACTCTCTCAGCAATCCAGAGTAGAGGCTGCTGGTTGATCTCCTCAGATATGAAAGATAATGTGGATTCATTGGATCAGTTTTTACAGATCACAACACTGTTATTATAAAAGTCAATATGGGAGCAATCAGACATAGCTTCATTACAGATTACTGGAAATTGAATACACCACTGTTAATAGATACTGAATGTAACTGAGACAATAATTATGATATAATAAATAATAATGGATGATGTACTAATAACTTTTGGAAAATGTTGGGAATTAATGACGTACGAAATTGGAAAGTTGCCTCGTCATTTAGGAAAATGAAAATAGCAATGTTTCAAGAGATTGCACATAGATGTTTATATCATAAAGACTCAAATGGAAACCAATATCTGCCAGAAATGCCCAATATTACATCTGGATATAGGAATTGTATTGCCTGTAGCACAAAATTGTTAGCAAAAAGTCAAATTTATTGAGCGCTAATGTGCTAACACTCTGGCATGTTGCTTTATGATTGCTGGTTTCTGTTGCTGTGGTGTGTGTGTTGTGTGTGTGTGTGTGTGTGTGTGTGTGTGTGTGTGTGTGTGTGTGTGTGTGTGTGTGTGTGTGTGTGTGTGTGTGTGTGTGTGTGTGTGTGCGTTCACTGCTGGTGGTGTGTGAGTGCAGGTGCCCACCAGCAGGCTCGTACAGTGCCGAGCTCCCCGTCAATAAAGACGAGTCAGATCCGCTGAACTGTGCATAAAAGAAATTTCACACATGAGGAAGAGGAGGCAGTTTTTGCCGAGGCCTTCAACCTTAAGCAGAATATCTCTTTCCGTCACAGGCAGCAAGATTTTTCCTTTTTTTTCTCCGAAGGAGTAATGAGTTTTCAGTGTGCAGTGGATTAGCTGTGGGCTATTATCTCACTTCACTGTCTCTGTGCACTCTGAAGAGAGACTCCATCTGCTCTCATCCACGCTGTGATTTGCATGTTTTGTACGGGGTAGAGAGGACGGTCGCGTTGTATGACTTTTGCATATCAGGGATCACCAGAAGATGACAGGTTAAGTAAGGTGAAATGTGCAGTGAGGCGGCCATTATTGAGAAACAGAACATACACATGGTGTTCCCACTTATCCCACATACTAAATAAACCTTCAACTTTACTCACAATATTGGTTTAAGAGGATCATATTTCTACCGCTTAGAAAGAAATAGTCTGTTCCACTGCATACCAATAACAGGAAGAGGAGGAAGAAGGAACCCTTAATGGTCCCACCTCAGTAGCTTTTGGTCTTTTGGGGACTTGAACCAGTGACCTTCAGGTTCCCAAGCCAAGTCCCTACGGACAATACCCTGTTCCCTTTAGTGTTTACTTCCTGTCTGTCTCTTCTGCTGTTCCCTTTAGTGTTTACTTCCTGTCTGTCTTCTTCTGCTGTTCCCTTTAGTGTTTACTTCCTGTCCGTCTTCTTCTGCTGTTCCCTTTAGTGTTTACTCCCTGTCTGTCTTCTTCTGCTGTTCCCTTTAGTGTTTACTTCCTGTCTGTCTTCTTCTGCTGTTCCTTTAGTGTTTACTTCCTGTCCGTCTTCTTCTGCTGTTCCCTTTAGTGTTTACTTCCTGTCCGTCTTCTTCTGCTGTTCCCTTTAGTGTTTACTTCCTGTCCGTCTTCTTCTGCTGTTCCCTTTAGTGTTTACTCCCTGTCTGTCTTTTTCTGCTGTTCCCTTAGTGTTTACTTCCTGTCTGTCTTCTTCTGCTGTTCCCTTTAGTGTTTACTTCCTGTCCGTCTTCTTCTGCTGTTCCCTTTAGTGTTTACTTCCTGTCTATCTTCTTCTGTCTGTGTGTTTCTGATGGAGAAAATTAAAGTTTGTTGTCCACAGCTGACGTTAAATCGACCAAACTTCTTTCTCCGGATTGATATGACTGCACATAGTCCCTTTATCCTCCTTAGCAACAGTTTGTTCTCCTTAGCAACGGTCTGTTAGCGTAAAATAACAGACCTCTTGAAGGTCCAAAGTGACCAATCAGATCAGAGTATTCATCTAAGCCATGCGGTAAAAGCATTTGAAAGCACTCGTCTGGTCCTTTGGAGAATACATAAATAAAAGCCTTAGAAGAAGCACTTCAAGGACAGTCGGGCTTTTAGAGCCACTGGCCATAGCATATCAGTGACATGTTCGGAGAAAAGTAAGGACAAATTAGGAATTGATTCAGTCTGCAGGGCACTTAGAGCAAAGTGTGTGTTTGTCGGAGTGTGGAGGACTCGTATTGCAAGAACAGGAAACCGTGCAGCGGGAGAGGGGAGCAATGACTGCAGATGACATCGTTAAAAATGCTGGTAAATAGAAGTCATCTTCGCACCTCTCTCCATAAAGATGCAACTCCAGCCTTTCCCTCCTCCCCCTCTTTCTGCCTCCTCCCCTGGCCTCTCTGGCCTCAGCCTCTGCAGAAGACGAGGAGGAGAATGAGGTGTAGGAGGAGATGAAAATTGACAAATTGATCTTTAAAACTGGGTGTTATATCATCAGCAGCAGAGGTTGTAAAGTCGCGGTACACTCGGGACCAGCAGAGGCTGTAATCTCAGTTTAATGGAAGATGTTTTCTGTGGCCTCGGAGTTTCTCCCTCTCTCCTCGGTCCTCTCCTACGTCATCCCTTTATTTATTACTCTATTCTCACCTCCCTTACCTTCCTCATCTTCAGCCACATTTCTTCACACCTTTATTTACACCCTCTCTCGGTTCTTCATCACTCCTCTTCCTTTCTGCATACCTCCCTAACCCTCTACTTTTACTCCATCCCTCCCTTTATCTCCTCCGATCCCTCAATTCAGCTTACCTTCGATTGTATCACTCCCTCCGTCCTGCGACGATTACAGTAAGTCTAAAAGGGCGAGGCAACGAACCTTCAATCAGGCAGCCACTGGGAAAAATGGGACGTGTGTGTGGGACGTGTGTGTGTGTGTGTGTGTGTGTGTGTGTGTGTGTGTGTGTGTGTGTGTGTGTGTGTGTGTGTGTGTGTGTGTGTGTCGTGATGAGAGAGAGGGTGGCTGTGTGTGATAAACAGTCAGCGAGACTCGGTTGGACCTTAGTAGTCGGCTTTAGCTGGCATTAGATGATAAAGTATGTGTGTGTGTGTGTGTGTGTGTGTGTGTGTGTGTGTGTGTGTGTGTGTGTGTGTGTGTGTGTGTGTGTGTGTTTCTGTGTGCCATAGTAACATGTAGGGAGAGAGAGAGAGATGATGCAGTTGCACACACATAAAAACACAAAATTGGAGAGCAACACACCGGTGAGCACTGACACACACCACCAGGATGGAAAAAGGATCCAATTCAAACCAACTGACGTACTGATAAACAGATTTGAGCACACACACGCACGCACGCACGCACGCGCACACACACACACACCACACGCGCACACACACACACACACACACTTACTTTATCATCTAATGCCAGCTAAAGCCGACTACTAAGGTCCAACCGAGTCTCGCTGACTGTTTATTTTGAAACGGGAGAGCTGTAGCTCACCAGGAGAGCCTTTAGACAAATGTAAACATTTTATAAGAAGACAAACATCTCGTAGTCTACAGAATAAACATCCCTGAATAATAACAGTGTGTGTTCTGCAATGCATTCAGGCAGGATGCAGAGAAACACAGTGAGTCGGGGATTTGAGTAACTCAAACAAAGCAAACGCACAATGCTATCAATCATTTTCAGATTTAAATTCCTCTATTTTCTTGTGCCAACCAGAAGTGTTGAAGCTTATTTTGAAAGCAAAAAAACAAGGTTATATTTGTATTCGTGTTCCATTATGTTACGGAAGTAAGCAAAGGAGTCCAATGGAGGCATTTCAGGCAGACAGGAAATGTGTTTGAACACACACACAGGGATTTTAGCCTTTGCAGACCATTTACATGCACTAAAACCTATATAAAAGGAAAGGGAACACTCCAAAAAGCATAATAGGGCCTTTTAAACTAAATATTATTGGCCTCGTGGAGTTTTGTTGTGTTATTGGTGCATATTCTGAGCAAAGTGGCTCTTGCTGCACAGGTTAGTCCATTGGACAATATTGACATGTGGTTTTACTCTTATTACAGTAATTCAGTCGTCACTGAACAGAATCTCTGGATAGAAGTTGAGTGTTTTGCTCAAGGGTATATATATATACAAAAACAACAAGCATTTTCTTACATTTTGATTCCCAAGCTGCCTTTGCCACCCACCGCGGCTAATGCCACTGTAAAGTAGTCCAGTCTTGCACAGGATGACCTATACTATTGATATTGTAACTGAAAGGTAATATGCTCTATACTTTATGAGGAAATTCCCCGTGCTCTGGTTGTGTTCACATAGGAGATAAAACATAATTATAGTAAAGGATTAATTAGGATTAGCTGAAGCCCCCTGGAGGGTATAGAGTTATATTGAGATTTTAACTCATGTGTGACCTAACAACCCCCGCTGGGTTTATTTTTTGTTTACTCCATTTCATTTTTTATATAACATCTGTTTTCCTTTAGTGTTTCAAACTGACTCCTCTCAATGGTAACGCGGATATTTCCCCCATAATGTACCTCCCTTAAAGTGAGCGCTTAAAGAAACCCACATTTAAATCGATGGCTTTACATGCCCTCTTCTTCATGTTGGCTCGTCTTACTTCCCCTTTCATCTTCCTCTTTGCTCTGCCCTCCTGCTCCGTCGCTCTCTGCTAATGAGGCTGATGTGGACTGTGGGTTCGTGAGCTGAAGGCATGGCCTGCGTCCTCCTGCTTTCTATAAAAGAGCTGAGGGACGGAGACTGCCTTTGAACAGCAACCAGAGTTGATTATAAAAGTGTCTTTATAAGCTCTGATTTGAAATGGGAACGTTGCCATATGTTGCTGAAACAGGGCTTTTATGCAGTCAGGGTTGGGAGGGTTACTCTAGAATCCCAGATATTTAGGATCAGAAATGATTTTATTGATAGGAAAACCTGCCTTTCATGAAGCATATTCAGGCAGTCACCAACAGTGAAACACAAAATCACATGCTACGGTTTTAAAAAGGAAATGCTCCTCTGTAGTTTAATACACACAGTTAAGCTCTCACTATTTTATGAATATACACCTGCTGAATAAAAACAGAACAACTGAACAAAGGAATTGAAAACCTTAAAGCAGATTCAGGCAGTAGGCGTATAGATTAAAGTATTAGCTTTCAGAACAGAACAGTTTACAGAGGAGAGATAACATCTGATCCACTCAGGATTATGAAAAGTAGTACGATTTTTTAAAAGTTAGAAATTTGAAAAAATGTGTAAATTTGAGAATTTACAAAAATAAATTACATTTTTTTGGGGAAACGTTTTATTTTTCGGGGAAAAATGTTTCACTTTTTGGGAATTATTTTTTTACTTTTGGGGAAAACGGTTTCTCTTTTTTGTAAAAGTTTCATTTTTGGGAATGATTGGATATTTCAAAAAAGGTTGAAACTGGAAAAAGGTCCTGCTCGTAATCCCCATTTTGTTTTTAAATGTAACAGTAATCAGATTTGATGTAACTGTAATCCTGATTACGTGACCACGTGTTATCTGTTACTCCCAAAGCCTCGTAGTTCAATCAGCATGACTGTGAAGGACTGCATTTTATTAACACCCTTTAGACCAAAACAACCCAATACTTTACAGTTTATTGTCAAATCTTTTCTGTACAATGTCTGTTTTAATCAGGCCACCAACATGCAGCACACCTCACAGCGCTTTAACACAGGCTTAGATAACTCAACACCTCCTTTCTATACGACACAAGCTTCCTGACGGATTTCATATGAAAACTTTGCGCTTGGTTGGGCAGCCGCTATGAGGAATTCAAATGAGTTTCTTCACACTTAACTGGCTTTTCGGTCGACTTGGCACATGAAAACTAATGTTTTATGGCGGATATCAGCCTATATGAACCCAATTCAGAGAAATGAGCCAGAGAGGAGAGGCAGTGTAATGCTGATAAATGGATGTGCAGTAATGATGTATGCCCTCTTCAAACACCTCCACCGCACAGCACACTGCCTTTGTATCATTTATGGTGCACAGCCTTCCCTTGGGGACAAACAACAACACAGATTTCTAAAAAATATTTTGAACAAATACTCCTTGGGAACGTTTATGGACACACATCAAAGATAACAAAGAATCATTCCTCCTTCTCTTCTCCATTGCTGACATACCTAACTATTATTTATTTGTTATTATTAATGTTTGTATTTCTAATCTTCTCTTTTTCCATACCACGTCTTATAATGTCTATGTTAGGGTCATGGGGGAGTGGAGTTTGTTAATGCAGTATACCTCCAGTATTTCACCGTTCTATATGAAAACAAATGTATTAAAATGTTCTTTTTTTATTTTGATAAAGGTTTGATAACTCAAATCTATACATAACATTAGTTGTACCAGCAGGAAAGTTAAATATAGCACCTTATTACACAGCTTCGATGAATACTCCATTCCGATTGGTCAATTCGGACATTTCAGAGGCTGATATTTTCCGCTATCAGACCGTTGCTAAGGAGAACAGACTGTTGCTAAGGAGGATTTGACTTTGACTTTGTGCAGTCCTATCGATCCGCGGAAAGAAGTCTGGTTGATTTGATGTCAGCTGCAGACAACTAACATTAGTTTACTCCATCAGAAAATGGCTGAATTGTCCTTTTTCAATAACGAAAACCTCGCTGCACATTAATCGTTACTTATTCTTCATAATTTCATTAGAAATCTCAGATTAACGGAGACAGGTTTGCACATTAGCGTTGTGTTTACTAATGTAGTTTAACAATAGGCCAGTCAATGGACATTTGGTTATGAAGCTCATAGGAAGCTCACTGGAATCTAAACCTGGCTCGCCTGAAGAGGGCAATATAAAGAGGAAGTGTCAGTCGGCACTTGATGGATGATTTGGTATTTTATTCGTCATCATGGTCCGGCAACTTCCCCTGAAGGCCTTTGTGTCACCCTGTGTGTCTTTCTGTAAGAACCACAGTGGACTGACAGAGACGGACCTTCAGGGATTCAGATTTCCAGATAGTCAACACAATAATTAATACGTGTTTCCTTTTCTACCCCAGGTTATGGGACAGTTTTCGGGCACATGTGCTCTTTTTTGCAGCAACCATGGGGTTCATGCACACAGACACGTACAGAAAATCAATACCGTCTACCACAGGGAGGTTATGGTTTCGATTTGTTTGTTTGTCAACAGGATTACGGAAAACCAATTAAATTTGGAGCAAATCCGAATCAGGGGCGGACACATTATTAAATTAGTTTGCAGTTTTGATTCCCAATTGCTTTGTTTGCCCAATTCCCAGTTGAATCAAGTCAAGACTAAGCCTAATTAAGTCATTATTAAAAGTAGGCAATTAATAGTGTACCTTTTGTCCGTACTGTGAAAATAATGCTAACAATGATATTGAATTCCACACTTCCCTGTATGAGTGTTATAAAAAACATCCATACTGAGTATTTGAAATTGTTTCAATGAGATACAGCTTTTTTTTTAACATTTCTGAGAATCAAAAATGGAATTAAATATCTGTATTTTCAAAGTACAGTATCCAAGAAGTGCCAGTAATGTGTTTTAATACAAGAGTTTTTTCTAAACCTGGTCAAATATATATGAAGTTGATCATTTCCTCTTCAGACTTCTACACCCAGACAGGTTTTATGTGTGCAGTAAAGCACTATATACTCCCACCTTCCATAATAATTGCGATTGATTGACATTCTCCGAATTGAGGGGGTTTTTGTCTGCCCTGCAACAGCCTGCCGGGGGCGGTCAGTCACACAACTGCACAGGGAATCCCCATGTGGCCGACGCAGCTGTCAATCAAATCTTTGCAAAATAACAACCTCCATGTGGAAAGAACAGGAGAGGAATGGGCAGTAAAGACACCCTGAATGAACTGGACAAATGAAAAAAAGCACCCACTATTTTAATGGACGTTCCAAACAGCTTAGTTTTTAGACACTACGTGAGACGATGGGATCATTGTGTCTTGGCTTAGAAATATAAATGTTGATCCTGGTCCAATCAGGCCGTCACAGAAAGTTGATCAGGACAGAGAAACTGAAGGCTTTCTGGATCAGCGTTATGTGTCATTCAACATCGATGTTAGCAAGCCTATTCTTTGTGAGTGGGGGTTATGGCTACCTCCTGATAACAGTCTATAATATTCAATCTACTTTTACCTCTATTTTTGGTCTCCTCCTCTCCTGATGGAAAAATCATGCTATTTAGGAGCTAAATGTGCCACTGTTTCTGGCTAAACGTTGCTAACTCTATCTGTTTGTTATTTGGATCTTGAAATCACTCATCTATATAACATTAGTAATAATTCTGAGTGCATGGCTAACCAAGCAATTTCCCTTTCTCTTAGCTAGCTCACTCTACTTATACATTTGTTAAATTACTGTGTTTTTCCCGCCAAAACGATACACTTCTTTAGACATAGCAGCAGGCTAACAAGCTAAATAACCACTGATGAAACATTACGACCAGTTCTTTAACATATCAGGAAATGAAGTGATTATTACTCATTTTTGTGGACATCATGGACAAAGCTAAAGCCACGATAGCATATGTTCAATTTAGTTTCTTTCTTAACACCTTTATTATTTTATCCTGTGTGAACCTGTGAGTGATTTCATGCAATCTTACTGCTAGACTTTCTTATTCATGTCAATTAAAACACACATGTACAGTTACAAACACACTAAAACCACATGGCAATCCGCTCAGTCATCCGAGTACACACACACACACACACACACACACACACACTACATTTCTTGTGCTTGTCGTTGCTAATTACATCCCCGAATAGCTTTTCTCCCTGATCCTGGTGGAGAGTTCGGGGAATGAAAACACTTTACCTGCGTTTCTGTGGAGCTGCCGGTGCTTAGTACTGATTCACGCTTTGACCTAGAAAGCGCTTAATAGCGTACGCTGAGGCGGCATGACACTTAACCATACAGCGCGATGAGAGGGATGACTGGATAATTCATATTAACCCTATGGAGCAACCTCTATATTGTGTTAGTGTGTGGCTGTACAGAACAACCATACAGTGTTTAATATCAACACTATTCTGCTGATGTTATTACTGAAATCTGCGGTTGACTTACATCTCTCTCCTGGTGTTTTTAAGCATTCAATTGACCATTTTCAAATATAATATAGAAAAATACAGCTTATTTATGAGTTTTATGTGTGACACCACCTGTACACATATCCTTAGTTGACCAATGACCTTGACCATCGTCCTCAGTCAATATTTAATGATTTAATGTCTTGGTTTTTTCTGTTCCAATGAGGCAGAAACAACTCAAAACTCAAATGTCTTGGGTTGTAAATGGATGTATACGTGTTTTACTCGACAGGTTTGTTTGCAGGGCGCTGACAGTGTATACATTTGTGAAATCAATGCCAAGAATCTATAACAACAGCCGCTGGCATCTGTCCAGACAGATCGGTGAGTGGGATGAATCAGCAAGGTACTTGAAAAGGATAGGGATGTTTGGGGTCATTTTAAGACTACTTATTTTATTCTTTGAAACAGCTTTGGTCTCATCGTTCTAGTTTAACAGAAAGACATCATTACTTTGAGCTGTTAAAACCCTTCCTCACCACTTATGCTAAGCTCTGAAGTCTAAAAGTCACTTGGTGTTTGCATATACATCAGGTTTAGTCACCTAATATTTTATAGACATTGACCTAAGCTATCATCTTAAAAGGTACGAATATATTTAAGGAAAAATAACACAAAGGAACAACATAAATAACCGACTAATCACAAAGAAAAGGAAAGCATCATAGTGTGTAACGGCTTCAATGGGACAGACCGCCTCTGAAAACAGGAACGTTATCTCATATTTTATTAATGAGTCCAGCCACAAGTTTTGGAGAAACCAAAAAACAAAAGATGTCCAGACTGGTTTTGGGCAAAACAACAACATATGCTAGATGATACCTGGGGCCTGTTTGCACCTGTCCCATAAAGGGCTGACAACATAAATCCCATTGAACACTGTTAGGTATTGTTTTGAATGCCTCTACCATATAAATCAAACTGGGTTATTTAATGTTCATTGCTGCTTATTGAATATATACCCATCCTTCTTCGTCTCCCTATTTCAGCGACCTGCAATAACCCTTCACTGAAGACGCTTTTATATCTAGTGAGAAGAAAGGGATAACATAAACAGCCTATCATGTGTAGTGTGACTTATACAGCACTGTGATAAAGCCACTAATGTACAGGAGAATGAAGAGCTGCCAGGAGTAGAGTAACAGATAATGGAAGATGCTCCTTTCTCCTCTGGCATGCAGCTCACTGACACTCAGCAGAACAATTTGAGTGTCTTTGACTGTGAAAGCAGCTCTGTGCAAAGGCAGGTCATGTGTTTACTGTTAAAACAAAGTCACAAAGACATGCAAGTAACCTTTTATCAGATGATGTCAGTCTACTGCTGCGGCTGCCATGCTTCTGCAATGCTGCAACTCAAACTATAAGCTGCTTCTAATTAAATTAAACATTCCAAACGTGAGTTTTCTGACCGAAATGTACTTTCATGATCAATGCAAATGTTTCAAATATGATAATTCCCTCTAACATTGCAAATCATATTGCAATTGCAAAAATCCCTCTAGATAATCTCAATTAGTTACCTTTTCTGTAGCAGTGCTGGAGGCTGCAGGCTGCAAAAATCCCTTATTGCTCTGCTCATGATAATAAAACATATCATGAATAATACATGCCTCCCGAAGATGTCAAATGCACAAAATCTGACATCTTCGGTTGTTGGCAATGCAAATCCTAAGTGCCAGGCTCCTCCAACAATTCCACATACCATTAAATTAAGACATAAAAGAAGCAAGGAAGTAAAATAGTAGAATAAAGCATGGTGCATGTGATCCCAGTGAATTAAACAATGTGTAAATGCAAGAAAAACACCCGTTGACGGATGCAAGAACAAATTCACAGGCACACGGTATCATACATGAACACACACACACACACACACGCACACACACACACACACATATTGAGAGACAGAGAACATCAGTGGCTCCACAGACGGGCTCCCTCTCCACCTCTGCAGTTGGGGGGGAAATGACTCATCTGTCGGGCCTTCGTGTTTGCACCTACATTATGCAACATCGCTTCGCCGACTGTCCGTTTACCACGATTTAACATCAACCAACAACTGTTTAGTTTGTGTCAACAGAGATGAGCGGATGCAAGAAGTATAACTCCGGGTCAGAGTGCAAATGTTTTAAAACAAATACACACAACGAAGTCATTCAGCTCAGCCACTGGAGTGTGGAAGTTACTGAAAGGATTCTCTGCAGGGATTCTGGGGAATTAGAAAGTTTGATTTTCTGCTACAAACTTTTATAAAGGCAAAGCTGCTCTGATGTGGAAGCCAGAGGACAGGTTAGCTTTCATTAGCATATTTGAGTCACTACCTACGAGTCCTTTTTAGTGTTTTTATCTGGCAGGATAAGGCTGCTTTGTCCATGGAGAAAAAGACGATAGTGCAAATATGAAAGAGGAATCAGGATGCTTCAAATTTGGAACAAAATGTTGCACCAAAAAGGTAAATTCATCTTAAACGGACCCAGAGTCTAAGAGAAAACTGAACAAAATATTTTAGCAGGTTCGTTCAAAATAAAATATCTAAAAATGAGCTTTAGCTTGCTGTCAGAGGTGCACACAATTCAACTAAAATTAGACATGTTTTTTAATGTTGTTTTATCAATTTAATTTTAGTTAAGTGAATTAATATATTATTTTATTTATTAGTTTTTCTATTAAAGATTTGGCAAAAAAAACCCCACAGTTTCTTCAGTTGGTTCAACCAGGATGCCTATGTAACATGTTAAAATAGCCAAATGCATAACTTTATTTATGCAGACAACATAGTGAATTCTTACAGTGTTTTTCTCAAACCAGGCGAATTTGGCTTGCTTGAATTTGAAACACCAGCCTGGTTAAATGGCCCGACGAGTAAGATGATAAACATATGCTGAAGAGTCTTAAAATCAGGCATTGAAATCCTTGAATCATCTATTTCCCCTAGATAGTTTGAGGAAGTGGAACCACTGTTGCCTAAAATATCCCTGGTGACGTCTTCCCTCCTTAGATAAGCACTCATTTTCCACTTGGCTCTGTTCTGCATCACGCTGCTCCGCTCCGCACAGGGAGGACAACATGTATCTGGCCCGGGTGAAAAAGCAACAGCTGACCTTCACTGCACCCTCTTGACCGTCATCCAATATGGCCGCCCTCTACAATATGTCCCCTTGGCACAGAGTGACCGTCCGCTGACCTCAGCTTGAGTTAAACCTTCATCTACATTCACTTAGGAGTGATTCCCCTTTGCATTCAGAATCGCACCACACAAACACAGACACACTTGTCACTGAAAAACAAACAGAATGACTCATCAATTATCTCCACTGCAGGGTGAGCTGGTCCATTAAGCTGTGTGGCTCCATTTGGTGCCGGACCATTAATCAGAACATTTCTTCTGTCTGCTGCTAACTGCCTCTGCAGGTGTGTGTGTGTGTGTGTGTGTGTGTGTGTGTGTGTGTGTGTGTGTGTGTGTGTGTGTGTGTGTGTGTGTCTTCACCCCGCACACCAGTGTGTATGCAGAGGTGTTTGTGGGGGAAGGTCTGGAGGCATCCGAGCGGTCACTTTGGATATGGCTGAAGGTTGAGACATGCAGCAGCAGAACGCCCAATCAGATTTAACTCAAGGTCACACCGCAGGCTGCCGGCTTCTGCTCTCACCGCTACAGAGAGCTCTGCAGGATACCTTGTTATGGGGTTGTTTACTTCTTTCCTGTTACTGATTGTATCACTACAAATGTGGCCAATATATTGAATACAAGAGGACATAGGGGCATAAGGAGATATATAACTATATTTCAGTCAGACAACTCGCCTGTTTCATTAATATGTTTATGACAAACAGTATATAGTGTGAGTTTGGCGTCTAGGCTCTGGCTTCATCACTCCACATACTAACAAAACACATGAGTGATGATTAGATAACTATCCCCCGAGCCTACAGAAGCTAGGGAGGAAGATGGGGTGGTGGTGGGGCAGGCGAGCATCGCCAATGTGAACGCAGCAGCAGCGAGGTGAAGGCGTTAGCAGCGTGGAAACAGCAGTGGCGGCAGCAGCATTACCGAGGCAGAGGTAGGCAGATCCAACAGCTGAATAGAGCGCCAGATTAGGAGACTATGTTTGGTTGGTTGCAAGTGTGACGAGGGGCGTTATGTGCGAATGTATCATTGGTGCTCGAGTTGACTGCCTGAACTAGCTCGCAGGCTCTGCCCCATTTATAGAAATGTAAACAAAGATTTTGCTCACATTCAAACATTGGACATTTCACAAAAATGTGAGGGCAGCAACTTTTCCCCCTACTGTCTGGAAAACACAGAGGCTTCACGTAGGATTAGGGAAAAAGCCCTTAACTTAACTTAAATAATCTTATGTCATTTAATCTTCACATTTTGTTTTTCTTGGGAGGAATTTAGTTTTTAGGGGCATTTGGAGATTAGAAATATTTGATAGCTGCTGCTAATATGAACACACCTTCATAGTTGAGAACACAGAATCCTTTAACTTATCTTGACATGTCAAAAGCATCAAATTTGGAAAATGGATTGTTACTGGACTGAGGAAGAACACATTCACGTTGTCCTTGGATAGATCCCATCCTCTGCAGTATATTCTACAGATACACTGCTGGTTTCCCATCTTCCCAGTTCATTGGTGCAAACAGCTCTCACCTGCCTCCCAGGTATAAAGGATCACTGTGATTGGATAGTAAGAACAAAAGTCATCAGGATTCTGGATCATTCTTTCATTAATGTACCAACTGATTCATGCCTTGGTTGCCACTCCAAGTCATAAACCTATATTATAGATGGATAGCTTCTATATTTTTCCCCACATGGTTCACTGTAGGCATTCCCTTTCTGCTTCATGTCCTGCTGCTTGTCATATGCCGAGTGTCCTGAACTGTCCTTAGCTCAGAAAACAAAGCCAGAGCTTCTGTGGTTTCTCTCCTGCTGAGACAAGCCATGCAGAAAATGTATGTACTCACCATACTGTTTACTTCTGTGGATTAGGAGCTTGTTGCCAAATGAAAGTGAACAACAAGGGGACAGGGACATGTGGGTAAGTGGAAAGGTGGGCGGTGGACTCCTTTGATAGGATCAGAGCTACGTCATCCTCCATCTGTCTGAGGGAGAT
The DNA here is from genome assembly GCF_036324505.1 of Eleginops maclovinus. Classification (NCBI taxonomy): domain Eukaryota; kingdom Metazoa; phylum Chordata; class Actinopteri; order Perciformes; family Eleginopidae; genus Eleginops; species Eleginops maclovinus. The sequence continues at coordinate 3,284,947 of NC_086371.1, forward strand.
TCCAGATCAACAGGAGGAAGACATGAAATGAGGAGGAGGAGGAAATGACGGCAGGAGAGGATGTCAGGCAGGTAAACACATACGGTGGAGGCCACGATTAAACTGAGGCTGAAGGTCTAGATTTTCCAATTTCCTGTGGTCGACCTTGTTGTGTTTCTTACAGAGGGGAAAAGAGTCTTTTCTTTACTGGAGACAGTTTAGCCATCCTGAATCCAGTGTCTCCTGCTCTCCACAGATATAAAAATAATATTCAAAAAGGGTTAGCCGAAAGGGGACAAGCTTGTTGTTGTTGTGTTGTTGCCGAAATGGGATTTCTCCGCAGGGTGGCATCTCCCTTAGGGATAAGGTGAGAAGTTCAGTCATCCGGGAGGGACTCGGAGTAGAACCGCTGCTCCTTCGCGTTGAAAGGAGCCAGTTGAGGTGGTTCGGGCACTTAGTGAGGATGCCACCTGGGCGCCTCCCTAGGGCGTTGTTCCGGGCACGTCCAGCTGGGAAGAGACCGAGGGGTAGACCCAGGACCAGGTGGAGGGACTATATCTCTTCGCTGGCCTGGGAGCGCCTTGGAATCCCCCAGTCAGAGCTGGTTGATGTGGCCAGGGAAAGAGAAGTTTGGGGCTCTCTTCTGGAGCTGTTACCTCCGCGACCCTGATGGATAAGCGGGAGAAGATGGATGGATGGATGGATGGATGGATGGATGGATGGATGGATGGATGGATGGATGGATGGATGGATGGATGGATGGATGGATGGATGGATGGATGGATGGATGGATGGATGGATGGATGGATGGATGAATATTCAAAAAGGATTCCAATTATCTTTCTGAAAATGTTTGTTGTCCACAGCTGACGTGAAACTGACCGGACTTCTTTCTGCGGCTCAATATGACTGAACATAGTCCCTTGATTCTCCATAGCAACAGTCTGTTCTACTAAGCAACGGTCTGTTCTCCTTAGCAACGGTCTGTTCTCCTTAGCAACGGTCTGTTAGCGAGACTTCACAACCTCTGGAATGTCCAAATTGACCAATCAGAATCGAGTATTCAACTAAGCCATGCAATAAATATTGACTAATCTAAAGAGGTAAAGAAACATAGACAGTATAATATTGACACACCGTATGAATAATATAGATACATAAAAGTACACTATAGACGATAAAACCAGTATTGACGGTTGTATAAAGGAAATGAGAAATGTGAGTCAGTGCCTGGGTTCAGTGGGAGTGTAAGTGCAGTTTAAGGTTGTGTCCCCCGGGACATTTGTGTTGTTGTTATGAGATTACTGTAGCCGGAGCCCTTCGTGCATATCCCTTTAGCACTGAGTCATGGCACGATTCATGCGTCTGCTGCACAGTCCGGAGCTCAGGTGATGACTCGGGGGAATCACCTCCCCAATCCTGTTTCTGAGCTTTTCAAAGGCTGAATGTGCTGTCCACAGCGGGCTGCAGTCTGCTTTCATACATCCCTGGTGTGTGGTGCAGCACACTAGCACTTTGTGGACACCCACACACACACACACACACACACACACACACACACACACACACCCACACACACACACACACACACACACACACACACAGATACCCTGGAGCATTCTCCTTTGTAAAGTTTTCATTGGGAGCGAGTGGGATTTGCAACTACACATTTATATCTGCAAGAAATGACTTGAAATTGATATTGCCCGTATGCCATGTCTGTCTTTTTTAGCACCCAAAACCCTTCCACTTGTTCTCCTTTTATATTACAGTGAAATCCTTCTGTTTATAGATCATACAAATATAAATTAAAGGCCAGCATTTCCCTTGTTAAGAGTTTGATTTATGCTGAAAACCTGACAATACATTTTAAAGGGGCCATTATGCTCATTTTCAGGTGGTGGTTTGCTAGTGTTATAGTACATAGTGATGTCACTATGTTCAGAAGTAAACAAAGGAGTCCAATGGAGGCATTTCAGGCATTTGTGGGAGAGAAACACTCTCTGGAGGAACACAGGGATTTTAGCCTTTGCAGACCATTTACATTCACAGAAACATGACAAACTACAGGAGAGGGAAACCCCCAAAAGGCATAATAGGGCCCCTTTAAATTAGTTGTAGTAGTATCAGATTTTAAAACAAAACTCACAACTATTAAGCGAAAATCACTCCCTAAATGAACGGAAAGTATTTTAGGTGGCCATGAACTGAACATAAAGAATAATGTTGTTCAGGTAAAGCTGCTGACACCTTGCTCTATGAAAGCATACCAATTTAGCGCTGAGCTGCAACAGATCAATACTCTGAGGTTGTGTGACATCAGAAAGGGCTTTCGCACAACAAGCAATTTAGAAAAGGAACTTGGTGATGGATCATAGCTATGTGCCCTGTTTCTCTGTACAGGTCTTTGAAACGCAGACTCCCTTTCTCTCCCAACATGAATAGATGAGCTCTGCGCTGCAGTGGCTTCTCCGCTCGCTGTGAACCTTTGTGAAGGTGTGGGTGTTGAGAAAGGGCTGCCGGGCTGCTGTGTGTGGGAGTGTGAACTTCTGCTGACTGCTGAAAAGCTTTATGATGCTTCCCGGAGCGTTCCACCTAAACAGCGGCAGCGGGTCAAACCATTAGTGCTGGCAGTGGGGGTCACAGGTTAGATACTCCCTTTATCAACTCCATATTTATCTCCCCAGTGGTTCAGGGGGGCTTCCTCCAGTGCTATTCTCAACTAGGAATAATTCAACAAGGTACTGCAAAGGGTAAAGTCTCTACTTGTGTTTTATCATGTACTAGCATTTACACACCCCTCCTCTCCACCAGGGGTCGGTGGCTTTCAGGTGAGTCCGGCCATCAGCTTGATGATCCATACCTGGGCGGTTTGGAAGCCCAGCACCATCCCACAGATTGTGCTCTTCTTCTACTGGGCAGCTTGAACTGGTTCACACTCCCATACATGCATACACAACTAACTTTGACATTTGTTTTTGTTTTGTTGAACTTTTGGTATATTTTGATGCTTTTTGTTACTTTTAAACTTGTCTGGTTTCCCATCTTTGTTGCAGCCACTGTAACAAATGGAGGCTCTTATAGAATTACCGAGTCAGACCGAGGGGTATGTTGAACTGGCTTTGTCGTACAGGCCACAGACCAGTTTATGTGTAGAAAAGAACCAAGTAGTGAATCAGTCGTGTGCGGCTGACCCGACCTGGAAACCCGATTTGTTCTAAATTGTGCAGTATAGTTTGTCTTTTTTATGCACCTATTCCTATCAGATTCATTATAAAACGTCCTTGGATTGGAAATTGAGTTGGAGCAACATATCTGGTTTGACGTGCTGAGCAAGAGGTATCTCAGGACAGATGGTGTAGAGCAGACCTGCCCTTGACTTTTAAGCGTGCATCTTGGTAATGTATTCGCTCACGGTGAGAGGGTCAGCATCCAGGGCGAGGAAGTTGACCTCCTGTCAGACATTTAATAAAACACTGTGCTAGAGTTGGCCGCGCTGCAGAGAAAAACACACAGGAATAGATTTCATATATCTGTAAAAAGACAGGTAGAGACAACCCTGTGCTGTAATGGTCAGTCCCTCCATAGGTGTTGGGACTCTTCACATACAGCCACTGTTAGTTTGACATTGCTGAGGTCATGTCACCTCACCGACCCCCCCCGGGGATGAAGTGATCGAATCGATAGCTGCCTGAGGGTCGCGCTGAAGAAGAGGGTTGCTCTTTCTCTTGCCGGCGTAATTTTGAGAGTGAATTAGCTGCTTTGTTATCAGGGTGGTGCACGGTTCAGTTTTTGTCCTGCAAGACAATGAGGAGGGGGATATCTTCTCAATCCATATCTACTGTGCTGACAAAGAGACGAGTGCCACCGGCTGAAAGAGAAGAATAAAAGCCCCACAGCCGACTGAGCAGATGGCAAACTATTGACGGAGCAGCAGTGTTTAGAAAGAAAGCCTCACACTAGAGAATGTATGCTCCAACAAATTCAGAAAAAAGGGAACATTATACAACCACAACAATGAATATTTTGAGCACAAAAAGTCTCTTTGATGCATATTGTTGGAAAAGCCTGTAGATGAAGCACATCACAGAGTGCTAGCTAACCACCATTTGTAAAAACACTGCCAACGGAAATCAAAGACGTAAACAAGGTTGTTTTTACTTAATTTAGCTGAAAAACAGGCACATTTTTACAAAGTCACTCACTTATATCTTTGGATCCATTATATGTTGTTGATGATTACTGAAGTTTGCAGTAAATTAGCTATTATTAAGACATCACCGGTTCAGAAAAACATTTTTTATGTTGCGTATTGAACTTTTATTTTGAAAGTATATTTGTATTTCTGTATCATTTATTATTATTATTATTATTATTATTATTATTATTATTATTATTATTATTATTATTATTATTATTATTATGTATTTTTATTTTCTTATTATTTCTAGGTATTTATTCGATTTATTTTTACATCTTATTTTTTATTTATATTTTTTATTTAATATCTTTAGAACATTTTATTAATTTAAACCTGAATATTGAGTATGACTCTAATCCAGTTTATCATCATTACCAGTAGATCCTATAGGGAACTTGTAAACAGGGAATAATTAAATCACCTCTTTCTATGTTTTTGACCCTTGACCTCAGCAGCCAGTGTTCAACATGAGGTATTGATTTCCAACACTCTGACGTACTTCATAACCATGACAGATTACATATTAGATATGTAATACGGGTAATCATTGCTCAGTGATGGTTGATGACACAGTTGAGTCATGGCTGAACACACACGGCTTCACATTCAATAACCAGCTAATGTTGACATAACGACGTCTCAACATGACGATGTTCAATGTGGAATAATCATAAAATATCTGTTGCGGAAAGATAATGGCATCCACAGACTGCTGAGCAAATGCAAATGTTGTACTTTTTAAAGGTTAGTAAGTTTGATTTTTTGCTAATCAACAGCAGTCCGTTCAAAAACAACCAGATAAGGTCGAGAAATAATTGAAATTACCCCTAAAATAAACATTTCCGTGCAAAATTCACGATAAAAAGTAGCCACAACATTACATTATGAACAGACAAATGATGTCCTAAAGCTGTTTGGATTTGTGCACAACTGTTGAATGCTTTAACCATTCTTCCATTGGTAATGGCATCAAAGACTCTTAATTTGACATTAGCATTGATATGCAAGTTAAAGGCTCTCATGCGTTTCTCGTGCCCTTAGCAAGCCGTCATCCGTGGATAAGCACGAAAAACCCTGAAGAGAGGAAAAAGACGTGGTGAGGAGATTGCAAATGAGAATGAATCTAATGTATAATGCAGCGGCGATGGTCTGCTAATGGTAAAGCTGCTAATTACTGATGATTCCAGCTGGGGCGATAAGAGAGATGATGCGGAGTCACATGACACAAGAGGTGGTGATTAATTAGGTTCATCCTTTTTGTTTTCGCCCTCGGGCTGAAACACTTGAACAGAAGCAGATGCAGCGTTGAGTCAACAGGTTCACAATGACTGAAGTCACCCCGAGTGTCAGAGTGAAACTGCTGTGTGCTGTTACCTCTCGAGATAACGAACACGGAGGGGAGAATTTACAGAATGATTTTGTGTCTTTTGTGGCCGCCAAATGTGCATAAAGAGCACACAAATTGTAATTCTAATGTAAGATGCTTTGGGTTGAGCTCTTTAAAGTAAGTGAAAAGAAACAAGGAATATTCCGTTCTGGAGGGAACTTTGGGATTTTAGCCTTTGTAGACCATTTACATGCACAGAAAAACTAAATAAGACATTCCAGGAAACAGAAAACCCCAAAAGCAGAAAAGTCCCTCTTTAAAAAAAAACAAACATGAAAGAATACGTATACGCGGATACAAGCGGCCGAAATGGGATTTCTCCGCAGGGTGGCATCTCCCTTAGGGGTAAGGTGAGAAGTTCAGTCATCCGGGAGGGACTCGGAGTAGAACCGCTGCTCCTTCACTTTGAAAGGAGCCAGTTGAGGTGGTTCGGGCACCTAGTGAGGATGCCACCTGGGCGCCTCCCTATAGGGAGGTGTTCCAGGCACGTCCAGCTGGGAAGAGACCGAGGGGTAGACCTAGGACCAGGTGGAGGGACTATATCTCTTCGCTGACCTGGGAGCGCCTTGGAATCCCCCAGTCAGAGCTGGTTGATGTGGCCAGGGAAAGAGAAGTTTGGGGCTCTCTGCTGGAGCTGTTACCTCCGCGACCCTGACGGATAAGCGGGAGAAGATGGATGGATGGATGGATGGATGGATGGATGGATGGATGGAATAATACTTATCTGATTTGGAAGTCAAATTAAATATTCTCACTGAACGTTTTGATGTTTTTACTACAAAGAAAATACAAATTTCTTTTCATGGAGTTTCTCAAATGTATGTTAGGTTCTCAAGGTTACTATTTCCTTAATTTGATCCGGTATGGTTTGCATTTATTGGCCAGTAAACTTACAATAAACATGATGTATTAGTGTTGTATTTTCTTTTAGGATCCAACTAAGTGAATTATTTGATTATCAGGCAACAATAAAAAGTCAAGAATGTAAAAAGAAATTCTACTTTCAGCTTCTATAATGCAAGGATTTCCTCCTTTCCTCTGTTTCATATCATTGTAAAGCAATGTTTGGACATTTTGCTAATATTCTAAAGGCTCAACAGGTATTGATAACATCAACAAGACAAATGAGTCAATAATAAGTAAGTCCTAATCATCAATGTTTTCTGTTTAAATAGGCCAAAATATGGACAGCGACTCATTTTCTGTCTGCTCTATTGGCTCCTCTGGCTCTGCTCTCTTGCACATTGAATTTAAAATGGAACAATGACCAAATAATGAGAACAATTAAGGCTCAAAGCACTTTCTGTACAGGCTGCCCCAATTTATGAACAATACAACAAAAGCTGTTCATTTGATGAAGCAGTTAATCACCTTTAAAAAAAACGCTGAGTGTTGGCACTTCATCTAAAATTCATTGTTTTTCCATTGTGCTGAAGTAGAGAGACCAGTTTTCCACCAACCGTGTCAAATATCACTTCAGAGCAGCAACAGAAACATCAAGTGGTGGGGAGTACGTACCTTGTTGTTCCCTTGGTCTTCCACCTCTGGAAACATCTATTTACAGATGGCCCTCCGGAGCAAACTGCCCTTCTATAAATAATTAGGCTCTAAAAGCTGTAAAGTTCATAGTTACTTTCTCTCTCCATTCACTCGACTTGAGCTGAGAACAGAGGAGCAGAGGCAGGGTTAAGGAAAACTCAAGTGTGTACGCTCTATGGGCCCAGGTACGGGTGATTCTTGAATCTGCAGTGGGTCCATTTTGTCTTCAAGCACCACTGAGCAGCTTTCATAGGAATGAACGGGGCCCTGCCTCCTAAACTGTATCCAGTTGTCTTTATACATCAATGGTTTAACCGCCAACCTAAGAGGGTTGATTTTTGTATGACCATTTATTTCCTGTAGCCCTCTTTGGCATAGAGCTTACACTAAAACAAGTTCTACCAATATACAGAAACTATGCTGGATATTAACACAGATTTTCCAACATCATTTACCAGTCCTAGCTAAGGTTCTTTGACAGGCTTTTATCATCCGCCAGCGGAGGGATCTAAGCCAGTCAGACATCAATTGACTTCCCGTCGTACACCCTCCAGGTCCAGCTAGCCTCCTAAACACACAAGCTCCTCCACCCTCTGTTACCACAGCCTGCCACAGACCAGCCTTCCCCGCTCTAACCTCGAGCTGCTCCCGTCACATGCATCAACATACTGATTCATACACAGTGCAGCCGGCTGTGTGTTGGTATGTGTGGTGAATGCATCTCGCCCTCTGTGAGTCACACACCGCCGCTGGCTCTCAGACATGGAGCCTGTCAGAGAGGCTGAGCGAGCGCCGGCTTCACTGCTGACCGCCTCGGACCCTCGGAGCAGAGAGAGATCGACCGCGGCTAACAGGCAGCGGCAAGTGTTTGAATGTGACTGACGTGTGTGTGTAGGTTTTCTGTCCCTGTGAGACTCAGGATCCATAAAGCAGGATTTCTGAGGTACCTTTACCGAGTGCAACCCAGAACTTCTCCTATCCTGAGTATGGACTTTCCTAAAGATACTTTTTCGAATGTTTTCTAGATAACATGATTGTAAATGAATCTGCTTCTTGGAGGGGAGCTGCAGAGTTGGAGAAGTTCTATATTTTTACAACAGTCAACATGAAACACCACAACAACCTACACTTAAAGGGGAGTGTGTGGGGACTTGGTTTTGCCTCTGCAGCCCATTTACATGCACAAAAACATGAAGATTACATTTTCATTAAATCTAAACTGAATAAGGTTGAGACGATTTGTAGAGCTGAGACTGCCGTGTTTATCTCTAGGTTTGTCACTAGAAACCACCGCACATGAGTTTGATTCCTTATTATTACAAAGAATATTGAATATTGGTGCAACAACGAGACGAATTCAAGGAGAGGTCACCTTGGAGAGCATAACTTCTGCAATTGAAAGCTTGAGCCAAACTTCAAGAGGTGAATCAATGCTCACCCACGAGTCCACAAGGACACACACAAGATGTTACCCGCGCTTACAAACACATAAATGCCTCCATAAGAAAGGAACATGTCGCTTGTTCCTTCTGCAACAAACACATCCTTTGGGATCGATCTGCTCCAGATTCTCCGTCGCAAAATCCAACTTTCTTCACTAACGTTTTCCTGTGTTTTCCCCCTCGCAAATAGCTCAAAAGAAAAGCAAGAGACAGCTAATATAAGAAGTTGTGCATCAGCAGAGATAACCTCTATATGCACTCTCCCACTGGGGAGGTTTACTGAAATACATAACACATAATCTGCTGCTTTATGGAGGAAATCTCCCCCTTTTTTACAAGCTAATTTCATCAGGGTTCATAATGGAGACATAATGCATAAATGATCCTCCCTTGGAACGATATAATTCCAGCACTGAACATCCATCTCTGTTCTCTGTCTAATAATACCTCAAAGCGTCCTCGCTGACCTTACTTTGACAGCCTCTCGTGATACAATCCACTTACAGTCGAGGAGCTTGGAGTATATTTTGGGGGTTAGAGCATTGGAAACGGACTCATTGACTACATCTGATTTGCTTAAATATGTTCGGCATAATGAAAGGATATAAAATAGGAGCCTAGATGAAATGCCTTTTGTTGCTAACTTTTCTTTTCCTCTCTCTATTCTGAGGTCAGACGTCAGAGGCAGCAGCAGTAGGTGATTCAGTGTCCCGTGAAGGGCGCTTTTAGCAGGACAGACACTCACCAAAACAACTGCTTTCACACAAATAATGTACCTGAAGTGTAGTCCTTTTCAGAGCTGTTTCCGCCCACAGTCCAAATGGCTGAACTAAATATATTTGTCAGGGCCAAATCCAAGCTGGGGGAGACGGGAACATTGGCACCGTTAAAAGGCAATGAACTTCCTCAAGTAGAGGAAGATTCTCAGCTCTGAAAAATCAACAGCTGTGTTTCTTATCTTCGTGTGGCTGTCTTTACATTATGGAAGTTCTTTTTTAGAGGAGAGAAATCCCTAATGTGCCAAACTAAGGCCATTTAAATGTAGATAAAGTCCATAACAGTTAATAATAATAGTGTAATATAACCAGCAAACTGTAATGGTGCTGTGGAAACGGATGTGGGGTGTTTTCGCCTTGCATCAACGAACAACATCAAGTCTATTCAGCAAATAGACGGCTATATGAGAGGAAACTGAGCGTTAGAATAAGTACATTTGGGGTGCAGTTGCAAGATATCTTTGTAAGCGGACCCTAATGTTAGCATAATATCTCGTTGGCTTTGGAGTGGTGACCAATCGTTACTTACACATTTGGTTCGGCGAGATAATCCGTGTGAATCTCAGGCTATAAACAAACTACATCACGGTCACATGACTTGGGCGCAACGACGTTTAGTTTAGCAGTAAAACGCTTCGAACATTCACAAGAGTGGTTTCCACTAAAGTCCTTATTTCAGACCAAAGACACATTCAAAAGAACTTTAACTTGAAGGGGGAGTAGACGGGAAGTTGGAAATGCTAAAGGTTTAAGGACTCCTTCCTCTATTGACTTGCTTGTCATAGATCAAGCTAATGTTTAGTGTATAAATTAGCCAATACTAATTGTTTTGAGATTAGAAAACTAAAGGCATGGACTGTTTATTTTAAAACCTGCATCATTCAACATTTACCATAGGGTATTAATGGCTCAATTGCTTTGCTTATTCACCAACAAGCATCCATGACGGAGCGAGTTGTGGAATATTTGACCAACAGGCTTTGTTACAGAAACCCTAAGATTCTTTGTTAAGCTTATAGAAACCCGATTTGTCAGATTTTGTCAAACATATTCAAGATCATGTAAAGTTTGGCCTATCTGTGCCATCTCCACTGTAGAGGGAGAAATCATTGATATTCTGCATGGCTCCTCTTTCCTCTGCCAGCCAAGGTCACTGCCACGGATGACTCAGCACCCAAAACCCCGCCGTCACACTCTACTTCCTTTTTGTCCTCGGCGGCAATCAACTCCCAGCCTCCTTCCTCATTTCTTTTCCCCTTCACTTTCTTTCATTCTCCTCGCTTCAGCCCCTCGCTGTACCTTTCTGATACTCACTCTCTTTCCCATCACATGTGGATTATATTCCTTGAATTTCAGGAAGAAAAAGGGGATATCAGGGGTGGCCTCACCTCCACAGAGAAATATTCGCAGGGAATCCAAAGCTGACCTCAATTCTCGGCTCAGTCCTCACACTGTCTTTGGCTCTTTTTGGGCCGAGAATAACTTCAAAGAGCCGAGGGAGAGGCAGGGGTCCGGTCGCCTGGCGAACATCAGAGGACATCTAGAAATACTCCAACATCTCCCCGGCATGAATGTGTGCCAGAGGTGGGACTGAAAATCAGTCAGGGGAAAGGCATGATGGGATATTTCTACCATGGCTGGTTACAGGGCGAAAGCAGGACATTTTGTACAGAAAACTTTAAATACCTTTTCCTTTCTGGCATAATATTTACAGATCCAGCCTTTCTCCGAGGGTTAGTCATGCAGCACAGCCGGAAAAAAGTGTTGTAAAAAACGGTGTGGTGTAGAAAGGTAACCTTTCTGCTTGTTTTGCGGTTGGATTCCTCTCAACTACGCCTACTCGCCACTCACAAAGGGTGAAAAGTAGGATTTGTTTCTTTTTGGAAAGTGTGAAAGAAAGGTTAAGCATTTGTTTTGGTGTGAAAATCAAAAGAATGGTCAATTCCCTCCAGAAATAGAGACTGAAAATAAGTCTCAGCCTGTCTCTCCTCTCAACACCAGAATCCTCACGAAGGAAACTCATTTCAGCCGCTAAAATTAATCTTACGCTTGGTCATTGTCTACTCTGACCTCAAGCTGATCGCCCCAATTTCATTGCCTAGAAGTGTATACCATATTACATTACATTTCTTTTAGCTGACACTTTTATCCCTTATGCAATACGTGCAATAACTCAGAAGAACCATAAGAAACATGAGGATGTATTCACTTCAAAAAGTGCTGGAGCATTAGTTTCAAATGGGCTGAACTCTGTTGTGTGTGTTGGGGTTAATGGCCGAAGTACAAGTGAACCAGTTGGGTTTTCAGTTTCCCGGGGATGATATGTAGACCTTCTGTTGTCCTAAGGTCAATGGGGAGCTCGTTCCACCATTTTGGAGCCATGATAGCGAACAGGTGTGTCTTTGTTGATGGGTACCATGGGTCAATCTCACAGTGAGGGAGCAGATATCCGATTGGCTGATGCAGAGCAAAGTGATCGTGCTGGAGTGTATGGTTTAACCCTGTTCTTCTGACCCCCTATGTCCCCGCCACTTGTGAGGATTGGAACGTGGGTGGACTGGTAGATTAAGAGTCTTTTGGCTTCCTATCACAACATCGGTCTGATACTCGCATGCATCGCTTTCAGAAGTGTACTTTTTCATTTGCATTTTGCACAACAAACTACTACAAAAGTCATAAGTGCTGAACAGAGAGGTTCCTTTTGTTCGTGATGTGGAAAAGCACACCTCTTGAAATGCACCATTGTGGATAATACAGCCATACATGCTTCTGATAAGGCTTAGCAAGAGTAATAACACAAAGATGTCGTAGCATGCTGCAAAATCCAGAGTCTGAGACTGGATGTGAACACCCTTTATGAAAGCATAGTAAATGTGTTATTATATACTATCACATCCTTTCCATAGAGAACTGGAGAAAGAGAGGAAGAGGCAGCAGTAGTTCATCAGTCTCTCATTCTCACTGTGAATCAACTCAGCTCTGCTTTATTACCCACTGTCATTGTACTTCCAGGCGGGATGATGGCGAATAAATGTAACTTAAAAAATGTTTTGATGCTCTCACATTTATCCACCTCCTCTGCCAGTCAGAGTTCAGCATTAGGGGTAGTGGAGCTCTTTCAACTTCTCTTTGTGTGCACCACGTCTCACTGAATGTATAAAATATGAGGAACGCCTGGTCCTTTCATAAATTACAGGAGGTATAACAAGTGAATTCAAAGGAGAAGATATGATCCCATTCGTTTTTTTAATTCTAAATTCCCTCTGTCGACTTCTGCTAACCCAACAGAGGACAAAGATGCCATGGAGATAAATTGCCTTCATGCTTTCTGGTAAATGTCAGGTTTTTCGGTGAAGTTTAAATATGCAATCAGGGGTTTTATGCAAAGCTATTCTTCTGCTACTCAAGTGCTTTTCAAAGAAAAATACTAGTTCTGCCAGCCTGTAAAGCCATTCTAACAATATAACTGCAGATTTACCAGACGCAGGATGAATGAAACCTGATAGGGGGCATTCTTCACACTTGTATATGCACATTTAGAAATTGCGACCTAATCTGAGCCCTGCAGAGCTGCACAGTGCTGCTCCGTGTGTTCGCTCCGTCTTTGCTCCTGCATGACCACTCACGCTGCGAGAGGGATCGGCATGAATTACATTTTCATAATTCACACGCTCAAAAAGCTCCAAAGCCGCACAAATCCGAGCCACGGGTGACGGCGTGGAGGTCGTCGCTATCTCATGTTTGAATAATGGTGTTATCATTGGAATCAGATTTCCCCCCCACACGTGATCGATGAGTATGCTCAGAGAGTGGCGGGGGGAGGATGAGGCGATGCTGATAAGCCTCAGCGGGAATCTATACATCCATCAGGCTAATTCAAATCCTGATGGCTTTGGAAAAGCTTCAGAGGATTGAATCATAGTTCCTGATATTAGCATCGAGGCAGAATGTGAAATAGGAGCTAAAAGCACAACTGGGGTGTGGTGGGGGGGGGCAGAGCTTTGGGTCTTAGGGATAAATGCATGCATAATGCTGAGAATACATAACCTGAGGAGGATGGCAGCCTGCTTTGTCCCATTGGGATTTATTTTATGCTAATGCTTTGTTTCCTCAAGTCAATTTAGACTTCCTGCTAATCTTTTCTAAAACAAATCTAATGGTATCTTCTATTGTCCGCGTGTAACTCGTCTCAAATCAGTTGTTTGTTGTAGATTTTATCATAAAGGGGACATATTCTTCTAATTTTTAGGATTAAATTAGCATTTTGTGCCTCTCCTGGGACATGTCTCCATGCTTTAATGTTCAGATAGTTCTTTATTTTTCTCATACTGCCTGTGCTGCAGCACCTCTTTTCACCCTCTGTCTGAAACCAGAGCCCAGTCTGCTCTGATTGGTTAGCTGGTCGGCTCTGTTGTGATAACCCTAACCCTGTCCCGCCCCTTAACCTATTTACACACTTCAGGAAAGGGAAGACCCCAAAAAGCATAATAAGGCCTCTTTAAAAACATCACTTTTTTTGCGTGTCCAATTCCTTGTCAAGTAAAGTAAAAAGTAAACGTTTGACCCACCTGAAGAACTACTGAAAACCAATCTTGATGAACTTGATCCTCTTTTTACTAGCTCTTCCATCAGAGAAATACATGAGTCTTAGATCCTCAGCTTTTACTGTTTGGTTCTCGACCTCCTTTGGTGTTTGACATTCATGTTAAATGAACATCAAGATATTTCTAGTCCCTTTCTTTAGCCCTTTTAGAAATCCCTTATCAGGAGTGTCATCAGGGATGTCATGGCGGCAATGATTGGTTCATTGATTTCTAGATGAGCAATCTGCACATCCTCTAAAAGGAGGGGCCATGTCAGAAGCTCCTATTGTGTTTTTCTAAGACTCTTTTAGCTACGTGGATGATAAGGGACTTTAATGCCGAGCTGACGAGGGAGCCACATTATCATCTGTAGTCATGTGGGAAATATTACGACTTAAAATGCAAATCTAGGATTGATGGATTCTCCTAGCTCTCGTTCGACAAATAAATCCCCTTTCCCACGCAGGCATACGGAAGAGTTACACCTTTTATCTGGGAGTTTGTAGGAAGAGCTCAATCTTTCCTAATGGAGTGATCGCAAACACATGATGTTCATTCATGTTGAGTAGTCACCTTGTCCTCAATGCTGGGACATATCTTTAGGATAGGTTCAGACAAGTTTGAGGTTTATTTGAATACAGAACAGTAACACGGGAGATTCACTGTTGATTCTTAAACCTGTGAATTGGCTCTGATAAATGATGCTTTAAAGGTGTTAGAAGTTACATCTCAGGTATGCAGAAAGTGTATAAGTAAGGGGATTAAGTAAATCAAATCATTTAGCTCTTTTAATACACAACAGGTAACAGAAAGTGCTTCAAAAACTAATATAAAATCAACATGGCCCCCTCCGTTTCAGTCTATTATAATCAAAACACGTCAATTAACACGTAACCATTGGATAACACCAGTCATGTGTTGAACGTCCTACAGTCCTAATTATTTAGTGCATATAATACAAGCTTTTTGATTGACGTTGCATTAAATGTTGCTGTTTTGATGTCTAATTAGTTGAGAAATCAAATCAATTGTTTTCTTTCACTTCTCAAAATCAGAAGCAATTATTCAGCTCTGTTAACAAATGTTTGTCACATCTGATTTCCTACCTGGCAGAAGAAAACAAACAACAAGTCAGTTATAATTCATCTGTCTTGTTTGTGAGTTTCCTTCTGTGATCGCAGTCCCTGTGTGGTTAAAACAATATAAGTGGAATTAGTTATATCCATCCTGTACAACAACTGAGTTATTGAATATTGAACAAGCCCATTGTTCCTGTATAAGATTGACAGGGACAGAAATAGATTGAATCAATAAACAATGCTCTCAAATTGGATCCTACTTCTTCGGCTACGGAGCTGTTTACCTGCTTTTGTTTCCCTTTGTCACATGAAAGCCCCTCCACAAAGTCAATTGGCTTATACTCGTCAGCTGTAATGAAGTGCCGATGTGGAACTGTAATTTTAATCAGGCATTGGAAGACTACGGGTGAAAAGTCAGAAGGCTCTGTTGTGTTTTTAATGCCAACATTGTTAGAAATGTGTAATATTAGGAAGGAATTTCATTCACATAGCAACCACTGTATTAGATACCCATTTATGTTGAAGTATAGGCAGTATATCATTTTATATTTTGGGGAATCGTCTTCTTATAGAGCACATAAAAAAGCACATTTTTGGCTGCAGATATTTACCAATTCTTAAGTCAAACATACAACATTTTCAAGGAACATCATGGAGTAACATTAAAGTTAACAATCGGCAAAAAACAAACAAACTATCACACCCAAATATTTCTTAAAGCATCTGTTACTGATCATACTATTTAAAGAAAACTGCGGCTATAGTCCATTGTTACACGGCTGAGTTAAATACTCCATTCTGATTGGTCAATTTGGACATGCCAGGGGTTGTTAATTGTTGCCAAAAGACCGTTGCTAGGGGGAATGGACCGTTGCTAGGGAGGATCAAGGGGCTAGGTGCAGTCGTATCAAGCCACCATTTACTGTGTGTGCTCAGATTCTCAGGGATTTTTTTTTTGAGATAGATGTCTTCTGAATTACTTCCAGGGTTAAACACCATCAGGAAGGACTGTCTTGATCCAGGTCATTGAGCTGTCCAGTCAGATGTAAGTGATGAAGACTCTGAGAGGAAATGACAGGAAAAGGAAGAAGATCCCTTCGTTTTTGAAGCATAAAATCCACTTTTACAAACTAAAATCTCTTTTCCATCAGAATGGGATGGTTAGGGGTTTCACATGTAGATGATAACCATTAAAACTAATGATGCGTCGATCAGGGTATTCCTATGTATTTCCTTCAAGTTAAGCCCACACAGGGATCAGAAAACCAGACATAGCCTTAACAAAAACCCAGTGTGAGATAATGCCTTTAAAGTATTGTCTGATACCGCTTTGATCCCTGCAGGGGGGAAACAATCCACCATGCTTTGTAGACTTGTTGGTCAGGAATAACAGCTCTGTGTTTTATAGCAGAGGCGTTGAAGCAATGAGATGTTCAGTATTCTGCTCGTGCATCCAGGCTAAACCCTTGAATAGATAATGTAAACACAGTACAGACATACACTGTGCTGTGTGAGCTCAGTGCAATCTGTGCTTGAACCCACCAACATCCATTGGAGTTCCAAATCAATGTATATTACTCAAACATCAAAGCTGTGTGTGTAGAAGTCAATGAAGCATGCATGAAACCCCCAATTTATTACATATCTTGTAGTTTTTCATGTCAGTTTCTGCATTTACTGCAACACTTCTACCAAACAACACAATTTTCTACACGGGAACTGTGGCCTCTTTCTCATTTTGAGGTTCATATGTGTATTTTGTGCCTCTACTATGGCATGTTTAAAGGCTCAAATGTTCAAAGAGGGCTTTGTTTTATAAACTCAGTAAGCGAATACGGAAAATGCCAAAGAAATTATGCAAGTAAATGGAGGTTTCTTCCCTTTACATTCACTAATAATTCAATAACAAAGTGATTGTTTAAGTCAAATAAAGATCTCCATTCCAGATGAGCTCTTTCCTGAACAGAGAGCCGTAAATAGAATATTTCCCTGTGTTTTCACCTCCTCCACGACTCTGTGGTGTCGCCAGAGGAGCCTGCCACTGTGTCGCCTCCATGACTCATCAACGCAGTGAATACAGATTAATTGCTCGTGAAGTTCTGCGATTACTCTACATAATCTCTGGCACGCGACCAAACGCGCCACCTCGAGCTGTCATGGGTTGTTAGAGCTCGCTCCAACAGAGATACAGCAGTGCTTATCTGAGGTGCCAGGAGAAGCTATATCAGACCTACATTCAACACGAAGCCAGATATCCTATAATGAGCCCATGCTAAACAGATATTATCCCAATAAAATCTAACTTCAAAAGAGAGGAAATGATTGCTTTTTTATGTATTTTTTCAAGATTTATTGTAGTTTTTTGTTTAAAATCTTCGAATGACATCATTTATAAGGTTTATCAGTCATAGCTCTTCATCATCTGATCATAAACTCGTCTTATATCCTGTCCAATTTGATCTATTTGCTTATTTTCATGATTGACAGTGTCATTCATCTTCTCTCTGCGCATATTACAGAGAAATCGATAGGTAAAAGTAGGTTGACCTGCATTCTGTGTGTGTGTGTGTGTGTGTGTGTGTGTGTGTGTGTGTCCTTGTTGCCAACCTCAGAGGTGATAAATGTGTCCCGTCCCCCCTCCTCGCTCGTCGCCAAGGCCGGACCCTGTGCGGCTGTCTTTCGATGATAATGGTTGCAAACGGATGATAAAGCAGAGCAATGATGTACCTCAAGCCTGTGTATTTCCCATCTACACCTGAGATTCACTGGGGTGTGTGGCTGAGGGTCCGTAGTGTCCTCTTTCCGTTCCATTTCCAGCACGTGAAATATCATCCTGCGTTCCTGTCGGCTCTGACAAATACTTCAAATATCGACACGCCTTTTTCTGCTGAGGGTCTCACTCAGTTTTGTCCACTGGTGAATGTTTTTTTTTCATGCAACTTTGGTTTATTTCCTTTTTCAAAATGCATTTAAAGAAAAAGCATGCAACAAAAACATTACAATGTTTGTCCTTTCAATGATAATTGTCCTGCAATAATGGAAGCAACACACCAGGAACTAACTGAGGTAACCCCAGTCTTAAATTAAGAATGAAATGTGCAATGAAAGTATGTTTTTTGGGACCAGTGTGTGCCTCTTACCAGCAGAGGCACTACAGCATCCAGGCTGATATGAAATCAAAAGAAAACCTTTCTTATAAAACAACAGTCCCATAAAACTCAGCTGCATTCTCAATTATATTCTTAAAAACTCAACAAAACGATTTGATTATGTTTTTTTAAGTTATCAAGTGACAGAAGTTCAATTAAAACATTGACTTTTGATTCACATGCTGAATGGGACATAAACAGAGACCTACCTGGGTGTTCACTGAACAAAGACTAAAGCATAATCTAAGGGATATTAGTTTTGATTGACAACGCAATGATGTTGTATTTGCATATGAATTATAGGAGACCAGGCTACCAAAAAGAAGCTAACGTTAGCATGACATTTAAGAAACATATTCCATGATACGTATTGTTGGTTATCAGGTTTAATTATCATCCCGTTTGCAGGTTTTTAAATTGCCTTGAGTGGATGAAAAGATGATGTTGCTGAGGTAGAAGAAACCAATCTGCTCCGTGTGGGTGTTTATAAAAAGCGACAAAAACACGCTGACATCCAACTTCTTAAAGGTCACACGGACGCATTGAGATGCTTTTAAAGATCCGTGGCTGTGTCTCCACTCCTACACCAAGCTTTATCTTTGTCAGGCCTTGGAAAGATGTACAAAAAAAAAAAGTCTCTGTTCACGCAGCACTGAGTCACTCCTCACACCGAGCTGTCTCTGCGGCCCTTGACAACTATTGACTGAATCAGCGAGTCTGGTTGGGTTTTTGGGAACACTGCTGTCCTCTGAGAGCTTGAATAACACTTTGGGTAAGAGAAGAGGAGAAAGCCTGCTGAAAATTGCTTTTATATCACTCAAGATTGACCAGCTCACCAGGGGAAGATTATTTTATAGCGTGGTGCCAAGTTCAATCTCCTGAAAAGTGTCCTTGAGCAAGACAGGGCTTGTTCCTTTTGAGTCCCTGTACGTTCAAAGTGTGTGTGGTTCAAAATGTCCATGAACACAAAACTTCTACTAGGTCAAGGATATAGGAAGAGAAAGCATGGATATTATGGAGCCATATTTAACTGTAAGACATGGGTTAAATAATTGATTTCCTTGAATGTTGGAGGACAAGAAAATATAAAACGATTAGCAAAAAAATGAGCAAAATGCTTTTGCTAGAAAACCTGGCCACGAAAAAACGTACCATTTCTGCCCTTCTTACAATTTCAGCTGTGGTGTTGTAGGTTGAAATTTGAAGTGGAAGGTATTCCTAACCCAGGTCCGATTGACTGTTTTACAAATCCAAGAGCTTTCGATGTTGTAGCTGGATTTGGTGCTATTGTAAAAGCTGGAAAATGACAGCCTTTGCACCCCTAACCCCTACCCTCACAGAAACGCATCGTAAAACTTAAACAAAAGATGAATTAGGGTTAGGAAGGTTAAGAAGAGCTTTGATTGTCTTCTCTCTGGTATTGTAACTCACTGATGCCACTTTTCCAACCACCTGTTTCCACCACAGCCGGCCAGCTTTTGTCCCAGAAAAAAACAGTTCTTATCCGGAACCAAAAAACAGTCGATATAGAAACAAGAAGCAAATATGTCACGCTTACGTCAGAGGGGGGGCGAGATTAACCTGAGCAATAGCAGTTCATGGCGAGTCCGGCAAATAAAAGTAGTAACAAGCAGTAGCGCTGAGCAAAGGGACTAGAATGCGACCACACTGTTGTTTTGTATTAGCTCAGGAATCAATACATGGGCTACACAGGTTGCCATGTCTGACTATCACAAGTAAAATCATGATGACAAAAACGCTGGTAAAATATGCGTGTAGAAAACGGTTTATGCCACAATATGATAGCACCTCCTGGACTCAGAGAGACAGAAGAGCTCAGCTCATTTTTCCAGTCTGCTCTCTGCCAGCAGTCCCGATGTTTCTGTCTTCACGGTTCGGCTCACTTGGTGTTCTTTCCATCTTGGTTTTTGGGGACCACCTTCCTGCCAGCCCGGGGCAGGAGGCTGATGATGAAGGTCTGGGCGGTTGGTGTGGGGCCCCGCTGAGGGCCGGTGACAGATGGACGAGCAGGAACACAGAGTCCTTGAGCTGGTCCCGCTGTTTCCTCTCTCTTGCTGTATCTCTTATTCCTGCAGTATCTGCTTTCCATTGCCTTCACCTTTCCTCCTCTCTTGCTCTCAGTCTCATTTTTCTTTATCAGTCTATTTCCTCTTCCCTTTTTTCTCTTCCTCTTAACTCTTCTCTGATATGGATTTCTTGATTCAATCTCTTTTGCTCCTTGTTGCTTCTTGTTGCCCTTCAGTGTCTCTTCTCTCTGGCCATTATTCCTAATATGCTCTTTCCCCTGTCCTCTTTTCATCTGAATGCTCTTTTCCATCGGGGCAAACGTGCTGCTCTTTCATCTGACTCTTATTTGCTTTTCCATGCACACTCATTTTCTCTATCAATCGCTCTAATTCCTGTCGTGTATTGGAGACATCGTCCTCACTCTCAGACACGCTAACCTTATTCTACCGTCCTTGTTTTTCTCTGTCTTCAATTTCTCTCTACGTCCTTAGGGCTCCACAGGGGACTCTTCTCATGTGGTCTTACCCATCCATCAGTACAGAACACCCAACTCTTGCTCACACACACACACACACACACACACACACACACAAGTTGAAACACTCGTAGCTTATAATGCACCTGGAGGACGAGTACTAGATTATAGTCTCAGCTCCGACATGCACAGCTACTGTGACACACACATCACAATTAGGAGATGTACCTTTAATTCTTATACTTTAACACCTAGCAGAGCCTCTCACACACACACACACACACACTTCCACTCTCTCCTCATATTTTCACACTCTCCAAATCTAAAGCCAATCTTTAATGTATCCGTCTATTCTAATCCGTCCCCACCATCCATTACCTCCAAATGTCTCTGTGATGACTTTGCAGAGTCACTCTTCTCCTACTTTTAGACCTCAAGCTTCAGCTCACCTAAAATGTCCCATTAGCGCTGTAATAAGGTCTTGGCAACATTAAACATCTTTGGTTTGCTCAGTGAAGTACTGGAATCAGCAGCATGAGAACAGATGAAGTTTGCCAGATCCCAACTCATTTGTTCTATGTTGAACTGCCTCAAAAACTATTTCAAGAGTAACGTTGGTACTGATATTCATGGTGCACAGAGGATGAATCCTAATGACTGGATCCTGGGACTGTAATAAGTCCGTCCAATCAATGGATAATCGACCTGCTTGCATGCCTGTATGCACAGTCGTTGCCCGTCAACATAGCCTTGACAGCAGGTAGTACTAACAGCCATGTTAATCGTTAACTTTGCTTAAGATATGTGGCTGTGGAGGGAGGACTGAATGCACAGGCTTTGGTGATTTCCTCTCTAGTTTGTCTCTATTAAAGGCTGGTCCCCTCGTTTAAAGACTGATAGCTGATGTTCATTTATCGATAGACACTTGGCTCTTTATTGTTCCCTTCAGCCATTGCATGAAATGTCATTCAGCCCAGCTGTCTTCCTGTGGTGTACGAGTTAAAATCCTAAATGTCTTTGTGGTTTCTGGTTGCTCAGTTTAAATCATGTGTCTTGTCAGGAATTGTAGAATGGTTTTAATTCCTTCATTACAGTTCCCTTTACTACCATAGAAATCAACAAGTTGCCTTCCCATTGTGTTGAAGGATGAGGTAGTTATTGTGCTTTCCAATTAAGTACTTTAGACTATGTTTCAGTGTTTTTCCAAACGATGTCGAGGCAGCTCAGCTCTTCCTCTGGAGCTTTCTCGCTTTGCTTACTGTTTCCCCGACTCCACAGCTGGCAGCTTTTGATGACACTAAAGCTTTTGGGAACGACAAATGTCTCACGGTCCTGCACGGCAACTTTGTCACAATCAGACGAGCTAATTAGCCCCGAGCATCGAGATTAGTCAGGCGGAGGCTTGGGAGAAACACTGCATCATGTGAAATACAAGAGATAAAGTGGCATCAGTGGCAAAGAAGTGCAAATCATCAGCAGATAATAAGTGCATCCGTCTGATATTATTACTATACTTCTCTTTGTACAACTGTAATGAAACAAGATTAAACTGAATGTCACGGTAATTTAATATTATGTGATATCCATATTGTACGTGTCATGTTGTAGACAGTTCAGTATCGGTGGCAGCTCTAATAAAAAGGTGAAATGAAATGAAATGGGATCATGCCTCACCTCTTGTTTTAGCTCTGTGAGATATCTTCCTACTGAGTGCCATTTTTTTATTTGGATCCGCCGACTCTGAAAGGTTAACAACTTTTAAATGATAAAGTTTCTCTGTTCTGCATTGCTAGAATAACAATGTATTATACCCGAAGGGATAAGGGATATTATTCATCAGAGTGTACTTCTGTTGAGAATGCTTTACATGCCCAATTTGGAAAATCTCCTGAAGTGAGCAATAAAGTCGGAGAGAAAGCTTATAACCCATTCAGCAGTTCTGTTCGCCTGGGGGTAAAGCACAGATATATAAAAAAGATCCTGTTAGACATATTATAGGTGTTGTGTAGTGATATTTTATAACACAAGGACATTTGTTGTGAACATTTGTTTGTTTGTGAGCTAGCAGCGAGCGATTTTCCGTGGCATTCAGCAGTGGACCGATAGAAGAGAGCTCCTGCATCCTGAGGCTTGTCAAACATTTCCCTCGTACATTCAAAAAGTAACTTGGGGCATCTTCAGCTTTGCTTTGACATCCTTAAAAGCAGCCACACTACGGGCAATATCTGCAAGCCCATCTTAGAAGATGTGCACCCTGCGCTTGCGGAAAAGCTGCTCGCCCTTCCCCCATGACAGTAGGGAATATACTGCTTAGATGTGGTAACCTCAGGTCTATCAGTTTCCACAGGGATTTGTATTACTCATAAGTGTTAGCGTCAGCTGTAGGTCATCTAGCCTCTCACGAGTATTAGCATTGCTGTTAGCTAGCTGGTCGCAGATGCTCTTCAGAGTTCTTGAGTCCACTTCAGGAAGTGCATTTTCAAACTCGACAATTGAAATCATGTTGATTGCTATGGTCAAAGTTATTAATTGAAGTGTGGGTCTGTACTCTGAGTCTAATCACATAAGCTAGTGTAGGTTCGAGACAGTTAGCATTAGCTTCCCTCATGCTGACGTTTCACAGAGAGGAGCTTCCTTTTTCTTCAGTTGTTTTGGGATATGATACTGTAGTTATCTGATATATATTTAGTCGAAGAAAGGAAGGAAAAAAAAGTGCAGGAATCTCTTCTCCTTGCTCAGCAGCACCCTCATATTATAAGTGTTAATGCAAAGGAGTAACTCCACAGGGTTCTGCTTGAAACCGAATTACAAATGAAAGCACAATGTCTCTTCGTCCCTTTTGAGGAATTCAGGGTTCATGTTCAGAAAAGTGGAGAAAAGAGAATATTCTTTGCAGATGTGTAGATGAGTCTGGTCAGGGTTGATATGAGGACAGTATTTCTTGTGGTGAAACATGGTTTATATATGTATACTTCCCTTATTACTTATTCACAGTAGGTAAAGCGGCTTTCATCAATTATTTATAAGCAAAGAAAGTAGAGTGCACCATTTAGACTGAGAGGATAAACAGGATGATGGATGGGAAACTGGCCAAAACTCCTCCCAAAAAATGAACTCCATCCTCTTTAAACAGATCTCCTGCAACTTGTTTGTTTCCATGTTATATTCCCATTAAAAAGCCTTAATGTAATGCATTCTCAACATGTCAACTGGTCCTGTCTTCTACACACGAAGGAGTTAATGAAAAGACAGAAAACCTCAGCATGTTTGTTTATTAATTAGCAGTCACCCCGCTCCGTATGACTAAGGACCGGGGCTTGTCCTGGTCTGTCAACACAGGAAGTTCGGATTCCAGCCAAGAACCTCAATGTCACCGCTATCTCATCAATTTCACGGCTGAAGCAGATGGCCGTGTCTTTGAGTCTTTCCTCCAGAGATTCTGCGAGGCTCAGCATAGCAACGGGGCTCAGGCAGAGGCGCTAATGGTGATAGAAGTTCGCTGTAGTCGGGGGCACGGAGAGACTATTTCAAATTTGCCCAGTGGGCTCCGGGAGGTCCAGATCTAATTAAAATCAATGTATCTACAGCGGAGTGGAAAGTGAGCGGGGGGTGGGGGGTTCAGGGTTCGCAGGGCCACTGTTAGAGCACCAGATGATTCCAGTCACTGAGCTGGAAAGAAGAGCTAATGCCTCTGGGGTGAGAACACACAGCCATGTAGAGGTATCGTTCACAAGCACTTCGGGAGCAGCTCAACACTCAGGATGGCACTCGAGATTAGCTTGTGCAACTTGAACTACGGCCTTACAAGTGCTCGTACTCAAGAGGACAATACCAGCATACATTTTAAAGAGGCCCTGTTATTCTTTGTTGCGTTTTCACTTCCCTGTAGTGTTTGTATATGTTTTAGTGCATGTAAATGGCCTGCGAATGTTAAAATCCCAAAGTTTCTCTGCCACACTCTCTACCCCTCCTGCCTAAAATGCTTCCATCTGACTCCTTTGTTTACTCCAGGAACATAGTGACATCACTACGTAACATTTGCGCTTCTATTGGCTAGCACTCCCACACATGGTACGTGATAGGCTAAGGGGCGGTACATCTTTAAGTGGTTGACCAATCACAATGGAGCTGGCCAGCTAACCAATCAGAGCAGACTGAGCTCTGGTTTCAGACAGAGGGTGAAAAGAGGTGGTGCAGCACAGGCAGTATGAGAAACATAAAGAGCTTTCTGAACATTAAACATGGAGATGAGTAGAATATATTTAGTTTAGTTAGTTTTACTTTCTCATTATCATTTACAAAGAAATCCCTTTTACATATTCACCAATTAAAATGAAGCATCAATGTCAAAATACAGGAAATATGTTCGGAATGAGGCATCTTCTCAAATGTGTGTGACAGGAACTGACAAAACTATACGTTGGACTAGATTCCTCCCTGTGGAATTCATTTTGTACCAGAGTGAAATGCCGCAAATGTTTTTATCTGAGTCTATGACAGCTCCAACTGTGTTGACAGTGCACACACCAGCAACATCTGTGTGTGCTTGTTACTGTATGTGTTAGGGTGGTTGTGGTAGATCATGTGTGGTTAAGTTTAGACAGCTAAAGAATCAGAACGGGAACTCCTTCATGAATGTCAGATGGGCTGCACAGCTCCTCTACACCTTTCCTCCCCACATTCACACATAAAGGACGTCGTTTATCCAGGATTGGCGCTCGACCCTACATTAAAGTTCCCATGAGATATAGTGCGGGAACACACCAGCTGTGTGTTGACATATGAAGCATGTAATGTGATGCCCAGCAGATGCTCCACACTGACAGAAGGGGTTTCAGTACAGTATGACGGTAGCACCTGAGACAGCTTCATTCCTATGTTTTCAGGGTTTCATGTTCTGGATATGTACGGATTTTTTACGGGATTGATAGTGGAAATAAATTAAGTGAGATGAACGTCTGGAAAGCAGCTTCAATGGTGAAAATCTGTTCAGCCACTGTGGAGAAAAATGACAGGGAGAAAAAGTATTGACCCCAAATGTGTAGGTGTGAAGGGGTTAAACATCATCAGGTGTTCGTCGGCTCAGTATTTAACCCACAGAAACACATTGAAGAGCATAAAACCCCTTAAATGGTCTCATCAATGATCGATATTAAGCTAGGAACATTTTCAGCGTTTCATTTATGCATTGCTTTTGGTAAACACTGCCCATGTTTCGTCAAATTGGTGAAGCTGTTCCTTCATTTGAATGTGTTTTAGCACATATAGTGTCATCTTTTTTCTAAAGCTGCAGCGTGTTTCTCCTAACAGAAGTGTTTGAAGTCGTTGTAATCGGTCGGCCACCGTAGATATTGCACTATTGCAGAGTAAAGTTGCAGCAGAATAAGAAAAGTACAATGCAAAAGAGTGTACATTGCACACAGCAGGGTTATAATATATTAAATAACTTTAGCTTGATCTCTTATTTAGCATATCTAACGAGTACAGACGGTAGATGGTATCGGTAGCAGAGTTAGCTCCTTTGTCTGATTATTGAGGACCTTTCAACAGCACTTGAAGCCTTTTTGTTCTCCGCTCTGACCTTTAGTCCGTGTGGACGCTGTGCATGAGGATGGTAATTCCTGTTGGAGATAGCAAAGGCCAAAGTGAGCAGCACAAAGGCAATCAAGAGAATTGCTAATAATTTATTGCGGTGTCTTTTATCCCGGGCTGATGTTCGTGGCGCTCACCTCTTGTTCCGTCTATTGTCGTACAAAGACACTTTGGTTCAGCCGGGGACAGATCGTGCTGCTCTTTCACCGGCCTGAAAGAGGATTGAAATAAAAAGCCATGTCTATTGAATTATCCAAATCGTAGCTGTAACACTGTGTGCTGCTAATGCTTAGCAACAGAGATCAGGTGTCACTTGTCAAAGGATTTCTGCCTGACGTTTGTTTAATGTCTAACTTTTCTCTCTCTCTCTTTCTCTCTGTCAGGGGCCACCAAAGACATGGGCAAGATGCTCGGTGGGGAGGAGGAGAAGGATCCTGATGCTGCGAAAAAAGAGGAAGAAAGGCAAGAAGCGCTGAGGCAACAGGAGGAGGAGAGGAAGGCCAAGTACGCAAAGATGGAGGCAGAGAGAGAAGGAATCCGACAGGGGATCAGAGACAAGGTAAGGGAAAAAAAATACAGATAACCAAGGTAGCAACTAAACCACGATTACATCCATGTTCGGACAGCGTCTAAAACCAAAAACTGATATAGTGATAGTACAGGGGTTTGCCAGATGTGTAGAGATGTTACAGTAAGAAGGAAATGTACTTCTTCACCTTCACTGCCCTGGAGAGAGGTTGATTTCTGTGGCTTCCGGTTCCCTTTGGGAGAAGCCCGGTGTCACTTCCTGGGCGCCATATACCAAAGTTTTGTCACAGCCCTTGGCACCTAATACTGATGGCAACCGTAAGAGTTTGAATTACGTATATGTAGAAGGGTTTCGCTCCAGAATCAGACCGTGTATAATAAAGAGCGAGAAGTCCCAAGCAGTTAGATGGATTTTCCAAACAAACCGGCCTTTCAACAAGGTGTTTACTTTGTGTGTCTCCTGTAAACCAAAACTCTTTATTGTTAGTTTACAAATGCATGTATTAACCAAAACCAGAATATTTGACCAAACCTAACCAAGTTTTTATTTTATTTGACACCCATAGTTAGTTGTTTACTGCAATAGAATTCAATAATCATAGTTTAAGGTGTATGGCTAACCAGCAGTTTGAGATGTACCCAGTGCAAAGGTTAGCAGTTTATCAGGATAACCGGAAGAGCCTCCCTTTCTTTATCACATATGTTTTATCCGAAATGAAATTTGAAGTTACATGAACAGTAAACCCTAATGGGTAAGACCTGGGTTTGCTGTAACGTCAGCTGCAAATATGGTGTGACCCAAAGAATGGTTGATTGTATGTGAGGTGTATTTAATAAACATATCAAAAGTCTAGAAATCTGACCACTAATTTTCAAGATGGCCGACACCAGTTCCTTATAATGACCTTATTCCTTCATCATTCATCCCAGTCAGGCCATGTTGGTGCCTAAACCCATGTAATAACCATATGCCTCTTTTCCATTTATCTAGTCCGCTTTAAACCATTGAAGGCTTTTCAGCGTTATGATGAAATTCTGTCCAAAACTTCACGAGGACTTTTCGTCTTGCTGACCCTTTTTTGTTTCACCAAGACTTTCTTGTCTTTGATAAATTCCTGCGTTCTGATTAATTAATCCGTGATGAAATGTTAACTGATGGCATCAAAGCCCCTTCAGCCTACGGTCACATTTTCCTCTTGACATAATATTTGACTTGAGCACTTTTTGAGGGGCTTTTCAAACTAAGTTTTCCATGTGTAGCCCTTTGTAAATCCAGCTTCTGAATACAGAGCTGATCCTCAAAGTGATGACCAGGGAATCTTTTTGAAGCAACAGTGAAATAAGAGAGAAGAGGGGGACAGAGCCGTGTGACAGCATGTCTTTGAGAGTGTTTGATTGTAGGGAGTGGAGAGAGGCTGACTAAGCGTGACTGTCCTCCCTTCGAGTGTTGCACGCGTTTGTTACTGAGGAACGAGTGCGAGAGGAAGACTGACCAAGACAGATTACAAGAAAGCCAGCCCCCACGCTGTACTGCGGTGCGCGTAAAACTTATGCATTATGGTAGAGGCCTGTAAAAACTGCCTTCAAAATAAAAGCGCTTACTCTTACTGGTCAATAACAAATATACCTTAAACCTTCCTAAAAACATATAACATATTCATATATATTGGAGCTTAAATTAAGAAATATGTACTAAACAATAACATCAGTCATTTCACTCCCACATTACAACTGAGTGAATACTTTCTCAAATTGTGGACTTCAGGATACATTTATGAAGACATACCTGACCATACAATTGAAGTTTCCATTTCCACTGGGTGACTAATTTCAATTGAGGTTGATAACAGGCCATCCCTTCTGTCGTCCATCTGTTTTCAGATAAGAATTAATTAAAAACAGCCCATTTCAGGGTGGTAGCAGGCCACCCCAACGAGCCACTCAAATAACATCGGCATCTGATGAACAGTTTCAAAATAAAAGACCTTTGGGTGACAATTAAAGTTAGGAACCAAAAAGTGTGCATTTTCAAAAGATGATTAGGGCCACACGAAGAAGGAGTTAGAATAACGAGAAAGTAGTAGGACATTTTTAAAGTCGACATTTAGAAAAAAAGTCTGAAATTTGAAAAAAAATTGGATATTTTTGGAAACAAATTATAATTTTGAAGAAATAGTCGGAAATCAAAAATCGGAAGTTTGAAACAAAAATCAAGTGAAAAAAAATGTGAATTTAAAAAAACTAAAATTTGAATAATGAGTAAATAGTGGCACAATTTTTTAAAAACTGGAAAAAGTGATGTCCCCCTCTGTAGGACGATTAAGGGTTCCTTCTTCTTCTATAAAATATTGAAATGGAGAGTCAGGTATAGCTGTAGTATAAGCAAGCAGATAAAACGGTGATGTCTTTGGAATTCGTTTAACGTGGTTATAGAAGCCATAAAATGCCCAGGATACCATCAGACATAGCACTAGATTTAATCTCTGCTCTGATGGTTTTATTAGCTGCAGCTTCCTGCAGATCGAATGCTGCCCCACATTGAATGACCTCGTTGTGCCTTCATTGCTGATTGATTATTCTTGAGGAGGCTATTTAGGACCAAGGATCAAAAAGCAGCATCTTATTAGCAACAGTGGTTGAAGGACTCAGACGTGAAAAACCCCAAAGGGTCTCCCCAGCTGCACGAGGAACGCTTGTAATCCAGTGTTGAGGGACAGGTTTAAAGGAGCTTTCAAAGCACTGGACAAAGGGATGTTTTTGCCTTTACATAAGACCTGGATGCAGACTTGAATCAATGGCAAACACATTTGGCAAACGTTTCTCCAGGGCTCCACTCTGAAAACACACACAGATGCTCATGCTGCCCCGGTGACCCCCTTCACGGCAGGAATAGACACTAGCAGTCCTCCTTTAGGATATTTATTGCTCCAGGATCCCATTAACGTGTGCCTGTGAGAGCAGCAGGGAGGTCACAGAGGAGTCTAGCTCATTTTCCACATCTCTGCCTCAAGATCAACCACCCTCAGCCTGCTGACCTTCCTGTGCTCAGCTACAGTCCAACTGTAATGATTTAACTCAGACTAAGACTGCACATGCACAAGATATTCTTTAGGTATTGGACGCAGAACTATTCCATCAGCAAACAAGACATTGCATCTTCTAATTGGCTTGAAGTAAGGTATTACATAATCCACTTTCCATCTGTTCAGATTGATACAAGCTGCCTCTTTCTTGCAACAAAAGGAAAGGAAGTTTCAACAAAAGTTGCCAAAAACAATCATTTATTTGCATCCTCAAAACTGGTGTCGAATAACAAAAAGCAAACTGAGGCGGGCCGGTGTTGTGCACAGGGATCGCAGCCGAGGGAGCGTGGGACTGTTCTGCAGTCAGTAACACAGCACCAAACAATGGATATCCACAGGGTTGTCACACAATTCATCAAATATTTATTTTTAATTAAGGAAGCAATGTTGAAACGGATATTGATCGCTAGCGGTTAAGTGTCTCACAAAATTGAAAACCTTGAAATTCAAAAATTAAATGTAATGTGCAATCAGCGTTCAATTGCGTCTCATGGGCTTTAACGGAACATGGAGTTGGCTCAGCTGTCGAGGAGATGGCTTAGTTAAAAACAAGGAAACATTTAGTTATTGTGGATTATTTGTACATTAGGCTGGTTGCGATATTGTTTTTAATGGAAACCCATTAGCGCTCTTTCGCCTTTTTGTTTGCAACATTGTTTTCCATCTCCTGAGTCTTGCAGAAAGATGTAACAATGAAGGTGCTGGCGAACAGATTTGCCCCGCTGCTATTGCCTTTTTTTGTTGGTTTGAAATTGTAATGTTGTGCTCTTTTCACTCTTAACACACTCTTGATTTAATGGAACTCTGTTGGGGCTCAGGGTTCTGCGCGCCAATCGTTAGCATTGTCCATTAAAACAGGCTGTGTGCCTCTCCCTGTAATTGGAACATAAAACATCAAGAAAGGGTCAAATTGGACCGAGGAGCAGCAAAAACTCCCATGCTCAAAAAAACAACACATTTCTCTTCAGCTACAAATCTGCATCTAATTGCAGGAATGGATCGTACTAAGTGCTGCTCTTGCAGGACCCAAACAGCTACTGTAGACTGTGCTAAAACTTAATGAGGAAGAAGCCGGGAAGCTAATTCATGCAAATGAACAAAAATATCTTGCAGGAGAACCAATCACTTTCCACTAATTAAGCTTAAACGCATGAAATGATCATATCAAACCCCATCTGCACTTTGAGCAGTTATTAAGCACTAAACTTCTGTTTACTTTTGAAGTGAGGCAAGAAGTTCTTCCCTTATTTTAAAAATAGAAATCAAGTTGTCTTATAAGGAAATCATATTTTTCTCATGGCATCTTACTCCTCATAGAATCACCGAGAGAAATACATTAAAACTGGAGTTATTTTCAGAGTTGCAGGGTTAAAGTTAGGTTTAGGGGAGGAGGAGGACTACCTAAGAGTCTTGTGGCTCCACTGAAATAATGTAGCATTAAAGTGCTCAGTTAAATGAAGCGTTGCTTCACACGCATTACACGGAAGTCATACACTCAGGCAGCTGATTGCATCATCGTTTCGAAACAGTCGGACAGACCAATCACAGCCATTCTCTCAATAAGGAGGTCCATTTAAATATGACTTCCTCCTCATTGAGCCCTGCGACACCAATGCTGCAATGCACACCTCTACTGCTGCCAAAGCATGCATCCTCCAGTTTTGTAGTTCAGAAAGAAATGGTGAGTGCAATTAACCATGAGGTTGCAAACAGTGTATAAGTGTTGGTGCATTAGTCTCAGTTAAGTAAGGGATCTGCAGCGAGGCAGTCTTCAATCAAAAAAAGAAACACTGACATGGTGATCAGGATTGAGGCAAACACTGCTAGAGCCCCTACCGTGTTCCTGTTAGTGTTTACTTCCTGTCTACGTTCTTCTGCTGTTCCTGTTAGTGTTTACTTCCTGTCTACGTTCTTCTGCTGTTCCTGTTCGTGTTTACTTCCTGTCTACGTTCTTCTGCTGTTCCTGTTCGTGTTTACTTCCTGTCTACGTTCTTCTGCTGTTCCTGTTCGTGTTTACTTCCTGTCTACGTTCTTCTGCTGTACCTGTTCGTGTTTACTTCCTGTCTACGTTCTTCTGCTGTTCCTGTTCGTGTTTACTTCCTGTCTACGTTCTTCTGCTGTTCCTTTTATTGTTTACTTCCTGTCTACGTTCTTCTGCTGTTCCTGTTCGTGTTTACTTCCTGTCTACGTTCTTCTGCTGTTCCTGTTCGTGTTTACTTCCTGTCTACGTTCTTCTGCTGTTCCTTTTATTGTTTACTTCCTGTCTACGTTCTTCTGCTGTTCCTGTTCGTGTTTACTTCCTGTCTACGTTCTTCTGCTGTTCCTGTTCGTGTTTACTTCCTGTCTACGTTCTTCTGCTGTTCCTTTTATTGTTTACTTCCTGTCTACGTTCTTCTGCTGTTCCTTTTAGTGTTTACTTCCTGTCTACGTTCTTCTGCTGTTCCTGTTAGTGTTTACTTCCTGTCTACGTTCTTCTGCTATTCCTGTTAGTGTTTACTTCCTGTCTACGTTCTTCTGCTGTTCCTTTTATTGTTTACTTCCTGTCTACGTTCTTCTGCTGTTCCTTTTAGTGTTTACTTCCTGTCTACGTTCTTCTGCTGTACCTGTTAGTGTTTACTTCCTGTCTACGTTCTTCTGCTATTCCTGTTAGTGTTTACTTCCTGTCTGTCTTTGAAGGAGGAAAACTAATGTTTGTTGTCCAGAGCTGACGTTAAATCGACTGGACTTCTTTCTGCAGATTGTTATGGCTGCAAAAAGTCCCCACGATCCTCCTTAGCAACGGTCTGTTCTCCCTAGCAACGGTCCGTTAGCGCAAATTAACCACCTCTGGAATGTCTGAATTTTCCAATCAGAATCAAGCAGACAAATCATCCTCCTGAGAAATAAACCTCATATCCTTGGGGCTTCAAAACGCTGATTGTTTTTCCTGTTCCCTTTTTCCTCGCAGTATGGCATCAAGAAGAAGGAGGAGAAGGAAGCCGAGGCAGCAGCTGCTATGGAGCAGGCCTCCGAGGGCAGCCTCACCCGCCCGAAGAAGGCCGTCCCCACCGGCTGCGGCGACGAGGAGGAAGAGGAGAGCATCGTGGACACGGTCATGAAATTCATCCCGACCCCGCTCATGGATATGTTCAATAAGAAGTAACAGGGTGTTTTGGGTGAAATGCGATTCAAATGTATCCCGCCCCCCTCCCCCCACTGCCCCGCCCAAGATCTGCAGTCACACTTTTCTCCACCCTTCAATTTTAAGCGTCCTGGAAATGAGAACAAGGCACCTTGATTTTAAAAAGCTGATCTCTGATGGTGACACATACTTCTAAATGTCATCTTTCTTGATAATCCCTAATATATTAGGAGTGTGTATCGCCGACAGAGATCAAGGAAAATCTTCTGCCATGTTTTCAAAATGTCAGGCACTAAAAAAGAGATCCGATATCACCCATCATCCGCCCCTTTTGTTTGTAAATAGCCTCGGGTTATAAAAAAGAGAACTATATATGAGTGAAATATGACATATAACAAGACGACTGAGAGTATAAGCCATATTTTTAACTTTTAAGAAATTATCCAAATCATATCAAAATCTGATTGAATTTTCCTGTTCTGTTCTTCTTGCTAATATTTGATACATATAGTGTATATAAATACATTTTTATTAGTTCTCCGTTGTGAGGATTCACCCCATACATTGTCCAACATGTATTGTGAACGTGTCATGTGGTTCACTACGAACAACACGTGTAAAAGCAGGAAGTGGAGGAATTCTTTTTTTTTTTCAAAGCATGCAGTCAACTTTTGTGAAGTACAAATTTGGATACCATTTCATTGGTTTTAATGAGGTGAAATACATTGATATTTGAGGCAATAACTGGTTTTCCATTGTTCTGTAATTGACATCTCGTCCACCATGTACAGGAGGCGATAATTAACCTTGTGTCTGAAATGTTCTTCCATGGGGAAAACTCTAAATGTTCTCCATACATGATGTGTGTCTCAAAGCAGTGAGAGAAAATTATAAATTCACTTGTTTGTGTTTTTAATGTCCTGTGGCTCGCTCTGCTTCTGCAGTAGGACATGTACATCTTAGACCAGGCTAGTTCATTTGGACATTTCCATCAATTTTTGTAAAAAAAAACTTCACAAACTATGTTGTGACGACACTCTATGTGAACAGACAGTGACAATAGTGCAATATATCGTTCGAAATGAAGAAGTTGTCCTGTGTTCGTTGGTTAAACTGATGGGATTCGTGTCCCAAATCAGCAATAACAGACAATCTTCATTGTTGTGTGTTTTAAAATTACTTCTAAATGTGTTAGTTGGCATTAAAAGGCACATGTGTGTCTGCTTAGTGACAGTGAAGCCTTTTAGGGTTGACATATTTGATAAAAAAAAGGGAACCGGGGCGGGGTGGAATGATTTGTTAGTGTCGTTAAAAAAAAGTCACATTTTAAAGAATGCTGAACACAAGCAGGATCTGTGCCACTCGGCAAATAAACAATACACAAAAAAGAAATAACGGGGGGCTTCATAAAGAAAACTCTTGCAACAAAGCGTCATGATCGTACGATAGAAAATGTTTACAGTACCTAATTCCAGTCTGTCCTGCTGATATATGGCA
Source organism: Eleginops maclovinus (assembly GCF_036324505.1). Taxonomy (NCBI): domain Eukaryota; kingdom Metazoa; phylum Chordata; class Actinopteri; order Perciformes; family Eleginopidae; genus Eleginops; species Eleginops maclovinus. The sequence continues at coordinate 3,319,406 of NC_086371.1, forward strand.
CAGTTTAAAGGGGGATGAAATGAAAAGGTTTATCCATATGCCTTGTTTTTTATTTCTCCTTCATTCCACAGTGTCTTGTTAAAACATTCCAGATCTTTCTGACATTCCACCAGACTCGTGCTGGTACCACCGATATTTACAGTAGACCCCAGTCGATGCCTTTGTTAGCCTACATCATGATGAAACAAAAAAAATGGATGTTGTTATAACCTGAAATATGGACTCTAGAATGGATTAGATGAGATTCAGGACTTGACCAGGTCAAGCTGCAACGTACAGAAGAACAAATCCCACTTGAGGTTTGAGGGAAAGCGTAAATGTGCTATTAGCAGAGATCAATCTTGTGGTACAACTTTATTAGAAAACGTTTTTGTGATTCACATGAGCACAGTAGCCGTGATTAAGGTTTTATAAACCAGCTTTTTTGCCACATTATCACTGTTTTTATTAAGCTAGCTAAACATAAGACTGAACTTGTGCATTCGTGTGGCATAGACGAGGGAAATGTAGCTTTTTTTAACGCTTTGTGAGCTCTGTAATCATGTTGAAAATATAAAAAAACATCCACGGTCTCCTACACGGCACATTTATTGAACTTCTTGTGATTTTATTGTACTTGTAAACTGCCTTTGCTAGCATCCGTTCAGTGCGTTAGCAGCTAGTTGGCGGCCGATTGTCGTTAGCGGTTTTGAAATCAAACATCAACAACATTCAAATCCCATTATCAGAGTAGTTCTCCAATCAAACCAAAGAATAGTACTGGTAGTAGTAGATTTAGTCAAGAGTTTGCATTTTTTTTTCATTTACAGCTTATTTATTTTGAAATTCTCAGGTACTTTAGCGTAGACAGAACCATGACTAGCCTTATGTTAGCATAATTAGCCTTGATCTCAAATTTCATTGTCAGGGGCTCCACAAGCCTTCACAAATTTCTTATTTATGAATGATTTATCTTTAGTTTGACCCAATAATATTCCAGAAAGCTAAGATAACTGCCCAGTCAACCCAAGTAGAGGACATTCCAAGTGACAAAACGTCAGCATACATTATCAGTGTGCATTTCTTTAAGCCACCAATGAGTGTTTTCCAAACTGGTGTGCTTTGAAATGAGCTCACACTTTGCATCTCATACCTTCGCCGTCGTAAAACCTTGTAAATGCCAATTGATTGCGCTCTTAATGGCTTATAAACCACTGCCCAAATCAACTGCCCAAGTCATGCGTGATCAATATGTAGTCGTCCAGTGTCAGAAATCCACATCAGTGTTTATTTGTGCCGCTCATACAGCCATTAATATAGTTCAAAACTGCCTGTAATATATGAAAAAAATACTCCTTCGATGTGACTTGAATGTAACTGTCTGATGTTCCTCTCTCCTCGCATCTGTCTTTCTCTGTTTCGTACGTGTCGAGAAGATGCTTACTTTTGTGAAGTATTTTTCCTTTTCCTTGTCTGTAACCGGTCCTGTGTCCGTCCTCTGGTGGTTGGTATTTTTGTATAAAGATAATTTGAGTTCTTTTTGTATTGCGAAAAATCTTCTCACCCTTTCTCCCTCCCTCTCTCCCACCCTCCCTATTTGTTGACAAAATGTATGCATGCTTATGGTGTGCGATGTAGGCAAGGTCGTTGGTGATCGTTCTGTGTCTTCTCTGTGTTTCAAAGCTCCACCTGTAAGCCTCACTGCATGCCGTTTTAGACAGATATTTCAGTCTGTAACTTTCCTGCAAAAGTGGAATCACCGCACACTCTGAGAATAAAGTGATTTCATATAATTTTTCATCGTCTTGTGTTTCTGCATTCAAAGAGGCTGCTGTTCCTTCAGTGTAGAAGGAAAAACCAGAGACAGAGGTACAGAGTATTTGTGGTTTGGGAGGCTACATGATCCCTGACTTGGTTAGAGAAATATATGTCCTTCTATGTAAATCACATGTCGATGTTTCTGTCAGTCGATCCTGTGTTCATCTCAACGTTGTGCTTTTCTTTTTACTTTTACATTTACTTTTTCTCAAAAGGAATTTTAACATCTATTCAATAAAAGCGCAAAGGGCTGTAAACAGAAAACACTGTGTTGTTCACATCATGATTGAATGGGTTGTGAAAAACTGGTGTCACAGTGAGTAAACCGCGGGGACATCAAAGCGATGCAAATAGCGTCTCTCTCTCTCTCTCACAGAAATGTGTTTGTCATAAGTGGCTCTGTGATAACCTTTCATATCAAACAAATCCACTAAAAAAGATAATGGAGGAACGCCAAGAAAGAATTAGGGATGGAAATGACTTCAGAGTGGGGTTTGATTCCATCACAAAAGGGAGGCCGACATTCAAATTAAATTAGTTGATTACGATGCTTTGACATTTTCGGGTGGGTTGCTTGTCAGAGACTTGGTTTGCATTTTAAATCAGGTTCTTTCAAAAGGTTGCTGGCTCACATTTCTGCATTGTGCAAAGCTTGTCGTTAATACTTTCCACTCGTGCATGAATAACTTGTAAAGGTTGGTTGTTATTGCATTTTTAGTTGCAGTATACAACTGTGTTCAACAAAACAGCACAATTTGTTTGAATGTGTTTAATGGTTTAGTCGGTCCATAAATAAGTATTTTTGTTTGCCTGACAACTTTGATTTGCTGTCAAGCTTCAATAGACACATGTTGTTCGCAGAGCGGGGGGGGGAACAAAGTCTTCCTCACTGGCGGTTGGAACAGATGTTGAGTGACTTATGCTCTGCCAGTTACTCAAACAGAGAAACCTCCGTCCCAGGGACAGGTGGCTTTTATTAGCATGATACCGGGAGTAAAGACAATGGAAGTTTTGGCTATTATGTAATCCCTTCCCTAACCCTAACCCTAACTCCCAACTGAAAATGAAGCTAATAATCTCAAGACATTTTCCTCAGATCTAACAGTCATTTTGGAATATATTTATTTGCATATTGCATCATCGGTATATCTTAGTTATGGTTATGCTGGGAAAATGAAGCTTGAATTGGTTAAGGTAGGAATATTTGTGCTACAAACTGTTGACCAATGACCACCCTGAACTTTTTGACCACACATTCAGCTATGCTATTTCCAAAGCGGTATTTCAGCAATTTAATATGGCACTATGATAAAGCTGGTCGACGTTTGAGGGATGGATTAAATAAAAATAGAAAGGAAAATGGTAAAGCAGAGCAAGGGGTATTTTATTTTTCATTATCACTTAAAGTCAAACTTAAAACATCCCACACTTATGTGCAATAACTCAGAAGTATATTTTTCGTATACTGAATATTCCATTGCAGGTAAACCATCCTGAAGAATTGTCCAAAGAAACTGGATTTTCAAGTCAGATGTGTAACTTTCCCGGCTAAGTGAAAACTAGCCTTAGCATTGGCTGCTAAATTCCAACGCTAATTGCTGCTTATTGAGCAAAACAGATACGTTTAATTGATAAAAACCCACATTTTGAATACTGCCTTTCCAGTCCATTCACTTTGTTGGAGGTGAAATTGCTTTTTACCCGCACCAATACCTTGCTCGGGTTGGTTTTCTTTCAATCTTCTTCTGTGCCATTGTTTTCACACAGCCATTTCTCCAGTGCTGCTCAATAATTGCACCAAACCTAGTTGTTCAGGTGGTTACAGAGCTGCAGTGCTTCTGTGGGTTGCAGTGTGGCAGCAGCTTTTCCATCACTTTAGGCTGTTGAGCACACACAAGGGTCTTGGCTCCTCCTTTGCAATAAAAGTCGACCATTCTCCCTGCAAGAAATGGAGGTTTGAATCAATTCCCATTAGTATTCATGCTCTGAGGTAGCCCTTTCAGGCTTTGTGCTCTCTGAGCAGCACTCAGGCTGCAGGGGAGCCTTGGCTCTATCGGTGTCCTGTAGACATGCTACAGTCAATGTCAATTAACTGCTTTCCACTGAGCACCGGACACATAAAACAGCCAGGGACTGGAACTGAGATCTGGCCAAATGATTTTTTTAATGGAGATATGTTTCCTTCATGAGGAAAATGAACAGAATCTGTGATCAGTGACCATCTGGCTGTTTGCGCTGTGTGGTGATTTGCCCAGTTATGTCAGACTCTCATACTGACACAGAGAAGATGACTGATGATATATCGACTGCAGTGCTGATCTGACGTATGGTTAGATGTGTTAAAGAACTGCTTTAGAGGAATAAATAATCATTCCCAGGTCCTCAAATACCAACGATTGTCCTATAACTGATACCAACGCACTAAGCACTCTATAATATCGGCCTGAGACGCACAGGGCTTTCAATGAGCAGCATATCAGACGTTCAAAGCTATTGTTGGATGCCAGGTACTGCAATGTTAAACAATTGTTTGCAACCAACATCGCATTGATGTCCAAATGACTTTATGTAACTGAACTCATATTTGTTTTAGCCAAAACAAAAGAAACAACAGTCATTTCCCCAACATAACCAAGAAGTTGGTAAGGTGTCAGTATGTGAACAGTTTGGTATGAAACAGGGCAGGAATAACACCCGGTACTGTACCTTTAATTGGCTTTTTAAGACAAGAAGGTTCTTTTAAATGAACAAACAAAGGAACAACCAAGTCTTAATGTTACGTGTAGTGGCTAATCAATAGATCGTGTTTTATATTGTTCATAATTTAACTCACTTGCAGTCTGAAAAAACCTGCCCAACTCGTTGATATCCGACTTCATCACTGGGATAAATTGTGCATTCAACGAGGCTCTCTCTCTGAGAAACAGAAATCTTCGAGTCCATGCACAACAGACTGCACATAAAGACAATAAAACCAGAACACCACACACAGTATGTTTAGATATGACAGGCTTTGTGTGAGAGAGCGAGGGGAAACATAAAAGGTTCTCAGCTGTAGATGGAAATGTAAAGCGTGACCAACAGTGCATGACCGGCAGCGCTGCATTTCCATATAGCACAACTAATATTAAGAGACAGGCACCCGCCCTGAAAGAGCTTTTATTTTCCCCATCAAGCTACGTTCAATATATAAATCATATCACAGACTGGGAGAAGAAGGGTCGACCTAAAGGACGGAGACAGGGAACTTTAACAGAAAAAAAACTGTTCATGTAGCCTTTGTCCAGATGAGGCAAAGCAGAACTGAACTTCTTGATACTTGACATAGAAAGATCTGGAAAGGACTAAAGAGAAAACCAGGACTTAAATAGAAGCTGAACTAATGAGGAGATAAAGTTCAGGTGTACAGGAAGATAGGTGGTTGCAGGGCTAATGGCAAACAGGTGGAACTAGTTCTAAGGATTTGACTTTGACACAAAAATGAAAGTCTTATATAATATGGGAGCGTTTTTGGGACAGAGGAGGCAGCAATCAAGGGTGGGGCTGCCAATTAAAGTAGTGGGAAAACACACAAAGACAGGAAGTGAAGGTTTCTGAAACGAAAGGTAAGTATAGTGCACGACGAGACTAACCTAAGTGACTGGTAAACAACGATACATGACTAAATGACTAAATCTAAACATATAATTAAAGATGAAGCATTCACTCTAAACAACATAACTATCAAACTAATTATGACGTGAGTGAACAACAACTAAACTTTAACAAAAGCGGCACTGTCACACTCAAAACGCCGGGAAAGAAAATTAAAAAAGGCGGGAAAACACACAAAGACAGGAAGTAAAAAAAAGATATGACAGGACGAAAATAAAAACTGTGATAATGACAGAATTTTTATGAACGTTCGCTTCTCTTTCGTATATTTTGATCATGCAAATTAACCATTGAGAGCGAGCGATTCTTTTTAAATCCGTCAGACTGCTATTTGACTGCTGGGAAAGTGTATTCCTCCCTTTCAGCTCTGAGTCCAGGGCACCTCGATAAGTATCACAGCGTCCTGGGGAGACGGTGATTGACAAGTCCATTGACGTGAGATCGCAGCAGTCGCCGTGGCACAGATGAAGCTATAATAGGTCCGTTTAATGAATAAAGTAGCCCAGAGACCTTCAGCGACAGACGTGGGAGCTGCTTTTCCCTCCACCTCGGTGACAAGAGGTCTAATGTATTATAAGGCATTTAATTTCAGCAAGGACTCAGAGGGGACGTTCCTCAATTTCACCGTGTTAAAAGAAGAGGACAAATGGGATGAAAAGGATTTCAAAGAAAGTTCCTTTAAAGAGCACTCCTGACCTCAATTAGTGAGCCGTTCTCCCCTGCGTCTAAACTGCTAGCTGGAATATAAGGATGTTAAGTCTTTGCCACACAACCTTTGAACCGTTTAATCCAGTGAAGAGATTATATATAGAACTTCCTCCACAAAGAGAAAGACAGGGAGTATGAATACTGCATGTTCCTCCTTAAGGGACTAAACAGGATGTTTTGCTCTGTCTATAAATACTGCTGTGCTTCAATAACTTTTCCATCCGGGAGGCTGTCACCACCGCACTGTGGTTGATGTGCTGCTTCTCCTCTCTGCAGAACAAAAATAAAGACATCTTCTGACTTCTCATCAAACCAGGTGGGGTGCAGATTCAAGGAGAGATGTTCGTGGTTCATTACTCTTTTTATAGTTCCTGTCTCCATGTATCCCGGTGCGATTGTTGAGTAGTGTTTTCTTTTCTGTTGGAAGGATGGCATTGATTGGACACTGAAACGACAGCAGAGAAAACAACCGTCTTTAAAGTTCGACAGCACAGAGTCACGATGATTTCAGGTTGATTGGTTCACTGACTTATTGCCAATTACGAGGAATTTCACTTACAGTGCAGTACATACAAATTTAAATAAAATTAGGAGTCATAAAAACTATTATAAGATAACTATAACATCATTAAAAATATAGCAATATTTACATTGAAATATGGGTGTACACGTAGAAATCGCATTCAAATATGGAATAAAATATGTGCATTTTCAATGTGCAGAATGTAATGCATGGAGTCTATGATGTGGGTCAGTGGGGGTCCCGGGCCCTGTTGATGAGGCCGGTAGCAAAAGCCAATGTGATTGGTTGACCAGAACAGTACATGATGGTGATTAGTATTAAGATCGGGTTTGTAATTGAAGCTTTATTAAAGATAAAGAGGTTTAATTAACTGTATGCATTGCAATCATAGATAATCAGTCCTTCATTATGGATTCCTTCCACTGAAAAATGTAAGATTTTAGGGTTAGGGTTGTAGCGTCCTGGGTTCGAATCTCACTGATCAGACATTGCTGCATCTTTTCCGCTATCTCTCCCCCTTTCCTACTTATAGTTGCACTGTGATGACCCATAAAGACTCATCCTTCATCCTCTGTCCCTGAAAGTAGCAGTGATTAAGAGCACCTGGTCGCTGCGATCCCAGGTTTTGAAAGACCTGTTCCCGAGTCCTTCTTCCATCTGACACAGCTTATGTTGACAGCCCTGTCATGCTTTCTAAAAAGCCATTAGAGAAAACGTTTAAGGCAGGTGACTGTGAATCAAATGCAGGACATCGTCTCAATTTGAGGTTGATAACAATGCTCTGCAGTCCTGCACAAAGCCACCTGGTTACTCTAGCAATGAAGCAATTACACAGAGCCCTGGGATGTGACGCTTTACCGTCCTGTGGATAAAACAGAACCCTTCCTTGGCTTGTTCCCTACTTGTTTCTATGTCAGTTCTTGGTAAGTGTCCTTCCTGAAACTGTGCTTTACATGATATGTTCATAAACAGGAAGGCATCACAGGCTTAGTTTTGGGTCTTTTCCTCAGCGTTGTGTTATTACTTTCCAACACGACGCACTAAATATTAAAGCATATTTCGCCCGGGCTACAAAATGCCGCCTTACTTCCCGCAGAGTGCTGCTTTGTATTAAGCTCTGTTGAGCCGTAAAATTGAACTGCCAGTCGTCTATGGAAAGTGATAACGCAGGGTAATGCTCTGAGCCTGACATCTGAATTTTTACCGTGGCAGAGAGTTGTTCAAACTAAATCAGGCTCTCTTTGGATATCAAAGCATTGGACGTGTTGTGAAAAAGAGAAAAGGGAGGAAATGCCACTCTGAGGCCCTCCCGATGGAAACGCTGTGATATCTTAATACCGAACTGTTTGATGAAACATCTGGGACTCCTCAGCCCGAGTCCCCTTGTTGCATCTTTTAATTCGCCCACATTTCCCTCTCATACCAGGCCGGAGTTGAGACCGTTTGATCCATCCAGAAAACCAATTACATATAGCAGGATGCCTTAATTGTCTCAAATTTAATTTAAGACACTCATTTGTTCCACAGTCAAGAGATGGGCCAAGATTTATGCAGAGGGACCCTGAGCTGCTTATAGCAAATGGGCAGCTTTGAAATTGAAATTCTGGCTTTGGTGTGAGAAGCACAAGGCAACTAATGATGTCTAATCACAAGTCAGTGGAATAAAGAGAAGGTCATTTATTTTAATATCCATATCAATGCATGGATGTATGTGTAAAGCAAAATGCAGATTTCCCCATTAGTTTAAGCGTAATGTGCCATAACTGTGCCATTAAAGGTTAAATATTCTGGATTTCAACATCCATTTTATTCAAATGAATGCTGCAGGGTGTTTAAATCATATGCTGCTGGGCATCTCAGTAGTAATGAACATGTTCAAAGTCCACAGTCTCCCTTTTGATGCGTAGCAGATCTACAGAAAGCTCCATTGAAAGCACCTTAATCATTAAAAAGTGAGTTTCTTTCTAACTTAAATCTAAAGTTACCTGATTTTTTACTAATGTGCTACTTTTTCAAGTGTGAAAAAGAAAGGTTTCTCATTAAAAACTAGGACAGTCCAATCACAATTAGCGAATACATTTCCAATTGGGAGTGAATATGGGACAGCAGGAGCATTTTTTTTTTTTTGGCTCACTCCTTATCTGTGACACCACACGGATATTTAGCTCTGGCAAGCCTCCACTGACAAAGGTGGGGAAATGGCGGATATTCAGGAGGATTTTCTGGGGATTGGAGAGGACCCAGAAATGATTGAGCAGATGAAATGGAGATAATATGGGTCTCGACAGTCACAGTTCACAGAGCTACACCATGCTAGTGAACCTTCAGTTCAGTCGGTGCCTTATTAGTCCCCAATAACTTATCTTTAATTAAAAACACACTTGGAGCGATGGCATAGAGGGATCTTTCATTAAACACATTTGGAGTATTTTTATTAGGTGCCGAAAAGGCTGCTCATTAAGCCAGCGAGTCAGAAACTGCACGAGATTGCTTCAATGCATTCAATTAAGGGCACTGCACCTGAAACACATGCAATATTCCCAGCAGAGAGTGCAACAGTGGAAATTCTCACCGTTTAATTTGGACCTAAAAATAGAAACAGAGAGGATGAAGTTGACTGAACTGAAATGCAACATTTGAGCTGAGCATGGCAGGGTAAGGGGGAGGTAAGAAGAGCCATGGTCCACTTAGTAAACGGTCTAGAAACGTATGGGAAGGAGTGCAAGGAGAGGTTGTAATTGGGATAAACCGAGGATATTGAACTTAAATCCTTTAATTCTGCATGAAATCAGCAAAATATCAAAGAGCGCATGTCACACTCAAGCCATTTTTCTAAATGATCCCTGGACAACATTGGGAGAATCCATTTTCCACCAATTCCTGCAGTTTCCATTTCACACATGAAGCTTTTTCACTTACTTTGTTTGGTCTAAGACTATTAGTGGGGCCTGTTAAGAGCGTGCAGGAGGTAGGATATTGTCAAGTAGCTTTCTTGTGATATGGTCAATAACATCAGAGACTTGACACATCTGGTTGTCTATCCACAAAGACATGTAAGTTAGTGTCTTTGTGTAAATAATTCTTGTTCTTGTTGCTTTTTTAACAGTGGAATTGCACTATGGGAATCAATGAAGGCCATTCTTAACTTATCTGATCTTGGAGTTTGTTTTCTTCCAGTTTTACGCCAGCCGAGTTGGAAACATTATCGACCTGCTCACTTGCTCGTCCCGATGCACACATTAAGTAGCCCAATTAACAGATGAACTTAATTGGGCGATCTGGTAGGGTGATGTCTACATCTATTGTACGTCTGGGAGAGGGATCCCTCGTCTGTTGCTCTCCCCAAGGTTTCTTCCACATTTCTTTGTAAGCTTTTCCTTGTCCGATGTGAGTGTCCAAGGACAGAGGGTTTCACAGTCATAATGTGGAAACTGTAAAATGTAAAATGTGTGATATTGAGCTAAACGTTGCTTGATGTGGTCTGGTCCAACGGATTCATACATTTGCACAGATTCCAGGAACAGAAGATCAACCAATCTCAGAAACAAATCCATATTCTTGCTTTATTTTTATGGAAACATCTCTTAAAGAATGCCATCTAATTGTTTCAATCCTATATTCCAAATCAGAAACATAGACCTAGAAGCAAACCACAATGAGGGTCTGTTAAATTCCCCCAAAAAACCATCAATAGAAAGCCTCTTCATGTAACAGCATGCTGCCTTCAGTCATGTTGAAGCATGCACAGCTGTTCCAGAACAGCAAACATCTGACTGCATTTCATAATGTTCCATTTCTCCATTACTAGTGGAAGGAGCTGGTTCATTTGATTACATTCATCCTGTTAGTTTGACTCAATGCATTGTGTGTAGACACTATGAGATTAGAGATGGTTTATCATTAACAGGGCTCTGCTCAGCGATGCTCCAGGTGCTCAGACCTTTTGTTCAGAGGACTGTTCTTCAAATTTGCTCCTAATTCATTTTCTCTTCTGAGACTAAACACACGTTCGCTTCCAGCCAGGAGTTAATGCTGCCTCTTTACCTCATGCAGAGTTCAATCTGCCTGAATTGTAATCCATGAAAACACTCTTGGAGAGCATACTTTTAATAAGACATGTTCTGCTCATTTTCAGGTTCATGTTTGTATTTCGGTCCTCTCCTGGGACATGTCTCCATGCTTTAATGTTCAAAAAGCTCTTTATTTTTCTCATACTGCGTGTGGTGCAGCACCTGGTTTCACCCTCTGTCTAAAACCAGAGCCCACGAAAAACCCCAGAAGCATAATAAGGACTCTTTAACGTTATATATCTTTTGTTTAAGGGCGTTCAAAAGAACAATTTTAAAAGAAGAATAGAGAGAGCATCATCAAAACGTTTATATTTCATCTGTCAGAGACTTTCTGAAAAACAGCACAGGTGATAATAAATTCATACACCTTGGAAACCATTCCAACAACTAGTGTGCTATTTTTGTCAAATGTGTCAATTTTCAACAAAGCTCTTCACACATCCTGTTCAATAAGCAGATGATGTCTGCATGATGCATAAAAGAAAATCATTTGAAGGTCTACTTTTCCTCTTCTCACAATGGGAGGCGATAACAAAGATCTGGTATCTGGGATTGAATTGATTGTGTTAGAATTTAATTGTGGTCTTATCTTTTAGTTTGTTCCGCCTGAAGATAAAGAAAACCATGTGACCTCAAAGAAACAAACTGAGCAGATAAGCAAAGATTCTCTCCGTCAGTACAGACACATTTCCACTGACTTTTACAATGCACCTGGGCCCCGGTTCCCCAGCCGTCATGGGGAGAAAACAGCTTATTTTTTCTTGTACAGGAGCAGTGTTACACAAAAGATGCCGCTCCAGTGTTTGTCTACGTTTTAATTGGATTTCTTTGAAAGTTGAGATTAACCTCGAGGGGGCCTCGGTCTCTGGGTGTGGTCTGACGCCCAGATTGAACCCGCCTCTCCATGAAGCTGATTAAATCGCTCTTCATGTCTAGACGTGCTTTTGATGAATTCTCATTTCACAAACAGGAAGTGTTGCATGGTCAGCAGGGGGAATCCAAGGACACATCCATGAGTGAAGTAAAACTGTGGTGTGTGCATGAATGAGGTTTGTTTTTTGTAGGCCAACACGGAAATTAGCATGGCAAGGGCTCCCTCGACAAAAAGCCAATGGGATTTTTCCATTAGACTACGGTAGATTGTAAAAAATAAGGTCTTTGGCAAACACACAACTGTCATACTTGATAAACTCCACATATTAACACGACTTTATGGTTGGTAAAAAACAAATTTGAGGCTAAAAACAAACAAATTCCCAATATCATCACCACCGCTAAGCTAAAGGCTGCTAATGCTTTGAGTGATAACGTTTAGTCGTCTCATTAAAGTCACTTATTAGCAACCGCCCTTTTTAAATTAACTAGTGGGGTATTTTGTGTTGTAACGAAACCACACATTAATCATGGATGTGTTATTTGGATTTATTTTGATATTTTACTAACATGTGCTTGTCTTTATTTCATATGTTAGCTTACTCTTTAGCCTTTTACTAGCAATGTTACTTTTGTTGTAACTGCAAATTCTCTTGAGTCGGAATAAATAAAGGATTTCTGATTGTCATTCTGAGATCTTATGTCAGGGATATAACCAAACGCATGTTAATGACAGCGTTGACTTCTAGATATGTGATCAGAAGTCGTCAAATTCTGACTTATTTCCGGGTTTTGGGACTTATTCCCGCACCACACATAAACCTAGAATATACTCTTGTCCGATGTGGACTCCTGAAGACGATCCTCTTAGATATGTAATTAGCCTTGTCATTTAAACCTCATTTGGTACTTGCTTAATGCAAGTATCTCTTCATGGCGGCCTATTCTTAGGCCTTATAAATATTCAGTTCATCCATAATTATCTTGATTATAATCAAGTGTTTCACAATCATTTGTAATTAAATGGGGGATTTTGAAACCTGTCAGTCTTTAAAATGTATTTACTGTATCAGACTCTCTAAAAGTTAATCAATAAAATGAATCTTATTTAAAATGTAATAGTGAGTTCGCTAGGTTTAGTCATTTCTATTTGGTCACATGTTAAGTTAGAGTCACGTACCTGTTGTCTCTGTATTTGCACTTCCTGTTTAATTTTGTACTTACCTTTCAGAGTCCTTGGCTTCCTACCATTGTGTGTTTTCCTGCCAGTATGATTGTCTGACCCTCTCTTGATGGTTGCCACCCTTTAATACATGGACCTGGTTTCCTTTTGTCCTGCCAGTTTGTCTTGTTTCATGCCATGTCAAGAGAGCCAATACATTTTGTTTTTATGTGAACGAAGAGCCACGATAAAGTCTTGTATTTTTTGACTATTTCCTTTACCAAGTTTTGTTTAAATTTAGTTCAGACTACTGTTGTGTTGAGTCGTTGCATTTGAGTTCTAGTCACTGTGTTACGTTCCTGATATGATATCGTATCACAGATTCTTCATTTGCTGTATTTTCGCACATTTAAAATGCTTGTTGACTTGAGTGAGATGTTTGCAACCTGAGAAAACAATCCAACCTATTTATGGTTCAAATGAATGGGAGGAAGCTTGTCGTCATTTGACTTCTTGATACCATTTGCAAGTCACTCTTTTCATTTGTTTTCTGTATGCAGCAGAAAACATGTTCCCTGCTTCACCCCAGCTTTGGAGCTCTTTACAGTACAGCGAGTGTGCTGGTAGCCTGAAGCAGAAAGGCAGCAGAGAGCGGTTACCCTCTGTGGAGCCCAGTGGAGTGAACAGGTTCCTGAAACATTGATGTGGAAGGCAGATCCCATGACCCTCCACTCCTGCAAATGCTAGTAGAGGAGAATCTGCTAGAGGGAGAAACGGTCTTGCTGAATAAGTCATTGCACAGTATTTACTCTTTATCCTGTTAGGGGCTATGCTTTCTGGGGTTTCCCCTTTCCTGTAGTGTGTGAAATTGTTTTTTGTGCATGTAAATGGCATACAAAGGCTCAGATATTGAGCTCCAGAGGGACACACAAAGTGTACATATGAGGCTAAGGGGCGGGACATCTCTAAGCGGTTGACGAATCAGAACGGAGCTCACCAGCTAACCAATCAGAGCAGACTGGGCTCTGGTTTCAGACAGAGGGTGAAACGGGTGCTGCAGCACAGGCAGTATGAGAAAAATAAAGAGCTTTCTGAACATTAAAGCATGGAGACATGACATAGTCGACGCTAGTTTGTTACTTCAGCTGTTATTTAATTGTAGTGAAGTAAAAAGTACTATAATAGCTTCTTAAATGTAGTGCATTTAAGAAAGATACACATTTTAAGTACAAATACCTAAAGTAAACATACTTTCCTTCACTGCTTGATTTCCCTTCAGCTAACCAGAGCATATGTCTCACTGAAGTCATGCGTTGTGCCATAGTTTTTCATAAATGCTAAATAACAAGATTTATGGGGAAAATCCCCGATGAGAGCGCTGAACCACTCAGAGTCCAGCTGTGACAAAACTGTGACGACGTTCTGAGGAGATCTCATTAGTTTTCCATCACAGACCCTCACAACGTCTGGTTCCCCCTCCCTGATGGTGTGTGACAGCTGCCAAGCATTTTTTTATATCTTGTCACACATTGATTGAAGAATTATTGCCGCGCGAGAGAAGGAGGAAGCTGACAGGCGCGTTTGACTCCGAAAAGGGAAGCTATACCGACTTCAGTTGAACCCAAACCGCTGTAGTGCTGATATCTGTTTTTGATTCAGAAGAAGATTGGTTCATATAATCTGTTTGTTTAGGATGGTCTGTTATTGAATGCCCACTTTAACTGGAAAACAATCAATGCAATATCTATTTGTGTACTCTAAGTTGACAGTATTGTGTTTTTGAAATACTTTTTAAAATGTATTTAAATATATTTTTTCATTCATTTATTTTTTTATTATTTTACTAATGTTTTTATTTATTTACTTAATTACTCACTATTGTCCTCATTTATTTATTTATTTACCAAGAACAGTACACATTAATGCAAATGTGCCAGCTTTTCAAGAATATTTGTTCATTTTCAAGTCCCCCCAAAAACCAATTATAATATTAAAAGTGAATAAAATCATTAGAAAAGTGCAACTCAGAAGCTAAAGATACAGGACATGGCAAAAAAATTAAAAGAACAAGCACGTCGCACACATAAAACCCACAAATGGTTTTGTCTCAGTGTGTGTGTGCATTTGTTGGTTCTGTTTCACTGGTCAATGAGATAAATATGTGTCTGGCCTTATGCATACGTGGCACAAACCAAGTTTAAATGATAAGCCAATCATTGAAATAAATAAACGTATAGAAGTTGGATCATTTGCTGTCTCTTCCAAATGATCTAATCATGTATCTGATGTAAGAAGTCATCGTCTAGTTCAATTAACAGCTGTGGAGTTAGGCTTTGACTGATTTAATGAACACTGTGAGATGACAGCAGAACCATAAATCATACTCTTAGCGAACTAGAGGATAAATTCAGCAGATTCTGAGTGAAAGATCATATGTTCATTAGTTGCTTTGGAAATGTTTTACACACCATGCTGCATAATATCTGACTTAAATCACTAGAGCATAGCAACCATAATGGCATTAGTGGGTGTTGAAGGCTTTTAACGCCATTAGGATAATCCCCATGTAGCTCTTATTGAATAAAACCCAGTGTAAAGTGTAACAGCTACACATTCAACCTCGGCACTGAAGGGACATGTTTTGTGGGGTTTCGAAATACAAGAGGTTTCATGAGCAAAATGAATTACAAACATACTTGTGATTAAATGTATTAAGAGGGTGTTCTACTATTCTTTTACAAAAGATTATTGCATGGTTTAGTTTGTTTAGTTGGTTTGTATTGGTTTGCTTGATTCTGATTGGTCAATTTGGACTTTCAGGGGGTCTGTTATTATTTCGCTAACAGACCGTTGCTAAGGAGAATCGAGGGACTATGCGCATTGATATTGATTTGCAGATTTAGTGTCAAATACACGTGACATTCCCGCGTCAGCCAATCAGCAGTGAGGATCTCAGCCTGCTGTCACTGACATTGAATCCAAAAACCAAAACATCAGCTGTTAGCTGTTAGCTGTTAGCTGTTAGCTGTTAGCTGTTAGATGTAAGCTGTTAGCTGTTAGCTGTAAACTGTTAGCTGTTAGCTGTTAGCGCGCAGAGCTCACAGCTCCTCATATCTGTTCAGAAACTGGAGAAAAGTTATAGAAGTAGAAACCACAGACTGTCTCTATGGCGAATACGGTCGCTGCTTTATTTCTGTCTGTTGTTGTGAGTGTGGAGGCTACATGTTAGCTTAGCCTAATTGCATCACGTCCGGTGTGAACGTATCATAATATCATCTATAGTTTTTGTCTCTTCTAGAAATGTGTGGATTGTAAAGGAGATAAAACAATACTGGCATCATCGATAAGGTGACAAGACAATGCTTTCAATGTTTCTCTTTGAAGGCACTTTAACATTAAGACATAGCACAAAAGAAACACATAAGTATACTAATACATTATATATTTAGATACACTTAAAAACAAGTGTTAAGAAGCTCAAAAAATAGCAGAATAAAAGATATATTGCAGTGTTGGAAATAAATATTGGATTCACTAAAGACAACTGTAATGATATGTCTTTGTCTTTAGCAAAAAGAGGCCGACAGACGGAGGGGAGTTTCCTCTCGGCGGGAACATCAGACTACCCTCCAGCTTGTGATCAGAGATTTATTTTTTTCTGGGTCTTCACATCGGGGATAATATTTTCCCCCTGATCCACCATCTGAATGAACTACTCTGCCAACACGTGAATGCTTTTTGCAGGCTCCTCTGTTCTGAGATCAAAACGCTGAGCAGACCTGGCATCAAAGACGCCGCTGTGGAGCCACAAGGAGAGCTAGTTCATTTCTAATGCTATGAAGCCCTAATGCACAGAATTACCATGGGCAGGCAGAAGGGGGTCTTCCACCGCGGCTGTCAGACATGTTGGCCTACTTTAAACTGGAGCTCCCCGTAGGAAAGATGGAGAATCAATTATTTACCAGACCACTGGAGTGGTTTAAAGGGCATGTGTGCTGCTGTCTCTGAAGAAAAAATCCATACCCTTTGCTCTGAAATCAAACATCCTGAGTACCCTGTGACCATGTATCACCCGGTGTGTCAATATGCAGGGGGTGTGGGAAGGGTTTGGAAACTCAAAATGATGTATTGGTGCAGCGACTCCCTCGTTGACCAACGCCCACCGCCACTCACCGGCAGAAGCAGCAATTATAGAGCCTGTGATAGCTTTGAGTTTCATTGAATAACATGGAATGAATCAATAAGTAGTTATAAAGTGTGAGAAGGTTTCCGTGTTGAAGTGCTAAGAAAAGCGTGGCAAAGTTCCCTCATTTAAATTCATCAAAATAATTAAAATCCCATTGAAATTAATAGATACTAAAGACGGTTGTTTACCAATCAAATGAGTTCCATTAACAGATGTTCACTGTTGCGGGCGAAGTTAAGAAGAGTCAGATATTACCAGGGTGCGATTTGTAGGGGGGGATGGTGAGGATTTCCCCCCTCTGGTTTTCCTATCCCTACCTCTGCTAAATTATTTTTATCTCCGGTGGGGACAAGGATTTCCCCCCCTTGATAGCGATGAATGCAACTTAACTGCTAGCCTACTTAAACTCTTGAAATCTAACGATCTTCAGTGTCTTTACATCAGAGTAGGCTATTCAGCAGCCTTCTGGCAGACGGTGCATATTTCTGAACGTCATCGAACACAAAAACATTGTAACATTTTTGTGCGGGAACTTCGCAGGAAAAACAGCGCTGAACCAAACATGAAACGCGTTCAGAGCAGCATATCATCTTACTTTACAGGACCCATTTGCAGAATTGTGGATAGAAGAGGGCCGAAATGCTGCAGACAATGCCCCGATAGGAAAAACGAAAAAGCCACCACAAATTTGTCACCAGAGCCGACTGTTTACTTTGTCTAGTTTTCCAGACCTGTCCCTGAGTGTTGACAGCACGTTGTGCTATTTAGTGAATTATTTTGAGTGTTTGATTTAAGTTAATTGGAGGGTCTTTTCATGGAGAGCATTGATGCTGTTCTATGGTGCTTTCTGCCTGTTAGTGCGTACGCATGTTTTTGTGACGTTGAATAGAAATCCATGTATGGGTTATTAAAAGTTTTGCCATGTTGTGATGGGGACTAATCCACGGACCCGAAAAAAGGGCCTGTCTACTTTTTGCGTTTTTTTCTCCCTAGTTATGCAAGTTAAAAGTCCAATGTTCTTGTCTATGAATAAATTAAAAAAAAACATCCCCCCCTCTGTTTTTTTGTCAAATCGCACCCTGGATATTACTATACTTGAGTATTTCAATTTTCTGCTATTGTGCTTTTACTCTATCACATGTACACCTTTAGTTGCTAGGCAGATTAGGATTAATGATGGTAAATATAATCTCCCTTAAATCAGACTGTAGTTCACCTGCAGTAAATCCAGCAGCTACCCTGCAGTATACAAAGCCATTCAAACTAGCTGCACCTTTACCAGCTCTGAGAACACTTTAATGATCAATCATTATAAAACATATCAGAGATATTATTCTGAAATGGACCAATCAGACAATGACTACTTTTACTGTCGCTACTTTAAGTACATTTAGAGGAGAGTACTTTCTACTTTCACTGGAGGAACATTTAGAATACTTTTACTGTGACAGAGTATTCCTACACTCTGGTACTTCTACTTTACTCAAGTACAAGACCTGAGTACTTCTACTTTACTCAAGTACAAGATCTGAGTACTTCTACTTTTACTCAAGTACAAGATCTGAGTACTTCTACTTTAACTCAAGTACAAGATCTGAGTACTTCTACTTTTACTCAAGTACAAGATCTGAGTACTTCTACTTGTACTCAAGTACAAGACCTAAGTACTTCTACTTTACTCAAGTACAAGTTCTGAGTACTTCTACTTTACTCAAAAAACAAGATCTGAGTACTTCTACTTTTACTCAAGTACAAGATCTGAGTACTTCTACTTGTACTCAAGTACAAGACCTGAGTACTTCTACTTTACTCAAGTACAAGATCTGAGTACTTCTACTTTACTCAAAAAACAAGATCTGAGTACTTCTACTTTTACTCAAGTACAAGATCTGAGTACTTCTACTTTAACTCAAGTACAAGATCTGAGTACTTCTACTTTTACTCAAGTACAAGATCTGAGTACTTCTACTTGTACTCAAGTACAAGACCTAAGTACTTCTACTTTACTCAAGTACAAGTTCTGAGTACTTCTACTTTACTCAAAAAACAAGATCTGAGTACTTCTACTTTTACTCAAGTACAAGATCTGAGTACTTCTACTTGTACTCAAGTACAAGACCTGAGTACTTCTACTTTCACTCAAGTACAAGATCTGAGTACTTCTACTTTTACTCAAGTACAAGATCTGAGTATTTCTACTTGTACTCAAGTACAAGACCTGAGTACTTCTACTTTCACTCAAGTACAAGATCTGAGTACTTCTACTTTACTCAAAAAACAAGATCTGAGTACTTCTACTTTTACTCAAGTACAAGATCTGAGTACTTCTACTTTTACTCAAGTATAAGATCTGAGTACTTCTACTTTACTCAAGTACAAGATCTGAGTACTTCTACTTTACTCAAGTACAAGATCTGAGTACTTCTACTTTTACTCAAGTACAAGATCTGAGTACTTCTACTTTTACTCAAGTACAAGATCTGAGTACTTCTACTTTACTCAAGAACAAGATCTGAGTACTTCTACTTTTACTCAAGTACAAGATCTGAGTACTTCTACTTTTACTCAAGTACAAGATCTGAGTACTTCTACTTTACTCAAGAACAAGATCTGAGTACTTCTACTTTTACTCAAGTACAAGATCTGAGTACTTCTACTTTTACTCAAGGACAAGTATCGGACATAATGACTCTGGCTATGCAACATTTACTGGAGTATGGGTGGTAATTATCTACTCACTTGCAGACTTGACTTTTTACTTCTGCTTTCCATTTCTGATTGAACTCATTTCTCTAAAGTCTTCACAACGTTTTCCTTCACATTATGTAGCTCAACAAGTGGATGAAGAGTTGAGATCAGTTAAACACAGAATGGAAGTGAGGCTGGAAAACCCCCTCACAAGGCAAACATGCAAAGAGAAAGCCTTTAATCAAGAGTTCATCTAATCAGCGTCCCCACTTCACTGGCTACGGCAGTGGCAATTAAAAAATAAGATTTGAAAGAATTAATAATGAGACGGATAAAAGCAGAGCTGTGGATCCATCCCTTCACCCATGACATCCCATAAAGCCTAAAAATTAAGAGCTGACATTTTATGTGACGATGTTTCATTCTCAATTATTCATTTGAATCATAACAGGATAATGAAGAGGAGTGAAATTAATGATAAGGACCACCTTTAGCTCCCGGTATTAATTTGTCCCCATGCATAATTGAATCGATTCCCTACGGAGCATGCTCACTCAAAACAGGGCGGGGAGATATGATTGAGAGGAAAATTGGAAATGAACGTACTGTATCAAGGCTCTTAAAATGTATGCTGTCTCTTTGTGAAAGGGTCCAGAGGGCCTGCATAACACTTTGCCTACTTTCTGGAGAAGTGAGTCACTGCTAAGGGACGAAGTCGTGCTTCATGTACAAAAACTGAAGTTCCAAATCATTACGTTACATCTTATCTAGCTGCCACTTTTATCCAAATATAAGTGCATTCAACCATCCAAAAAGCAAGAATCATGAAGTACAATTTCGAGGGACTTTTCCCACTTTGTACTTGTACCCCATTACAATTAAAAGGTAAATACTCTACTAAATGTATGTTATACCTTCGGTTACTAGGCAGATTAAGATTAATGATGTAAAACATGATCAAAACCTGTGTATGCTGTATGGATCCAGATATGGATGTTATTGTTTTCAAGCTGTCAAGTCAGGCAATTTTTTTCTTGATGCGCCACTGAAGCACCTTCATGGGAATAAACAGGGTCCTGCCTCTTCCTAAGCCCCCAGAGAGTGCAGCGGCCATTGAAGCAGTTTTATGTAGTGGCCAAACGGTGGTACTACACTCTCGGATGATCCAGATACTTTTTGAATCTTTGGTCGGTCAATTTTGGCTTCATGCGCCACTAAGCAACAGTCACAGGAATGAACGGGACCCCGTCTCTGACACTGTTCCAGTTCTCTTTATATATCCATGATTTGGACCAGTACGACCAGTTTCCTGATTATCCAACAAATTAGCCAAATACCTGTCGTCACTAAAAGACATAAAGAGTACTCTGAGAAAATGTTTGTAAGCAGCCTGCTCGGACAGTAGGAAGTGCGCAGTGGTTGATCTTTAGGGGAGAGCTGGTTCCAGTCCAGTCAGCATGTTGTTGTGTCCCTGGGTGAGACACTTCACCCCAAATTGCTCAATTGGGGATTGCCCACAGTATTGAAAGTTGCTTTGGATAAAAACATGTAATGTAAAGTAGGTATCTGTAATCTCAGGGTTGCCACCGACCTCCAGCCTCTAGGAAATTTAATAAAGTAACACATCAAACTAAATGTAATTTGAAACAGCATGTTTGACATAAAAACAGTCATGCCCAGTTAAAGGTACAGCAGCGGATCCTCAATCCACTGAAGTACATCTGGCTGGGAAGTCGTTGAGGCATCAAAGACTCAGCAAGAGATGGAGAGCTCTAATTTAAAACGTGTGTGCAGCCGCTCTGTTGTCCAGCTCAGCTTTGATAGGCAGGATTTTCATTAAGGCTTGGGAAGTAGTGATACATGAAGGGCAGCGGCACATCAATCTTCCCCGCCTTTTATCCACGCAGAGGCTCATTAATTCCAGCTGCGAGCCCAAAAAAGCCGGGACAGTGTTCAAGGGGAAAGCTGACGTGCCAGGTAGCTGAAAACTTCCACACTTTCTGACAGTAACCTTCTCACCGCCGCTCTCAAAGCTATTTTCCTGAACTCTATAGCCCCTGACTTCCTCCTGCATAGTTAACAGATAACCCTGAAAGGTCGTTGGAGAAGTTCATGTTCATCATCTGTTGACGTGATAAAGGTTAATAAATGTTACAGGAAGGCGCTCAGGAGGAAATGGCTCTCCTGGGAGTTTCTGTTTTGCATTCCAATTATTCACTTTCTGAGAGACAACACTCAACTTTACATGGTCTTTTCATTGCCTTTCAACTGTCCAATTAGTTGTGTGAAGCTTGATGAGGTGTGCACAGAGGTGCCTGGAGGACTAATTTATTTGATGCAGACCTGCACTATTGACTGACACTGCTGGGCCTGGATGATCACCCCGGTTAATTGCATAGTTGGATGACGGAGCTGGTGCTGTCAAAGAGGAAACGTTTTATTTCTACAGACAGATCATGGGTTGCTGTTGATTAGGTCTAATTGTAAATCTTTTCCTAACCACTTTTCCTGTGAAGGACAATCCATCAGGAATTAGGAAAAGACAACTTGGTTAAGGATAATCCAGAGTATCCTCGGCTAAAGGTGATAATGGGAAGCATTGAAGCTCTTTTCCTAACACTTGCACTTTTCCCACCAAAGTGAAATCCAGGGTGGAGTTATTTCCACCTAAGCACCGGTTCTACCTGTTTCCACCGCAATGGTGCCAGGCTAAAAAGAAAAACCCGTTCGTAAGCACGGAGCCGAAACGGGAACTGGTTTGGTGGGAAAAGGGGTAATAGAGAACTTGAACAGCTGTTAACAGTTTAATTTAGATACATCCGGGTTGATTCACTCCAGTAGGAACCTTGTTAGGTAAAAAGGACAATTCGACCGCAACCTTGGGCATCGTGAGGTTCCTGAGGTTTGTACCTTGGAGCAGTTTTGTAGCAGTGGTTGCTGTGGTGCATACCTTCATGGCCTGCTGTCAGTTACATACAGTGGACAAACGGTATGAATAGCAGCACATTTGGATGAGCTATACCCTGCATTTATTTGCCCCTCTGCTTGACTTTGGTCAGTATAGCTGTGGCTCTGCTATGATAAAAAATGTAAAATTATTTGCCATTTCCTTGGTTTTCCATTGCCAGACCGTCATCAATCACCATTAACTCCCTAAGCAAAGAAACAACATTCATTGAAATGTTTTAAGTGAAATGCAATTGACTTTTACATCCCAGTCCTCATGGGAGTGTACCTGTTGTGTGATCTTCAGGACAGGATTGATGTCTAATGCTAACGTTTGACGCCAATGCAGAACGAAATATACCTCAAGTATCAAGACAAGATTGAGGTTGTTAATGGTTATGTGCAGGGTGCGATTTGACAAAAAAACAGAGGGGGGGATGTTTTTTTTAATTTATTCATAGACAAGAACATTGGACTTTTAACTTGCATAACTAGGGAGAAAAAAACGCAAAAAGTAGACAGGCCCTTTTTTCGGGTCCGTGGATTAGTCCCCATCACAACATGGCAAAACTTTTAATAACCCATACATGGATTTCTATTCAACGTCACAAAAACATGCGTACGCACTAACAGGCAGAAAGCACCATAGAACAGCATCAATGCTCTCCATGAAAAGACCCTCCAATTAACTTAAATCAAACACTCAAAATAATTCACTAAATAGCACAACGTGCTGTCAACACTCAGGGACAGGTCTGGAAAACTAGACAAAGTAAACAGTCGGCTCTGGTGACAAATTTGTGGTGGCTTTTTCGTTTTTCCTATCGAGGCATTGTCTGCAGCATTTCGGCCCTCTTCTATCCACAATTCTGCAAATGGGTCCTGTAAAGTAAGATGATATGCTGCTCTGAACGCGTTTCATGTTTGGTTCAGCGCTGTTTTTCCTGCGAAGTTCCCGCACAAAAATGTTACAATGTTTTTGTGTTCGATGACGTTCAGAAATATGCACCGTCTGCCAGAAGGCTGCTGAATAGCCTACTCTGATGTAAAGACACTGAAGATCGTTAGATTTCAAGAGTTTAAGTAGGCTAGCAGTTAAGTTGCATTCATCGCTATCAAGGGGGGGAAATCCTTGTCCCCACCGGAGATAAAAATAATTTAGCAGAGGTAGGGATAGGAAAACCAGAGGGGGGAAATCCTCACCATCCCCCCCTACAAATCGCACCCTGGTTATGTGTGAGCGAATCCAGGCTTACACCAGTAATTCGTATTGGCCATATACTCCTATCCATGAACACAAGCTTTGCATAAGATGTTATGTTCCCCAAACTAATCCATGTCTTCATTATACTGTAGAGGGGCATGCATTGACAACATACAGAAAACACATTCACTGAAGCGCAGTTTTGTAGAATTGTCTAAAATGAATGTTCGTCCTGCTAAAGTGTTTTCATTTTCTGCAATAATAGTTAATGTATTGTCACTTTTTAAGTCATGGTTGCTCCAAGAAATAGTGAATAGGGTTTGTAAATGACTTTCACTTTACCCATATACTCTCACTTTCTTTTTGCAGCAGATATAAATTCTTATATAAGTCTGATGTCGTTTCTGGTCCCATTTCACAGCTTCGATTTCAAGTCCTAAAATAGGACTTTTATACTCCAGCATAAATTCACCACAACCAGTGTAATTGCGCCAGTCATGTTACTGTCAACATGGATTTCAAGATTCATGGTTAATATGAGCTCTTTCAGGAGACAGCTGGGTGGGTACAATGCTGAGGTAGATGGTCCTCACACCCCAAGACGCCTCAGAACTTTTCATTTTGCCTCCAAAGTTTCCTGCATTCCTAATTGGCACAGCCTCCAGGAAACAATGGACTATTTTCTGCCTCTTCTTTGTCTTCCCATCAGAATACAATAGAGAGGAAAAGCCGAAACGAGTGATTCACCCTCAGAGCAAACTGTAGAAGTATAAAAAAGTAATGATGTGTGAAAACGGATAAATCAGAATTAGCTCTCATGGGTTGCCCGCTAAGAAGGTGGGGATCTGATTGAGCAGCCTGCCACAAACTTTCCCAAAGTACTGCATGGACTCGTGGGTTTTCAATTGACAGAAATAACACCCTTAGTTGTTCTGGAAGGCTAGTCAAACCCAAATCTCATGACATGGGGAAAATCCTACTGAGGGCAAAAGCTGAGGAGTGACAAGAATGAAAAGAGAGGAACCAGACGTTTCAATGTTCAAGTTTTGACATGTTTTAGCCCCGATTAATAGAGGCACCTGACAAGTTGTATGAGTAAGAACACTGGCAGGCTTATTAGCTTCCATCACTTCATTGGACAGCATCTATTTTAGCCTCTCCAGCTCTGACTGATTCACCTGTAGGTTCAGCATTACCTGCAGACTCATCATGTATGAGGCAAGGTCTTAAAGCCAGAGAGCTTTCTTTTAAATTCTAGACCAGATGTCCCAGGTCTAACAGACTTCACATACATCAGGCCCAATTTGTGGGGAATAGATGTGAGAAAGAGCTGCATTTTCCATACATATATAATGTAACAGTGCAGCCACACAACATGTCATCATGGGTTTAAATACTTTACACAATCAAATCTTAATGCAGGCAAAAAGTAGGACAGTATGAAGCTTGAACAAGTAGGTCAGCTCATATGTGATATTTTCTTACGGTGTGGAAAAGTGTTTCTCATTTTTGAAGGAATTCAATGGAATTTGAAAAGGGTAGAAAGTAAAAACGAGTTCAACTTTTAAACAGAAATGATCCTCAATTAAAGATCAGGGACTTTAACAACTGTACACAACATACTCCAATATTTACTAAACAACCACAGCATAACGGTGTTCTTTCTAAGGTTTCCATTCTTATCTGTACATCTGTTCTGCTTTCATACTACCTGGATCTTAAATCATCATTGGTGCTCGAGTTGACTGCCTGAACTAACTCCCTGGCTTCCCCCAATTTAAGCCAAGAAAGAAAAGACTAAAAGTTTACTCTTGCACTCAACAGATACTGGATCCATGAGACCAGTTTCATCTCTGAGGGCTGATGAATTAGATTTTTCGTTACCCAATAACAGCAGATTCTGTTACAGTTGGTAAATGGCTTCACCTGGAGGAGGAGGCCTGTTATCTTTCTCTCTTTTGACTTGAACATTAAAGTCTGCGGTCGTCGGCTTTGTTTATACTCCAGGCTACATGAAAAGTATTGAATCTTCCTTCCACCTTTTGTCCTTATCCAATCAATTCAGCGCTGTGACTGCAGTGGGCCATGCAGGTATTGTCTTGAGGCTCGTTCCCAGGTGGATTGATTTACCGGCCTCTGACTCTCAATTCTGTCAAGAGGAGTGAAACAGAAATACCACTAAATTATTAAAATGTGCTTTTTTAAAAATCTTTCTCAGTGTATCCTAAAAGTGGTTAAAGCCTTAAAAACTATAGTCCATAATTCCTCTGACTTAATCGAAGACGTTAACATCGTCTGCGTAAAGCTTGATTTTCCCGCATATTATTTATCAATTAACTCCATTGGATTTCTGACATGGAGTGAATTTACGTTTCATGTTTCTCAGATGGTATCTCTGGTATGGTATCCTCATTACCCTTTCAATCACGATAGACTGATTGTTTATTTAAAAGAACAATTATTGACACAAGCGCCTTATGATAGAAAATGTAACAGTCTTTGGCGATTAGACCGTGATCCTGATAACGTATATCTTAAGGGGGAAATGCAGCCGTGAACATATAGGAACACCCCCCCCCCACACCATCGCCGAGGCTCTAGACACTGGTGGAGATCTGGATTTGATGAGGGGATGGTAAGCAGAGGAGGTGTGATGAGGTCTTTGGATAAGCTCTCCTGGGCGCTCGATGTGATGAATGATGATGGAGGCGGGCCTCAGCAAAATCACCTGAAATCACAGCCGACTGCAGAAGAGAGGAGAACCTTTTTAAAGTTTGACTGCAGCACAATGATTGGCTGCTGTAGACTGAGGTGAAGTTAAAGAGAACAGCCATGATGAGCTGATCATATGCAGCTGTGGAGTGAATGAATGTATACCCAGTCTTCTGAAAGAACTTGCGCTGAGCTTCATTTCTTTATCTAGTAAAGCAATTCTGTGTGTATGTTCATAATGAAATTCCGTTTCATTCAATGTTGAAATCAACACTCTAATTTACTGCTGCAATATCTGCATTTCAACAACACAGTATAATATTTCATTTGTGATTGCAACCATTGTTGTGTATTAATTTGAACCAAATCTGTTTCTCTTCTTATATTTGTAAATGTGTTTTGTCTCCATGTTCCCAGTACGACAATATGTACTGGTATTACTACACTCATTGGGAAGATGAAACCCAGTAGAATACAGTAGTAGTGCCATATTTCCTAATAATCCCTAATCTCTTCTACATCTGTTCCCCTAAATATTCTTTTGTCAAGTGCTTAGCTTCAAAAAACACCTTTAATATTATGAACCACATGGCTGGAAATGGTAACATATTGAAAGCGAAGAAACGTCGACAGAAGAAGAAAGGTTTTGAGCTTTATGACGGTGTGTTGTTTTAAAGAATAGATGGTTTATTTATCTTCAAATGTTGGAACAGCCTATAACAAAGATCGTCACATTCAGTAAAATGCATTCAGATTAAATCAAACTGAAAGATAATTATTACTATTCTGGAAAATACCATAATCACCTAAAACTGATGCATTTTTATCAAAGCAAATCCTGTTTACAATTCCTATCACATAACCAATGTGTCCAATTCCTTCTTCTCATTGGTGTCTTGTTTTTCTTTCTTTCTAAACCCATCTATCTATTTCTAGAGTAAGTATGTGTTCATGGTATCCTGCAGCAGTAATTGTAATGAATATCAAAGCTGAAAACACATTTAGAGGCCCAATATTTGGATGTCACAATGGTTTCATATTCAGATTTATGCAGCGAACACGTGGCTGAGGAGGGGCCGTCCTTCATCGGCTTCTCCCATCTACTTCCCAGGGCATGAGCGGAGCACTGATGGGCTGTAGGAACATAATTACAGCCCTGATGTATACGCTTAAACTCTCCTCCTCCGACTTTACAAGTGCAGTCTTTCAAGACAGCATCTGCCTCTAAAGGGACCGTATGTACTTACGTAATTTACGTGCAGATTGTTAAAGTTGTTTCTGTGTTGTGACTCTTTGGCTTGAGCTTTTACCAAATAGAAAACGCTCAACTCTCATGTTGTTGGTCTGGAAATGTAGATAGCCAGCAAGGAGCTTTCCTGGGAGGGCAGAGAGGTTTATGCTTTCCCCCCTCAGGGCAAAACCGCTTTCTGCAGATCCATGACGTGATCGCTCCTTGGCTTTTCACCTATAAACACCACCAGTAGAGTGTTCATTGGGAAGCCTGAGGCTCCTTGGCTGTTTGGGCTCAGTTTCCATGCCTTTGTTGTTGTTATGTGCAGCACATTATCCCGCTTACTACACCTACTAAAAGAAACAACAACTTGACTAACAGTATTGAGTATAAATGATAGCATTTCTTCTTTTCTCCCTAAAAACAGGCTTTTGTCCTTAGCAACAGTCTGTTAGTGAGAAATAACAACCTCTGGAATGACCAAATTGACAAGTCATTTAACCAAGCTGTGTTATGAATGCTTATGGCATTTCTTTGTTGGCCATGCAATGCATTTCTTTCATCATACTATTGCTACTCTATGCCATGATTTAGCATGTAAGCTGTGGACCATGAATTAAGAAATGCTTGGGATGTCAACCCATAACACATATCTGTAAACAGGAGAGGGTGTCATGGATTTGTTTACCCTTCTCCTGCTGGCTAAGATGCTCCTCTTGGTCCATTTTCTGCAGTCGTGATGGCTACTGTCTCTGAGGAAAGATCTTTCGGGATCTCTCCAGGAATAGACACTCTACTCCTGATGGACTCAAAGGTCAGCTGCAGCTTGAAGGTATCGAAAGCAATGTGTTACTTAGAGCTGGTCAGATGCATCAACCAACCAAACTTTTTCTCGGTGTGCAAACTTAAAATGTTGAGGGGAAGAGAGCATTTCTAATTCATGGATTTCTTTTAGACTTGCAAATGTTGCATCATGCAATCACTACTTAATAATAATCTCCTTCTTACCCAGCAGGATTGACATTCTAGACATGCATTATTCAAATGACACAACAGAAATGCAAGTGCCCATGTTTAATAAGATGGTCAGCATCTAGAATAAATCTCTTTTGACATTTACGGTGCACAGCATTTGCACAGTGTTGTGGCTCATCCTTTTGGAACAAATGTGTGTGGGTCTGAACAGCTGCATAATTTCATGGTAAAAAATACAAAATCAGACTTTCATCATTATTCAAATGATAAATTAGCATGCTCAACGTTCCCTGCCGATTCAACACTACTATCCTGCCATTATGGAGGAATCTTAACCTATATAAATACACACATATCTCTATGCAAATAGGTTTGTCCACGTAGAGAACATACTATACTGGCATGCTTTGAAGTACAATAGGGCTTTGAATGAATGTCCTGAAGTCATACCTCTAACTAAAGAGATCATACATATTCAATGCATTCATTCTTAAAAATAAGTAAGGGAATATCATCGCCAAGGGCTACAGATGGAGAACATCAGGGGGTTTGTAGATGTTACCCGTGTGGTTATGCCACTGTCACAGGAGCTGCTTATACAGGGTTGAAGAGATTCCTTTTGGTTTCCACCTTAATAACGGCTGCTTTCAGTCCTTATCAATACTTGTCTGATGTTGCAGAGCGGACAGAAGAGGTAAACCTCACCTACAGTACCCAAGAATAAGAACGATTGAGGCGCAGCATAACCGGAGACAAGTAAACGTGTTGGGTTTTTGTTTCATACCAGACATTAAGTTTGGTTTCCCAGTTTAAAAGGACATTTTATACTCATTGTCAGCTTCATATTAGTATCTTGTGTCTCTACTGTGACATGTTTCCATCTTTTATGTTCAAGCGTGATACGAATTCCAAAGTCATAATTGCTACAGCAACCAGTGTGCCTAGCAGGTCCTTTTTATCCATATATTTATGGTGAATATAAAGATGATAGGCATGATAATGGGCTGATAAGATCTAAAGAGGGTTTTCTTAAGTGAAATACGTGTTTAGCTTCCATTTTAATTGCAACAGCTGAGGAAGGATTTGTGTAAAAGGGGATGTTTGCCAGAGAGCACACTGATGAGAAGGAGACTGTTTACTATGTCTGGGCCTTTCAGAGGCAGCTCACCTGGTGGGGAACTCTCTCTGATGACGAAACCGAGCTTTGAAGTCTGCTGGTTTGATGTTGCCATAATCCAAAGCTTACCGAAGAAGGACAACAGCAATCTGTGCAAACCCTGAGAGCTATATGGTGGTGCGCTCGCTCCCGCCTGCATAGTAAAAGCCAGGCAGGAATAGCACTGTACAATGTTTCCCACTGTATGTCATACAGCTCCCTCCTGCCAGGAAAACCCTCAGTGCAACGACGGCCAAAATAATCCAATCAGCTCTTTTCCATGAATTTAATTTGGTTTTAATTGCTTGCCTGCGCTTAGAGGTCACTGTCCTCATTGCAGAGCTGGGAAAACGGCCCTGCCGAATACATTTCCATAATGGCCCCAATGCCCGATGGGATTACCAGCACCTCCACATCCTGTACGTTTCCAAAGCCATTATCAGCGGTCGAGCCCGCGAGCCCTGCAGCATGTCAAATGCTAGTCATTTAGCACCACTTGCCGTGTGCTGTTCGAGCGCACTGTACGTCTAGGTTTGTTTTGGCGTGCTAAACCCTGACAGAGCTGCGACATGCTTCTATTTTTAGCATTATTTTTACATCTTTGCAGCTGTTTTTGGATCCCAAAGAGCTGACAGTGTGACAGAGAAATCTAAACGAGCAAATGATCAAGAAACATAATTCAAAGGCCTCTTCTTTTTATTTTGTTATGCAGATTTTGTAAAACAAGGCTTTACTTTTCAAGAGGACATAATAGGCTAATTTTCCAGTTCATGGTTGTATTTCGTGCCTCTACTGTGACATGTTTATATGTGAGAGACAAATACATACATTAGGAGGTGTCCCGCCCCTTAGCCTATCACGGACAAAGGGATTTTAGCCTTTGCAGACCATTTACATGCACTAAAACCTACATAACACACTACAGGAAAGGGAAAACACCAAAATAGAACAAAAGGACCCCTTTTAGAGCCTCTGTCCGGACCCTATTTACCTGAAATAACAATAGGTAGGCTACATCAGCTCTGGTTGCATTTATCTCAATTTCTTTCCCCTCACCAAAGAGAAGGGAGTTTGTTTTTTTTACCTCTTTACTCTAACCACTCTTCTGCCATTTCCCGAGACTGAATCGAGTGTTTGAAGCCGCGGCTGCTTTTATAGTTTCCCGTCTGCAGAGAAGAAATAAGCAGGAGTGGGGGGTGGGGGTGGGAGATGTACATTAAATGTATAGGACCAACATATAGCAGCAGAACAAGAAGAACAGTGAGGGGGGGGGGGGAGCTGTCTGTGCTGATCTTGTGTAGACAGTTTAAAGTGATTGTTCAGAGGAAATACATTCATTACATATTGAAGAAACCCTGAATGAAAAGCAGTCTGCTCCTACAAAGAGATAAGAGTGCAGAGAGGGAGCTTCAGAGGAGCAGGCATGCAGAACACATTCATCACAAGGAGGATTTTGTTATAAATGAACTTACCTCAAGGTCTGGATATTCTACTGTATATTGAATTTTAGTTTTGACTTCTGAATATGTATTTGTTTCTACATTAATTACATTGATCCAATATTTTAGCCTCAGAGATTTAAAACCACTACTCACCTGATGTTGAGAAAAGGCTTCTACATGTATTTGCTCATCTTGCCACCATTCTATATTGTCTCAGTGGGTGTGTGTGTGTGTGTGTGTGTGTGTGTGTGTGTGTGTGTGTGTGTGTGTGTGTGTGTGTGTGTGTGTGTGTGTGTGTGTGTGTGTGTGTGTGTGTGTGTGTGTGTGTGTGTGTGTGTGTGTGGGGTGTTAAAGTACAGGTCCAATGGGGGCAGGGGGCAGAGGTGGGAGGGAGGGGAGAGAGTTCAGCCTCCTGACAGTCTGGTGAAAAAGGCTGTTTTTGAGTCGGGTGGAGCTCCAGGCTTCTCCCTGAAGGCTGGAGGAGGAAGCTGGGATCGGACTTTTTGTTGTGCCAACATCTTTACAGAGACCTGGCTCCATCTCAGTATCCCAAATCAAGCTGTTGCACTTTACGAGGGTTCTCCATCCATCACGCTTGGAGCTTTTAGAAGTTGATAATGAGTGCACTTCTCTCCTGTGCTGGTATGTCGTGTTTGTGCATTTGTAATCGTTTAAAGATGATTCATTTGAAACTGTACATGATGATACATTTACCTCTTGGGAACCCTTATCTGCGGTGTCACGTCTACGACTTTTTAGCAGTTTAACGATTCAGGTTTTATTGTAAGAGCATTCCTTCCATTCCAGGGCGGTGGTGGCAAAGTCCCCGAAAGACCAAGTCTGCTCTGCTCCCCGGGCGCCGTACCTGTGGCAGTCACGGCTCTTAACACTACGATGGGTCAAATGCAGAATGTAAATATCCCCTCTGTGGGACGATTAAGGGTTCCTAATTCTTCTCTTCGAATGGTTTGAAGTGGTAACATCAATAAATACAACACAGTGTAAAAAGAAGGCTGGAAGGAAAGTCCAAAAGTAAATATAATCTTCCTTTGACCATTCAACTTTAAGATAATGGTTTCCTGCGCTATAGCAATCCCCCGTTGTCCTGCCAATGTGGCATTTCAAGCACTAACATCCACTACAGAGCAGTGATTGAACTTCAACTAAAGCACTCATGTGATTTTCTTGGCATTAAAAAGCTTTTGAAGATGTTTTTTCGTCCAAAACTTTTCTCTTTTATATCTTTGGACTTGTGTGAAGCACTTTGCCTTGTTGTTGAAAAAAGCCTTAAATAAACTGGCCTTGGCTAATGTGCTAATGGCTGGAGGGAAAAACAGATCGAAAAAATCTACTCAGCTCTCCTACTCAACCACGAGCTGCTCCAGAAAACAAAGTGTTCCCAGAGATGTGATGTTCTTGCCAAATAGTGCCATGCCTTTCTGCCACCTCCGTGCTGAGAGTGTTTTCCACCGCAGAGCTGCCTCACTCTGCCTCCAACGTGTGGATATAAGCCTGATTCCTTGTCCTGAGAAGCTACAGCTAAAATATATTGGTGGATATTTGTTATTCTGTTATAAACAGCAGCAAACAATCAAATCAAACATCGACAAATTCATCCTGTTAGAGAAAAGTGTGGCAAATTGAAATGTAAAATGGTTTGAAAAGGACTTTATTCTGAGCTCCTTACAGAACAACAATGTGTTCTAGTCATAATTGCAAACCTGAATCAAGTTAGAGATAGAAAGCAGCCACTAATCTAATTAAAATCACAGTACTCTTCCATATAAACCAATAAACATATGCGCTAATGTACCTGTTAGGTAGGATTTTTGGCAAACTTCCTCGGAGAGTGTCATGTTTTTATTATAAACGCTGACACGTCGATGCACACCGCTGTCTGTTATTTGATGGACCGACTCCAAATAGGAATTATTGCATAGGATTTCCTCATAACGATGAATTGCTGGGGGGTAAACAGAGACACTGGATGACGTCTGATCGAGGACATAAACACTGAGAACAAAACGGCTCGTTATCACAGACCAAAGGCTGTGGACAAAGAGATTTTACACACTAACACTAACGCCCTGCTTAAAGTAATGAAAACGCTTTGTCAAGTAGTGGAGCACTTTCATTTTGCACATGTTGCTGGAAAGACACACACACACACACACACACACACACACACACACACACACACACACACACACACACTTAGAGGAGATGACGGTTCTGAATAAGGGATCAACTGCAGGTTTCTCAGGACACTTTAGCTGCATGCAAGACTTGATGGATCATCTGTAGTTATGTGGAATCAAAACGATGGTGGTGGATAGGAAGTGTATGTATGTGTGTGTGGGTGTGTTTGTGTACATGGCATTCTGGGGGCCTTTAGGTTTCCCTTACATTGTGGGGACCAAGCCACGAAGGAAGTGCTCATCGTGTTTAAGCAAATGTCCCCCTCAAACAGTGGTACTACAGTTTCTTTGTATTTTGGGGTAGATTTGGAAAGAGATATTTGTAAATCAGCTGATAGTTGTTCAATGATATTCTGACATGTTTTATAATTACTTGGTAAAGAAAAGAGTGGTCTTATCCTTATTAACAGGACTTATCTTGTCCTGTATCTCAGCTGTCAGCTCCCCAGCCATTTTCTTCTAAATGTGAGATTGAGGGAATAACATCAAAGACAGACGCCTGGCTGCCCTCTGGGTCCTCCATAAGAAAGAAAGCTACCATCTTCACTTCAAGGACAGAGCAAGAGGAGGGACATGAAAGAGACACCGGGTTTTGTTGAAGCAGAACTTTTGACCTTTTTAGCCATTGAGGTTGTGTTCATATTGCACTTATATATTCAGGTGAAACAAGGTAACAAGCAAAGAGAAAAACCCTGCTGAGTGTTTAGCAAAGTGTTTAAACATACATATTAGCTATTGGCTGTCTGATGCTACACAATAAGTCTGATTAGATTTTGTAAAGTGTCATTAGCTATCAGGTTTTTCATTAAGTGTCTTTTAGAAAATCCTCTTATCGTTGAAGAACAGAGAGAGAGACAATCGGGAGTGAATATAATGTTCATTACACAGAAACAAAGAGGGTGATTATGAAATATTCATTGCAGAGTGATTGCAGGTAGTGAAGCGGAAAATAAATATGTAATAGTATTTAATCTTATTTTTGCAAGTACTTTAGTCAAAGTTAATTCAGCTCCAGCTGCCATGAGAGCTGATAGTTCAAATCATCCAAGCTGTCATATTAAACGACAAAAACTTAGTGCATTTTAACGGACTTCAAGGTCACGTTTAATACTGTATTTCGACAACATATTATCAGAGATATACAAAACATGTATCTGAAGTTCTTTGCTCTAAATACCAAATTATATGCATTACAGCGCGCCTCTGTTTCAGCTCTGTTCCAAAAGTAGCTTTAAATGCTAATGAGCAGCTGCAGGCCACGCCCCTTTTCAGACGTTTTTCTGGCTCTCCGCCCCCCCCCCACCCGAGCAGCTCCATAGTAATGTAGAACACTGCGGAGGAGAAGCGTTTAAAAATGTCCAGCGCCAGAAACTCACAGCGTTTAGTCTTCTTAGACATCCTGCTGAAACCGGCGGTCAAACATACACGGACACACAGAGGAGCTGTGGACGGAGATGCAGGTAAGAGAGTGGGCGGGGCTTACCGTGGTCAGGTGTTGCTAATGCCGTACAACCCATAACTGACGTCAAAGAGGAATTCTACATCAAGTATGAGCCGAAAACCTAACTCACCCCTCTTTTTAGCATCTTTCACATAGTTGGATCAGGAGGGAACGAGACAACCTCTATTGCTGAGACTTTCTGAGTCTCTTAGACTTATATATGTATTAAAGACATTAAAAAGTGCCTTTTGCATAATGAGGGACCTTTAACAGACAGATATGGCAATCGTAAAAGTGAAATCAAGAATCTGATCGCAACAAACATTCTTAAAGGGTCATAGAAACCAACACTGAATGTCGACATGTTGTTGTCTATAATACAAGGAGAAACATCCAACAAACTTAACCAGGTTTGTGTATGTAGTTTAAATACCTGGCTGTATTGCAATTGGGGAAAATGGAGATGCTATGCAAGTTAGCAAACTCAAATGGACCCCATCTTTCTCACCACCTTTTCTTTGGAGATATTAGAATGGCACATACGGTGTTTCCTTAGTTGTAATGCATGAGTTCAATAAAACCAGAAAGACAGCAAACGTGATACCAATCTACATTTCCTGAAGATGCTAGTATCATATATAGGTATTGTTTCTAAATAAAGCTCCTCTGGAAGAAGTTCTGCTTGTGTTAATCCCTTGGCAGTCTGTGTTTACATGGGTGTTTCTCATGCAGCAGCATATCAATATACCTGTAAGCCTCCTCCTCCTCCTCCTCTTCTTCTTCTTCACATGTGGTCACACTACAAGTTGGACCCTCAGGCGATACATATACATGTTCACCAGAGCTGCATATAGTTAATTACATATTCTTCTTTCTGTGTCTTTGCATGCATCGTATATACCAAAGCAAATCCCTCATATGTGTAAACCTACTCTGTGATAACTCGATCTGATTAAGGGGTACCTGTACATAACAGTCAATCCGTTGCATCTGTGTTCAGTTGCAAAGCTGCATGTGTAAATGTGTACTTGGTGACCATGGGGGAAAATATTTCAAAGCACCCAAAATCAAAATGAATCATTGGATCATTAATGGAGATTTGAGTTGACTTTCCGACCGCTCACAGCTTACCTCTTCCAAAACGTTACCCACGCAGATCAGCAGAAAGCCTGTTGTTGTAAAAAGACATTTACTCATACAAATGGCAGTCTGACCTCAGAGGCATTCATGTTTTGACCTAGGTAAACAAACAAAGAGTGACAGAAAATAATGAAGAATGAAAGCAGAGCAATGAGAGAGAAATACAATACTTTCTGGATAAAGCTCTGTATAAGTCCATTACTCACCTTTTGTGAAATGTTAATAAACCTCCTTCAGATGCTGTGAGACGGATCCAACAAGCACTTCATTTGTAACAAAGCGAGGTCTCGGGGGGCTACGGCGTGCATTACATCACCCAGAGTCCTCATAGGTACGGAGAAATTGCATGTGTGGGAGAGGCTTGATGGGGTTTGGCATGGCCGTCAAAAGCTGTTATTCACCATGTTCACCCACTTAGGGCAGATGAGGAAAAATCGGCAATATGGTTTCACATGTGCCGTTGCACAAGATTGCACATCCATTACGATATAAAAAATACCTCATGAGCGGCCCCCTTTGTTATTCTGCGGACCATTGCAGTGATTTATACTTGAATGGTGATTCGTTTCACAGCTGTGCATTTTAAATGTCACTAGGAATGGTGCTGCTCTTTGTTTTTCCAGGATTATTTAGAGAAATAGTTTTGTGTCAAAGAGTCAGGTTTGTGTGCCAGGTCTTTGAAACAGCTTCAGAGTGAACAGTGCAATCAGCCATGAGTGTATCTGCTTTATAACCAGGTTAGCTGTATGTGTATAGAGATAGTAGAACACATTTGTTATTTCCAATCCTGGGTTGAAGCAAAAGGTTTGCTTTGCTTTAGTTTTTTTCACAGTATTTTGATTGAAGTTTTTAAATATAACGAACATTACACATTACCAGAGAAATGTTTAATAGTCCCATTTAATTATATATATATAAGTTGACTTTCCCACAGTTTCAATCCACATCTCACTAATGAAATTCACATCAAGCTGCTAAAATATTGACTTCCTGAGAAAGACAAATGGCTGTCTCTCTTTAACCTCTGTTAACGTCGAGGTTTAGCTTATAATTACCATGTGTGCGACTGTCTAGCCAACATTTACACCACTGTAGTGTAAATTGCCTTGTTGTATGCAGTTTGCCCCTCTGACCAGACATTTTCCAATACCCTGTAATGTAGGATTTGATTGGCTGTTCCCCTTCTTCCTTCCCTTTAACAATCTGGTTTGAAGTTTGATCGGGGTCAGATCCTGTACTCCTCTGGTTGTGCAGGTCACCTGGCCTCCAGCTGGAACTTGATTCTGTTAAATGCTCTACCTTTTATTAAAATAACACATTTAAACTCCTATATCTGTTCATTTCGTACCAAAGAGGTTGATTTGTGGGGATTTCCCTCCACACACACACACACACACACACACACACACACACACACACACACACACACACACACACACACACACACACACACACACACACACACAAAACGGTCAGTCTAGGTGGCAGATACAGTGTACAATCAAATGAATAGGCATGCAAATAAACACAGGTCAGTATACAGATGATTCAGGACGGCAATCTGAAAGAATATGACGTTGGCCACTGCAGCGAAAGTGTTATCTGAAAAAGATTTGATATAATTTATAAATCTTGCCGTCTGAGACAAATTAATTTCATAGTGTTTCCAAAAGTCTTTCAGGGTTCGGAAACATTTAGACTAGCGCCTTTCATTTCAACCAATGATTATTTCACTTTGCAAAAGGAACAAAGACCATTTAAAACGATAAAGATATAATTGAGGACATTTTAGCGACCGCAACACCCCCGTAACTCAAATGCAGTTTGCAGGCGTCCTGAAGGATTCATTTATCTCCTGTGAGAGAGAATTGAATACGGGTGCTGTTCACTAGAAGGTAGCCACGGATAATGGATTCTTTCAGCTTTGTCATCCTCCTTTGTGCTCTTGTTATTCCAACTATAATAAGCTCTTTGTCCTGGGAGCTGGAACATGTTCATAAACCTTGGGGCAATATATAGCCTTTTACTCAAAATGCTACCTTTTAGACCTTCAGGCCTCTTCTTGAGTAAAAGCGTTGAATCCTGCAATGCATTTCGAGCAAGATTTTTCTAGCGTTGCTTTTTCTTGCCTGCTCTTTCCCAGTGCCACCCGCTGATTCTGTTCACCTCTGAGCTCCAAAGTGTTAACCTTGTAACTCAGGGTGTTATTCCGAGGGAGGAACTAATACATCTTGAAGCAAGAAGAGGAGCTTAGTCCAAGGCTCTGTGGTTCTTTCTTAAGTTTGTTCTCGTTTGGCAATCCCACATTTATGTTACGAGATGCAAGTATTCAGGTTAACAGAAGTAAACTGCGCCAAACCTCCACATGTAAAATCTTGCTTGCTGGTGCTCCAACCCGTTGTACGTGATAGGCTAAGAGGCGGGACATCGCTAAGTGGTTGACCAATCACAACAGCTAACCAATCAGAGCAGACTGGGCTGGAAAAATAAAGACCTTTTTGAACATTAAAGCATGTAAACATGTCACAGTAGAGGCTAAAATAAGAACCTACACATGAGCAGAATATGTCCTCTTTTTATCCACAAGTCAAGAACCTTATTTTACAATTTGTAAGTTTGAGTCTAATCAACCCTAATAACACGTGCTAACAGAGAGATTTCCCCTGTGTGTGAAGTGGCACAGATTTTTAAAGCCACAACAGATGCATAGTGTGTGTCCTTGGCAGCACAGGGTTTTTCCAGTCCCCTTGTGCCAAGTCACATGCGTGACGGACATCGGCACCGTGTTTATGGAAATATTGCCTTTTGTTCTGCTGCAGGGTACGGGGCGGCCAGGAAAACACAAAAGCCTGGCATTTCTGCTTTGTCTTTGACATTTACAAAGAGGCAGATAAACACAGCCGCCGTGTAGCCCATCAGAGGCTCGTTCCAAAAACGCTTTCCGATTGAACTGTTGTGGCGGGGCACGGTGCCACGTTTGAGCCATTATATTTTTCTCCTGTTTAATTTCTGCCGTCTCACTCTGCTGCTGTGGTGTTTGTGGGGGGGGGGGTTATAGGGGCCATAATGCACCTGAGTCTCTCATCACTGTATGAATTTCAGCATGAAGACCCAGATGTGTCACCAGCATATGACTCATCCAGTGTTAATGAGAAAAACACGTCTTTATGAAATGTCCGCTGGCGTGAAATTAAAGATAACCAATTACTCTGACATCATAAACACTTTGCAAGGACAAAGAGATTCATTTGAGATAAGGAAGCCAAACATCTGATATCTAGTGTTTCGGAAATTAAAAAGTGTGTGTCATTTATCCCCTCAACATCCTCATCTGGGGTGTGTGTCCTCGTCATCTGGAGTGTGTGTCCTCGTCATCTGGAGTGTGTGTCCTCGTCCCATTTTTACCCCCCAACATCCTCATGTGGAGTGTGTGTGTCCTCGTCCCATTTTTACCCCCCAACATCCTCATCTGGAGTGTGTGTCTTCGTCCCATTTTTACCCCCCAACATCCTCATCTGGAGTGTGTGTCCTCGTCATCTGGAGTGTGTCTTCGTCCCATTTTTACCCCCCAACGTCCTCATCTGGAGTGTGTGTCCTCGTCATCTGGAGTGTGTGTCCTCGTCCCATTTTTACCCCCCAACGTCCTCATCTGGAGTGTGTGTCCTCGTCATCTGGAGTGTGTGTCCTCATCCCATTTTTACCCCCCAACATCCTCATCTGGAGTGTGTGTCCTCGTCATCTGGAGTGTGTGTCCTCATCCCATTTTTACCCCCCAACATCCTCATCTGGAGTGTGTGTCCTCGTCATCTGGAGTTTGTGTCTTCGTCCCATTTTTACCCCCCAACATCCTTATCCGGTGTGTGTGTCCTCGTCATCTGGAGTGTGTCTTCGTCCCATTTTTACCCCCCAACCTCCTCATCTGGAGCGTGTGTGTCCTCGTCATCTGGAGTGTGTGTCCTCGTCCCATTTTTACCCCCCAACGTCCTCATCTGGAGTGTGTGTGTCCTCGTCCCATTTATAAAGCACAGATTGTTGGAGGGTTCATTGTATCCGCTTGTCACGGCAGACGAATGCATGTGGAATAATATTGGTATTGCTGTTATAATGAAAACACAAAGGGTATTTCAGCCCTTAGACCAGTTTAAACCTCCACTCCATTAAACTCCTGGCTGCCGTTATGTGACTCCATCCTATTTCCATCCATCTTCAGAAGTACCCTGGTTTCTGCGGCACAGTGGGGTGTGATGGGGGGGCCAGATTGCCATATTTCCAGTCAGCTCTGTAAAAGAAAATTGGAACAACATGCACCATGATTACATTTGCATACTGTTGCATTGAAGCTTTAATTGATGTTAAAAAAATGTCTGACTTTTTTCAATTACAGCAGGTATTGTGTGGCGTACCTCGGGGACTAAATGAACCGAAAACGATCATTTCTTTATTGTTAAATGCTGCAGTTTGCAACCCAGGGAAAAAACAAGTTATTCATGCTGTGCTTTTTCAAAATATACTAATAATTGTCACATATATCACCAGAAAAGCCATACACAATAGATGCTTGTGGCTCTGCAAAGCTGCATGCATTATGAAACGGTAACAGGAACTACTGGAGTTTCTCAGAGCCTTCCATCATTATTATTATATGTTTGAATTGATTTGCTTCTCAAAGTCAACACACATGATTTAAATAAGCACCACTACTGTGTCCTGAATTCAAGCTCTTGCTGACAGCTCATTCTGTGCATCCATAGATTATTGTATAATACTGTATGAAATTAAACTACAACCCTTGTGACATTTCATCAGGCAAACCTGTGTGTGTGTGCGTGTGTGTGTGTGTGTGTGTGTGTGTGTGTGTGTGTGCGTGCGTGTGTGCGTGCGTGCGTGCGTGTGTGCGTGCGTGCGTGCGTGCATGTATGTGCCAAGCCTATTGTTGCATGCTTGCGTCCGCCAAGTGGAACTGAATGAATGGTCCTCCAAAATGGCATTTGACTGTCTTCATCATGCAGTGAGAAGAGACGGAGCCGTGGGAGGGAGCAGGAAATGGCTTTCAGGTCATTTTACAGCCAGACTGAATAATTTGAAAGGATTTTAAAAACACTTACTGATAAAAAATGAAGCCAACAGGCACAGGATGGATAGCTCATCAATGCTTAATTGAGTTTATATCATTTATTAAGATAAATATATTAAATCCAATTAAACTGAATGACTCGAGAGGGGACTTGATGTTTCCGTCTTGAATGTCAAATGTTTATTCACTCTGTTTTTCGCTCGGAAGTTATATACATCTATCATTTTACACGTCTTCCTTCATTTTTTATAACCTTTACAATCATCTATTCTGCCCTGTTGTGTTTTGGGGAGTTTTCCCGTTCCAGTAGTGTGTTCTATAGGTTTTAGTGCATGTAAATGTCCTGCAAAGGCCAAAATCTCTATGTTCCTCCTCCCACCCCCGTGCCTGTAATGCCTCAATTGGACTCCTTTGTTTACTTCCTGCACATGTGTGACATCAATAAATAACACTCACACTTCTATTGGCTAGCTCTCCAACACATTGTACATGATAGGTTAAGGGGTGGGACATCTCTAAGAGGTTGATTAATCACAACAGAGCCGGCCAGCTAACCAATCAGAGCAGACTGGGCTCTGGTTTCAGACAGAGGGTGAAAAGAGGTGCTGCAGGACAGGCAGTATGAGAAAAATAAAGAGCTTTCTGAACATTAAAGCATGGCGACATGTCCCAGGAGAGACACTTCATACTGATATACACCTGAAAATGAGCAGTAAATTAGAGCTTGTAAAAAAGTATGTCTTGCACCGTCTGCTGCATCTCTTCATTTGCAACCACCAGACATTGATGCTGCTTCAGAGGCCGAGACACAAACTGTGGTGATGTCCCGATCTGTCGGGTTCACGCACATGAAAGCGGCGGGTCGTACCGGGTTGCAGCAACATCTGGATGAGGAGCAGGGGAGGGGGGTCATGAGTCTGTCGCAGATGAACATGAAAGCCAAAACCTCTCTTTAATGATTCATGGGTGTTGTTGGTTCTGCAGAGCGGCACCGGTGGGAGCCTCTGAGTGTTTTAACATCTCTGCTGCTGCTGCACACGTCGGCATGTAAAATAAATTCATAATGATTCAAATTTTCAAAACACAATCAGAACATTTGTATTGTTATGAAAGTTGTTTGGGAGGGATTCATACAAATGAGAAGTTTAAATAGTTCTGAAAGTCTTAAGGGGTACAGCGTTACTTTCAGAAGAGTCAGAAGAAGTGCATGATCACATTAGCATATATTTCATTTGGGTTTTTGGTTGTAAAATGAGGCTTCCGGGAGGGCAGGCGTCTGTGTTTGTTTCTAAATAAAGCAGACTGCCAATGAGCTCAATCTGCGATGTGAGGGAAAGCCTCTAAATGTGTATTCCTTCAACGAGACAGTGTGGCAGCGCTCAGATCTCCACGGCTCGGTGGCACACAACTTTCTGAACTTTTTCTTTGTGTAAGAAATATTTTTTAAAAGTGCTGCTGATTTTTTTTCATATTCACTCTTAACTCGGGAGGAAAACTTAGAGAAGAGGATCTGCTGTTTGAGCCTTTGGCGCACAACGAATGCAAGACAACTGCAAATATTGTGAGAATCAGGTCACTTTACTTCATGCATAAACATAACGACACGGGAAACTGACACAGAAAACTACCAGACTGCAAAGACTTGTATTACCAGGACGAATATTCACAGGTGAAGTGTCTTTACACACCCTCCTGCTGCAGCCGCTGTCTGTCAGTCACCTCCACCCTCTGCAGGTGTGTCACACTGAACACGGTCCCCCCGCTGGTTGTTTTCAGGTGGAGGTGGCGTTAAGGGTTATCTGGCAGGCGGCCAGTGCACAGCCTGCTGACAGCTCTGTGTCGCTGTAATTGACGATGAATAAGTGACGACGTCTTCATTTAATCAGGCAGCTCAGCACTGACTGCAGTTCCAACGCCTCCTCTGCAGGGGACGAGAGATAGGAAGCTAAAGTTAAAATGTACAAACTTTTTGTTTTTTAACAAGTCAGAAAACTTTGAGTCATGATGATGATGATGATGATGATGATGATGACTAGGATATTTATCATGTTGTCATTCATACAATCCACACTAGCTTACAAATATATACCAGTTTATAGATAGTAGTTCTCATCCTTAAAAATGTAATAGACAATAAGTAGAGGTTATGGTTTCTTTAAGAAATAAATCAATTAAAAATGACAGCGACGCTCCTAATCCCAGTATCTACTATACAATCCTGAAGAAATGTGACCCACTTTCCAAAAGTCCATGCTAACAGATATTATATTTACTGAAATAGCATACATTTAGCTTTTTAACTAACGTACTTTTGTTAAATCGAACATGTAGCCTTTTTTTATTATCCTGGTACTGTTAATTTCACAAATATAAAAGATCAAGCTTCCTCTTCCACCACCGAGAATATTAACCCTTATTCAAACGAAAAGAAACAAATAAAAAAGGTACCTAAATGATTGATAAAAAGATAGCATGTGCCAAAAATATCCTAAATAAATACCGTATATTTATCACTTCTTGCGTGAGAGTGTGGGCGAGAAACTCCCTCTGGAGGCAACACAGGGATTTTAGACTTAGTTGACCATTAACATGCACTAAAACCTATATGACACTTACTTTACCAATGGTCTGAAACATGTCCCATTGGACTGATTTCACAAATATAAAATATGCTCACAATAAACTTCCTGTAGAAAGATTACAGTACCGTACTGAAATGAAAACATAGATCAAAACGCACATTACATAACGATCACTTTAAGTGTATTCTGTAACTTCATTGTTAATCCACTTAAGATAGCCTCAAAATCATGATGGGCATGGGTTTAAACCAGGTTACAAAACCATGCACACAGATGGTGAATCCCAGGTTTGCAAATCCGTAGAGGTATTTTTTAATCCCAGAGGGACTGCATTTCTTCGGAAGACGATGAATAAATAATACCGTACTGCAGACACACAGAGCCGCCTGTCACACATCCTCAATCCTCCAACTGTCTTCCAAAGAAAATGTGGGATAAAGAAGCTGCTGTCATTTATTGTTTATTTATGCATCTGTGTTTGTATTCAACGCATGCTTTATGGTACTGTT
This sequence comes from Eleginops maclovinus, assembly GCF_036324505.1. Classification (NCBI taxonomy): domain Eukaryota; kingdom Metazoa; phylum Chordata; class Actinopteri; order Perciformes; family Eleginopidae; genus Eleginops; species Eleginops maclovinus. The sequence continues at coordinate 3,363,677 of NC_086371.1, forward strand.
TTCTGCACCACTGTAATGATCTACATGTCTCTGTGTAAAGCAGATCGTCGTGTTTTGACCACCTCTGTTTGTGTCTTCGTTCGCTCGCAGTTGTCGTGAATCTCCCCGCACCCGTTCAAGTCTCTTTTTGTTTATGTGGAGGAGGAAAAAACGCTGCAGAATCTTAATGTTATTTGTCCCAGAGGAAGCTGTGACATGTGACAGTTTGACACGGCTTCAGCTTCAGCACATCACTGAGACGACACTTCAGTCCGCGAGAGCGAGGCGCTGCAAGCTGCTCCACGTTGTCTGTGTGGGAAGAGAAAGAAAAGTTGTGCACCATGCTGCAGACTTCTTTACAAACTACTGTTGCTAAGAGACGCGACAACCGTGTGCAAGATATTCAGGTATTTCATTTATATGTTTCTTATACATCTATATTTAAGATGTCTTCCTCCATCTTCAAAAACATCACCCTCAAAGATCTATGGTCCATGGTTAGACATATTCTCTTTTCTTTTGAATTCAAAATCATATTCCACACAGGATCCCACGGCTCATTGCATATCATCCCGCCTATTACAAGGATATTCACTAAATACATCAATAATTTGACACCACATATTGATTTAATCATGAGCATATGGCTTCAGCTAAGAAAAAAATGGCCGGACTTCTTCCTGCGGATTGGTATGACTGAATGTAGTCCCTTTAAAAAAGACCATCCCTAGTAGCAGTCGTTATCGAAAGAGAGCAGACTGCTGAATTGACCAATCAGAATTGAGTATTATGTAATGATAGCCATGACTTTGGGATATGATGTTTAGTAGTTTCAGGATGAGCAGCGCAGGTTGGACCCAAGTGTAGACAGACGATAGTTTCAGCCAAAAATGATCTGTATTCAAGGATCCTTAGAGGAGAAAACATACAGACTAGAACTCAAGAATCCCACGACCACCATCAGAAAACTACAACCTAAATAAATGCAGAACTAATCAGAGGACAGCTGGGCAGGGCAGGAGAAACACAAGGGCACAAATCAGTAATCAGACAGGAGGGAAAACACAGAGACAGGAAGTAGAAACAGACAGGGGGTGAACCCTTTCAAAATAAAACAGACAGATCGTGACACGCCAAAATAAAACACAGAAAAACATTCAGATGTGACTTAATTAATAACAAAATAACTAAAAGATAGAGGGGAGAATCAAGGTTGGATTTTAATGATTAATCTCCATGTACTGCAACAGTGCTGTAATACTAAACTCCATTTAACACCACCTCTGTGGGGCAGCCCCCTCGCTCACCACAGAGACTGCACTTCATTACACAGTGAGTAATGTTCCTGCATATTGATTAGCTACCACCCCGTACCTTAGTTTATGAGTAACGACGTGCCATAACTCGCTGGGTGGACTTTACCCGTGGGTGCTGTTGACTGTGGAGCGGTTCATCTGGACCTGCCCGGAGCCTGCAGGCCGTCAGGGGCAGCTGGAGCCCGGGTCATTGCTCCTGAGTTGTAGCTGCTAATTATCCAGCTCCTCTGCGTCATGGGGATAAAAACAAATGGCTTCAATTTATTCCAGCTCCTGGGTGGAGACCATTGCTTACCGTAGACCTGCTCACTTATAAACCCAACAACCAGAAATGTGTGTGGCTGCTTTAGACTTGCACATAGACATGTATACGCTATTACATCATTCATCATTATTTGTATTTATCGTAACTGTTTCATTTTATTTGAGTTGTTTTAATATATCCTGTTACTATCAAAGCTTTTATTCCTACTTAAAATATATATAATGTTTAATACATATTTCAAAAATCAATAAAACACAATAAAAATATTTTAAAAATCAATAAAATATAATAAAAATATAATATAAATTCAGGGAAATAAAATACCCTAAAACGTTGGACCCAAGAGGATCTTTTTTTTGGTTTATCTTGGATATATATTTTCCTTGCAAATAAGTGAACTGTGATTGTTAACTTTTTACTTAAAGTATGAAATATTGTTTACAATGAAACAATTTACAGCAAAAATAAATCAATGTACTTTTCTGTGTTGTCCCATATGTCATGATCCTTGGTTTGTGTCCAGTGGTTCAGTCGTACTCTCAGGGTTTTAGGGAAACAGACCCAAGTGCAGTAAAACAAACGGGAGGCAGGTATGGGTCCAGTAGGAAATCTAAAAGTCGATTTAAAAGAAACGACGCAAACCTCCTCTTGTAAGTTTTAAAAGGAGTATTTAATAAAGGATGCAGCAGTAGGTTTTACAAATGTTTCACAGCTGTGGCTCAATAGGCCGGTACACGCGTCCACAGGCCGCTGACTGAGTGGAGCTCATCAGTAGTTCCTGTCTGGCGGTCCGGAACAGAAGAGAGCTCGATCTCACAATACAAACATGTTTTATAGAACCACCCCTTTCCCGCCATACAATAAACAACTTTGAAATAAGACGAGCTCCGGTCTCGTGCTCTCATTGGTTGGTAGCGGGGGCTGGATCTTGTTGGCCGCTTGTCACATGGGATTCTCCGGACTCTTCTATAGGCTGACGTCGTCGGGGGGGGGTGCTCTTATGACGTCACCGTCGCCATCTTGTCAGTGATGTCCTGGAGCTCTCACCTACGATATTCTATTATGCAATCCTTCTGAGGTTTATCAGTTATTAAACAGCAACGTATCATTGCAGCATCAATGAGTGAGAGGTAGAGGCGGTGTGTTTAGTATGTAACTCCACGCGTCCTTCTCCCTCTACTCATATATGCAATACAATATTAGCTTAATGCTATCTGAGGCTAAAAACAACATCTGGTAATACTACCGGAATTGGACAAATATGATCCGTCCAGAAACAGTGATTATCTTTTAATGTTCCGCTCCAATATATTGATTATTTCTAACAGTCCAAACAAAAGGCGAGCTTCATTTAAATTAAAGCTGTACTTTCAACCAAAAATAACCACACCAACACTAACCAGGGGATACAGGGACACTGGGAACAGGAGCAGACAGGCGGACGGGCAGGAACAGGCAGGTAACAGGTAAAGGATCAGGTAGCAAACGATGACGATGACTGAACAAGAGACAAAAGGGGAACCAAGACTAAATACACAAGGCTAATCAGAAGACCACACACAGCTGGAGAGGGGAGGAGAAACACAGGGGCTACAGGTGAACACAATGACACAATCAGGGGAAGGAGGGAAACTAAAGACAGGGAGTGAAACTTAACCTGACACAAGAGGGGAAACCCTTTCAAAATAAAACAGGAAACAGACACAAACCAAGGATCATGACACCGTAGGACATTATAAAGTGAATGTAATGGATAAACAAACCCTTGATACAGACAAAGAAGAAGAAGAGCTGACTCCAGCAGGACGGCTCTTCGCTGTTATGTTATTGCTCGTGCTGCTTTGATAAAACTAACAGATCATATTTAAATAATAGCTCTTATTTAAAGCCGTTCTTAGCTTTGACTTTTATGGAACTCATAAAAGAGAACAGATTAGAGAAGCCTGCATGGAAGAAGCAAATGTGTTAGATTATTATTACAAAGCGTTATAATCGTTTTTCCAGACATTAGTTTTTAATAGGATTTGCTGAGCGTGCTCTATGCGGCTCTGTTATGGTCCTGCTGTACGCTCACATAATTAAACTCCTTCACAGGGAGCTGCCCAACACATCAGCAGACTCCAGCTGCCGGACGCTGTGAAGCCGCACCTCAGCAGCTGTCCTTCTGCAGCGGAAACAACACAACAGAAGATGCTCGATTATCTTCGTCTCATAGTTTGTGTTCTCTGGAGTTGTTTTCTTCAATAGGATATCTCTCACCTACAGACTTACACTGTAGTACAAGTGTTAATGCAAACTATTTTGGTCAACGCCTTTTGCTTCCCTGAGGATAACTGGATGACACCGAAAAAAAGATGAGACTAAAATGTAGTTTGAGAAATAAAAACCAAGCCCCCTTTTATTTATTTATAGGACTATAGTATTTAGAAGACAGCACCTCTTTTCACCCTCTGTCTGAAACCAGAGCCCAGTCTGCTCTGATTGGTTAGCTGGCCGGCTCTGTTGTGATTGGTCAATGCTTAGAGAGGTCCCTCCCCTTAGCCTATCATGTACAATGTCTTGGAGCGCTAGCCAATAGAAGCATGTGTGTAACATAGGGATGTATCTATGATCTTGAAGTAAACAAACAAGTCCAATGGAAGCGTTTAAGGCGGATGGAACTGTGGGGTTTTAGCCTTTGCAGACCATTTACATGCACTAAAACATATATTACACACTACAGAAAAAGGAAAACCCCAAAAAGCATGATAACAGGGCTTGGGAGAAACAAACCAGGAGATATTTTGACTAGACTTGGCGCCAGAAGGTAGTTAGATTAGCTTTCTACTGTCTCCGTAAGTTGGAGAAAAGTGCACAATTGGTTTGGTCTAAAACTTGATTGGTTTAGTCTAAAGCTCAATAGTAAGCACGAGCAAAAACAGTGAATAATATGAGAAAACATCACGAGGACGGCCCATTGTTCCAACGGCTTATTATTTTCAAAGAACAATTGTCCAAAAAATGTCCCATTGGACTGTTTGCCTGGCAGGGCTACCTCAATGGGCTCTGGCACCAACATCACAGCACTGAACATCAAGAAAACAAGTGAACCAAATGAAATGCCGAAAGCGTATCAAAGACTTTACATTGGAGTCTGACAGTATTTGACGTGGCCACACTTTTGTATTTTGTTCTCTCAACTTGTCCGATGCAACCACAAACAAAAACACATAACATGCCAACAACTCCTTTATTAAATTAGGCTTTAAGTAGATTACGCCCATAATACCTTCATATAAATGAAAGTGATTGTAGGAACTCCCACTGAGTGTGCGCCCCAGGATAAACAAACCCAATGTGGCCGCACATTAATCACCCACTCCCACACTGATTCAAACTAATGACGCTGGCTTCTCGATCATAATTGAATTGGCTGACGTGGCTATGGATCATGTTTTGGGAGCTTAGTTCCACTCGACAGTTCCATTCTCTTGTTCGTCACTCGAGAGCCTTTTTAAGTCTTCCCAGCCGTCCCTGTTAGGAACCACGGATTCGGAGAAGAACCACATTGTGCGATGAGCGGGCTGCACTCCAAGTCTTTCTGTGGCTGAACACACACAGAAATATGGTGTAATTACAGCGGTGACTAACCCAGCACACATTAATTTGAACATTTAATCCTTAACCAATTTGGTGATAACATCAGAGGGGATTGTGAATCGTCCTCTGACAGCGATAGTGAAAGAGAGGTAAATCATTTGTCTGGTTATTTCTGTGGTGTTTCTGCACCTTGTTGGGTTATTTAATGACATCATCTTCATTGTTTCCAAAAATGTTCAAACCCAGGGAAATATTTGTGGGTTTTCTGGTTTACTTTGGTCTTCTGAAAGAGCGTTGTGTCCTTTTACATTGTCATAAATTACCTTTTAATCCAGTTGTTTTGACGCATTTCTATGGTAAAATGTTCCAATCTGAGAGTGATAGAACTATTCAGCTGCAGGAATGCATTCATATAGAGAAGATTGTCCCGTCCAATCAGGATCCAGTATTCTACCATCAATAAAATACATTACCTTAGAAATCAAACCAAGCTGACACCCAGTGCAACATCTGCATAACAGGTATCAGGAAATACCCAGATTTTCCGTATGCCAAACAGAGAAACCTCCGTCTGTCAACATCAATCTTCTCTCAAACACATTTCTTATCAACTGATGCATCTTTCCCCCGTGCACAGAGCTGAGCATCTCAAGAAAATAATCACAACCGAGCCGCTCCTATCTGACATATCATCTGCTCAGAGGGATTGGCTTCTTTTTCATCCGGACATCTACCTCTGTCGCTTTGAGCACGCGAGGAAATTCCCATTAGCGTTTTTTTATATATTTCTTTTTTTAGCTTCCTCATGCACGTGCCAGTGCAGGAAACGCGTCTTTTGGCTGAGTGTGCACGTGATTGATTGGCCACTGTGCTGCTATTGAAGTGTCACTTGCAGTCTGCGTCCGGCACTCTTCAAGGACTTCGAATTAGTCATGGGAACATTTGTTTTTTTAACCTTTTGTTTCTAACAAGGCTCCGGCAGTCACACAGTAGCACATGTAGGCAGTCAGGGTCTACACAATGCACAAGAGCTGTCAGTGACCATGGTAGAGATGCATGGGACTCTGTTGTGATTGGTCAAACACTTAGAGAAGTCTTAGCCTACAATGTGTTGAAGCGCTGTCCAATAATGAATAATATATATCATTTGTACTGGTTTATTTTATTTCTATTTTGAGATGTTTCTATTTTTGTAATTGTTTTGTTTTTTGTCATTCTAAATACGTGCCATGCCTTGTTTTGTTTTATGCTACTGCAACGCAAACAAATCCCAGTTTGGGATCAATAAAGTACCTCTTATCTTATGAAAGCCTGAGTGATACCACAGTGATGTCACTATGTTACAGAAATGTCATGTCCCAAAAGACTATATAAGTGCTGTCAGTTAAATTACTTTTTATCCTGACCTTTTGTTGTCTTGTCCTGTGTCTTATTTTGTGCTCCCTGCCCCTGTGTGTGTGTCCCGTGCTTATGATTGTCTGCCCCACCCTGATTGTTCCCCCCTGTGTCCCCTTAACTTGTGTGTGTATATCTTGTCCTTGCCTTCCCCTGTCCTGTGTCAGTTCGTCTTATCTGTTTCATGCAGACACACCAGCATACACCACGTCCCTGAACTTAGTTCTATTTCTCCTCGATGGAGTGATTTTGTGTTTTGTTACTGTGTCCAGTAAATACTTTGCCTCTGAAGATCCACCGTGTCCGACTTGTGCATTTGGGTTCATGCCTCAGAGTTCGCTCCTTGACAAGAAGTAAACAATGGAGACGTTTCAGGCAGAGGGGGGGAGTGTATGGGACGGAACACAGGGATTTTAGCATTAGAAGACCATTTACATGCACTAAAACCTATATATCACACCACCGGAAAGAGAAAAAAAACATCAAAAGAGAGAGAAAAGAGAACAAGGGCAAACATATACATTTCAACATCACATTATTAGGTACTGCAGCTATTTTTCCACTCCAGTTCAAACTAAATTGAGATCAAAAGGCCATTGATGCGTCTTTAGGGTACGCAGTTCACAAGAAAAATTGTTGCACATTCAGAAATGGGTTTTGTCCTCAAGTGGTTCATTTGTCTTTTGATGAGGAGAAAAACTTAACTGAAGCAATCATAACTCTCTGTTAAAAAGCCTCATGTAAGTTAAACCTCAATTTACCTTTTCAAACTTGATGTGTCAATAGCATTAAACAAAGTAGAGCAACAACTGGCAGACGTTTAACTCATTCGACACCGTGACAACACCAACAACAGACGCATGCTGAGTTATTACTATGAGGACCATTCATGTGCAGTTTACATGCTTGTGTATGCTAATAATGGCGATGGAGCCTGAGAGCACAGAAAAAGCAGAAAAGAAACGTGGAGGTCTTCGCAGCTGAGGGTAAACATGTCACAAACACGTTGTGAACCCAGTGGGAGAGTCGGGTTGAGCACCTGATTGCTCACATTATTACCCTCAAATCAAAATGTCAACCAGCGTGAAGAAAGCCGTCCCACTGAGTTCGCTGATAATTAGAGGATCCATTTTCCTGTTCCGCATAAAGCGTGCGCTCTGGAGTCAAAAAAGATTGATAAAGCAAAAAGAATTCAAGCTGCTTTTTCACTCCTTTCTTTAGACCTACATCTGATCTTACAGTATCTTCTCCACTCATTATTTCAGGGATAAATAAGGTCACACACATGGTCTAACTTCTCTGTATCCCTCTGCTTATTTTTGTGGTGGTAGCGCACTTTGTTGGGTTGTATAAACTTTCCAACTATTTTCAAACCCTGAAAAATGTAATCAGGTTTGTTTTGTTTTATTTGGCCATAAGGTTTAAGGGCTCTGTAATCCGTAATATTGTCATACATGTTAACCCCAATTTTCCAATGAACAGATCTTCTTAACTATATATTTAGCCACGGTTAGCATTTAGCTCAAAGCCCCTCCTTTATCAACCAGGAAAACTGTGACTTTTAGCATGAAACTGCTTAAATAAGTCAAGATTTGACTGGTTTAATCACTAATTACTCTCTTGGTGTGTTTATCTATGAAAGGAGAAGACCTCTGTGGATGATTCGGCTTCAAGGAAAAATGTCCTCGAACATTTAAGCAATGCTAACGGAGAGAAGCTAACTGCAATGATAGGGAAAACAACAACTCCCTCGATCCCATTTTGATGAAGGATGCCACCAAAGTTCGTATAATGTTTTTATTTTGAATGAGAAAGGTCAAACATGGCATCATTAGACACAAACGGAAATATACATCAATAAAACAAAAGAGAAAAGAGGGACAATAGTGTTACTTTCAACATAATATTATTAGCTATAGCGGCAGATTTTTTCCTAATCCAGTTTTAAAAAAGGGCTATGCAAATTAGAGCTACGTTGATTTATGCTTTAAATTCCTGGAGCTGGGTACGGAAAATATTTGTGTCAAACTCATTAACAATACTGTTGACATCTTTTTCCAATAAAGAAGTGAAGGAAGCATCACTGAACAATCCAATATCATATTTAAATTACTGCCGCAGGGTAAATGTTGTCGGATAAGTTGTTACTACCACTGACATAAATCAATACAGAGCAGCTCCCTGTGCATTCATTTAATTTATGTGCATGAGGCAGAGCGGTTCGCCTGCTCAGCAAACCTTGCCTTCGAATAAAGGCTTGAAAAAAAATATAACAATAGCGGTTTGTAATCTTTTTAATGCAAAGCAACCAGCGTGAAAGAAACAAATGTGTTTAATGTGTACCTCATGCATTTATTCCCCATCGGTTTAAGAGAGTGGCTCACTAACACTCCACACCCACACATGTTGACGGTGTGTTTGCATCTCCCTCCCCCAGGCTGCTGCTGTAAATACAGTGTGAATCCCATCTTTAGGTGACCTCTGTTGCACCAGCAGCATCATTAGCGCAACATGTTCTCCTGCACATTGAACAAAGTTAAGTGGAGCAAAATGCAACAGGAACATTTAGCACCATATGTCCCTACGATAAAAAGTGCAAAAGCAAAAGGGTTTTCTTCTTGTGTTTTGGCTTGTGGTTTTTTTAAGCATGAATTGTTTTGTTCCCATTGTCCTTTTGTTGCACTTCATTGTTCGGCTGCACAGAGAGTTGTTGAGTGTCTTTACGAGCTTTCACTGTCACTGCTCTTCAGCTCTTGAAACGTCTCTATGAGAAACAAAGCCTTTCAGATTTTATAAATGAAACTTTAGCTTAGAAAAATATATTGTGTATTATTGATGTCATGTTTATCTGTTCCTGTTATTTATTTAAAGACGCTTTAATATTATTTCGGGGGTTTTTCCTCTTCCGATAGGTTTTAGTGCATGTAAATGGTCTTCAAAGGCTAAATTTCCTGTGTTTCCCATCACTTTGTAACACCCGCGCTTCTATCAGCTAGCGCTCCAACACATTGTACGTGATAGGCTAAGGGGACATCTCTAAGCTGTTGACCAATCACGACAGAGCCGGCTAGCTAACCAATCAGAGCAGACTGGGCTCTGGTTTCAGACAGAGGGTGAAAAGAGGTGCTGCAGCACAGGCAGTATGAGAAAAATAAAGAGCTGTTTGAACATTAAAGCATGGAGACATGTCCCAGGAGAGACACTACATACAAATAGGAACCTGAATGCATTAGGGCCCCTTTAGGAGCGAGTATGAACTTATTCACAGTAACAAGAGACAATCATTTACATCAAGCTGTTGCATTCATTATCTTTCGAGTAGTTCATTTAACAGTTTCCTTTTTGGCCTTTGCAGTGGCTCCTCTTTGTTTTTCCATCTGAAGACACAAACAGCTCTGTGATCTGTCTTAAAGCACAGAAAGCAACAGGTGGTGGATTTTTATTTTTTTGGAAAGAAGAGTGTGCTTTCAACAAGAGCAATTGTACCCTTGGTCAGCAATTCCCACATCCATCTGCGGAGTGATTTGAGTTAAAGGTTCCCACTAGTTTCAAGGCTGATTGTACAGAAGTGTTTCTGTCATTTCAGCAACTAAAGTGGATTTCCACTTGTAAAAACTCTCACGTAGAGACTCCAGTTTACACTTTGGACAACATTTAGAGATCCAATTTAGTAATTTTGCTTCAACAGCACACTTTTGCATGATAATATTTTGCCTAATAGTAGTCGATACTCTTCCAAAGGGTAGACAAAATAGGATACCCCAAACCCTTTTGCTGCAAATTGCATTTTAAATATAGGACGTATTAATAATAATCATCACACCATGAGCTTATGATTTAGGTCTGTTTTTGGTCTTAATATGTTTAGTAGTTCAGACTTCACAATAACTCTTTGCTGTAACAAATGAGTGCCTCTCAAACGTTATTTATAGGCGACAGGATGCAGTTAATATGAGTTATAGTGTAGTGTTTAAGATGCAGTCACCAACACAAGTTGTTCTCTCATATTATCCTTGCACTGAGACCCACAGAGCACAGATTAAGCCTCTGTCGCTTTGTTCCCAGTCCTCTGTCAGAAGCCAGATCTGTGGTGCAACTGGTGCAAAGAGCTGTGATTCACAAGCTGGGTGGTCTGCACAAATGAAGGGAAACATCTCCCCAGCATTGTGTTGCCGGGCAGAATGCAATTAGAGACGAGGATGCTGAACATAATTGGGTGTGACACATGTTAATAGCCTCTCATTTAGACACATTTGGATCCGCTGTCTAAAGCTGGACGAGAGGGCAGGATCCGAGTGGATGCTCTTGGAAAACAACAAGTCATTATATTGCAGCGCGAGCGCCGGCTGCCAAGCATGTGTGAAGTCACCGCCAAAGGAGCTGATTACTCCCTGACACAAATATGAACCACTCTTTTATCATTGCACTTGCATCGCTCTGTCAGGGCTCGTGAATTTGAAGGAAGCACTCACTGTGAATTACTGCCATTCTTTATCGCAGTAAAACCAGCAGAGGTTTGATGAATGGGGCTTCGGCGTTCATAGAGCATTCAGAGCAACAAAATAAAGAGGGAAATTATCTTTAGCTTTCAAATTCAGCAAACAGGAAGTGAGCACAGATGGTTTCACAAGCCAGGTGAGCTTTCATCCACTGAACAAAAAGAGCCGAACAAGCAGAATAAAGAACACATCTGTACTGTATGCAAGCAGAAATGCAGCTGAAACATGATTCCTATTTCCTGCACCTCTTTGGAAATAAAACTGGTCAGAACCACTTCAAATAATAAAATAATGTCTTGGAAAAATCTGGGAAATACAGTTTGTATATTCTGTATTTTATTTAAATGAATAGCTTAGTTTTTATAGTGATTGCATTTTATTTTTGGTTTATGCTACAGTTATGTTTTCTATTTTCTACAACAGGGATTAATGCCATAAAGCAGGTTTTACTGCTGCGACGAACGGAGTTAAAAGGTGTTGCGGCAGTAAGACGCAGGAAGGTCTTCAAGCGTTGATCCTCAAATGTGTTTGACCCCGTTTTAGTTCTCCGCACACATATAAAAATGAATATTCATAAAGTATCCCGTGGTGTATTTCTGATTGAGAAAGTTAATGTTTCCACAGCTGACTTTAAATCAACCGGACTTCTTTCTGCAGATTGATATGACTGCAAATAGCCCCTTGATCCGGCATAGCAACGGTCTGTTATCCTTAGCGACGGTCTGTTAGCGAAAAGAAGCAGAATTCCGGAATGTCCAAATTAACCAATCAGCATGGAGTATTCACCTAAGCTGTCTAATAAATTGTCCAAGCATCCACTATCACACTAAACAAAAAAAGCCTCCAGGAGAATTCAAAGAGCTGAAATAGATTTAGGGTTCATGCTGTAGCTCCTTTCATTCACGCTGTGCCGGGAAAATGATGTGTCTGACCCGGGGGAAGCTCGCTGCATGGGAAGCAACACTAAAGGCTCTCTCTTAGCAGGGAACATTGATCTTCATACAGAGATTTCCTCCGTGCTCTTATCTCATAGTATATACTCTTGCAGCTCCGACTGAGAAGATGACGTAAAATCCATGCTTGGATTCAACAGGACTAAAGCTGATGTATGAAATAAAATAATTTGGAACCAATACCAAGATGTTAACCAGAGAGGAGATACACATTTAGAGGAAGCAGATAGAAATACATTGGAAAAATGCGTCCCTCCAATAGAAATGGTACGTTCATTGGAACTTATTCTTTCAAAACGTTCAATTTAAATAAGTTCTTAAAGTGTTACCGACATGATGGTCCTCTTTGGACAGGGCAGGGTTTACCTAACAGATGGGTATAACACAATCAAAAACAACATGATGGAAAATAGAAATGTGTGTTTTTGCCCTATTTATATAGAGTGCAGTAAGATAGCACTTGTTTCTATGGTAATCTCTGCAGTCTTTGCTAAAACCAAAATAGTTTGAAAAGTAAACAAACCGCATTATTCTTGTAAGCGAGTCGTGACTAATTATGCCTGTTTACTTTTACATAAAAGTTTGGGGGGAATTAAATGAGGGTAGGAAAGGTCAAAGCATATTTTAAAAATAAATATATGGGAGAATTAACTAGCACCTTTTTTTAAATCACGGGTCACAAAAGATTCACATCAATCACTTCAGAAGAGCACAGAGCACATTCAAGAGAGAAATAACGCAATTAAAATAAATCATTTAATAAACAGCAACACTTTAATGTTCAAAAAGCTCTTTATGTTTCTCATACTGCCTGTGCTCACCCTCTGTCTGAAACCAGAGCCCAGTCTGCTCTAATTGGTTAGCTGGCCGGCTCTGTTGTGATTGGTCAACCGCTTAGAGATGTCCCGCCCCCTTAGCCTACTATGTGTTGCTAGCCAAAAGAAGCGCAAATGTTTTCAAAATGATGTCACCATGTAACAGTAGTAAACAAAGGAGTCCAATGGAGGCATTTCAGGCAGGGGGGGAGGGAATGTTGCCTTTGCAGATAATTTACATGCACTAAAACCCATACACAGTACAGGAAAGGGAAAAAATGATAGTTGCCTTGAATGAAAGTGCTCCTTTGACAGTGTCTCTTTAAAGTTATTCAGAGCCGTTCCCATTCCATGCCAACTCCAAAAGTGGCCCTCGAAAAATCACATTAGTGTCTCTGCAACAGATCCCCTGGAGAACCCTGTGGTTCAAAGCCATCTGGACCTTTGGACAGTTTCAGCTTTATTTTAAAAAATCATAAAGTTCCTCTAAGACAGCGACATGAAGCCTGACTCTGAGTCCTGCTCACTTATATTTGAGCAGCCGTTCATTTTGTTTCCTGTGAAAACGTACAGCTCTCCTGAAGACCCCGGGACCACGCAGGAAGTTGAACCTCGCCGACGCAGCAGCTCCAAATAGCTCGCGTCAGATTCCCAAAGCTCCCCTGCCATCTGCAACTCAGCACCCACCAGCAGCCAACACACACTCGCGTACGAGGGTGGGGGGTTAATTAACGGAGCCCTCGTTCGGATTCAGCAAGCATATGCATTAATCATCTCATCTTTATTTAATATCAAAGTGCTTTGACGCAACAGCTATCCCAACACTGGAGGAGTAAAGCCCAAATTTAGATGTTGCTCTCCCTCTCTCTGTCGGCGAAGCAATGGAGACGACCACATGGACACACAGATGTGTTTCACTGCAGTGCTGCTGTGTGGAGCCAAGTTGGCGGCCCCCATGCCCCCCATGCCTTCTTTCCTGCCAGCTCATCCAACATCCCTGCCTCAGATTTTTTTTGGATGACCTGATCCAGAGACAGATGGATCAGAGCTGGCGCCCCCTTGTTCCCCTTCCCGGCGTCGGGACACTCTGCCAAATCCTCTGCAAAGTTCCTCTGAACTCGATTTCATTGCAGGGGAGTGTCTGTGTGTCAGGTTGTGACTCACTTGTCAAGCCACGTCTGATGCTGCTGTTTGGAACTGAAGGTGCTTCTCATGCAGCTGCTCGACGAGTTAGTAGTCGGTGATGATGGAGGATAGTTTGTTTCATATGTTTAGTGTCGTCTCACTGTAGTTCTTTTCCTTTTGCACAGATCACCCGTCAGACAGACAGTGTGGGTGGCACAGTAAACACACCAACCAGTACTGAGCTTTAGAAAAAAGAAATGTAACCCTTAGCTGCAGACGTAGGTTGAAGGGGCCTGTTCTACAATGTTGTTGTGATAAAAACATCTTTCATATTCCAGGTCTCATATTCTTTGATCTTATCCCCACTCTTTTAGTTTGCTGCTCAGCCAGAAGCATGCAAGTTCAAAAAAATAACTATAATAAGTGAAGCCTTTTGCCTTGGATTTTGCTGCAGATGTACGCATGGATCACGTCTTCACATGTGAAATATGGATGTAGCATCACCTGACCTAACAACGTGGTTAGTTTCTGCAACAAAACCACAAGAGAATTTGACAAAAAGAAAGCCTGTGTGACTCAAATCCAGGTCCAAAATGTGGCAGAATGTTGTCAGTAAGAATATGTAGGTTTTTGGGTTCACATAGGACATCGATGAAGGTCCCCTGGATGAATGTCCTGTGTATACTTTCCAAGAAGCCCGTTCCTCAGCAGTCATAGTTTGGATTTCCCACTAAAAATGCTTTTTGTTAGTAGAGATTATTTGGTTATTTCCTCTTTATTTCATGTAATTTATTTTAAAATGAATGAGAAGATGTGATTCTTGTAATTGTTTTGTTTTAGTTTCAATTATGTGTATGTATGTTTATATCTAGCTTACATGCGTGTGGATGTAAGTTTACCATAAAATAAATTACAAAGGGTTGAGCAACTTTAGTAATGTGACGGTAAGCGTGACAAACATTTAAAATCCTAAATTGTTTCGAAAAAAACGTTCATAAATAATGAACAGAAATCTGGAAATAAGGTTCCTTTAAATATGCTGACAAAAAAAGGACTAATTTATTATGACTGTTATTTTGGCACATTGAATCCTAGCATGTCACATTAGACACGTTTAATTATGCTGGATTATTACCTGCTAGTCCTTTTCTCTTTGAAACTGCTTAAATCAATGCAAAATAATGGAAAATGTTCTTTTTCAACCAGTAAACTCCAGCAGGGATCAGCAGAGTTGACTCATATAGCAGCATATTAACAGGTGAGCCAATCAACACACAGTATTGTCACCTTTTCACGTGGCACATACAATATCACAGTTTAGCTGTGTGCGGCTATTTTTAAAGCTGAACGTCACATATATGTGGATGTGTTCTGCAATTTTACAAGTGTTCAGATCTCACACTTTGCAACCAGGAACAACAATATCCATGTGTGTGAAGGCTTGTATAAAACTGGGGGCTGCTTTACACAATGCTGCCTCAATAAATTCTAGAGAGCTTTAACATTTTAGAGATTGGACCGGCACTTTTGTTGTGAAACTGAAGTGAAAATGAGTTCTTCTTTCAATTCTCCATCAAGAGTTTTTTCTTTGTCTGAGATCTCCACACAGCGATATAAACAGGCGACGTGTTAATTACAGTTTCATCTCTTTCAGGTGCATTACATGACGGCGCTAAAGGTCACAGCTGCTTCACACACACTGTATTTTTCTTGTCACATTATCATCTCAGTGCTTCTCGTGGTAACACGACCACAGTTCTGCTCCGGCGGCTGTGCGTCGGTGTTGTGTGAGCTCCATGACCTCACATATCGCTGTGCGAAGAAGCACAAATATGCGATTGTGTAACGCACCGTGTCCACCTTTTGTTCTGCTCTCATGCTAAGCCATAATTGCTGGCATTAAGAGAGGTTTGTCAGGGGGGCAATAACTTCTGTCGGTAACTCTGCAGGACCAATCAGGAAGCATGTACAGAACAGCATGTGAAATGTCTTAGTGTTTTAGATCCAGAAGAAATGTTAACAACAGCTTTCCCATAACTTTTTAAGAAGCTTATGAACAGAGAGAGCAAATCAGAGCTGTTAAGCATTCTGCCATTTCCTCCTCTAACTCTTTCTGGCAAAACACGGGGAAAACTGTTAAGAAAATGGTTGGTACTGTAAGAAATGTTCGTTTATTCGACGTGATAATAAGACGTGCTCCAGTCTCGTGCTCTCATTGGGTGGTAGCGGGGGGCTGGATCCTGTTGGCCGCTTGTCACATGGGGTTCTCCGGACTCTTCTATAGGCTGACGTCGTCGGGGGCGGGTCCTCTTATGACGTCACCGTCGCCATCTTGTTAGTGATATCCTGAATCTCACCTACGATATTCTATTATGCAATCCTTCTGAGGTTTATCAGTTATCAAACACGCAACAGTATCATTGCAGCATCAATGAGTGAGAGGTAGAGGCGGTGTGTTTAGTATGTAACTCCACGCGTCCTTCTCCCTCTACTCATATATACAATACAATATTAGCTTTATGCTATCTGAGGCTAAAAACAACATCCGGTAATACTACCGGAATTGGACAAATATGATCCGTCCAGAAACAGTGAATTATCTTTTAATGTTCCGCTCCAATATATTGATTATTTCTAACAGTACAAAGACAATTACAAGATATAAGCAAGGGCTTATATGAAATATAATGTAATGTAATATCATAATACAGTTATCAAAGTCCATGCCATATGGAAAAACTGAAACGTTGACTTTAATTGAATGTATTATGTGAACAGATTTCACACATCTATTAAGTTAGTTAAAAGCAATGATATCAACATTAAAGGTCCCTTATTCAACTGTATTTTAAAGGTCTCAGAGATATGCAAAACATGTCAGTGTTTGGCTCTTCAAACTGATCGTGCATTGTCAATTACTGTCAGAAAATCCAAGCTGAATAAAGAATGAGATTCTGGTTCCAGGACTAAATGTATTTCAGTGTGTTTCTACCCCAGCAGTACCTAATGGTCTCATATGATTTTCTCTTTGCAGAGGAATACTCCCAGTACATGCCTCCTTGTTATTTTCCCGTCAAAGAGAAAACATTAAGAGGATTTAGGGATTATATTCCTACACGCGCTGACAACAGTCCTTTACATATTATTACAGTTGGGGGAAATACATCACGTTTTGTCATAATTGCCTGGAAAGTCGAAGGAACCACATGCAAGCTCCTATATCTCCTGAAAACACCATTAATTTACTCCTCCTCTCCCCCAGGATTTCTCTGCTGCCAAGAAAATGAGCTGCTGATCACACTTAGCCGAAGCTACGGAAGCCGAGAACGGCCATGGATGTTTATCTTTTTTATGCAGTGTTATCTCGACATAACAAAGATCGTTTTCTCGTGATATCGAATTAATTATTTCATGATCTCGATATAACAGAAATATTTACGTTACCTTAGCTGAAGCAGCCGGATAGATAGGAGTTAGTCAGCCTCTCATCTGCTAACCGGTAGCCCCTAAACAAACCCAGTCAAGTAAACAAGCTAACATGAAGTGTGACTCACCGGTAGGCTACACCTACAGCCAGTGGCTACGGAAGCCGTTCGTGGCAGCTCTTGTAGGATGAAATCAGGTTGAAAGGGTTATAAGTCAAACAAATTATAAATTAATTTGTTATCACGAGAAAGCGATCTTTGATATGTCGAGACAACGAGATAATAAGCCGTTATCTCGACATCACAGTGCGTAAAAATTAAAAATAAATTGGCCGTTATCGGCTTCCGTACGAAGCAGCCCTGTGTATGTTCTTCGTTTCGTTTTACTTAGTGTTTTGTGAGATGCAGGTTCATTTTTCATTCATGTGCAAACTTCCCATTAAATCTGTTCTGCTGCTGCTGGCCTCTGTGAAGCTCAAAGGGTTTTGTAAAAAAAACCTAGATGATCATTATTTTATATCCCATCTGATCTGCTGTAGGTTTTGAACCGGAGACTTTTATTTCTCTTTAGGCTCTAATCTAAAACAGGTTGTGGGACATCATGGCCTTGAGACCCCATCTCCCCAACAGTGAGTTTCTATGATTTCTGTGTGCATGATTATTGTACGCTGTGTTTTTTAAAACAAGAGTCTGATTCAGGTAAAGTTTTCAAGGTGTTTAATGAAAAATGGCACTGATGGCTAGGAAGCTAGCTGGTAAGCAGAGAGTTGGCTAAGGAAAGAAAACAGTGGGGCATCGCACAAGAACACTGGATATATGGGAATCTAGGCTCTAGGTTATAGGCTCTAGGCTGCAGAGAGGCACTTAGTTCATCCAACTACATGGAATCATCCAGAAGTGGTGTGAGGGCTAGGCTTTTATGGAGCAGGTAGGTTGGGTGATTGGGAACAGACAGCCAGGAGAATGCCAGCCACGCCCCTTGCTGTACACAAGCACTGCAGAGGAGAACAGAAGGGAAGTGGAGAGAGAGCATGCACCAGGGAAGAACAAATACATCACAAAAACAATGAAACATAACATATTATAAATGGTTTATGCATAGACATGTGCATGCACACATCTTTAGGGTAAATCTCACCCCCCCCTGCATAGTGGATTTTTTCTTAATTCAGTCGTGCATGCAGCATGACAGATCCTATGTATTTCTCGCTTCACACGGCGCTGCACCCATAAACCAAAGTCATAAAAAGGCACATAATGTTTTTCACACAAACCTACGCACACGATAAAGTGCTGCTTTTGATATACAGCTCCATTCATCATCCTGCTCTCCGTGCTCCATGCGAGTCTTACTCATTAAAGTAAAAGAAACCGCATACATTTCTTGTCTTTACTAACGGTCTGCAGAGGGGTACAAACACTTAGATTTAATTTGCCTTTTCCTCCTGCTAGAAAGAAGAGAACAGGGTTTTCAGGCAGAGATACAGCATGCCCCCCCCATGACTAGGACAAGAAGTACAGCAACAAAGTGTCCCACGAGGATTTAAACTCCTGCAAGAATAAATAAAAATGCACCTTTTTGATTAAAACTGCCAGATATTTTAATGAAGTTATGGGATGATGAGACACAGGGGAACTTCAGCATCACATTTAAATATCATTAGCTTTAATCAACAGCGTTTCTCTTCAAAATGTCTCCCTGAAACGCAGAAAAGGAGGTTTTTCAGTAATGAAGAAGGCCCTGAGGGGTGAGGAAGTGTGAGTTATCCACTCTACTGAAACACTTTGAGAGGAATAAACCTGTGGGAGAGACAGCAGAGAGGGTTCCCCTGGTCTGGTGTTAATGATTTTCAACAGGACACTCTGGCTCTGATATTAAAAGAAGGGAGACGCTGGAAAAGTGAATGATGGAGAATTTAATTATATAACAGATCCGTAAAAAAGTAAAAGCGATGCAGCTGACCCACAGGTAGATAGAATCGGAGGATGAAACCCTCTTCATTAGTCACATACATGCACACAGCAGAGCACACACAGTGAAACTGGCCCTCTGCATTCAACACATCCTAGTACTAGGAGCAGTGGGCAGCTATTGTGCAGCGCCCGGGGAGCAATGGGGAGGGGGCGATTGGAGGTGTCCAGTGCCTTGCTCAAGGGCACCACAGCAGGGCCTAGGAGGTGAACTGGGACCTCTCCAAGTAGCAGTCCACTTTCCATATTTCCAAGTCTGTTCTTGGGGACTTGAACCGGCGACCCTACGGTTCCCAGTCCAAGCCTCTACTGACTGAGCCACTGCTGGACTAGCTGTCTCTCAGCTGCCTGGAGAAAAGGTCTCGATCTTCTGTTCACATCACGCATATCCAGTCTCTGCTCCTTCCGGTCTCGTCTTCTTTCAGTGGTTGGCTCTCATGACGGCTCTATTTATGATATCTTATACAATTCTTCTGAGGTTGATCGGTTATTAAGCACGTAATAGTATTATTGCAGCGTCAATGAGTGAGAGGTAGAGGCGGTGTGTTCAGTATGTAACTCCACGCAACATTCTCCCTCCACTCATGTATACGATACACTATTAGCTACATGCTATCTGAGGCTAAAAACAATAACATCCGGTACGAACAAAGTGTAGTCCGGAAACAGTGAATTATGTCATTTAATGTTCCGTTTCAATATAATGATTATTCTTACAGTACTAATATGAATTCAAAATGTCGACTGGTGTTTGAGGATACAGTTATCATATTTCTAAAATGGATCGCATCTTACAAATGACTTTCATGAAGCATTGCAGGGGTATGTGTATTACCTGCGTCACCGTCAGTGGCTCATTTATAACTCATTTCTCCAAGTGAGACTTTGGTAAACATTTAACACCTACCTGTAAAACCAGTTCCTTTATCTAAGTATTCCTGAATATATTTAAGTACATAACATGTTAACTTCACTTATTTACACACATTTTTCTTCACTCTCCTCCCCAACAGCACAGTCAGGTCTTTTAATTTTGCATTTGGTTTCACTCTACAGATATATTTATAAATGCTTGTGTGTGTGTGTGTGTGTGTGTGTGTGTGTGTGTGTGTGTGTGTGTGTGTGTGTGTGTGTGTGTGTGTGTGTGTGTGTGTGTGTGTGTGTGTGTGTGTGTGTGTAGGTGTGTGTGTGTGTGTGTGTGTGTGTTTGTGTTAAAGCAGAACCAATGAAGCCTATCCTTGCATTGTTTCACAGCACAGAGGTGAGCTGACCTTCTGTGAGCTAA
The DNA here is from genome assembly GCF_036324505.1 of Eleginops maclovinus. Taxonomy (NCBI): domain Eukaryota; kingdom Metazoa; phylum Chordata; class Actinopteri; order Perciformes; family Eleginopidae; genus Eleginops; species Eleginops maclovinus. The sequence goes on from NC_086371.1 coordinate 3,384,284, forward strand.
TTAGGGTTTGCAAGAGCAGCGATAATGAGAGGGAAGCACACCACATGTAAAAAAATACATGACTCCCTCATTTACCGACAAATTAGTTGCCTAGATGGTGTGAAGCACAAAACAACAACTGGTAAAGGTCAGAAAGGAGACGCAGCCAGATAGATTTGCTCAGCTTTTTTCCACTGCCGCCTGCTTTTTCCCCAGAAACCTGGTAATTCCTCCACCTGTGGGGCCTAATTAGTCATCAGTGAGGATGACGGAGCGCAGACCTGGATGTTTTTACTCCTTCGCAGCCTCCCCTGGAGCCGGGGGGTTGGGGTGGTGGGGTTTGGCACTCATTACAGCCTCAAGGTTCAGGTCAAGAGCTGTGACAGGAATCACATTCTCCAGAGGTGAGGAGGAAGAAAGAGCCTCCTGTCCTTCACATCATAGAAGTCATTATCCCGGTCTGAATGGATGTCAAAAGCTCCAGTCTCACGTCCGAGAGAGAGAGAGAGAGAGACAGAGACAGAGAAAGCGTGGGGTTTGTTCTTTGTGGGAATAAAAGATTAGCTGCTGAGGGTGTGAAGAGTTCATTACAGGAAAAGATAGTGCCTTTTGCAATATCATTCCTCTGTGAGTATAGGATTATTTAACACAGGAAGGGACAACTGATTCAAAAAGGTCTTGGAGAATAATGGAGAGCTCATATAATGTTCATTATCAGGTTCATATTTGTATTAGTGTCTCTGCTGGGACATCTCTCCATGCTTTAATGTTCAAAAAGCTCTTTATTTTTCTCATACTGCCTGTGCTGCAGCTCCTCTTTTCACCCTCTGTCTGAAACCAGAGCCCAGTCTGCTCTGATTGGTTAGCTGGTGTGATTGCTCAACTGCTCAGAGATGTACCGCCCCTTATCTTATCACGTACAGTGTATTGGAAACGCTATCCAATAGAAGCACAAGTGTTGTATAGTGATGTCTATATGTTCCTGAACTTTGGGATTTTAGCCTTTGAAGACCATTTACATGCACTAAAAGCTATATAACACACTACAGGGGAGGTCAAAAACCCCAAAAGCATTATAAGGCCTCTTCAAGAGCAAATCATCTTACAGGTGATGTGTTCGTGTTGTTCTGCAGTCTCTGATTTATGGCACGATTCTAACACATGACTTACCAACCACATTGCAGCTCTTTTTATATCTCGTGTGAAAACAGTGTTATTGTTGTGTTTCTCACACTGAATAAAAAGCATCATTAACTGTGATTGCTTTTTAATCAGTTTGGGCTCTTAACCAGCTGCAGGAAACACTCTTCCAGATATACCCACTGGCGAATAAATCGAATTAAATCCACAGCGTAGTATTTTTCTCATTTCTTCTTTGAGATTGTATAAAGAAAATTGAGAAACAACAACAAATAAAAGCAGATACACGATGTTCGTAATGACTTTGTGATCACCAGATTGTCGCTGTGTTTAACATGCCTGTACTCGACGCTCTCTGAAGGGACTTTCTGTCTCCTGTCAGATTAGTCTCCGTTCCAGTGATTACTCAGAGCTCCAACACTCAACCTGCAGGTGAGAATCACGCGTTTGCATATCTCTGCATATTTAAAGCTGAATATTAAAACGAGGACATTCTGATCGCTGAATATTTTTCATGTCCTTGATGTAGATGCTGTGATGTTTCGAGGTGTCGGCTCACGCACAACGTTCCTGTGAGGCTGACGGGAGTAGAGAGGAGCATGTATTCATGGGAAGTAATTACACATCATCATATTTAGGTTTAATGCAATATGCTGAAGACTCTTTACTGCAGACTGAACACTTTTGTGAAAAGGGATTTTGTGATGCTAAGGTCACTGGTTCAATCCCCGGACCGTTGGGGAAAGTAACGGAAAATAAAATAAGACTAAAGGTTAGAAAAACCAAGATTAGGTGAGTTTCAGGATACGTCGCTAAAACTGATTTTAAGCGTCTCAAGATCAACACCATTTGTATTTGGCAGAGATTTGCAAATTCAGTACATGATTCTGATTATTACAAGGCTTAGTTGAATTCTTCATTCTGATCGGTCAATTTGGACATTCCAGACATTCCAGAGGTTGTTAAGTTTCGCTAACAGACCGTCGCTAAGGTGGATCAAGGGACTATGTGCAGTCATATCAATACGCAGGAAGAAGTCCGGTCAATTTAATGTCAGCTGTGGACAACAAACATGAGTTTTTATCCATCAGGAAAAAAAACATGGAATACTTTTTGATTATCTGTTTTAATTTTTCTGGAGAAAAGAAACGTTGGATTCATGTTGGCTTAACTTTCCCAAGTAAAGAAAATAAAAAGTTAACAAGAGAAGGAAAGAGGTTAAAAGACAGAGAGACAGGAAGTAAACACTTAAGGGAACAGCAGAAGAAGACAGACAGTAAGTAAGCACTGAAGGGAACAGCAGAAGAAGACAGACAGGAAGTAAACACTAAAGGGAACAGCAGAAGAAGACAGACAGGAAGTTAACACTAAAGGGAACAGCAGAAGAAGACAGACAGGAAGTTAACACTAAAGGGAACAGCAGAAGAAGACAGACAGTAAGTAAACACTGAAGGGAACAGCAGAAGAAGACATACAGGAAGTAAACACTAAAGGGAACAGCAGAAGAAGACAGACAGTAAGTAAACACTAAAGGGAACAGCAGAAGAAGACAGACAGGAAGTTAACACTAAAGGGAACAGCAGAAGAAGACAGACAGTAAGTAAACACTGAAGGGAACAGCAGAAGAAGACATACAGGAAGTAAACACTAAAGGGAACAGCAGAAGAAGACAGACAGGAAGTAAACACAAAAGGAAACAGCAGAAGAACACAGACAGGAAGTAAACACAAAAGGGAACAGCAGAAGAAGACAGACAGGAAGTAAACACAAAATGAAACAGCAGAAGAAGACAGACAGGAAGTAAACACTGAAGGGAACAGCAGAACAAGACAGACAGACAGGAAGTAAACACTGAAGGGAACAGCTGGAGTAGACAGACAGGAGGTAAACACTAAAGGGAACACAGTATGGGCTCTGTCAGTGAAAGAAAAGGACTAACTTAACTCAAAACCCGAATACTGTATCTGCCTGATGCTATACTGAGTATGAAATCGGCACATCCCTGGTAAAAAACGGCTTTATAAATGCAGTCCATTTAGTCTGTTGACTTTCCATGGATAAGTGAGTCCAAATGTATGCCTTCCTACATCAAAGGATGTGTTAGAAAAATTGGGTCCTTCTCTCCGACGCACTCACATGCTGAATATCAACAACGTGAGAAGAGCCACAGGGGCCCATATATATCAGGAGACGTCACTAAGGAGCTCAATAACCTATTTATAATGCAAGGGGGGGGGGGGGGCTGTGTGAAAAACCCACCAGGAGCCTCCACGATTCTCAAGCTGCTCATCAGCCATGCCAGAGCAAAATGAGAAACAACAGAGAGATCAAGGCTCCGTATACGTCTCCGTCACATCCTCCTCTGTTTTCAACAGCGTTAGCCTCCAGCTGAAGAGCAGGAGGAGGTGAAACCTGGTTCTTTTCAAAGCCGGACCGAAGCAGAAACACCTTGTAAATATTCTGTTTGATCCGAGGGCCTGGCACAGGTTGACTGAGATCCAAGCATGCATGGAAGGACAAAGGGATCTGAGTGAGGACAAGCCGAGCTCTGAGGAGGCAGCTGATCGCACCATCTGCCCCACAGAGCTGCCTGAAGAGACACTCTACGGATCTGCAAGGACTGCAGGAAGAGAGGCTCTGCTGCAAGACAAGAGCTGCTGCTCAGACGTGGAGGAGTGACATACACCTGCAGTATAGTCTAGGTGAAGAAACGGCTCAAGGATTAGCTCAGGCTGTTGGAAAAGTTGGGGAATTTGACTGACAAGAACAATCTGTTGAAGCTTGAAGATCTAATTAAAGAAATGTCAGGTGAAGCATTAAGACTGATGTAAAGGGGGTCTTTGTTTCAATACATACAATAATGACAACCTGGATACTACTCGTACTGGGTGTCTTTTAAAGGTGGTTTTTCTTAGGGTTAAAGGGAAGTAACAAATGCCGCGTTCACACTGCAGGTCTTGATGCTCAGATCAGATTTTTTGTTTTTTAAATGTGGCCTATATCAGAATCCAGTGTGAACTGCTCACGGTCCTGAACTGACCTGCATGCGCAGAAGAGCAATAACAAAGACGTCACACGCAGCACGCTGTGTACGGAAGTAAACATGGATGCTACTGAAGTCAGCATTCTAAATTGTTGAGCAGTGGAAGCCGGCGAAGTTATGAGCAGATGATAACGAGAAGAGGGATGAGACGAAAGAGAGCAAAACTGTTAACGATGGCTTTTTGTGGAGCAATGGCTACTACATCTGTACGGAGGTGTGTTTGGATGCGGAGTCGGAGCCAGGAGTGGTGGGATCGTGATAGTTATGAAGTCTAAAACCTCACTGTCCCTCCACTGTGTACCTCCATCGCAGCCGTCTGCCATGTTTGTAATCACCGCCTCCGAGTGACTTCCGCCCCACCGGCGCAGATTTATGACGATTGTCGCTCTAGAATGACGTAAAAGTTGCATGAATTACGACATGAATGTTCAGACTGAGGTCGCATTGTAAAAAATCAGACCTGTATCCGATTTAGGACCACATAGTAGCCCAAATCTGATTTGAAAAAATCGGATTCCATGTGATGTGTGCTGTTCTCACTGTTATAAGAAATCAGATCTGATGAGCAAAATTCGGAGTTGGGTTACTTTTGCCTGCAGTGGGAACGAGGCCTACATATAAAGTAACCAGGAACATTCAGGTATATTATTTAATTGATCCAAGTAAAGATCACTAAATACAACTTTAAACAATCCGTTTCACCTTGTTTTCCCAGGCTGTTGAGAAAAAGTTAGAAAACTTGATTGATTAGGCCCACATGAAGAAGGAGATAGGATAATGAGAAGTCGAACTTTAGAAAAAAAGCCAGAAATTTGAAATAAAATGCAGATTTTTTTTAGCAAAAACTGATCATTTGAAAGAAAGTCCAAATTTAGAAAAAGTAATTGGAAATTGTTAAAGTCGACATTTAGAAAAAGTCATAACTAAAAAAAAGTCAGATATTTTATGAAAAAAGTTTAGAATTTCGAAGAATTTCTCGGAAATACCAAAAAGTCGACATTTGGGAAAAAGAAAATCCTAATTTCGACAGGCCCTGATTGGGGATTGGGAGCACCTGAGGGAGAGGCTGCACCTGGAGGGAGACAATCAGGGGGAGAACGGGAGAAAGACACACACAAGAACACAGGCACTCGGTTTGTATAAGAGGTGCTAAATAAATGCACAGGAGAACAGACACACATGCAACCACACAAACATCCTGGCATTGTGTCGCCTTTCCCCCATGAAACAAAGTCAGATTTCACAGAAAAATAGCTTTTGGTATTTCAAAATTGAGCTCTTTAGAGATTGCAAGTAGAGTATTCTAACCCAAAGACTTCAGGCGAAATGCTCGAATTATTCCCATTACATTTAGGATTTCTGTTTCAAACTATTGCTCAGCCAATTTCCTGCTTCAGCAGCTGTATTAGTGTGGTATGGATTTCCTCTGAAACAGCACGAGGCTGCAGACTCTCAGCAGGTCAGACTCATTCTGGGAGGAGCACAAACTACACGCTTTATTTTGAAGGAGCTCATGTTCCCGCAGAGCCTCCTGCAGTGCGCTGAGGATCGATTTATCTACTGAAGCACATCGATACCTGTCGCTGTTCTGCCCTCTGAGATCTTTAGTTGTCTGTGATTGTGAACTAAAATCTTTCTGTCCTTTAGAAGCATCGCCCTACCTCAGTCAATGAATATGTCAATAAGTCCAACCATCATTCATAAGAGCTGGTATTACAAGGATGGTAAGTGTGTAGTCTCCGGGTACATTGTGCTGAAAAGGGTCTTTCTTGTGTTGGCTTTGCCCAAAATCGTTGACTGCTCCATCTTTGACTAAATGTGGTCTTGGATAAAGAATATTAAAAGCAGTTTGTGTTTTTTCTTCTTCCTCTTCCTCTTCTTCTACTTGTTTGTCTAATATTCTTTTCTGCCTCCCAACAAGCAAACAAACATTAGACTAAACATTTGTAAAACTGCAGATTTAATAACAATAATCATTGCGTTTTTCTGAGTTTTTTAAGCACAAATACAAAATGTTGCATGAAAACATGGAAGGAGTCACACTTATTAGTTTCCAAATAAAGTCGTTCTGACAGGAAACGTATGTTGAATGTCTGCAGACAGAGATCCACACTTTATCTGTGTATTGACTTCTTAATATCACCCTTTCTGGAACACCCACAGACCAAAATGTGTAACAACCAAAAGTCTCAAGGTATTGAACGTGTGCAGGACAAGATAACGCTACTAAGCACTTATATTAGAAATAACCTTGAGTCATAAATCCTCCCAACTCCCTCTTTTTTTTTATATGTAGCACATAATGTCCAGGTCCATCCAAGTCACAGCAGTGTCTGGTATTAGAGCACTTTATTCCTTCATGTATCACAGCGGAAACACTCCTCCAAGCGTGGGCGTCTGCTGGAGGCGCAGTAATCCTCCATGGTCTCGAGATCCATACAGAAACCACATTAAAGGAAAGTGAAATTACCCCGGCTTTATTCCACATCAACTGGACGCCATCTCCAATAAATGCAGAGTTGTTGACGTTCAGTTGTCTCCTCGTCTGTTCTTTGTTTCTGGGACAGTGTGAGAGAAGTGAGGGGGTGAAAAGTAGGTGGACATACTGTACGGGGATGGAAGATTTAACTTGGAAAATACTTGGTTTGAAGGCACGGTATTTCTTGCAGCTTTTCTGTACTGAAGAGGTCAAGTGCTAGAGAAACTTCACAAATCTAAATATGGCACAAAGATACTGAACATCGGGAAGAACAACATGCCTCAGAGTTACTACCTTTACATTTGGACCCTCCTGGTTGAGCATGAAGGTGCTGTGCCCTCATCTTCCCTGCATCACAGTCCAGCCCCGCTGAAGACTATCACTGAGGGACAAGTTGTGATGGACAACATTCAAGACCTGCCAAAAGCTATGGGCATTCTGTCTGGACTTTCACATATACTGCATCTCAACTAACCCGAGTCTATGATGCTCACAGTTCATCCTAAAGGTTCTCCTCACGTTGGGCCAAGGTGAACTCAGACCAAGGTTACAGACATTGAAGTTTAAATGATTTTTTTTTCTTTTTGTTTTTCTTTAAACTACTGACCATTTCTCTCTGTGTTGGAATCCAACAGACACTGAAATGGCTGCCATAAATGTAGAGGTAAAGATACGAAGAATTTGGAGTGGTGTCTTTGTTATGAACGTGACCTAGACGCTGAGACTCAAATGCACGACTCAGAAAGTTTCAAAAGAAGGTCTTCACTTGTGAAAAGGCAGGGTATCACAAAAAAAATCACTCTTATGAGGAAAAAACGTAGAAAAGCAAAGAGTAAACTTGAAACTAAATAAACTCTTCTAAGGAGACAAACTACAAGATATCTTGGCATGAATCACAGGCCCTCTTGACAACACAAGACGAACTGGCACAGGACAAAGGGAGACGAGGACTGTATATACAAGAGGTAATGGGGAACAGGTGGCAACAATCAAGGGAGGGGCTGACAATCACACTGGCAGGAAGGATCTGAAACGACAGGGAAAGGTAAGTACCAAAATAAAACAGGAAGTGCGATGACAGGACAAGGTGAACAAAAAGACTTGACTAAACACAAATCTAACAGACTGTGAACTAAACATGAAGTGCCTGAAATGAACCTGATCTGAACGAACATGACAGGAATAATTCAGCAGACATGACGGGATGGTACACTCTTTTTTCCGGAGCTGTATATTTTCTCTAATTCCGTTTTCTGTTTATTTCTATTTTGAGATGTTTATATTTTCTACTTTTTAATTTCTCATTAAGTGCAATGCCTTGTTTTGTTTTTTGCTGATGATTAATAAAGTACTTCTTATCTTACCTTGCGTCATCATATTCTGCGCTGTTGGCCGATTGGTTTGCCACGATGACATGTCACCATCCCACCGGTCTGCCCTGAGGCAGGGAGATGATTGTGTTTGCTTGTCTTCTGGTTGTCGAGGTTACCTTTGCAATTTTGTCAATAAAAACATTGGAATATTTAAAGGTGTCATAGAATGCATCTATCTGGTATTTGAAATTGTTCTCTGATGTCTACAAAGAAGGTATATCACTTTGGTTGATCCAAAAAATGTCCAGATGCGGTTTTACAGGCCCATTTATGACGAGCTCTGCTCTGATTGGCTGGTTTACAAGGAGCAATCCATGGCATGGCCCACAGAAGTAAGTGAAGTTTGTGAAACTGTGAGAGATGAGCCATGGAGGCTATTGGCATCCAACCTCACGTGTGAGCCTTTATCGGAGGAGGAAACCGATGAATCTGAAGAACAGCCCGTTGGTCGGAGATTGGAGAGCAGCGTTACGGAGTGGTGAGTGTTAGTGTTAGTGTTTCCAGCAGCTGGTGTATGCAAATGTTGGGGCTGGACTACCGTGTGTGACGTCACACACAGGGATTGTTGTAATTCTCCCGTTTTACCGCTGTGATATGCATGTTCATGATTTGCACGTGAAGGAGGAAACAATGGTGTTTGAGGTTCACGGTATGTCAGCTCAATGTACCGAACTCTCCTTATGCAGCTCTGCCGAGGTAAAGACAGCTTTCCATTCTGTGGCACCTTGAAGGAATGTTTAATGTTTTCCCTTCCATACAACTTTGGTGAAACAATCAAGATACAATGAAAATGGTCCAATTAATTTTACATACTTACATTCCACACCTCGCTCATTCTGCTCTGTCACCTTTTGGCTAAAAATAGTCCGTCTGACAGGTGGCCACTCAATCAAAGTGATCAATCTTCAATGGACGCCTGACGTTAAACATGCATCTTATTCACTACAGTTTAAATATAGTCCTTTCCCACTGAGACATGGAAATGAAAAGCACTTCTATGATAAAGATCTTCCCTTAAACATGCAGAAAGTGGAGGAAGTTTGACACTCCAGAACAAACCCACTCTGCTCTCTCATCTCCTGCATATGGATCCTCAAAGACATAATCCGCCTACACCCAGCTGAGTGTCGGTAAATCGTCCTGATGCATGTCGAATTCCTCCATCCTGAGGGGCCAGGAGACAGAGTGTTCTACCAGGAACATCTACTATAGATCTCAGTGCGCCATAAGAAGACATTGTGATCATTTTGTATGCATTACGTGGGATTGGGATTTAAAGCTGCAGCCAACAGTCTACATAGCATGCATGTCAAATACATTTAAAACAATGCGTCATTGGTCAACAAAATTGTAAAGACACCACATTCTATCACAGTTTGGTTCTTTTTTTATCTGTGGAAACAACCTCAGAGGAACAACATAAGGGTAATGATGATAGGTAATGGTTGTTATTTGAAAGACGACATATTCTGCTCATTTTCAGGTTCATTATTTAGTCTTTTGTTCCTCTACTACGACATGTCTCCATGCTTTAATGTTCAGAAAGCTCTTTATTTTTCTCATACTGCCTGAGCTGCAGCACCTTCTTTTCACCCTCCGTCTGAAACCAGAGCCCAGTCTGCTAACACACCCCCCGAAAATCCTAATAGGGCCTTTGTACATTTTTAGAAATTGGATTGAGAAGAGTTTTTAGTTTAATCGGTTTGGTAGATCCTGCATATTTTTTCCATGTTACTTTTTTAGAGTATTTTTTATTAACTCCTGAACATTTAGATCCCATGAACCCAGTAGAAGAGGTGACTTTCTGCCCCCATTTATTTGGAGCATTAGCCGGACATTACACATTGCACATTTAACCTAAAAAGTGCACGACACTGTATTTTCATATATGGACAAAAAACAATGTTTAACGACAATCTGAGTCCAATATGTTTTAAGGGACTAATGGTTCTACTATATTGGCAGTTTGATCATCAGTAAAAAACCATAAATATCACCCAGTTTCTGTCAAACTATGCAAATGTTAGGATTATAAAATATTCAACAACATCTGTGTGAAAAAAAGCATCTTCTTTTGAAGCTTTGCAGCATTCATATGAACACACACACACACACACACACACACACACACACACACACACACAGCGATCATGGAGGTTTACTGTGGGAAGGACACACACAACATCAAAGGCTTAACATGCATGCACCGCTCCGATCCCACAACTTATGCAAATCATCATGCAGCTTTCACATTCCCAACACAAGACACACACAGAGAAAATCACAGTGCGCTCAGGAGGAGGTGATGCAACTGTTTGGACATGCAGCCGTGCTTCTGGGAGGTGGGGGGGAAGAAAAAATAAATCATGTCTCATAAAATACAAATGAAGATTACGAGTGAGCGGTGACCTGGTTTAGTTAAACTCTAGGTACATGCTTTGATCAAAAATTGACTCTTGAGGACACGTTTTGAGGCCGCATCAGGCTCTGGAGGGAGGTGATGCAAAGATATTGACTTATTGAAGCCACCATCAAACTGAGAGGAACAGCCCGTGAATTAATTGCTCCCCAAGGTTTCTGTCATCGTGAAATATTGCATTGTGAGTAAATAGGAAGGATTTGAAACAGGATAACGTAATCAGGATACAATAAAAGGTGTAGTCCCTTTTGTGTCACGACCTTTAAACACAATGCAGTAGGACTCAAATGCACGACCCCAGGAGACAGAGTTAAAGTATTACAACATACTTTATTTCCAAAAATGCAAAACAAGAACTCAAGACGCTCACATGGAAGATTAATAAACAAAATGCTGGTACGATGGTTACTGACCCACAGACAGGACAAGACGAACTGGCACAAGACAGGGGGAGACAGGACTATGTAAACATGAGGTAACAGGGAACAGGTGGAAACAATCAGGGGCGGGGCTGACGAGGGCAGTGACAGGGAGTCAAGAGGCCTGGAACGAGACACAGAAGGTGAGTACCAAAATAAAACAGGAAGTGGGAGACAAGACAAACATGACCAACCATAGACCTGGGGCATGATGACCCAAACAAGAAACTTGACAAGACTAACATTTTTGACGAGACACAACATTTTGGGTACATAAAATAAGACATGGTACATTACGTTTCTATAAATGAAGGATTGCATGTTAGTAAAACCCTAAAGAGAGCATCTAGTGTTTGTTGTGAAGGATCTCCTCTGTCAGCTGTTCTGTTCTGTAGGATAATACTTGAATACTTTTTGTTAATCTACACACCTACTGCCTGAATCTGCTTTTTGAGATCTTTAAGAGCTTCACGTGGCTCTAAATCTATCAAAAAAGTAAGGTTTTTTTTCTCACTTTCCCCAAAAAATCGAACCTTTTTCTAAATTTTGACTTTTTTCAAAATGCTTACCTTTTACCAAAAAAATGAAACTTCCCGCCCCCCAAAAATCTCACATTTTTTATCAAAATTCTGACTTTTTATTAAAAGGACGGCTTTTTCAAATGTCGACATATTTAGAAATTTCCAAACTTTCTTTAAAAAATCGACTTTTCAAGGTTCTGAGTTGTTCCGATTGTATTCCTTCTCTGTGCGCTGTTCTGTTCTGTAGGCTAATACTTAAAGTGAATCTATACGCCTACTGCCTGAATCTGCTTTATGGTTTTCTCTTTCTTTTGGTTCATTTGCTCTTTTTTAATTCAGCAGGTGAATCTATTCATAAAATAGTGTGTGTGAGCGTAAATGTGTGTGTTAAAGTAAAACAGAGCATTTTCTGTGGGATCAGATTTGATTCCTGCTTTTTTTAAACTGTAGTATGTGCTCATGTGTTTCATTGTTGGTGTATAGGGTGCTGCCCGAATGTCCTTCATGAGTGGCAGATTTTACTATAAATACAACGATTTTATACTAATCTTGGTTTCTTTTTTCTATGGTCACTGTTACTGCAACAGCATTTGTGGCTAACGTTTTGACCATCAACATAGATTTCAAGCGCCGAGCTTGAGAAAGATATTATTTAATTTAACATTATAATCCAAACTAAGTTAAATGAAGTCTGCAGGACTGGCCAATAAGAACAAAAACATGGAGGAAGCCTGGGCCAGCCACACCCAGAACTCCCCCCTAAACTGAAAGGCAGACTGCTAAGCTAAACTAATAAATGAAGCCGCGAAAACTCAACTACCAGGTCCTCCGGGCTGAAAGAATAATCAAAAAGACAAACTACAGCGTTAAATCCTAAATGAAGATAAGTGACTGCAGCAGAGAGCTCCTTCTCCTCAAGCCTTCCCTTTATACTCCTGATTGTGGAGATCAGGAACACCTGAGCAGAGGCGGATCCAGGAGCAGCTCAGGTACACCTTTGCAGTGAAGAGAAGGAGAACCAAAGGGGGGGAACAGTCACCTTGTTCTGTTGTCTTACATAACACACAAGTGGAAACGTCTCATTGATGTTTGCTTCCTCTTTCATTTACCGGCGATGCTTTTAATATTGACGTACTCCGAACGTAGCAGAAAGTCATCAGGTTACATCACTATTATATTGTGATACTCAGACAGAATACATGCTTAAAGCAACCCCCCCGGCCCTGTAAGCCATCAGCGACTCATTGTGAAACACTGCACTATGGGTAAATAGGAAGGATTGGAAAGTGTTTCATAATATACACTTTGCCATGTGAGTCATAAAGGGGTGTTATTATCTTCTGAAAGCCATGCAATGATTTCTCTCTCGTATTTTTCTCTATTGTTCAGCATCGTGCAAACTCTCAATGAATACCTATTGTGTGCATGGTTCCCAAAACCCCTGAATACAACTGGAATAACATAGAGTAGAGAAAACAGTGGCTAAATCCAGAACACACTCGTCTTTTCAGGGAGAATCATTGAGAAAATATGAATAAAGATGACCTTCCAGTCCATCTGTATTCACCTGCTTCTCTCAATCAGACGTAATTGAATGGATCTGCTGCTGGGTGATAACCAGGGAGTTCTGTCAGATTGTGTTGTGTTCACTGTCCTCCCACTGATGATGGTTCAGTGTTGTTCAAAAGAGCTTTATTTCACTTCATATTTCCAATTCATGTTTGGAGATTTTGCTTTCAAGGTTATTTTGTGAGCCTTGAAGCGACTGGGACATCGATCTTTCTATGCACAACATAATATGGGAAAGGAAATAGTTGACACTGTCAGTAAGTCAACACGTTATGAAAGACAGGGATCGATCGGTGTGAAATAGACAATTATAAACTAAGTATAAAGTTTAACAACCCCTCGATATCCTTTATCCTTAGGGGGGGATTGGTTGTGCTCTAATTGCTTTTCTTTCCCCTCATAATTAAGAATTAATAATGCAATTTATTTAGGTTTGGAGGCATTTATAAAAGCCTTAAGCTTTCTATTTTTTTCCAACACAGAATTTTTGAGAACCTTCAAGCTGCTTTTCATTTTCATCCAATGTTTTGAAACATAATATTAAATAGGACAATAATTAGCATTTCCCCTCAGATTATCAGAAAGACAAATGAACGTTTTTTAATCATCCCAGAATATTCTTTATCCTTAGGGGAGGAGTACCGTGTGCTCAATTACTTTTCTCTCTCCTTGAAATGAATAATGTCTGCAATTTGTTCGGCTTGCTTTGAGTTTTAGAGGCATTTATAAAAGCCCACACTTTTCCTACACAGACATGTTTTATGCACAGAATGTAATTAAAGCATAGGCATGTGCAGCTACATGCTTAAAGGTGAGTAAAGCATGAGTGTGTAGATGAAAGAATCATTGCACAGACTATTGTTATTCCCTGAGAGATATTAAAGGGTTCGTTTTTTTCCGATGGATGTTTGTTTTGGCCACCACTGACGTTAGATTTACCGGACTTCTTTCTGTGGATTGATATGACGACATATAGTCCCTTGATCAGAACATCCTCCTGAGCAACGGCCTGGTATTTTTAGCAACAGTATGCTATCAGAAAAGGGCAGACTGCAGAATGATTGAAATTGACCAATCAGCATCAAGTATTCAACTAAGACGTGTAATAATAACCCTCTTCTGCCTCAGTCAAGAGGGTAAAGCAAGACAAGGCATGTAGATATTAAAGGGAAGAGCCTTGAGGAACCCCACACGTCATATTTGTCAGAAATCTCTAAAAGTATTTACGGTAGTCAGATGACACCAGATATTTTCACCCAAAAGGGGCGTGGCCATCACAAAGAGGGCTAGTACCCTGATTAGTTGCTTTCACCTATAGTGACACAAATGAATTGCAAGACACCCGGTTGTTTTTGCCCCAATTGCTAACCAGCTATGTGTGTAATCAACGCCAAGTTTTGCCTCGTTCATAAACAAAGAAGAGTACTTCCTGGAAGTGAGAACACCTCTGAGAAAATACATGTCTGTTGTGTTAAAGAGAAACTCTGGGTTTGACCCGAAGAGCTGAACGCAGTAACTCAATTAATGGCTTTATATTCAACCTTTTTCACACTTTTCAGTTTACTCAAAATGTATTCAAACTAGTTGCTGCCTCAACAAATCTTTTTTCACATAACTAGATTATCTCCAAACTCATTATGCAACATGCAGCATCCCTAAAAATGTCTTTTCCTAACAAAGAAAACACATATTTCCCTGGATTTGTGGGAGTCGGTGCTGGCTGGTTGCAGGCTCACGATGCACGGGTCAACTCATTTCCATTCAAAGTGGTTGCTATGCAACTACATGATAAGGCGCCTGAAGACCAAAAGTAAACAAGCTTTCTTCTGTCTGTGCAATGATAACTCTGAAAGCTTCGTTCAATACACCGGGAGGGAGCTTCAAATGTTGTGTCATCCCCTGTTTATTTGCCGGAGGGTGCACGGTAAACACCTCACAGAGAATTAGTTTCCCAGCTCAAAGCCTGTCATTATTTGATGATGCTTTCAAATGTAAACCATAAATAAACGTTTCACAGAACGCTCTCAAAGTTCAGAAGTAGAATATAAAGCAGCTGAGTGATATTTATAGAATAGGAAATGTCACGCCGCAAATCTGGAAACTTATCTGCACACAATTACATTAATAGTCCCTTTGGAGGTGCCGTGGATCAGTCAAATAAATCAAAGTGGACGTTTTAATAGAATTCCCCTTTAACTTTCATCCATCTCCTAACTTTTCTTTGAATCTAAGTGACAAGTTGATGTATAAAGCACCACCTGCCCGCCTGCCTTCCAGCAAAACCCTACACTGTGTGGGTGAGGTGAGAAGTGGCTTTTTATTGATTTATCCATGACCAGAATAAAGGCATGTAATACTTAAAGACTTGAAGCATTATGATTAGGATTGTTTATTGCATTACTGTGTGCAAAAATGCAGCACAGCTCTGCCGGGATGAGAAGGAGCTATGAATACCCACAGGTGCCAACGAAGGCTTTCCAACGGTGCCGCTCATTCCTTTGAATCATTCAGAACGAGAGCATTCGCTGTTCATAACCCACTTCCTGAAGCTGTTGTTTTGATGAAAAGGCAGATAGGTCAGACGAGAAAGTGTGTGTGTGTGTGTGTGTGTGTGTGTGTGTGTGTGTGTGTGTGTGTGTGTGTGTGTGTGTGTGTGTGTGTGTGTGTGTGTGTGTGTGTGTGTGTGTGTGTGTGTGTGTGTGTGTGTGTGTGTCTTTGAAACGTTGAAATTTCTTTACATTTACAAGTTCAATCTTAATGAATTTTGGGTCATGATGGAAATGTGGATGTTTTAGAATTGTTTCCTTGCTGTCTGTCACACACAGAGGAATGGAGAGGTAATTGGACAACAAACAGAGAAATAAAAGGACTGACTTTCAGCTTTAAACAGTCAGAAGCAGACAGGAACCGATCAAAATGAATGATGATGGAACAGCTAACGTAGCTTATTAGCTATGCAGCACAATCCACTGTCTTCTTTTTTCCATCTATACTCCTCGACAAAATAAAGTTTGTAGGCAATTATGTGCCAAGAGTCAAAGGTTTCTTAAATTAAACGTGTTCTTCCCTTTGGCTAGCTGGATGACTTAATAGAGGTAGCATGTTTCCAGCTAGCTACAGTAGCATGCATAGGCTGCCTTCAATCCACAGTAAATCTGCTCTGATCTCTGTGACCGGTGACTGCAACTATATTTCAGGCCAGCAGAAACTGAAGGAATAATATTAAGCTTGTAACCGCTTAGTTGTCACACTACCATCAACCTTTTTTTAAGACTCACACTGAACCTGAGTCAAAGATAGGAAACCAG
The DNA here is from genome assembly GCF_036324505.1 of Eleginops maclovinus. Taxonomy (NCBI): domain Eukaryota; kingdom Metazoa; phylum Chordata; class Actinopteri; order Perciformes; family Eleginopidae; genus Eleginops; species Eleginops maclovinus. The sequence continues at coordinate 3,400,534 of NC_086371.1, forward strand.
GCGCCCAGAAAATAACCCTAACCCAATCTTGAAACAGAGAAACTGATTTAAATGCAACTACAATTAAATTCATACAGTAAGTTATGCTTTCACATGTTTTAATATGAGGAAGTTAAAATAGTTCTATAATTTATTTACGATAAGTGTTCCTGTGCGAGCCCCTGCAGTTTACACAACACAATTACTTGGTTAGGTTTATGATAACGTTGTTGTTTGAGTTGAAGTAAGTGTGTTTCTTACGTAGCAAAAGTTAGATCCAATAATAAATTCACTCTTGGTTTCAATTGGGACACAAAGAGGCGGGCTTCTTGGTAAAACTTTTGGGTTAATTGGACCCATCTGTCCACCCTAAACCTCCTTAATTGCGGAGATTTGTGGTTCTTTATACTGTTTTACCAGACTTCCTTTAAGGCGTCCGTGCGAGTCCTGGGTCAGAGTGAGATGAGTTACACACACAGTTTAATGTATTACTTTATGTAGTACGAACAGAGAGTGGGAACAGCATGGCTCAAACAAATGATCTTTAACTTCTTGTTCTAGAGTGTGTGTAATTTCACTCTGCATTTCCCTGAATAAAACAAAAAACGTCTCTCCCGTTTTCTGTCTGCAAATGGCCACACGTGCGACTGAATGGCGCTCAATATACGACAACAAATTGCCTTTCTCTCAGCTCCCTCGGAGTGAGAGTATCTGCCAATTACAATCCACTTCCTTCCTGGTGTGCGCTCGATCCAAACTCCGCTCCAGTTTCCTGCATTCATCTCCATTCTTTAAAAGAAAAGAGAAGCTGCAAAGAAATTTAAAACTAAAATTCCCCCGAGACTGAAGTGCCGCGAGAGCGATGGAGCAGCGCTAGCACTGAGTGTGGAGCTAAACACTCCGGGGTGACCTCTGTTTGTGGGGAGTGTGATCAGGTGCTCGTGCAAACAACAAATACAAAGGATCAATTCACTGAAGGAGGGGACAGTGTATGTTATCTGGTACATTTCAGCTAATTGGGTGAAGATCAATCTTCTTTAAAAGACAGCTGTCACCTAATGAGTCGACTTAAGAGGACATATTGAACACCTAAAGCTCCCTGTAGACACCAGGCAGCTGGGAGGAGCCATGGACAGATTAGGAGAAGACGAAACTATTTCATCAACTCTGCCTCAGTTTGGATACTCTTCTTAGTACACTACCATATTGTGGACTCATTTAGCCCCTTCAGTGTTTTGCCAATCTGTGCCCTACCTGGAAGTGACGATTCTCACTGTTTGCTAGCTTGCTAACTTGCTAGCTAACAATGGCCCTCTACATTTTGGATCGCTGTAGTAAATCATAACAAGCTTACCCTATACACTTAATGGTGGCTCCCGTCTGAAGTCAGAACCAGGTGAACATTTATTGGATAAAGAGAAACACGTTAATTTGTATAGTGTTGTATCTCTGGAGGACTTTCCTTCTTTAGCCAAGATGGCGGTCATTGAGTGTGAGAAATGTCCAGCTTTCCAGACTTAATTTTTGGAGGATTATGAGAGCACCATCTGAGGATGCATTTCAACAATTTATTCATCACAAAAACTATTTTTTTTAGGTGGTGTGTTCTACAAATATCCAGCAACACAAGGGTTTACTCAGACAGTGAGAAAACGAATTGGTTAGGTTTAGAAAAAGGTTGTTGTTTAATGACTCCATTATACTATTTCAAAAGAGCAATGAGAAAGAAATGACAACGTATGGAAAAAAATACAAGAAATCACTAAAGCTTTTTGCAATTTAAGAAATCAGACTGTCTGAGTTGTCACAGAGAGACAAAAAGAAGAGAAACTCCAACTTTTTAAAATTGTATTTCAAGCCAGATTAGCATTATTTCCTGGGTGTGATAATCAGTTAAGGCGCTCTCACCTGGGTTGATTGCGTTCATAGTTTGCACCTCTGCGTATTAAAGTTCCTCAGTTTGAAACACAAGTGCAGAGAAGTCACTCTCTCTCCGGTTCTTCGTCTACTCCGCCATCTGTCACGTTGCACTGGGGTTTAAAGAGTCTCTCTGCTGAGCCTGGTGGTGTTAATCTCCTCCATGCGAGGGTAGAGCTGTGGATCATCCCTCTGTACATCTCTGCATCTGGGATCTCACTCTGACACAAGAAGCAGTCAGACACTTGATTTACCCAGGGAACTTTCTTAATAATGTCGTGGGATTTGCTAATGGTGTAATAATTGAGTGGCCATTAAACCCCCGTTTCCAGCAGCGGCTCCAAACAGTCGTTGGTACATTTGCAGGAAAAGAGACATGCAGTCCCTCAGGAGTTGGGGTTCAACCAAAACTAAAACTCAGTAACTAGAAAAGTGGAGGTACGAGCTGCGTCTCCATTAGGCTACTCCCACTATATAGACAAAAGTATTGGGCCACCCACAGGAGCTTTTGTGACATCCCATTCCAGATTCTTAGGCATTAACATGAAAATGGTCCCCCCTCTGCAGTTGTAACAGTCCTTCCACTCTTCTGAGTTGGATTACTAAAAGATGTTGGAGTGTGTCTGTGGGAATTGTTGCCCATTTGTGAGGTCAGACACTGATGTTGGACGCCAGGGCCTGGCTCTCCATTGTAGTTCCTCCTCCCTGTGCGGGCCACTCAAGTTCTTCCACACTAAATGTTTGTAAAGGCAGACTGCATGACTAGGTGCTTGATTTTATACCCCAGTGGCAATGGGACTGAATGAAACACCTGAATTCAATGATAAAGAAGTGCGGCCCAATACTTTTTTCTGTATAGTGTGTGTCCTCTGTCGAGTGAATACATGCTTCTCGATGCAAGCGAGTACATATAGCGTCAAACCTGGCAAACACTTAACCAAATCAAAGTAAATTGTGTTTTATATCCCCAGGATCTTACACACACACCACTTTAATATTCTCAAAAAGCCTCCCTTCATTTTTAATGGTTGAATTGAGCAGTTTACGACATAGTGAATATTCAAATTGAGACAGATTCCAGATCTCAGCCAGGTGTTTCTGCAATAACCACATCTGTAAAATGTGTTTGAATGAATGCCATCTGCAATTTTAACCGTGGCTCTGTGCATAGTCACATCGTTGCTGTGTGTCGTGTGCATAACCACGACGACTTACGCGTGACAACTTTCTATTTTTACCCCTGAAACAAGTAGCTCATTAGTCAATCACTCTCTCCATCTGATTCCCAGCACAATGGAGCGATTGAACCAACAACAAAATTGTCTTTAATACTTACCCACTTGCATTCATCTCAAATAAGATTGTGGGCTCTGGGAAAAGGACCTTCTACTAAGATAGAATCAGAGGATGAAACCCTCTTTATTAGTCACATGCACACAGCAGAGCACACACAGTGAAACTGGTCCTCTGCATTTAACCCATCCTAGTACTAGGAGCAGTGGGCAGCTATTGTGCAGCGCCCAGGGAGCAATGGGGAGGGGGGATTTGAGGTGTCCGGTGCCTTGCTCAAGGGCACCACAGCAGGGCCCAGGAGGTGAACTGGGACCTCTCCAAGTAGCAGTCCACTTTCCATATTTCAAGTCTGTTCGGGACTTGAACCAGCAACCCTACAATTCCCAGTCCAAGGTCCTACTGACTGAGCCACTGCTTTGCCACCACCGCCCTCAACTAACTGGTGAATCAGCCTTGATCAACATACTAAACTCAACAGGAACACACTCTGAACTCCCTCAGCTCCTCTGATGCAGCTGCTTTACTATCCCTGCACCTAAAGGAGCCCCGGGAGAACTGGGAGTAGAGTTTTGGGCGGGCGGCCCTTGAGAAAGTAGATAAATGCTCCTCCCGGTTATCGGCTCGTGTTCTACGCGGCACTGAAGAGGCGGCAGTGTCTGTGCTGGAGATTGCAGCGAGCGTTAGGTCTTGCTTTGTTTTCTTGCTCCACTTCAGCTTAGATTGTTTGTGCATCTCAATCTCCAAATTGCAGAGGAGAAAATTGCTTTCTAAGGAAACCGTCTGATCAAAAACCTTGACTCGATGCCGGGACAAAGACCAGAGCAGAGAGGATAATAGACCCAGAGCAGCTGAAGCATTTATAGAAGAAGAAGACATACTTTTATTAATCGCTTACAGGGAAATTGCTTTCTCTCACACATTAAACACACAGAGGAAATACATGCACACACAACCACATGCAGAGGAGAGGTGGCAGAGCAGAGAGGCAGCCAGGTACCCGGCGCCAAGGGAGCAGATAGAGGTTAGGTGCCTTGCTGAAGGGCACCTCGGCAGTGGCCTAGGGAGAGCTAGCACCTCTCCAGCTACCAGCTCACTCCATATTTTATTTTTTTTGGTCCGATCGGGACGTGAACCGGCGACCCTTCGGTCCCAAGACCAAGTCCCTACTTACTGAGCCACTGCCGCCCAATTCATTTATTCCAATGATTCCCTTTTTTTTTTAAATATCTATCTGGTACAAGGCCTGGAAAATTTCTATAACAAAACTGCACAGAGTTTATACATTTTAATCACTTGAAGGTTTGATTTAATTATATTATTTAGCAATTTAATATGTATTTCATTGCTGCTTTTTCTAAAGTAAATGGATCATTATTATTTATATACTTATTTTAGTTTTTTAAGTAGTTCATTTTCTAAAACAATATCTTGCGAAATAACCCAAATCAAGGTTATATTTAGCCTGGTTTATATCAGAGTTAAAGCATAGAGGCCATATTTAAATATATCTATAAAGTAGTAGTTAAACATCTGCTTTATAGTAAATGGATAATTATTATTTATATGCTTATTTTGAGTTGATTAAATTAGTTGTTCATGCTTTCATTTTGAAGGAAGCAATAGGCGACAGGTGATTTGGGCATGTGTGATTACAGCGTATGTATTAATTAGAGGGCACCTGAGAAACAGTCCAAATCCAGGTTTTATTCAGCCAAAATATCCTGGTTTATATCAGAGTTTAAGCTTAAAGGCCAGGTTGAAATGACCTCTAATCCTCAGTGGGATGATTCAGTTTATGGTTTTCATGTCTCATTCATTACTCCCTCCTCTGACTGACTATAAAGCCGTCTGAAGGAATAGAAATGATTGATATCCCAGCTAAATCACAGCTATCAGGGCGCATAACTTCATGGATATTCTCCCAAAATGTTAATGCAACCTGGAGAAAGAAGCTTTTCGAAGAAAGGAGGGGATTACTTTCTAAGCTCTAATGGAAATGAGCCAAAGAAGGTGTTCGGAAACATAAAGAAGTCGGTAGAAGACCTTTAGAGGCTGGAGGATAATTAGTTTACAAGCGGAGGTGTGGAGGAGCAGGTGAGGGAGGTCAGTGACAGGGCGATCGATGAGGAGTTGTTAAGGTCACGCAGTCGATAGAGGAAGTGGAGAGGAGGATTCTCAGCATTGATGTTTTCTACCTCATAAGAACACCTGAAGGAAGAGGAGCTGAGGGGGGATTAGAGAGAGAGACTTCGTGGGAAACCCAAAGCCTCTCACCTCCCAAGAAACCCTGGACAATCCTAACATATCTGTGTTCATTAGGATGATTCAGGTGTTTGTGCATCATTTATATTATATATCCTGCTATTACTGGCACTATTTATTGCTGTAAAACACTGTGCAATATGTGGGGGATAATCTGCAGCGCTTCACGTCCAGATCCTGATCCCTGTGTTGTATTTTGAATATTTCTCGAGGACAAAACAGCCATTTGAAGACGAAAACGGTGCATATGTTTCAATATTTTAAGCAAATTTATAGCAAAACAATTATAAAAAAGCATCAAGATTAATCATCCTTAGTTGCTTTGGTCCTGCGGTTATGACTCTCGGTGAATGAAGGAATGGAAATGTAATTACGTGATGCTTTTGAGGGATTTATTTACAGGTCATTTGAAGGAGAATCCCATAGTTCAAAAAGTTGCTTCAGTCTGGTTTTCAAACTTCATGAGGATTAACATAAGAACATGGGTTTCTCTAAAGTATGAGCGCTGATATCTTCAACTCTGCATAACAAAACACTTTATCCTTAATATTAGAAGGAAGGTTTCGTACATCTGTGAGCTGAGTAAACATGTCTGAACCAGATAAAACTACAGGAGGACTTTGACACCGGGATGAGTTCAGTGTTGCTGCTGTTCCTGTAGTAAGCCTTTCTACAAGATACAGAGAGCTTTAAAGGAACAGGGAACGTGTAGTTAAATACCTCTGTTTGCCTTTAATCCCTGTACCCAGAGTAAGGAGGAACGTTTGTAGTGTGTGTCCTGAAAAAACATCAGTTAATGATGACATTTCAGCTTCATACCAGTATGTAGTGCCTCTCCTGGGACATGTCTCCATGCTTTAATGTTCAGAAAGCTCTTTATGTTTCTCATCCTGCCTGTGCTGCAGCACCTCTTTTCACCCTCTGTCTGAAACCGAAACCCAGTCTGCTCTGATTGGTTAGCTGGCCGGCTCTGTTGTGATTGGTCAACTGCTTACAGATGTCCCGCCCCCTCCCAGCCTATTAGTATAATGCGGTGGAGCGCTAGCCAATGGGACCGTGAGCGTTATGTAGTGTCACTATTTCATGGAAGTAAACAAGAGTCCAATGGGAGACAAACACTGGGAATTTAGCATTTGGAGACCATTTACATGCACTAAAATCTATATATCACACTACAGGAAAGGGAAAACTCCAAAAAGCTGAATAGGGCCTCCTGTGTGTGTGTGTGTGTGTGTGTGTGTGTGTGTGTGTGTGTGTGTGTGTGTGTGTGTGTGTGTGTGTGTGTGTGCGCTTTTCAATACCCCTAGTGTTGCTTCAGGACAGAGGACAATCACAGAGAGATCAAAGAGAGAAATCTGAGGCTCAATCCAAGTGTCCGGATTTCCCCCTCGCTCCTGTTTAAATCTGTCACTGCTGAGGGAAGTCCAAATCCACGATGCTTCCAGTCCACAGGGAGCCTCAAGCCAACCTTTTGAGGATTGCCAAGTCCACATGGGATGTATAAACAGAACTGGATGCCCGGATCCAGGCCAGACCTCCTTTGTCCCCAGGAAAGCTGCTCAGCGTGCAAAAGGAGCCACGGCATGTTTAACTTCCAACACACAACACTCCTCAGACCTGCAGCTGATCTCCTCCATCCGTGTGCCCATTACTCAATAGACGAACTGGACTGCAGGTCGTTAAATGTCCTGTCTTTACACACTGTGCGGTGTGTGTGATCCTCTGGGGGGGTAATGTTTACTCACACAGTTTACCTCCTGTGAACTACTGTGTGAGGCAGCTAATGAGAGCAGCCATGAATGTGTGTGTGTGTGTGTGTGTGTGTGTGTGTGTGTGTGTGTGTGTGTGTGTGTGTGTGTGTGTGTGTGTGTGTGTGTGTGTGTGTGTGTGTGTGTGTGTGTGTGTGTGTGTGTGTGTGTGTGTGAGGAAGGTGGAGGTTGACAACTGTTGCCATGGGGACAGTTAACCCCGGGGCTCTGGGAGATGCTCCTCTGAGTGTCATGTCTCCGAGGTCATGACACCACCTGTGGTCTCAATCACACACGACACGCGTCACATTTTCTCATTGGCAGTTTTTAAATCGACACACACTCACATGTTTTCGAATTAAGTAACTTATGAGGCTTAAGCCAAACGTCTCTATTCATGGAGATGTGTCTCGGCCAATCAGAAAGCTGAGAAATGAATCCAGCGCAGAGGAGCCAAAAGCTGAGACTCGAGGACGGTTCTTATTGTGACTCAGTCTCCATAGACCTCCATGTGAGAGAGCCAAACTTTACAGCAGAAATAAACTTGTTAACAGCCTGGAACAAGACAAAATGGAACCAGTTTGCCATCTCTACTCAGTTTTTATGTTTAAAGAGGACATATCCTGCTCATTTTCAGGTTCATATTTGTAGTTAGTGCCGCTATGACATGTCTCCGTGCTTTAATGTTCAAAAAGCTCTTTATTTTTCTCATACTCTGGATCATAGGGCCTCTTTAATACAGGATTTATTTCTCCCCATTCTGTTCATTTGTTCTGTAATTGTGATGTTCTGATGTTTATCTGGGGAAAGGGAGACCTCTAGTGACTCCTAACCTAATGCTGATCTTATGCTATCAGTCTTGCCGTAGTTTGATGATGCGTGGTGAAGCAAATGGTCACATATTTTTCTCTTTTGACTTTGGTTGGCCAGAAAACATGTTTGCCAGTGAGTACGACTCATACAGTTATCTTCACATTGAGTATAAAGAGTACCAGTAATGAAAACCTTTATGAAAGTTCGTTCGAGATGTGTACTTTGATCGTATATGCTAAAGGCTAGCATCGTAATGGAATTTCCATATAAGCAATAAACGCATTTGTTGCTTTACGTTTTAAAGAGTCAATGCAACAATATTGTTCTTGAAGGACGTCTGTAACCGAATGAAATGCTGAGAGATGTATTCTTTAATCTGTTAGTTTTACAGTGCTTCCTGAGTAACGTTTGGAAAGGACACAAGCTGTTCAATCTTTCTTTGACTTGGGGAAACTGTTAGCTATCTGCCGAGATACAGCCTACACACACACACACACACACACACACACACACACACACACACACACACACACACTGAAGCGGGGACATAACAGCCATTTTACATTCACATGTGTGGCAGAAGAAAGTGATGTAATATGTGTGTTTTCCTCAGAAATCACATGGTTTACAACATTTTGAAAGTGGAATCACACACAGCTATCTTGTCATCCATGATAGAAGTGGATCAAAAACCTGGGAAGATGTTGACATATTTTCTAGTGTTTTTTTGTTGGTAATAAAAGCAAAGAAAATCAGGCTTTTGTTGAAAAGACAGCCTGAAAAAAACATGTATTTTAAACAGATAAAGGAATAAACATCAAGATATGAGATGAAATCAAATTTAAAGCATACCTTCAACGATTCAAACAACTAGGCTGACTGTCCTAATGCACTCAAAAGCTCCAATGACAGGTATAGTGTATTTATTATTCCACATGTGTTTTTTTGTACTACTTTGAAATAGCTTTGGGTAATTATTCTGCTGACTTTTTGCGTGCATTTGTCCTGAGCTTTAGGTGAATACTTAAATGGATTTACACATAAAAAATACGTTGTTTCTCTGCATCCAAAAGTCTCTTTCTCTTCTGGAGCTTTTTGTGTGTTGCCACCTCTGTGTCTGGGTTGATGAATTATTGACCTTTCCTTCCTGCCCTGCGCCACGCAGAGCAGCAATAACCCGGAGCCACAATATTGCCAAATCCATAAAGGGAAAGAATTGGGAGTAAATGAAAAGAGTTAAACAAGAAATACAGAATACTTTATTACAGACAGGAAGGTAGAACACCTCTGTGGTGCAATCTGTTCAACTCTAAAGGGTTAATGTTGTATCTAAATGCAATTTGAACTTAATTCCTGTCACAGGTTTCTCAATAACAGACATGCTAATTGTTAAAAACCCACCTGTTTGTACGCATGAACAATTATATGCATTTAAAAAAGCACTAATTGATGTTTTTCAAGAGGACATATTATGCTAAATTTCATATTACGCTCATTTTCCAATTGGTAAACTGGCCGGCTCTGTTGTGATTGGTCAACCACTTAGAGATGTCCCGCCCCTTAGCCTATCACGAACAATGTGTTGGAGTGCCAGCCAATAGAAGCGCGAGTTTTGCATTGTGATGTTCCGGAAGCAAAAGGAGTCCAATGGAGGCGTTTCAGGCAGGGGGGGGGGGGAATTTGAGCGTATTTTAGCCGTAGCAGACCATTTACATGCAATAAAGTCTATATGACACACTACAGGAAAGGGAAAACCACCAAAAAGCAGAATAGGGCCTTTTTATCTCGCTCTAGCAGTAGCCAGACACTTACACACACACACACACACACACACACACACACACACACACACACACACACACACACACACACACACACACACACACACACACACACACACACACACACACACACACACACACACACACACACACACACACACACACACACACACACACACACACTGTCAGAATCCGCTCTGAGGGTATCGTGCAGCACGGGCCGCTCGCGCTGTCAATCCGCCAAGAACTGTCGACACACATCAGGAAGATTGGGCGATGGAGGATGGAGCTCGTTTGATTCCTCCACTTACCTCCTGCTGGCATCCGACCGTCCGGGGAGTCACCCCGTACGAGAGGAAGCTCCTCATGCATGGTGCTGCTCCCGCTTCCCTTCAGCCGTCTGGATTTGGAGGGTGATTCTAAAGACAGTTGTGCCAATTAGTTTCACCCTAAAAAATATGGATCTGCACAGCGCTGTCTGCTTTTGTAGGTTTTAAAAGTTGTGCAAGGCTTCAGATCCAGGGTCACAAGTCAAATACTGCTTTTAAAAGTCCTCCAAGATCAGTCCTTTTAAGGGTTTATAATAAAAAGTGAAATTTGCTACAATATCTACCTAATATTGACACCTACAACTTTTCTTTGACTTGTGTCAATATTTGTATTCCCCTATATTTTATTTTATTGGATATTGTTGTTATTTTTGCATATTTTTACTTTAACTTATATTTTTATGAATATTTTGTATTTATTCATCTTTTTATTGCACTTTTTATTATAATTCTGATGTTTATATAAGTATTTCTATTCCCCTTTATTTTTTAAAACTTCTTATTGCACATTTGTGCTTTAACTTCTTATGATTTCATATATTTATTTTCTCTTTTTATTGTAGAGTTTTAATTTAAATGCTTATATTTATATAAATATTTTAGTTTTTTTGACATTTTGACTTTAATTTTTATAATTACTTTCATTTGATTTTATTTGTTTTTTTATTGTATTTTCAAAAGGAGCAACTGTCCCAAAACGTTCCCCCTGTGATCAACAAAGTATTCTGCTTCTGACACTTTTAAAAATAATCAAATCCATATATTTATTTATTACAAACACACGTGAAATATAAAAATATCAATCCTAGGCTGAACGGCAGAACCACAGCAGTCCCATTGCCAAGGCCTCCCCTCTTCTGCTGCTGGCCTGGAGCTTTAAGACCTTCCTTCTCCAGGTGTCTTGCACCTCGTTGCAGAAACGCAGCTCACCTGGGCAGAAGAGGGAACAGGAAACACATACGGTGGCCTCACGTTGTTGCAGATCCTTGACTCTGAATCACGGACTCTGTTAATGAGTCAGTAATATGGTTTCCCTCTTCTCATTTCACACATCTGAGCCCCCCCCGTCCACCATCCCCCCCGCCCACAGACTCTGACGGAAATAGCTGCAATCTAACCATCCTGAGAAAACAAACAGCCTCCTGAGAGTCATTCCTCCGCTAATAAACCCTGCTGCACCACAGGGGGGAGTACTACAGAGAAGTCATGTATCTATCATTCAAATGAAGTGTCCCCGGCACTGTGGAGAAGATGTGTGTGTTTGTTGGATGGTTTTTCATGATGTTGTGTCCCATTTATGTTCCTCCAGCTAATGTCGATGAAGGGAAATCTGTGAACTCCAGCTCGGAGTATGAGACCCTGATAACCGCAGCCTGAACGGTCACACTTGAAACCAGTTATGTGTGAAAATAATCCATTTACTTTAATCTGCTTTGAGCTGCAGATTGGCAGGATTCATCAAATGCAACTGATGTCAAAGAAAAAGCTGAGGGGGGGGTACCTCAAATACATGGAGGAGATATTTAAAGCTATAGAGTCTGAAAAAGTAAATTCAATTTGATGGAAGTGTAGTCAAGTGTTCTGATCACATGCTTCACCCGAGTCAGAAATATAATATATATGTTGTGCGATGCATGTTTTACACCCCAAAAAATGTAATTGTTGCTTAAATTAAAACCAAATTAAGTGCAAATGCCAGTTTTCCAGATTAACTTCAACACTTACTGCACAGCTTGTTCAAAATAACCTTATAGTTTTGAGCTTAATTGCTCTTGTGTATCTTTTATGAATGATAATGGGGGGGTTGTGAAGACCTCAAAAACTCAGAATTTGTCCCAAAAAAAAAGTGTATTGAGTTTGAATGATTGTTAAAATTAGAGACAAAAAACCCCCCCAGAAATGTGTAAAAAATAAAAATGCAAAAGAACATTAGGGTTTAATAATATGGGTCAAATGAGTTGAGAAACTCCCTCTGGAGAGAACAGGGATTTTGGCCTTTGCAGACCATTTACATGCACTAAAACCTCTATAACACACTACAGGAAAGAGAACCCCCTAAAAACCATACACATTCAGGCCCATGACTCACCACAGCTCCAGAGACACTTTTAAAGGCATTTATTGATGAAATACACACTTAGGTTTTGACAAAAGCTTCTGTAGTTTTGTACGTAAGAAATTCCCGCCCCATTCTCTGACCCAAAACTCATTGAATTCAAATGCGGCAATGGAAACCAGTTCATTACATGTGCAATAAATAACAATAATACAAAAAAAGGAGGCAAGGAAAAGGACACCTAAATAAGTGTCCGAGTTCATCTGGAAATAAAAAAACTAAGTCTGAGGAAATCGGGAGGAGGGGGGAGGAAACGAGAGAGAGACGAGTCTAAAATAACATCCAGTCGTTTAGTTTTTCGGGTGCGTTAGTGTCTGTTCTGAGATTCCCTGGTCACCCTCAGGACCAGAAGGCATTTAGTGACCTGAGGAACTGACTGGAAAAGAAACACTGAAGCCTGGAACCATCTGAGAACCGTGTATTGCACATCTGCCTGCAAATACAATAACCACACAGCCAGATCCACACTCTGTACTTTCTGTTGACCTAAAAAATAAAAGATGACAAGGATGCATGTTTGATGCAGAGACACACCTGAAATAATACATAATTCAAGTTGGAAATGTTGTCATTTAAGCCATTTTATGAGTCCAGTATCCACAAAACAAATCTCTTAAAAAACTGCAGAAGCCGTAAATAAATAACAATCAAAAGAAACTGGACAGATTTTTTTGTACGGCATTTGCTATGGCTCAGGGGGAAACGCCACTGCGAGGTTTTGACCAATATCCCAAATCCGAAATCTCAAATCAAGCACTCGTGCACTAAAGTCAAGACTTCAAATTAAAGGACTCTGCCGATCCTTTCGCCAGTAAACAATCTCAGGAAATGGAAACGTCTCAATCACGCCATGATTTGCCTCTTCAAACTGCGACACCTATGAGGACGGGATTCAGTGCACTTCAGAGCTCTTGAAAAACATTTAAGGGGAGTGTGTTTTATTCCATATATCCATCATTGAGCTTCTTGCAGCGTTTTGTTTATGCATGATTAGTTTGGAAACTGTTCACTAATTCATCCCAAATCAGCAGTATCAATCTCATACACTAGAGTCAAGGGGAGTGCCTTCGAAGAAAGGACTTTGCAAATCCTATCGCCTATCTCAGTAATGGGAAATGTCACAATCCTGAAGTGGTAAAACACTCCATAATGTAACCTGTATTTGCTCTAAGAGGACGGGATTCAGTGCATATGAGCTCCTCAGAGCCGAGCATCCTTTGACAATGACGTTGTGCCGATATATCCATTTGTGTTGCTCTCCTCTCCTGAGATTACTGAGCTCTACCAAGGACTTAAAAATAAGGGACAGTGTGAGCCGGGCAACAAAAGAAAGCGATCTCCCGCCAAGAGTGGACACTTATTACAGCCGAGTGAACCGTGAGGAGCCAGGAACGACTCTGCTGCTGCCTCCAGAGAAAGGAGGATCAATTGTTTACTCTTTCTTCCCCATCTAGGTGGAGGTGCACCGGCGTGAAAACCGCCTCGCAATCGAAAGTTCCACCATAACAAACGGGCTGACAGGTGTTCGAGGTCAAAGCGGAGGAGGTTAGACTCTGACAGCCTCCCCCCCACACGAAGACCTTTCTGCAGGAGCTGTATCTGCAGCCTCCTGTAAGCCTCTTAACTCGGCTGTCAGGGCGTAGCGGCACTGATGTCTCAATGCCAGGGCCGATAAAGAAAGCACCAACATCGATCCACTGCCAAGATGCAGCCGTGTTCTCTCTCACACACACACACACACACACACACACACACACACACACACACACACACACACACACACACACACACACACACACACACACACACACACACACACACACACACACACACACACACACACACACACACACACACACACACACACACACACACACACACACACACACACACACACACACACACACACACACACACACACACACACACAGCTGCAGAGAAGGTCGAGATAACTTTGGGAGTATCTAAGCAAGTCTCAGTCTGAATCTGAGGCACGCACAACACATGTGGGTTTCACTTTGAGGCAGGAAATTGCAGCTAGCACACCCGATTTCTCACCATTTTCCTTTTTATTTTTCACAGAATCAGCCACGTCACAGTCCATGTGCAAGCCCAGGCAAGACAGCACCAACAAATCCATGAAAAATAAGGGAATGAAAGAAAGGGAGCACCGATCTGAAACGCAAGAAAAAAAACGACCCAAGGACTCAGTGCAAAAAAAAAAAGGAGGTCTTTGCAAAACAGTGCTTTTGTGTCTCTGTCTCTGAATCTGTTTTGAACATTAGCACCAAAGGAAGCACCAGCGCCAGAGACATGTCTGACCGTCACAGATTTTTCCATCAGGTTCCCCATCACAGATCACAGGAGTCTTTGAACAATACTCAGAAAAAAAAACACCAGGAGGAAGAGAGAGGCTTTGTTCACACTGCAGCGTTTTGTGTAAAAAGAAGGACCTGCAGGCTCTAAAATAGATGTATACTTAACTTAATTTAATCTATATAGAGGCTTCTTATTGCTGTTTTTATTATCCTATGTGCCGATGTCTTATATGCATTGAGAAAAGCCTATGATGATGACATACTGATGTTTTGATGGGATTAAACTGCTGCCAAATAACGAAATGTGGTCAATGACAGACAACATCTGCACATTTAAGTCTTTCAAAAACCTATGTTATCACTGTAATCGTGATGATATCTGCAAATCAGGATAAGAACTTCAAAATATTGAGTAGAAATCCACAACAGCTGCAGCAGTGTGAACACAGCCACCTCAAACACAATATGGGTAAAAATAATGATAACACACACATGTAACCTTTGTTTGAATGCCAGTCCCTCACACAGTGTTTGCTCTGCACAATACAGAAGATGTTAAGGGTTAAAGGACATTTGAGTAGCACCATGTGTTGGGAATAAGCCTCTGCACATTTAAGAAATTTCATCATAAAAGGTGACATGTCGAGGAGATACAGACTGCTAAAACTGATAATTAACACCAGGACAAACTGCATGTTCCCCCCGGTAATACCAGATCACTGTGACTTAGAAATAACCCGTGAGTAAGTCTTTAAAAACACCCAGTCTGCACCTACAGAGACGTCCTGTAGTAAAGCACAGGAGTACGTCGTTTTATGGGGGTGTTGAACACAAAGCTGAGGCTCATTGTTTTTGGTTTCTGAGAGAAAATCTGCTTTATCTCGTTGTTACCCAGGTCAATAAACACATTCAATGTTGTGTCATCAAAAGCTGTTGTGTTTTCCCAGTAGAGAAAAAAAGGGGAGAAATCAAATTCTACTAATCAGATTTTCACCTTCATTCATTTGCATTTCAACCATGATTTTTTTTGTAGTGAATTAAAAACCAAAAACAATGAAGCCTCGACATATGGTACTGGATTCAGTGCCCAGATGAAGTAAAGGTTACTATGGGAGGAGATCACAGACTGCTGGAGGAGTTTTGGTTGAGCTGGTAGAGTTTACAGAACTGTAGGCAAAAAAAAAACCACGTCCTTTTATTTCACGTGTCAAAGGTCCTTATGAGGCAGGGTTCTTACACATGTCTCAGTATTTAAAGGATCCATTATAGCAGATAAACAATGGTGGATCAGATAACCAACGTTGCTGCAAGATCCCGATACAAAGCGGTCTCAATACTGGGAATGATAAGAGGATTTCCGACCAAAGTGTGTCAGACATTTCAAATTTGTTTTCAGATTTTTCCAGACCTTTTCCAGCCTCATGCATAGGAACCCTGCACATGAACACACAGACAACACGGTTTGTAGTGAAACGATGCAAAGGTAAATAAATGTTGTGTAGTTGCAGACAGTGAGGTAATACTACTTGAGGTCCGGCGTTCAGGGATCCAGTTGTGTTAAAAGACAGTTAATCAGTTTGCGACATTTTTTGTAGTTTGACAGAACAGTTGTTTGCTGTGTCACACAGTTACGCTCCTGAGGAACAATCCTCCTCAGGATAAGAAACACACATTAAAAAGCACCAAATGACCCAACGGGAGTCACTTTAATTAAGAATTTCATTATCAAAATGCTCAAAAAACCTCCCTGTGTGAAACCTGAAATTTACGAGTTCTTAAAAACACTCGGAAATGTGTGTGTAGTTGAGAAGTCAACTATATTGAACACTGGCTATCCTGCAGAAACAAAATCCAAGTTGTGAATCGATTCTAAACAATATCTGAAGCTCCGACTGGCAGTGAGAAGAAACTGAAAAATAAAGTCCTTTAAACTCATCATGTGATGCGAGTAATCTACTCATGTGTATCAAACCAGACCGTCTGTGATACTTCACACTCACTTTTCGCCCTCACCTTCTAAACCTTAATAGAGGAGTGCAGGAATGAGTCCTAAAGCCCAGAAATGAGTTAGCATGTTAGCACTTCCAGTCAGCTCGAACTGTGTTTGTTGTCATTGATCTGAAATAAGTCTGTGGTAAACACAAGCTAAAGATACAGCATAAAATACCTCACTGGTGAATTTACAAACAAAGGTTGCTCACAAAAAGGTGTCTAAATGAGACGAATAAGCGTTAGCCGCCTTTAGCTTAGCGGTGGTCGACGTGGAGCCATGTGACCATGCTGATGTTCCTCTGTAGCCCAACGTTAGCCACCTTTAGCTTAGAGGTGGTGGCGTGGAGTTATTTGACCGTGATGTAGTTCCTTTATAGCGTTAGCGTTCTACTTCTGCCGACTGCACTTATTCTTTAACAACTATTAAGTGGTGTTAATATGTGGCGGTTATCCTGCTGAACAAAACATGTGAGTATCATAAACGTTTGTTTGCCACAGATATTATTTCCTGCAGTATTCCAAAAACACCAATGGAAAAACCCCATTGGTTCTTGTCGAGGGAACCAGGAAGATGCTAACCTGGGTCAGAACCTGCGCCAATCTATTCACCTCCTGTGGGCGGAGGAATGTCCATATTTTACTCCAGAATTTGAATTCGGGGGGGGGGGGAGATGCTCTACTCAGCTGCAAGACAAGTGAGACTGCTATGCAAATTGCAAGTCCAAATTAAATGGAGATCTGACAGAAAAATGTAGCAGAATGAGATGCATGTTATAAAGGGTGCAAACATCTGCTGCTCGCTCCTCAAACAAAAGCGGTAAACATGTGGGTGTGTCACTATGAGACTGCAGAGACAGATATTAAAGCCTGCTTTTTGAAATGATTTCCGCCTGAATATTGTATGCTTTATGTCCTGCAGGCTTTTCTGTTTGTTAGTGTAGTGATATTGTTAAACATGTATTGGTCGATAATGACGTTGAAACAACCAAAAGAAAGAAGACGGTGGATGGCCGGTGAGATGAGGGGAAGCGTTCTTCCTAAAGTAATGCTGTGAGATCAATGTAACATACACACACATGGCAGAGGATCTGATATATCTGTTTTGTGTTGTCTTTCTCGGACAACATAGAGAAGCTTCTATATACTTTGATACTGATAGTGAGTCTGTCTTTAAAAATCCTAATTTATCGCCCCCGACATATAGATAGTACGGTGGCTAACGGGTGCTAACGCGCTACAACAAACATTTCCATTAGGACAGACGTGCTGCAGTTTGTAAAGCAATGCAAATATAGAAACACCAACTTGACAACAAATGTGCATAATTTACTTAAATGCTTCTTAAAAAAAAGTTGCAAGAAGCTTCAAAACCCAACAGAAACCAGGGGACACTAAAAAGGGACGCACACAGCTGGGACCGGAGCACTTGGTGGCGTTTTATAAAACTGGCCAACTGTCTCACAGCTGTACGTGTTTTATCAGTATAATTGAAATGAATAGGTTAGCTACATTAGCTAGCTAGCTTACAGCAGATCGACAATGATATCGGTAGGAACCATGTCATCATATCATTAAATAAGACGGTAAAATGTGTATTTAGCTTAGGTACCAGTGACCTTGACAGTTGGCCAACTTTATAATCCCAGAACGTCAACACCTGTCCCAGCTGTGTGCGTCACGTTTTAGTGTCCCCGTTTCCATTGTGTTTTGAGCTTCGTGCAGTTTAGTAAACGCCGCACATGTTTCGTCAGGTTGGGGAAGATGTTTCTTCATGTAGACTAGTGTTTTTATATTTGCATCATTTCTGAAAGTGAAGCGCGTTTCTACTAATGGACGCGCTTTGTGCCGTTAGCACGTTAGCACCCGTTAGCCACCGTAAGATAGCACTTCTGGGATCCACTCTGTTTTCTTCTAACAGTCTAAAGTCTCTCTTACTCTCTTCAGTCTCTCTTTCTCTGTAATGACATTTTATGTACAATATTGGTATATAGAACATAAATTACTACACAATTTTTTAAAGCCTATTCACAATTGACAATCATCAAGAACCCAAAAGCAAAAATTAGACAAAGCCGACGAAATGAGAAAAAAAAAAAAAAAAATCAGAGACAATTTACTTGAAACAGCCTGGTATATAACTCTTTCCATAATCTTTCTGTGCTCCCAAGATGTGTCGAGTGTATTGTTGAAGAAAGAAAGACAAAAAAAACACCTTTTTATATAAAAAAAAGACCCGTCCTCCTCCCGTCTCAGTCTCAGGAGGATGAAATCTGCATGGAGCTCAAAAAAGACGGTGATTCCCCCGACATCTTGTTTGCGTGTAAACAGAGCACCAGTAGTGTCTTGGTTCCATGTGTCTCTTCTGTACAAAAGTATAAATATATGCTTTACTCTCCATTTTGTTCACATATCTAGGATGTAGCGGACAAGAAAACAGGTTGTTTTAGTTCCTAAAAACACACCAGTGTTGCAGTATCTGTGCTGGAGGTTGCCAGTTTTTTTTTTTTGTAGTCGCCCCCACCACCCCCCACCCTATGCCCTTTAAATCCCGATTAGCTGGCTCGTGTTGACTTTTACCGTCGGGTGTTTGCTTGGTGTTGGATGATCGTCTTTGCATAAATTAAAAAGGTTTTCGGCACAGTCCGCGACCACCGGGATAGAAAAGACAAAACAACCGTTGTGTCCGTGTTGGCTACAGCAGATCCATCTTGGGTCTGTAATGGAGCAGGAGGGGGGATTTCTGCAGGGGGGGGAGAGACACAAACACAACCTCAGTGAGAGCTGTTTCAGATAAAACGCTTTATAGATTCTTCTCTAAACGCCTCCAACAAACAGCAGTTTATCAGTCGTATCAAAGCACGCCACGCTGGTCGGGCTCTGTGTTGCTGCTCTTGCTCAATATCTTGAGGGGTTTTTTTAAGCAAAAACCAGACACTTAAAGATATCCCCTTGGATTTTGAGCTAGACAAAACATCACATCATAAATAATGATCCAACTCTCAAGTTCTTGGATCTTCTTTGAAAAGATTTGGGAGAAAACGTGATTTATGAATACTGATTTCAAAGTTTTGGAAATGCCTTTAAACCAAAATACAAATACATGTTCTTAATATATAGACCCTTCACCTCACGTGTCCCTGAAGCACGACTTACCTTAAATCTCCATCTTGTCACAACAACAAATTTCAAAGTGTGGTCCTTTCCCAAAATTTCCTCGTTGCATAAAATGTCCAGCTGGGAAAAGACGGGAAAAAAGGGAAATGATCAAACTATTTGTGAGTGGTTACAACAAGACCAAACTATGCCTAACTCTGGGGGGAGGCCTCTGTAGTAAAACTTCCAGACTTGCAGTCGAAGCTTTTTCTGACAGGGATCAGGCCCCGGGCTCCTGAGCAGCAGCAGTCAGGCTTTTTTGGAGAACAGAGAAATTCAATAGTGAACACGACGCTACTGCTGCTGCCCCCCCCCCCCCACGAGGAAAACATTGATATTCTGCCCATCAATAATGTGGGCGAGCCAACACTGCCACAGCGCCACTTGTTGGCTCTGCCTGCAGGAACCGCAGCCGGGCTTTATCAGCACCAACAGAGCGGGGGAAACGGTCCAGGTCTGAGATCAGGAAGGGACGAAAATAATCCGGAGGACGAGCGGAGATTTCACCTTCAAAGTCAACTAATTTGTGTCAAAATGAAATACATTGAGGGAACACATCTAGGGATGCAGCCTCTTAGTCAACCTGTTATGTAATTGGATTATTTTTGATCAATAAATGTGTCTTTTTATGACTTATTTTCAAGACATCTTTGAGCACATTTTTGATATACACAAGACTGGAAGTGTCTCTTTTGGAGGATTCTTTGTGGCCCTTGAAAACTACAATATGTTATATTTTTGGGGCACTCCCTTATTTCAGCATCGTATATGTCCATATCTGCTGGTTTTGTCTTCTGTAAAGATCTTCACGTTATGACTGTTGTTTTTTTTTAAAGCAGCTAGATGAATAACTTGGGCTTTAAGAAATTACAAGGTGCATTTTTTCAGTGGTTTCTTACACTTTATATTTATTATCCTCATTTATATAAATATTATTTATACAAATTATAATTTTGTATTTATTTATAATTATTAGAGCTTTTTTATTATTTATTTATTTCATGTAAAAAAATTAAGATGTTTTCAGATCTCAGGAATGTCTTTTTAACTTGTTTTTTAGGTAAATTTGTTCCAATCGTCCATTGTGATTGGTCACCTGCTTAGTGATGTCACGTACAACGTGTTGGAGCTAGCCAATAGGAGCATGAGTGTTACATAGTGATGTCAGTATGTTCCTGAAGTAAACAAAGGAGTCCAATGGAGTTAAACTCTCTGAAGGCAGCAAGGATTTTAGCCTCTGCAGACCATTTACATGCACTAAAACGTATATAACACACAACAGGAAAGGGAAAACGCCCAAAAAGCAGAACAGGGCCTCTTTAAGGGTTTGATGGGTCCGGTGTTCCTCCTCTTCATTCATGCTTCACTTCCTGCAGACGTTTAGCTGTGTGACAGGAGGACAGCGGTGGCCTCACAAACACGGGGAATGATAAATAGTTTTCTGTTCTCTGACAAAGCACGGCGCTGTAAAGCTCGACTCGCTGCTGAAAACAACAACAGCTTTTTATAGAGAATAAACGGGACAACAATAGCTGGTGGGGGGGGGCGGGGAGGCCGACGATATGATGGAGGCTACCCACTCATCTCTGTGACAGCCGGGGAGAAACAGACAGGAAATAAAAAATAGACGACACGGAGGCGTTTAGGATAATTATTCACGGCATCTAAAAACCTATCTGTCAAATTATCGCCCACTCGTCCCCCTGCTGCCATGGAAGAGGCGATAAAAACAGAAATTACCACATTTAGATATCATAAGCGCTCATTTCCTGCTGGATATAACAAACACACAAAGGGCCGTGAGCGAGTCAGCGCTGAAAGTATAATTAACTGACCTTTGTGTGATTTCCTTCTGATTAGCTGAACCTAACGCCCAGCTGGTGACCCAAACAAGCCTCAATGAAACAGTAAGAATTAAAACGATTTGTTGTAAAATGTTAAATGAAAGAGATTCAAATAGCGTTGTTTTTTAAGCACAGCAATTAAGAAAATATATCCTTTCCTGCACACGTTAATACAATTAAAACTCATTATGTTCACTCTCAGTCCAAGCTTAGATCTTAAGACTAAAGATACATCAGAATTGGAGTTAATTGATATCTAAGCACTTTTAACTGATGTTTATTTTGCTGACAAAAATAAAATAAAACATTTCAAAAAAGAAAGACATTTTTTCATATATTAACATTTGTTTTATTTGGGGTTTTTTTGGCCGTATAATTTCCCAAAAATAATGAAAATAAAAGAATAATTGTCATATATTTTCTTTGCATTGAGACCTATTTAAGGATTTACTTGAAGGTCAAGGTAAAGGAACATTTAACTGGTGCCACTTATTAGTTTAAAGGTCATTAACATGCAGAGAACTGTAATTTATCAGGAAAAAAACAAACATTTTCTCCCATATTTGTGTCTTTTTCCTGTGATTTTTGTGGTTAAACAGTCACTAAAGCTATAATAAGCAACGACTTCGTGTCTCTTGTGTGTGGTTTTGTGTACCTCATTAAACGATGTCAGGTTGAGCTTTTTGGCGATGAACTTCTTGAGGTGCAGGACGGTCGCTTGTGCCGAGCAGCGGATCCACTTCCTCTTCAGACCTCGCAGTTTGCTGCTGTTGCACTCCAAGCAGATGCTGACCTGAGGGGGAGACACGAGCAGAGAGACACGCTGAGCATAACCCCGAGACCAAAAACACCACAGGGGAGTCAGTGAGAGGCAGGGAACATCCAGAAGACCGTTTACTATATATCAATACTTTACTCTTTGCCTGTGTAGTATTAAAGATCACCGACTGCAGTTGAATATTTCCATCAATTTCATATTTTTGTTTTAGGATATTTGCAGCTTTACACTAGCTTAGCTGTAGATCTTCAGCCTGTTTGACTGAAAATAACTGAAGTAGAGCTAAACATGAGAGATGGTTAGTACATTTCAATGTTAGAAAAGATGAAAAGATGATCAATAGATGCTTCAGTCAATAGGTCCAGCAGTGGCTCAGTCAGTAGGGGCTTGGACTGGGAATCAAATGGTCACCGGTTCAAGTCCCCGAACAGACTTGAAATATGGAAAGTGGACTGCTACTTGGAGAGGTCCCAGTTCACGTCCTAGGCCCTGCTGTGGTGCCCTTGAGCAAGGCACCGGACACTTCCAATCCCCCCTCCCCATTGCTCCCCGGGCGCTGCACGATAGCTGCCCACTGCTCTAGTCCAGCAGTGGCTCAGTCAGTAGGGGCTTGGACTGGGAATCGTAGGGTCGCCGGTTCAAGTCCCCAAACAGACATGAAATATGGAAAGTGGACTGCTACTTGGAGAGGTCCCAGTTCACCTCCTAGGCCCTGCTGTGGTGCCCTTGAGCAAGGCACCGGACACCTCCAATCCCCCCCTCCCCATTGCTCCCCGGGCGCTGCACAATAGCTTTTTTGACGTTATCGCTCAAACACAAAACATCCTCTAACTAAATTGAAATAAAGTTTTTTATACATAAAATCAAATTGCATTATTAAATATAACTCATCTCACCGTGTGAGAGCAGACAAATGTTGGCTTAACATCAGACAATCTTAAATATTTTGATAGATAAAGAGAATCTTTTCTTTTGGGAAAAAAATATTTCTGGACTTTAAAGCTATGGATTTAATGGGATAATTGGAAACAACCGTACGCAGAGACCCCCGGAAACTACTTATAAATACTGGTCTCTATGTTAAGTATATCTAGGATTGAACATTCTTTAAATTAAGAGTAGTGACTCACTCAAAAATGGTTTACATTGCGAACAAAATCATCATTTATGACGTTATTGTCCTTACACAAAACTAAAGACACTTAAAAATGAATTGAACTTATTAAATGAGTTTGTCTTTTTTTATAAAATCAACTTTTATTCCTAAATAATATTAATAACCCGTCAGTGCTTGAATCCCAATTGTGTGCAGCAGTCAGAAAAACAAAGAAATGTTGAAGTTATTTCAGATTTGAACAGGATAAACGCAAACAAATCTGGATTAACGGCAAATATTTTGGTAGATAAAGACTTGTGGTGAATTCAGGATAATAATGTATGTATACCTGATTTTAAAAAAGACTTTTAAAGCTATGGTTTTTGGGGAAACATTTGAAAAAAACGTTTGGATTAAGCTTCACACACTAGTCCACTGTCAAGGAGAGCTGCTCATTACCTCTTAACTTCATTAAAGCAGAGTGAGTTATTATTAAAGCTTAAAACAGCTGGTTAATTCAGCCGGAGAGTCCCGCTGGTCCCCCTGAAGCAGCATTTGTCTCTTTGTGTTTTGCTTTTTGTCTTCTTTCATGCGACCGAGCTTCACTGCTTTCCTCTGGGTTTTGGCAGAGGATGGTTGCAGGAGTCAGAAAGCATTACTGCCTCTGAGCTGCTGCCCACACACACCAGGAGGAGAACACACACACACACTTTGTATGTCTTTATTCAGTCACACACTCTCTC
Organism: Eleginops maclovinus; assembly: GCF_036324505.1. Taxonomy (NCBI): domain Eukaryota; kingdom Metazoa; phylum Chordata; class Actinopteri; order Perciformes; family Eleginopidae; genus Eleginops; species Eleginops maclovinus. Next base: position 3,424,696 of record NC_086371.1, read on the forward strand.
TGTGGAGACGGTAGAGCTAACATGCTCTCCGCTCACATCTCAAATAAACTCTGTAAGCAAAGAGCAGCGCGGCAATCTCTCCGGTGGCCTTCAAGGAGGCTGGTAATGTGAAATAGATGTGGTTTCATTACATTACATTAGTGACGTCTTCACACACGCACAGCACACACACACACACACACACACACAGAGATGATGCAATATGGAGGCCTATCAAGGAAACATCACATGTGCCTTTGTGGTGTCACGCAGAGAAAGAGAAGCACTTCTTCACGTCTCATTACAGAGGCATGAAGGCTGGGAGAGGCATGAGGCAATATGCAGACTAAAGTGTGTGTGTGTGTGTGTGTGTGTGTGTGTGTGTCAAATCGGGCTTTGAGGAATCGAGGATGGATACATAATTTAGAGGAGAGCTGCAATCTCACGTGTATCCAAAGTGGGGTCTTTAAGCACAAAATATCTGGATTCAATTCAGTTTACACCGGTTTTTTTTCATCACTTGGAGTTCTTTAGAGGTTCATAGATCCGGAGAGTGACCCTGATATGATGGGTGATGATCTCTTTACGTGAGAGAAAACATTCACAGGTAGATGACAGTACTGATTTTTGATATCCTAACTCAAGGAACTTTGGGAGTTTAGCCTTTACAGACCATTTACATGCACACAAACTAGTATAACACACAACAGGAAAGACAACCCTCTAAATAGGGCCTCTTTAAGTGTGTTTTGATGAACATCGGTATCATATTTATTGATTATCTATGCAATTACCCAAGATAATCAGAACAAGGCATTATTATATCGTCCCATGCCTTGTCCTGAGACAATAACGACCTCTGAAAGCCGTTTACGTCATGCTTCATGATAACGTAGGGTCTCTCTGATTGATTGTGACTCCACTGTTTCTCTTTTTGTTGTTTATACAGTGCATCACTGCTTTATCAGTTTTCTCTGGCACTGCTTCTCGCCCCAAGGTTAAACACTGAAAGGTCGTCCAGGAGTCAGCGGGGGATTGTTCTGGAGGTCGGCCAGGCGTACCGGTAGCCTTGATGTGCAGCAGGAGGGACTCTGGGACTACTTTCTCTCTCATCTTCATTTGATGGATGATTATTTTGGACCAACTGAAACCATCCTTCTTAATGGAGCATTTCCTCAAGCTCAAAAGACACACTTCTTCCCCAAAAAATAAGACACTGCAACACTAGTTTGGAGATAAAAATGTCAAATGTGAGGAATATGCAGCTGCAAACTATAGAGGCATCTAAAGATATTCCTCCCCTGGTTCCTAGGTGTAGGTTTATATATACGATCCTCTAAACTGATCTGCAAACCCGTATTTTCTTAGACAGACCTTAAAATGAACAACCAAATGTGAGGAGAACAGTGTTTGGTAATCACTTAAAGGGGTCCTTCTATGCTCTTTGGAGTTTCCCCTCTCCTGTAGTGTGTTGTATAGGTTCCTGTGCATGCAAATGGTCTTTAAAGGCTAGAAATAGAAGGGCCCCTTTAAGAATGTCCTTATCTCCATCTTACTGTATCGTGTCCTTTCCCCTCATCCTCCTCTCATATCAGCATCCTCATACTCATCTTTATTCCTCTAACTTTTTAATCCCACCCCATTACCCTGCACCTCCTCTCTCTCAGTCCTCTTACATTCCTCCTCCTCCTCCTCCTCCTCCTCTCGGTGACATTTGACATGCTTGCATTCAGCTCACACAGTCTGCAGCATTACTTATTCTGAACACATTCTGCACCGCTGCAGAATATCCGAAAGGTCGAGATCTCTACCCTCTTTGGGGCGACCCGCTCCCCCCACAGCTGCCGGATCGGAGGCTTGTTTTTTAAATCTGCATGTTGGGTTTCTGTCCTCACAACAACGACTAAAACCAATCTCCTTCAGCATGTAACAACGCAGCCAAGACGTTTAGTGTCTCCGTCTGGCACAATGACTCGCCGCGCATTATTGATATCATGTCTCAGGGTTTGCGAAGGAGCCAGAATACAAATGAATTTCCATTTTGTGTGGCGGAGCCGTACGAATCAAACACACAAAAGACTCCAGTAATTGTAAAAGCGCCCGGTGTCTCGCATAGGGGGCCACTTTTATAAGAAGGCATTAATTGATGTGCAGGCTTTTAAAAAAAGGCAATTGTTCCCACAATTATCAGCATCAGTGTTTTTGTCCTGCGGTGCTTTTGTTCCTGACAGACTGCTTTGTAACCCGCAATTATAACATCCAATTTGCTTCGTCTAATCTGGGCTAAAACACAAACTCACTGCCTGCTTTTATTAATAAATGGTCTATTGTTTGAGGGCTGGTACAAAAGCCTATAAAAACAACATGCTTCCACTTCCTTCTTGTTTTATCCAACCACGCAGATGTTTTTGGTTTCATAAATGTACATTTTTAGATATTGAAATCTGATACTTCTGTCTTTTTACCGTTTAAATTGTGTTTTTCTTCGTGTAAAACATACTATATGTTTTAGTTTGTTAAGGAAATTACAATTACAGGAGACACAGAAGCATCCTGATTAAGATCTATGAACCTTTTCACCAATTATATTATATTACAGTGCAGAAATATTCAATTAAAAAGGTAACATTTTAGTTGGAAACTCCTTCTAATTAGTCCCATAAAAGTGTTTTTATGTTAAAAATAAAGCATTGCATGGCAGAGGATGCAGCGCAGGATCCTTAAGTGGACTTTATTAAATATATATATTGGATATATTCGAGTAAACAGAAAGATAGGTGGTGTTATCTGTAATCCTTTATGTTTTATTATCTGTACTGTGGGTGGAGATGGTGGTTTGGAGGTTTTAAAAAATGACTTAAATTATTCGGGTACAAATATTAGCTCTCTGAACTCTGAGCACTCTGTCATTGTCAACCAGTTATATTAATTTAGGCAAAAGTTCAGCATGTTTCAACTTTATGCAACTTTATGAACAATTTTCTTCGAATTTAGGCAAAACAAGCCTCTAAGGAAGTCCAAAAGTCACTTTGTAAGAGAGGAAATGAGAAGCCAAGATCTCTGAGGATCAGCAGGTGAGGGCGTACCTGCTCGTCGCTCCGGTGATAGTCGTTGTCCTCCTCTGGTTTCTCCTCTCCCGGCTCCTTGTGGACCGTCTCCTCTGTTTTTGTGTCTCCTGCGCAGAAAGGGAGGAAGAGCGTTCAGCTGCCATGTTGTCAATTATAAACACCAATTAATATTTGCTCCTCTTAGAAGGACAGAGTGAGAAATCAACATCCACACGCACATATTAAAGCAGAAACGGATCACACACGTCTTAAATGTTGAGGTCAGTCCTGTGATGGATCAGTGTGTTCCTCTCATTAACGATAGTCACCAGCGTTGAGCTTAATGGACGTCCACAGTGTTTTAGAAAACAGGACTCGTTGGCAGTATTTTATCAGCCTGTGCTCTTCGGAGCATTAAAACCTCTCCTGCAGAGATCCATTTATAAAGTAATTACATGTCCGAGGGTGTCAAAGCGTCCTTTATGCGGCTTATCCGCCGTCTGAGCACGACTCGAATACAACTTCTAACCAGGAAAGAAACCTGGTCGTTCTCCGTGCTGATTCACCTACATGAGGTATGGCCGAGCTCTACCTTAATTCAGCTCCTCTTGTTTGCATGTTGTTGCTTTTTACTAAGAAAATGTTTTTTCCTCCAACAAAGAAGGAGGAGATCTCTCACACTGAGCAAAATCAGTTCAGGGTGATGCAAGAAAGTAAGGTGTTTATTAAAACATCACACACATGCCTTAGGATGGATTAAAGGAGCCAGTTTGAAGCAGCACACCTCAAATCTATGTGAAAACCATGAGGTAATAAGTGTTAGTTTGCCAGAGAACGATATGATTTAAATATGACACTGTAATATATATTTCCTACATGTGTTCCGTACTCTGAATAGGATCCCTTTTTTGTCTTATAGGTCAGATTTCTGTAGTCTTTTAGAAATAGTTTAAGCTCTTCTCATGCTGAATGACTTATGTTAAGGAACTAATCCAAACCCAAGACTTCAAAACATAATATGTAAGTGGAGCAAAGAGGAATATTTATTTAAATGGCACTTTTTGCAAAGTTCTATTTAAAAATATAGACCTTATTTCTGTAAATGTACTTAATCTCCACTCTAGCTCCTTTAACAATCCTTGGAAACATTTAACATGGTATTTCAATTTTTAAGAATTAAGAAAAGCTCAGTAAATAATCAGCAAATCAAATACAAGCAAGATTGTCTGGTTTGCACAGACACCTGATTCGTAGTGACAGTACCTCACATGTCTTATGTTTCATGACTATATTTGAACCCGTTATCATTATAAAAGTTATGTACATCATTGTAACCAAAGTTCATATCAACTGTCCACTATGGTAAACCTGGATCTGTGTGCACAAGAAAGAAGTCACATGAAAGACTGTGCCAGCGCTGGTAAAAGTGAATCCGAAGTGAGTATAAGAGTATTGGGTAAGGAATTCACTGTGGCTAATTTAGGGGTAATGATCTAGACCATACAAGTCCAATTTGCTTGACACCACACTGGCACGAAGGTATGCTCTGTAACCTTTAAAAGACACAAGAATTGGTGATCAAGGATTTAGAGGAAAACATGGGGGTGTGATGTGGTAGAGTGTGGATAGTGTGAAATGGATTGCGTCTCCCTCTGTACCATTTCCACGCGGCAAGGTACTGAGAGATGAGAGCAGGTTCTGAGGCCGCTGCATCTGTCTCCAGAGCCCTCCTGAATTGCTAAGATTTGGATTACTCCACCCAAAAAGCTGGAGAATTCATTGGGTCAAAAACAGATAGAACTTTGTGTGGTGTGTGTTGTGTGTGTTTGGAAGAAACTGAATGCCGAGTCTGGGACACAGGATGTACTTACAACCTGACTCTTGGAACAAAGGGTGGAAATGAGATGTGGAAGCGAGCAGACCAGGGATTGAAAGGAGAAGCGACATGAGTGGGGGATATATGTAAGAGAAAAGATCTGCTTTATCACAGCACCCCTCCATTGCCATAAGGTCAAGAAGCACATTGAGAATGAGTGTAGAGAGCGAGATTCTGGGTAGAGACAAACAAACACTGCCAGGGCAACGAAGGAGTGGCTTGTAAGAAGCATTTCAAGGCCTGGAGTGGCCTAGAGTTCCAGATCTCAACCCCATAGAAAATCTTTGGAGGATTGAAAGTCCGTGTTGCCCAGCGACAGCCCAAACATCACTGCTTTAGAGAGATCTGCATGGAGGAATGGGCCAAAATACCAGCAACAGTGTGTGAAAACCTTGTGAAGACTTACAGAAAACGTTTGACCTCTGTCATTGCCAACAAAGGGTATATAACAAAGTATTGAGATGAACTTTTGTTATTGACCAAATACTTATTTTCCACAATCATTTGAAATAAATCCTTTAAAAATCCTACAATGTGATTTTCTGGATTTTTTTTTCTCATGTTGTCTCTCATAGTTGAGGTATACCTATGATAAAAAATTACAGGCCTCTCTCATCTTTTTAAATGGGAGAACTTGCACAATTGGTGGCTGACTAAATACTTTTTTGCCCCACTGTATATTGTAAGTGTATGACTTATGAGAGAGTATTCAATCATTTTATTTTAATTTGTGTCCTTTTTTTGTCAAACTATTTAGAATATCAACCTTTTTTCCTGGTAAATGTACTTTAATCTCACTCCTGCCTCCTTTACTTTTCTCTTTGTTGAACATTTAATGGCCCTTATTTGCCAATTTTCAACGGACCTTAAAGAAAGCTCATTTTAACGTCTGTGTTTGCACAGACACCTGATGTAGTACAGTAACCTCATCATGTCTGTATGTGTTTCATGACTATATTTGACCCTTTATCCATTAATCAATTAAGTTTTTGGTACATCATTGTAACCATAAGTCTAAGTCTATGCTGTCTCACTCCCTGTCACACCTGGATTCTTGTGTGCACATTTAGATAGAAGTTGTGAAGAAGAAAGCTGTGTGCAGCAGCTGGTAGAAAGTTGTCCACGACAGGTGAACTTATAAAAGATATTGTTATGGATTTTCCTGTTGGCTGTAATATTAGGGCGGTATTGATTCCTTTAGACTCAGTTATCACAGTCAAAATTGTGGGACTGTGACACCACTACTGCACGGATAGGTATTGCTTTTCTGTAACCTTTTCTAAAAACAAAGAAATTGGGTCTATTTCTCCTGGATTCAGAGGTAATAACATTGTGTGTGTGTGTGTGTGTGTGTGTGTGTGTGTGTGTGTGTGTGTGTGTGTGTGTGTGTGTGTGTGTGTGTGTGTGTGTGTGTGTGAGAGAATGGGATTGCGTTCCCTCCCCTCTGTGACCATTTTCCATCGCGGCTAAGTGTCCACACTGCACTGAGTATTAGAGGAGAGGTCTGGGCTCGCTCGGGTGTCTCCAGAGTCCGCCTCGCTGATTGCTTATCAACAGATCTGGCTCTTATTGTCACGTCTCACCTTCAAACAAACGCTGGAGTATCTCTGCGAGTCTAAACACAGATGAAGAACGTGTGTGTGTGTGTGTGTGTGTGTGTTTGTTTGAAGAAACTGCATAATTGCTCGAGTCTGGGGGACACAGCGTTATGTCTCTTACAACGGTTCTGACTCATTTGGGATCTATCAAAGGCGTTCGCGATGACGATGTGAAGCGAGGCAGCTCTGGGATTGAAACGGAGCAAGGCGCTGTGTGTGGGAGGTTGTATTGTCATTAAAGAGAAAAGTGCACTCTGCTGTCTCATCACAGCACCGCGTCCTTCCATTTGCCTGCATTAAGTGCTCAAGAAAGCAGACAATTTAGAGAAATGAGTCTGTAGGAGAGCGAGACTTTCTTGTTGGGGAAAAACACCTGTTGTGTGTGCACTTAACAGTGGAATGAATGGAGTTTCCTTGTCAAAATAAGATCAGACTTGCAGTGTTACGGAAGCAATGCCTAACCCGAACCCTGTTTTATAAGCATTCATTACACTGCGTTTACGATTGGTCCATTTGGACCTTTCAGAGGTCTTTTATTTGTCAAATTATTTTTATTTAAAATGATTTTGTAATCTTTTTTTTTTATTGTTATTTTTTTTAATACTTTTTATTTACTTTTTTAATGTATTATTCTTTATTTTATTATTATATTGTTTTATTCTTTACTTCTAGTTTATCCTAGTTTTGCTTATTGAGACCCACCCCATCCACCCTGAATTCACTCAACTGGACTTTTATTTTTCGCTAAGGGACCGTTGCTAAGGAGAACAGACCGTTGCTAGGGAGGATCAAGCAGACAATTTGCAGTCAAATCCATGTGCAGAAAGAAGTCTGGTCCATGTAACCCTCCACCTAACCCAATTTATATGAAGATTTTGTCTGCAATAGACTTAAACTATTTGGACTTTCGCACAATTTCATGTATTTGATTATTTATTTTAATATACGTTGAATTGTTGTCGGTGATCTTCATTGCCAAAACTACACTGTAACTATTGGAAAAATGACAAATGAGGCTTTTGAATCTTTAAACCTTTGAAAGAGACAGCGCATCAACGAGGAGGAAGGCAAAGATGACGATGTAAAGAGTGTGATGTTATCTTTAGATCTATTTAAGGCTAGAGACGTTATTTGTTTGTATTTCAGAACACTGATGGAAACCATGGTGACATGCAATCCCTGCTTCTCAACCTGACTTACAGCGGCGAGGCACAGGAAGCCGGAGAGCAGTTCTACTTCCATTTGAGCCTTAATTACGAAAATCAGAGAGGGGGGATTAAGTGAGCGATTAGGCCTGCCGGTGTGACGGGCCTCTGGGCGCACATTTACAGACAGCAGCTGGAAGTGAGTCGCAACCCAGAAGCTGTCGTGCACAACCAGGAAGCCGGGGACTTGTTGTGATTGGCTAAGTGCCTCCCTCTCCACTGCCTAATGGAGTCTGCTGTGCTTCTTATGTTTATGATGTGGGGGCTTCAGTGTTTATATAGTGCAGGGACAGGAACTGGAAGATCCCAATGCAGATATGGACACAGTTTCCAGAAATTGGAGCAATTTTGGTGAATAGATGTAAAAATAGGCCGTTTTTAGCAAATAGACAGAAGTGTTTTGCAGCCTGTTGCTTCCCATCCGGTTTCATAATGGCCTATAGTCTTATATCTGGCGTGAAGACCTGGTATTTTATCGTAGACTTGAGACTCTTAGTGGCTCTGTTCATCGCTCGTACAAGAAATGGTGTTTCCTTTATTTTATGGTATGGGTCAGCACAGTTGCTTATGGCTCTAATTGACTCCCGACCCCTAAGGAAAAGCCAAAATGTGGTTTGTGGTATATTTTGAAGAAACGTCTGGACTCGGGTTAATGCTCTTTAAACATGAACTTGGGTTACAGACTTCAGAGCAAAGTAAATGTGCTTTTTCAACAGATTCCAATGATCAACACAGGTTTATATCCATTAAGACCTATACATAAATGAAAAACCCCAATAACCCTTTACTATAGAGAATTAACCCCACTTTAATGTGCCCACACTCAAATATAATGAGTACACATAATTGTGCATAATGCAAGTGTTTTACGTTTATCTCAGGCAAGTTCTAACGTGTTCATCTTCACCCTTTAGTGGATGCATTCCCTTTGCTTGTTGATCAGCTCAGTCCCCCTGATATTTGCAGAACTCATAATAAAAGGCAAACGACACCTTTTCTCCCGCTGTGGTTATGAACTACCTGAAGGTCAGCAGGAAATAATAGATCAAGCCGCTCTGACAGCAGATACTGGATTCACTTTTACATATTCAGACAGATCGTCGTGCTGGAGGCGAACACATCGGATCGTACCGTTGCGTTGATCTAGATGCGTCTTCATGTTGCAGAGGTCTCCTTTAATGTCTCCCGGCACCTCCATCCCCAACTTCTGATAAAAGTCCCGCTGCTTCTTTATCTCCGCTGCAGGAAGTAGGGAGGACGAGAGTATAAAAATGAGAGAGGTCAACAACTTTTAAAGTGGAGTTTTAAGGCTTTCAGTTGCATGTTTGTGTGTTGCATCTTAATAAACAACACATAAAGGACACTCACCCTCTTGAAGTCCCGGTACCAATTTGTAGACAATGTCTTGCATTGTTCTGTCATGGCTAGAAGAAAAAGAAAAGGGGTTAGTTACCTAAAAAATGACATTTTAGGCCAAGAATCGTGTGCATATTGAAGACAAACCACACGTGTTCAGCGGTGGTTTGGCCTTACTTTATCTGCATGTATACCAATATAAACCGAGAGTACGAATTAAAGAAAAAGTTGAATATGTGTTCCGGAGGTTTGACACCAAAACAAATAGAGAAAGACGATACAAAAACAAAAACAAACCTTGCATAATCCTCATTTGAGCGTAGACGTGCAGCTTTAATGAATGGCTATCATTAGTTTTAGTTTTAAAATAGAAATAAAACCAAAATCAGATAAGATGTACCGTGTTACAGCAGCAGACCCTAACCCTTATCCTATTTTAGAAGCATTTATTACATTGCCATTCTGATTGGTCAATTTGGACTTCTCCGAGGTCTTTTATAAAAGAGTATTTGTATTTATTTTATTTTATTTATCCATTTTATTTTACTTGTATTTGTTTTTTAACATTTTTTGTGTATCTGATTTTTATTTATTCTTTACTTTTTTATTATTATTATTATTATTATTATTATTATTATTATTATTATTATTATTATTATATTCATTATTATTATTATTATTATTATTATATTCATTATTATTATTATTATTATTATTATTATTATTATTATTATTATTATTTTATTCTTTACTTCCAGTTAATCCTAGTTTTAAAATATCATGCATGCTATCAATACTTAAAAAGGACAATGAATGATACTCCTATAAACTGAGAGTGAAAACTGACGTACACCTTAGCAAAAGACACCTGGCCAAAGCAGCAGCCATATTTAACAAAAACAGCCGTCCAATCAGAGTCACTGTAAGGTCTCCAAAACACAGAGGAACAGTGACCCCTGCTGGAAACCTCTGGAGGTTTAACACTTATTGAGAGTGTGCAAATGTGACAGAATAAATGTTCACATCAAGATAAACCTGTTAAAGTTATCATTTGAACACCATTCTCCTAAAACAGCATTAATCTAGCGGTTTGATTATAGTGGAGACCACAGTCCAACTGGTTTGTGCTTTTATTTGCCGCTGCCTGTATGTGTCATATAGGTATATACACTACTTTAAAGTCTTACGTTTTGGTCCTCTGTGTCCCTGTTTGATGGGCTAGTATGTTGTCTGTGTAGTGTTCTCAATAGTAACGTCAAAAAGGAGATCTCAATTAGATTTTTCCCAGGTTAAATAAAGGACTATCAAAATATGTGTCAAGGCAAACGTATTTCTATAAAGCAAGGGGGTTCAAAATGCCTAGTCAACTCAAATATTGTCCCATTTTAAATTTAAAAATGAACCTCGGACTTTACGGAAGAGATTAATCAAAAAATATATTTCATATTTGAAATATTCATCGTTAGTGGGTTGAATCAAAGGGGTAGAGGGCCTTTCCAGGGTATTAAAAACAATACGCATCTGTATTTATTTTTCTAAATGACCAATCATTTACCCGTGACTTCAATTTGTTTACTTACTAACTAACAGATGTATTAACTTACTCTCTTCCCTGAATGAAAGAATGCCAGGCTGGTTTTTGCAGGCATTTTAGAGTAAAGCTCATAGTTTTTGTGGTGGTTTTGTTATCATATGCACGTGAAACAAAAGGATTAAAATCAAGGAGACCGAACAAGCGTGTGGATTAGCTGACTCTCTGTGAGAGCCCTCTGATTCGGAGTTTAATCTCAAACATCGACTTTGATCATTCCTCCTGATGAGCAGATGGGTTTTATCCGTCATCTGTCGGGAGTTTGATGTTTCCCATCAACTCCAATTTGCTGCAAACACTGAGGCAAAAAAAACAACCAACAGCTGTTCCCAGAGCTAATGTGTCTGAAGTGAAGCATTTCCTGCAAACAATGAGTCTGCAGAAAGCAAAGTGTGCACGGTGATGTCTAAATTTGTTGGTACACTTTAAGTTTGAGTGGAGTATTTATTAGACGATAATGCACGAGCGCTGAGAGGAGGAGGAATAACAACATCCGTAAGAGAGGAGGATTAAATCTGGCACAGGGAAATAATAAAAACCAAAAGACTTTCCTTCTTAATTCAAACCTGAAGATAAATTAATTTTAAAGCATTTATTATTCAAAGTCTTTCATTTGATTGATTTGAATAAAAGTTTATCTGTGTGTGGAAATAAGAGACAACATTATTTTATTTAAAAGTAAATGTAACTCTTTTAATTATGAGTATTCATTACTTTTTTATAAACATTATTTCTTATTTATAACTTTTATATTATTATTTATAACTTTTATATTATTATTTATTTTTTTCTTTTTTTTCTTATTATTTCTTTTTTTTTTTTTTATTATTATTTCTTTTTTATTATTATTTACTTTTTTCTTTCTGTTTTATTATTATTATTGTATTTATTTATTATCATTATTAATATATATTTTAGCATTATTATTATTATTTCCTTTAGAATTATTTTTTGGGGTCTTTTTGCCTTTAATCCGATAGGACAGTGACAGGAAAGGCGGATCCGGAAAAGACCACGGGTCGGGAATCGAACCCGGGTCGCCGGCGTTCGGTGCAGATGCCCCAGCCAGTTGCGCCACGGCCGGGGCCTAGTTTTTATTATTAATATATATTTATGTTATATTATGATTATTATTTCATACTTATATTCCTTATAAATGACCCTTATTATTATGTTGATAATCTACCCCTTTAACACACACAGATACAGACCCCCCCCCCCCCCACACACACACACACTGACCACAGACGGGTTTCACTTCCTGCAGGAGAGTGGAAATAAAATGTGAGGCCGGCCGTTCTCTGCTCCTGTTTACCAGCAGAGCTCTGCTCCCATCCCCAGAGGCCGACTGAAGGAGCTCTGACAAACAGCAGCGAGTGTGTGTGTGTGTGTGTGTGTGTGTGTGTGTGTGTGTGTGTGTGTGTGCGTGTATATATGTGCTCTCACTCACCCGATGTACTGCAGTGGATGGCTCTGATGAATAACAATCCTACACGTGGGGCACGTGTTGTTTTCCTCCAGATACTTCACTAGGCAGCTTCTGCAGACTGGAGACACACACACACACACACACACACACACACACACACACACAGTTACTCTCCAAGCAACATATTTAGACATAAATCCATTGGCCTATCATGAAAATGTGCACAAAGTTAGTTTTTAACGACAAGTTTTTCACTTAATAGCTGATTTATAGTCAAATCTTTGCACCATGTATGTTGAGTTGTTGGAGGAGCATGGGATATAAGATTTTCATTGCCAACATATACGTTGTAAATGCTGTGCATATGACAAATAAAACCTTGAAACCTTGAAACCTGTGACAAACCCATAACCAGGATTATCTGCAGCTTGATATTCTAATAGAGTAAAATACAAAATCATGATGAGTTAAGGCATCATAATCACATTTTCAGCATCTCAAAATCAGCTGTAAACTCACTTTCAGCTGAAAAAAGTGAGCAAATCTTACTATTTTTAGCTCATAATTAGAGGAATTTTCCAGCTTTTTCAAAATGATTGAAGATGAATTCCATAAAGATGGTTGGATCAGCTGATATGCAAAAAGAAATGTCAGCTCTGAAGTGTCCAACACATTATATTGTATACATTTATGGTAATGTGTCTCCAATACCCAGTCTGTCCACCATTCCACCAGAGGGCACCGACGACTCACTTTTACAATGTGTCAGATTTATGTCACAATTATTTAATTTAAAGCACACTGCACATTGTAAAGCTCTATTAAAATACATTGTACACTTTCTTGAACCCGATGTGATGCACATTGTTTTATATAGTGTTTACTAATGTTTTTAATGTAGTTATGGTAAACAAAAGCGCCACCACTCAACAACTAAACACCTATTGCGTAATTAGGATTAGTATGAACATAATTTAGATTAATTATTTATTTGTGTTTGGTTTTTTTTCCAGTGTGACTTACCTATTTAATTAAATGACCTTTCACTTATGGAAACCTTCATGGTCATTAGAGATCAAACATCAAATCCATCTCTTTTATTTTAGTCTGAGTTTTATTTGTCTGTGTGTGATGGCAATCTCTTTGTCTGAAGCCTCTTCTTCAAAGTGATGAAGAATCAAAGCTGCTCTGATGTTTCCACAGAAGAAGAACAGCTCCCATCCGCAGTGGAAGCGCTCCCTCTGGTGGACAGACGCAGCACTACACCGTCTGGGTCTCATACAGGTTGTTCTTAAATAATACTTTAAGCTCGTTACCATTTAGATCTTATTTTGAAAAGTGCAACATAATTAAGGGTAGACTTTAACGCCGCTGATTTAACTTTCTCCAACACCTTTAATTGTTAATTATGTTCATTTTAAACGACTTCCATTAAAAAAGGCCCATGTGGTTGTTATAAGGCCTTTCATTTCACTCAGAACTGACACAACGTCAGCGTAGGATTTCATTTCTCTCTGCCTTTCAAGAAAGCTGCATTTGTTCCCAGATAATCAGCAATAAACTTGACTGATCGTGGGCAGACTTCACTGGTAAAACAGAATATAATCTCTACCCTGTTGAGGTTATCTGTGCAACAGTCACCAGATTTAATGTGCATTTCTTAGAGAGTGTTTTTAACAGCACTCTAAAAATGTTCCATTAAATCTGCTTTTTAAGCTTTAGACGTTTTATGCAAAGTGATATCTCATGGTTTTACTAGATAAAGCCATGACTATTTGATTGACAATACCCCAATGTGTGAATGAGAGTTGCCTATTCCCACTTTTTTATGAGCTAGTAAATCTGCGGATTACCTGCTGCTGAGTCTGTGTGTGTTCAGATTTAAAGATCTATATTAAACGGGCCCTTTTCGGCTCATTTTCAGGTTCATATGTGTATTTTGTGGCTCTACTGTGATACGTTTTCATGCTTTAATGTCAAAAAGAAGTCTTTGCACACCATTTACATGCACTTAAACCTGTATAAAACATTACAGGAAAGGGAGCTTCTTAAAAACGACCTTTATATGAACATTAAAAGTTGTGGTTTATGAGTGAGACTGCCAATCGTCCAATACATAAAGCTGCATGCTTCACACAGAGATCTATCTCTCTCTGGGATTCTTCCCTTTGGAGATAAATCCCGAAAGGCGACACCTTCAGAGCCAAGAACAACAAACACTGCCCATGTGTTGAATACACATGAGCAACAAAAGAGGAACCGAGGATAAGAGAAAGACAAACAGGAAGGGATCTGACAGATGAGAAGCAGAAGTGAAACAGGCAGACAGGAAGTTGGTGTGTGTGGACCTACAGGTGTGTAAGCACTCGGTGACGGTGGTGGCGTCGATCAGGTATCCATCACACAGACGACATGTGATGTGGGCGTTGATGTGACACAGCTTTATCTTCCTCGTCAGCATGTCGGGGTTCTGGGGGAGAAGAGGAACACATTTTATTATTTACGCTTAAACAGAAGTTAAAATGAACTCAAGTGGAATAAAACACATTCAAGATTAACTCAGCTGAGACAAAGCCACCCTGCAGCCACTGAAGAGCCTTAATGCTATTTAGCGTCATCTTTACGAGCATATTTACTAATGCCAACACTTTAGAAACACTCTTTTATTTGTGCCGTTTCAAACATTTTCCATCCAGAATTTGCACTTTTATCAAAACACCACGGAGGATGTAAGACATTAATAGTTATGTCTTCAATCTAAAGTCGTTTTGCCACAGAAGAACATGTAGCCAACCAAGTGCAACGTTCATTTACAACAAACACTCACAGATTCAATTGGAAATATTTACCATTTGTTCTTTATTTTTAGACATAAAGCCATTCAATTTAGAGGACAATTTCAGCTATCTACCTAGAAATGTTACCTTTTAATCTTATAATTTAACCATTTATCCAAATTCCTCAAGTATTTTAACTCTTTATCATTACTGTTAACTATTTAAACACTATTTTAAAACATTGGGACAACTGTAACCTTTATTAATCTGATTATACAGCCATTTATCCAATTACTTTTCATTATTTTGAAGATGTGGTTGTTTTTTAGCTTATATTTTTAATATTTCTCATTTACAATTTCTCTGCTTGCTTGCTTCACACGCTCACACACCCGCTGTGTTATACATTCCTCTATAAATTCAACATTCTGGTTACAAATCCCTGCACATTTCACTAAGACACAACAATATCTCTATCACTAATAAAAGGCAGGTAAAATACAGGCGACTTTAATGACCATTATTGCTACTTTTTACTTTTTAGATGAGCAACATGTAGCTGCAGGATCTCCATCAGATAAGCTGACGTGGTGAATCACATTTCAGAGTAGTGAATCAAAACGATTGTGAAAGCAGTGATTTGCTCAGCTGAGGTGTGTTGAGAAAACTGAATGACTAACTGTGGTTTCACTGTCTGCTGTCGGCTCAGAAATACTCATCGACAGCATATATGGTTTTTGGCTTCCTTATTTCTGATCCTGGTTTTACTCAATGACACACACAATAGTAAAATCAAACCAAAATACACCTGGTTACTCACCTTCACTCAGACCTCTTTTAAAAAGGTATTACAGGTGCAGTTCCCTTGCTCTCAAATAATATGTTTAATTTTGACAGTGAGTGGCCCCTGTTTGCCGAGCATCTAATCACCATGCACACAGCTATAAATGCTAACTGTAGCGTGATAGCATTTGAATGTAGCATCTCATGAGAATATGTGTTGACTAGGGCTGAACGATTAATTGCGTTCTGCGATAATATCGCGATAGGACAAAACGAGATTTTCCAACCGCAAAGGCTGCGATTTGACTGGTCACGTGATCTGGTTACGTGACTTGCGAGCGAGCCGAGCGAGCCGAGCAGGCAGGGAAAGAAGTCCACGCTGCGCTTGAACCTGTTGCACAATGGCCTCGGGCTCGTCAGAAGAGTGCACGCTAGAAGTTTGGTACCAAAGAGGGGCGGCACCAATGGTGTCAGTTGTGTGGAATTATGTTGGCTTTAAAAAGGAAGATGCTGCGCACCGTCAGGTATTGTGCAGAACGTGCCTCGCTACTGTTGCTACCTCACGAGGTTCACGATTGTAATCACGATTGATTTATTGCTTGTGTTCAGTGCTTGTGTTCGTTCAGCCCTAGTTGACTCTAATAAGAAAAGTATCCCTCCTCTTTGTATGTCAATGTAAAAAGACCCAAGAGGTTAAATTAACCTCAGACTTAAAGCAGCAGAATATCGGGCTTTCTACTTTCTCTTTCATGCTGTGTTCTTATCTTGTCGTGGCTTGCAGTTAAAGATGCTTTATCTCCAAGACATACAAACACACAACCACTACTTAGCTGTTAGCTAACATTAGCAGTGAAGATAAAATGTAGACATGTTTCTTTAAAATAAAGAACTTTTAATTGAATAAAGTTGCTCAAAAAGCTAATTGAGAGGGAAATAATAGGAAAATAAGCACTACATTCATATATGTGTAAAAATCTGTAATATCAACTTACTTTGATTGTTTTTTCCATTACTAACAAGCTAGATGAACCTTCATATAGTGTATCACTCAATCACTATCGACACCTTACATTTTATACAGGTAGATCTCATGTCAGAAGTCAACAGTATGTATTATTATGGCTCTTATATCCTGCTGTGGACAGGATGACGGACAGGCGTTCTTATTGGCTGGAAACATACAGAGAATGTCTGTTCATAAACTATAACTCTAAAACAAGAAACTCAAAGGGAATGTCAGCGCTGCTGTTCTTATAGTGAGCTTTCGCTTTTGATGCTCGACAGAGAAACCCTGAGGAGACGGTGTGGTCTCTTCCTGCTCCGACTCCTGGAGCTCTCATCGAGTCATTTGTGTCCTGCTTCACTGTGATCATATCTGAGGTTGTTCTCTAGCCTACCTGCTGTTGACCTGACATCCTCTGCTTCCTCAATCCATTAAAACCAACCCACAGATGCTGTGTTGAGAAGCAATGACTCGCAGAAATGAAAAGGGCGGGAAGCGCTGTTAACGTTACAAAGCGCAAATTCCTCCGACGCTACATTAGCTTAGCATCGTTATTGTTAGCGGTAGCGAAAAGGTAACAACCCGCTCTTTAAACCAATAATAAAAGGGTGGCTTCTTTTTGACACAATCATAGTTGTGTGTGTATGAAGTGTAGAAATATAACCCGGACATTTAGCTTGTATTAGCATAGTGCTGCGGACTAACCCGGGGGCAGCACTTCCGTTACTAGCGCAGTGAACAGTCGTTATGCTATCTGTGTTTTTTTTGCTACCATCTTTATTTAAAACTTAACAGTTCTGTTTTTTCTGTTGGGATTTTCCTGTTCTGTATGTACACATATAACAAAGTGCTTCTGTTAAATGGAATAAGTGTTACAAAAAGAGGTTTTTCCGTGTACAATTCATTCGTATCCTGTAAGAAATCAGATTAAATGCCTTTCTTTCTGAAATGTTTTGGGTCTTAAAGTGTTCTGGTTTTTCATGTTGTTTGTAAGGTGACATATCTTTTAAGTTTAATAACAAAACGATTAAAGCAGGGTTTTGATTCGGGCTATTTTGTATTTGTGTGTGTTATATTTAAAATATAGTTGTCAGTGTTATCAATCACATCACACACCAAACACACGAATGATTAGTTAATCTGGACCTAATACCCGAGTTACAATTGATAAAGTTTTGCATATCTTTCAAAAATACAATTAAATGTTCACAGAAAAAAAAAGGTCTCTATTGAGTGTTAAAAGTCTCCAGCGTTCCGCCCTCAACTTTTAGAACGTTGTAAGGGAACCATTCGGTAGGCTACATATGGTGCACTTTACCCTACTTTGCACTGGGATGCATCTCTGCACTTAAATAGAAGATGTAAGTAAGCAAACTGACACAGCATTTGTTTGATAGCCTCCCAGCTCCTCAACCAACCTGCTTTAACTGTAAGATGCATTGCACTTTATGTACAGCTGCTTCTGTCTTTGTTTAGTTTCTTGCAGAGTTGAAGAGGCGCTGCCCTGTAGTGTGCTGACTAACCAGCAGACACAAAATCATTAGAAGTGAAATTACAGCCGGCTGCTGCTCTGATAATGTCTGGTTGTGTCTGAGAGTCAGACAGCTGATATCATCATTAGAGGCTCCAGTAGTTCTGAAGGAGAGAGTCTCCACCCTCTGAGATACAAGTGAAAGAAACCATATAATCCAATAAATAATTTGCTTTTGGAGGCAGACGAGAGGCTCCGATGGCAGCCTTTGAGGACTACAAAAACGTCAGATTGATGAAGTTCATTCCCGTATATTATCAATAATTCATAAACTCAGGGTTTTGTCATTCTGCAAGATTTTAAAGCACATATACTTATGTGTAGCTTGATAACTGTGCTTCTTTTGATTCTATAATGATCATATATTGAATAATTTGGGGTTTTAAATGTATGTTTAAGCAAAAAAAAGCACCACCACATTTTCAGGCCAATATGTTCATCATTTTTCTAAATGTTTTTTTATGTTTCCGACATGTTCGCAACCAAACAATCTGTTTTTTGATAGCATAATCATTATATAAATAAAAAAAGGAACATAATCGCTCATAAAAAGTCAAAATCTACAAATATTATATTCAAAGTTAAACCTTTGCGTTGTCAACTTAATTAAAATGTCTAAATTACATGTTACTCTTCACACAAGTCTGGTCAAAAACAACCAAATAAATACATTTATTTTTGTCATTCTGCAAGAATAAAGCAAATGTTCCCCATGTAGCTTGATAATCATTGCTTCTTTTAGGTCTCTAATGATAATTTATTGAATAATTTGGGGTTTTAAATGTATGTTTAGGCAAAAAAAGCACCACAAAATGAATTGACATTTTCTAAATCAAACAATGAGTCTGTTTTTTGATAGAATAATCATTATATACATTTAAAAAAGGAACATAATTGCTCATAAAAAGTCAAAATCAACAAATATTATATTCAAAGTTAAACCTTTGTGTTATCAACTTAATAAAAATGTCTAACAGCAGGCACCAATACGAAACTATAGACCGTATTGACGCAACAGCTCTTGATAACTGGTCTAACTTTAGTGTCTGAGGCTACAGAAAGACAGCAGGAGGTCTCAGGGGTTTTAAGAGCACTTATTAACAGGAAACCATGCGGTGTGGTTTTTCTTACCCCTAACACCGCCATGCGTTGGCTGTGGGGGGGGTTGCAGCGGCCACGTCTCTTCCTGCGGTTGTGCGGCCGACAGTGTTAGCTCCTCATCATGGAGAGACTCTCATTGGAGCCTGGAACAGAGACACAGAAGACGGGGACAAAGCTGTTAGAGGGAGACGTGTTCAGAAATCACAATGACGTTCAAATCTGAAATTCAAGCTGTGTGCCGAGCGATATTGAAATGTTTTTTGGAAGGAATTCTGTCTATAACCAGGTCAGGAACTTATTATTTACACTTGCTGTTTTTCCCAGAGTTAGAAAAAGAAGAACCATAGCACTTTCAGGTCTGTCCGTTAAAACCTCAGCTAGACAAAAATGACCTAACTGACCCAGTACCGAACATTTTGAACTTCTCCAGACAAACGATACCTGCATAATACCCAGCTCTTCCGCCAGCAGCTGGTTAGGTTAACCTAGCGCACAATCTGGAATGGGTCCGTACAAACTAACACATTGAAATGAACAACCATAGGATGTTTTACGAGGGTGATGCACCAAGTTGTTTCTTGGACAGGGGAAGTTGCCAACAAAAGGCTGAAACATAAGACATAATATCTCACATAAAACCCAATAAAATGGTAAATTGTCAGTTTTGTACAATTTAAATATGTAAGAAAAAGTGGATTCATTTGAGCGCTTTGGATGTGCTTCTATAGGCAGATTTTATTACCTTTTCCTGTCAATTCCTTACTTATTAAGATACAAGTCGTCTCATTTAACTCCCGATAAAAAAGAGATCAATGATTTCCAAACACTCGTGACCACTGTGTTTGATAAAAATCCAAAAAGTAAAAGAATAAACCTACTAAGAGTCAAAGTGCTGTAGAAACTCAAAGGAATAACTCCCGCACTGAACCACCCCCACTGTTTGATTCAGGAGCCAAATGCAGAGCTATGAATGCTGGGAAACAGAACAAATAATAGAAGAGGGTCTCATGTCGAAACTGCACAGTGTGTCTCTAGGTTGTCCTCCACCGAGGGCACAGACTTCAGGCTGCCACCACTTGTGTGATTCATGGCGTAATTGTAGGAGTCCGACCACTCACACGGGGGGGGGGGGGAACACCTACCACTGTTTCATCCTCCTCCAAACACACACACACTCTCACACAAACAAACATACACCAAGTCTACCAGCCTGCCTCTGTCTGCTCATCAGACCGTGAAATTAGCCCAGTTAGTCGACAGAGATGAAATGTGGCGAGGTCTGCTGACACACACACACACAGTACTGATGAGGACACACACTGTACTGCTGACGACACACACACACACACACACAGTACTGCTGACGACACACACACAGTACTGATGAGGACACACACTGTACTGCTGACGACACACACACACACAAAGTACTGATGAGGACACACACACACACACAAACAGACTGTACTGATAAGGACACACACACTGTAATACTGTGGACACACCAATGTACTGCTGAGGACACACGCACAGTAATAGTCACACACACACGCACAGTAATAGTGACACACACACACACACACAGTACTGCTGTCTATTAGAGAGGCATTCACCCAGATGTTTTCCTCATGACGCAGCTGTCTGTGTGATGTAAGGTTTTATTTTGTGCCATGTCGGGGTCGACTTAAGGTCACATTCACTCTGAGGAAACTGAGCAGTGCGTTTCCTCTTTTCTGTGTGTTTGCCTCGACAGGTGTGGCAACAAAACCTGTCTGCATCAACATCATGAATCACCCCCATGTTGAGGGATGAGAGGATGGGGGGACAGATGTTGACGTCTGCTTTCTTTGTGCTTGAAAAGCTCAACAAGTATAAAAGGGGAAGCTTCCAGATCAACAGGAGGGGAAATACCTCATTAGGACGAGCAGAAGGGTCATTTTGATTACTGCAAATAAACCAGCTCAGTGGTGGACCTCAGGGCGCCATGTTTGGCCCTGTGGGGATTCTACCAGATGTTGCATTGTTGGAGGAGCTGGGGACTTGAGATTTTCATTGCCAAAACTACACTATCGATATTGTGCACATGATAATAAAGCCTTTGAATCCTTGATTAGCTTCACACAAGCCACGACACCAAAACCAGCCAAGAGCGTAAATTAGAGGAGCCTTTTTTGTATCTCGAGGCACCATTTTTTAGGTGTTTTGATGTTGCATTGTTTGATGCGCCTGGAACTGAAGATTCTCATTGCCACACTACGGTGCAGCTATTGTGCAACAAAAATAACCCCTTTAAATCTTGAATCTCACTTCCTCTTTCCACACTTCTGGCTCTCTTGAGCAAACCTGTAACGTTTTGTAATGCAGTGACAAAATATGAACGTAATAGCTTTAGTGGTAGTTCTGGCTACACAGGTGTGTGTTTCCACCAATGGACAATCGGGGTTCGTTCAATTTAATGACCACTTCCCTGTAAATATCACCATAGCAATCAGAAACAGAGGATGAGACCAGATAGGAAACATATTTTCCTAATTGAGGTTTTTCAAGAATAGTATTGTATGAGGGCGCTAACTTCACTTCCCGCCAAAATTAGAGCCCTACCCACTTTCTGTTGAAAATCATCAGAGCGAAGTGGAAAATAATGGTTCCTTCACGTCTTAAAGCTGCTGAGTCATATATTGCACCTCAAACAAGAAACCAATCCAGAGTTTCTTTACTTCCTCTCCAGAAAAAAGGAGAGTAAAAGAAAGGATCAGAAATCTCAGTCTCAGTGTCAGCCTGCTGACTACCACTCGTCCACCGGCAGACCCACCGGACATCCATCCCCTATTTATTCCCTGTAAGCTGTCTCTGCCGAATGACCAGACATCTGACCCCATCTTCACATCTCTGGACTCATTAAACCCTTTCTGACCAACAGAGGTATTGTTTCCTGGCATCACTTTAACATTTTACGGGGAAAATTCATATTTGTGTTGCGTTACGGAAAACAGAAGGCAAATAAATATATGTAAAAGATGTTGCATGAAAGGAAAGCAGCGTCTGAGTTCAGCTGAGTTCAGAGCCGCTGCTGCATTCAGGTCATCTGAGGACAGCAGGGAAGAGAGCAATGAGCTGCATTAAAGAGGCAGCCGGCACCCACTGAGACACACTGCATGCTCTCACAGATAGATAGATATTAGAGACATGCTGAGAGTCAAATGGCTTTTAGACACATGCCATTTAACTGTCAGTTAATCAGCCATCATTTCCTGCATGTCTCAACGGTCAGCGGTCTAATAAAGACAATAATTCAATAAAAAAGCTGGGTTTCTTCTGTTCTTCTGTTGCCTCTGACATCCATTTAGAAGGATGCTATCGCTCTGCAAACAGGAGCTTATTTACACTTTTTAATTGGTTTTATCATCTAGGGTCATAAAATATGAAGCAGGGCTGTACGTGCTCATGTGGGTGGTTTATCTACGCCACTTAGCAGGTATTAACCCGACATAATTAGGTGATAGTAAACATTCAAGAGGGTTTTTGTGTTTATTGCTCATGGCTGATTTATGTTACCTGCTATAAATGACAGATATTCATCTTGGAGCCAGAAGTACAGAGATATTCTCCCAAATATAGCAAAGTACTGCACAATACTGGTACAGGGGTGCAGTATAATACATATTGTAGCCTAATGTTTAAAGAGTGTTTGCTGATAGTGGAACACTTATAAAATACACACGGGATGTTCAAGTGTTAGGAGATGAAGTCCGTTTTAAAAGATCTACAGAAATACGAAACACCTGGGATGCAAGTAACATCACATTTTGACTAATTGCCTTATCATTTGGTCTTAACAATATCTGACAGTCGTACAAAAAGTCCAAGAAGACATCTTTAAATGTAACGTTAACAAACCCGATGAAGAACTTAATTGACAAACTCGTAGAAGACTAAGAAAAACAGAAAATATCCACAACTGAGAAGCAGAGTTTACTTTTGAAATGACTTTAATGTATTATTCAAAACCAAATCAATCCAATTCATTTCTGCCAGTTGGCCAATGACGAGACTCATTATTGCCTGCCTAAAAAACCTTTGATCCATAATTAGTCAATTATCTGCCTTCATTAGGAAACAATATCTACTCCTGGCTCCAAAAGACAAGGGAAGCAACTGATGTGTGTACTGTAGTGCAGAGATCTGTAGTGATTCACACCGAGTGTATCATCACCACTCATCCTCCCACTGAAACCTGTTAAACAGCAACTGTTTCCCACTAACATTGACCCACCAGCACACTGATTCACACTACAAACCAGTCACTCTGGTTTTATTCATCATCTTCTAAATCCACAACATAATATCATACACAGCCTCTCTATGTCCTCATGTGTGGGATCCTGAGTCACAGCTCTGCCTATTAAAGCAAACTAATGACTTGTTGCTCGATGTGAAGCCTGCAGAACATAATGTCTGAAAATAATTACTGATGAGTGTCCTGTGTTGTATTTTTAATGACTGCAAGAAAACAGGTGTATGTCAGTATGTAGTGTCTCTCCTGGGACATGTCTCCATGCTTTAATGTTCAAAAAGCTCTTTATGTTTCTCATACTGCCTGTGCTGCAGCACCTCTTTTCACCCTCTGTCTGAAACCAGAGCCCAGTCTGCTCTGATTGGTTAGCTGGCCGGCTCTGTTGTGATTGCTCAACGCTTAGAGATGTCCCCCCCCCCGCCCCCACCCTTAGCCTATCACGTACAATGTGTCGGAGCGCTAGCCAATAGAAGCGCGAGTGTTACGTAGTGATGTCACCTATGTTCCGGAATTAAACAAAGGAATCTAATGGAGGCGTTTCAGGATGTTGCAGAGAAACTCCTTCTGGAGGTAACACAGGGATTTTAGCCTTTGCAGACCATTTACATGCACCCAAAACCTATATAACACACAACGGGAAAGGGAAGACCCATAAAGAAACACTGAATAATAGGGCCTTTTAACCCCAAGAACGCTGCGAATCGATGGGTAACTTGAAGCAAAGTGGATATAAAAATATGAATGCATTACACATTTCTGGGTAAAAATTATGAGGAGAAATAGAACAAAACAAATTCACACTCTTATTCATCGTAAAATACTGATATCAGTTTGGTACTTTGAAAACAATACATGTGCTTCCAGCTGTCTGGCTTCCGGGTGTCTGCAGCACAACCTCTGAGCCGCTGATATAATGTAAGCGGAGCCTTAACCAACGCTGACACACTGATGGAAGCCCGCTGGATGCCGCTAAGGCTGAAGATTAACAACATTTGCAGTCAATCATGGGCTCAACAACTGTCTCAGTAGCTGATACGTACACAACACACACACTCTCACACACACTCTGGCATCACAAAGAGCCCCTGTTGGCCTGCCTGTGGGTGTTGGAGTGTTTGGCCTCGGTATGAATCGGCTGCCAGCTGGAGTGACGGACACTGAAGGCTGCATGGGTGGACGGAGCCGGGAGGAGAGGCCTCTGCTTGTTGTGGGAGCTTTGGCTTTCCTTCAAAAAACACACACACAAACACAAACACACACACACACACACACACACGCCTAAGCCTCACACTAAGCACGCAAGAATTTAAGCATGCTTAGTGGTAAAACACAAGAGGTGGAAGTACTCAGATCTTGTACTTGAGTAGAAGTACTCAGATCTTGTACTTGAGTAGAAGTACTCAGATCATGTACTCGAGTAAAGTAGAAGTACTCAGGTCTTAAACTTGAGTAAAGTAGAAGTACTCAGATCTTGTACTTGAGTAAAAGTAGAAGTACTCAGATCTTGTACTTGAGTAAAGTAGAAGTACTCAGGTCTTGTACTTGAGTAAAAGTAGAAGTACTCAGGTCTTGTACTTGAGTAAAAGTAGAAGTACTCAGATCTTGTACTCGAGTAAAAGTAGAAGTACTCAGATCTTGTACTTGAGTAAAGTAGAAGTACTCAGGTCTTGTACTTGAGTAAAGTAGAAGTACCAGAGTGTAGGAATACTCTGTCACAGTGAAAGTATTCTAAATGTTCCTCCAGTGAAAGTAGAAAGTACTCTCCTCTAAATGTACTTAAAGTAGCGACAGTAAAAGTAGTCATTGTCTGATTGGTCCATTTCAGAATAATATCTCTGATATGTTTTATAATGATTGATCATTAAAGTGTTCTCAGAGCTGGTAAAGGTGCAGCTAGTTTGAATGGCTTTGTATACTGCAGGGTAGCTGCTGGATTTACTCCAGGTGAACTAAAGTCTGATTTAAGGGCTGATTATATTTACCATCATTAATCCTAATCTGCCTAGCAACTAAAGGTATTAAATACATTCAGTGGAGGAAGTAAAGTAGAAGTAGTTGAAATTGTACAATAAAGGCCTGCATCGGTGGGGACGAGAGGCCTCTGCTTGTTGTGGGAGCTTTGGCTTCACTTCAAAACACACACACACACACACACACACACACACACACACACACACACACACACACACACACACACACACACACACACACACACACACACACACACACACACACACACACACACACACACACACACACACACACACACACAAACACACAAAGCACTAAGCATGCAAGAATGTAAGCATGCTCTTGCCCAACTGTAAGAATTCACACATCACACACACACACACACACACACACACTCACACACACACACACACACACACACACACACACAGTTATTGTCTCCTCTTAATTCTGTTTGATGGCTCTCAATCCTGCAGCCAGGATCCGGAGCCCGGGGGGAAATCAGGCAGACAAAAGCCGTGATGCAAAGAGAAGCAGACTGCAGCCGGCCAGGAGGCTGAGCACGCCGCCAAGAAGCAGCAACATTTGAATAATTGAGCTTTGAGTTGAAGGTTGTGAAGGCCAGGAGTGTAGTTAGTGAAGCTAATGTGTGATACACCTCGCAGGTCACACACACACACACACACACACACACACACACACACACACACACACACACACACACACACACACACACACACACACACACACACACACACACACACACACACACACACACACACACACACACACACACACACACACACACACACACACACACACACACACACACACACACACACACACACACAGTACTGCTGTCTATTAGAGAGAGGACGGGATGTTTCTGCCAAGTTTGGATTTACATTTTGTGTAATATAATTGCAGTCAGTAACAGACATGTGGGAATCATTTGACGAAGGTTTCTGTACGAGAAGCAAAGGCAGGATCTGTCTTTTCCTTACTTTAGCTAGGAGTGTATCAGAGTGGACGAGGAACAGACGGTACATCGAGTATTAAGAAAGTCTTTCCCAGAGGTAAGGACAAAGATTGAGGCATCGTCTCACACTGACAAACCAGAGAGTCTCCAGACAAAAACATGGATTTGTTGTATTGAGTTCACACAGTCAGGTAACCCACCATCGAACCCATCGATTGGAGGCGGCGATGGGATTCATAATCAGTGTTTGCAGAGTTAGAACACACTGTTCCTTGAGTTTGGATTCCTACTGTCGGATAAATGCAACATAAACTTGAAGAATGCAAAGAGAGTCACCATCGTAGTGACTAACGAAGTAGGACCAGACCCATAGAGTGGCGCGGGAATGAGTCCCACATGGAAATGAGTTAGCCTTTTACCACTTCGTCCCAAAGTCACAGTTTTTTCAAGCTTGTTTTTGGTTAAATGCGTGAAATAAGTTCTGTGGTTAA
Organism: Eleginops maclovinus; assembly: GCF_036324505.1. Classification (NCBI taxonomy): domain Eukaryota; kingdom Metazoa; phylum Chordata; class Actinopteri; order Perciformes; family Eleginopidae; genus Eleginops; species Eleginops maclovinus. Next base: position 3,451,707 of record NC_086371.1, read on the forward strand.
CTCAATCTGAGGAGTTATTCGGGTTTCGTTTTACGACAGAATACGTCAGTAAATACCTAAATACTTTGTGAATGTCTGAAGCTTTTCCGTGTCATAAAAAGTGACATCATGAGACGACTGAACGTCATTACACCGGACATTAGCCACCTTTAGCTTAGCAATGGTGTATGGTGGTGGTCTAATTGCTTTTTGTAGAGGGAAAACTTTCTACACTAAATTCTGGATCAGCCTACATATATACATCATCACTGTAGCACTCCATTAACAATCTGTGTGTGTCTCCTGTGTGTGGAGGTCAAACAATACATCCTAGAGGGGGAGCTGGGCAGATTTCAGCAGTAGAACTGAGTAGAAGACAGCACTTAAAAAAGGGATGGTGTTTCCCAGCGGAGCCACAACAACACAAACACTCATGACGCTGTAAGGAACTTTGGATGTACGTTTCCACTATATGGCACGTGCTGTTGCATGGCTAAATGGGCTTGTTAAGCAGCTCCTTCAAGTTCTTAAAACACAGGAGCATGGGATGTCCTACTGTGCCGCCAAAGACACAAACACAGCCTTAACATCAGAGAAGGTATCAAAGAGGAAACTGACTCTCAGAGGCTCAGGACCACTGGCCACCCCGACGGCATGAAGACAAACGAGATGAGCTTCAAATGAGGAAGAGAGGCTCTGAAGAAATCTGTTGAATCCCGCTGTGTCTTTTCCATTTCTCTGTCCCTATCTGATAAAGAAATACATTGAGTCCTGATAATTACATCTACTTATATCAGCTCATTCAAATGACTCGATAGAGAGATTTTGATTCCCGTTTGAGTTCAACCTGATGGTTATGTTCTCCTGCAAACCAGAGGATATGTGGCTCTTTAACAGCCAAATTAAATGATAAACGAACTCCATTATCGAGTCTTAATAAACTGTCAGTGGGGGAAGAGTTCACACAGGTCTATTAGCGCTACAGATGCACCGATTGACATTTTCTTGGCCGATTTCTGACATATTTATGAGTCTGACCTGCCCATTAAGACGCTTTCTCATTTCTGTGGAACTGCTTCATTTTGTATGTCAGTATTTTTACTGCAAGGTCTTTACTGGCCTGATTGTGATCACACTTGACATGACACTGTGGAAGGGTGTTGCAATGGGGATCCAAATCATCAGATTCACAAGTTATATTTCACTCTGTTTAACATTGGAGATGGGGCATTTTGTCTGGAAAAACTAAAAGAATATCCATGGGATCGCCCCCTCAAGTCCAAACAACATCCATTTTATTACGAAACTACCACTCAAGGCTCATGAACACATCGAAGGTGGAAGACCGACTTCTAAAGCCAGGAAATGGGACCATCCCAGGAGTGTCAATGCACCATTGGCCTTGACAAAAGGTCTGCACAACTATACCAATGAAATCCGGGTTCTCTGTGGGTTCATCACTACGAGCATCACCGTTCACCTTCTTACGTTGTCTCCAAGCTGATAAAAAGTAAATATATTTGCTGTTGTTTCTTATTAAAGAGTGATAGCACACTTTCTCTTCCTGGAGTTGGTTATTGTTTGCACTTTGACTCCTCTGCCGTTTAATTCCTAAGAAACAAGTGTTGTGTTCAGGGGAAACACTAAACCCACAGGGACTGGGTTGTTTTTTATGTAAGACGTTCTACAAGCCGGGTGTTTACACAGCAAGTGAAACGGCTCCCACAGACCTTCTCCAGACTACATTAACACCGTTTCACATTATCTAGAAAATCCTTTTTATCATGTACATTCAGAAAACGAAGGCCCTTTTTACACAAGGGGTGGTCTGATTTTAAGTAGACATCATGCTAATAAGCTCTGCACAGCTCTTGATAACAGCAGGGCCCTGAATCAACCCCACTGACAACAGTTTCCCCACCGCAAACACTGATAACTCCTGAACCTGAACACACTTTGCTCCGAGGCTTTGGGGATTCATGATGCTGATCAACTCTAAGAAACCTGGACGATTAGCATAGCTTGGCTTCATTAGCACTCGCTCAATTTGCAATCCAGCAGACAGCGCTGATACCAACAAAAAGTCAATTTGAATTAAGCTGTGACGGTTGCTCCCAGAGTGAAGGCAAACAAGGGGATAACAAGCGGAGCAGCAGCTGTAATAGTTTCATTTATTATATTCATAGGGCATGGTGTGTTGGCGAGGGGGCTGAAAATGCAATTTCTCCACTGTCGCACAATTAAATAAAGCTGTCAAGATAGCACCGAGTTCTCCCCAAAACACACGGCTGTGCAAACCTCCAGGATATTCATTATCGCAGATATTAAAAGCAGCCGGATTGCACTGAACTATTGAAAAGTGGAAGAGTTATTATGAATTCCCTGTCTTACAGTTCAGTATTTATCTTTGCATGGCAGATGGGTTGATAGCAGTGACTAAAAACCAGCTTTAAAAAGAGGGATAAACCTGAGTCAACTACATTATCGAACTCCGTGCAGGGTTTCGTGACGGGTGGATTAAATAAAAGACCGTCAGAGGACTTAAAGTGTCTGTTGTTTTTCTCACAAACATGTCAAATACTCTCTTTCCTCTTCCCCGTCGCAGAGTGAACCTGGCTCTGGTACAACAGTGTAATCTAGGCTTCATGCTGTCAAGATGCAAAGCAGCTCTTCTCGATCCCAGATAATCATATCGGACCACCAGCAGCCGGCCAAATGGTGTTTTATTTTGGCGGGGACAAAGGCATTTCACACATTAAAGGTTAACTGGTTTCTGTTTTGTTTTGGAAGGCTCTCGTCTCGAGGGTTAGGGTGATATATATTTTTGACACTACCTGCTGTAGGAAAGTAGTCAATTTACACTTAATGCACTTGTGTAAGTTCAGCTTCAAAGATAGGGATAATATGAAAATACATAGTTAAATATTACAACAAGGACTGAATGATTCAGTTTGTGTGTCAAATACTGCGAACATTGACCCATTGACAAGGCTAATTAATGCATAATAACACAGAAATGTCCTTATTTGTGAAAACACATGTGCATAATGGAGCATAATCGCCTGATTGTTTCCATGGCTTCATGCTTGTCATGCAGGAAACTGGTAAAATAAAGCTAATTGTTGTTGCTTTGACTAAAGACCAAGGAGATTTGCATTCCCAAGACAGTTTCTGAACAGGATCCATTTACTCACTCGTCACATCATGTTGTCTGGAGCAGTTTTACAGAGCTCATCTGAAGCAGTTTGCTAACACTTTTTAAAGCATCTGAATAAAGCAGGATGCCCTTGTAGTTGCATTGAGGTGACAAGTGCAAGAAGGGAGCCGTCTCCAATGAGAGAGCAACAGGAAACCGGAAAGTAAGGGGAGGCAGTAAACCATTTATTGTATATAAAACAAACCATAGCTTCCTTACTCAGTAAAACAACCGGGACGTATCTAAATGGCAGCCATGATAAGAGATGGTACAATCCACTCGATGCAAAGAGAAGGAGCGTCTCTGCTCCCTTTCTTATCTCCTTTATCAGGGGTATAATGGAGCATCCATCAACAAAAGCAGGGAGATATACCGGCTCACAATTCCTCAGCAGCCTTTAATGCGACGCACAATTAGTCCATCAATAACATCCACCATCACTGCTCACAGAACATTATGGATACAACATCTCATCCTGTTTTTGTTGGGTAACCTCACTTGAATTGTACAGTACTGAGTTTGTCGACTTTCCTACACGTTTCTTTTCATTATGAATTCTCCCTCACATATTTCCTCATGAGGTTTTTGATTGAGGTCAAGAAGAAGCCTTTAGGAAATGACATAGGACATGATTTAAATTGGAATTGATCGTTTAATTTGTGCACCGCCTCCCATTTCCCGTTCTTTAAGACGAGACGCTCTTCCCTGCCAACGTCAGAAGAATTATAACATTTTAACGAGGTATATTATTAGGCGTATGAAAGCTCAGGGTAAACAAGCTGTGGCGCTACAGCAAAGGCCACATATTTAATGACAGAGGTGAATTTATTTTAAACTCTAATCTAGAAACGTAATGAATAATTTATAGAGCGGAAGCAAAAGGATCTGCAGACAGCTCAATCCGGTGCTGATGCATGGGGAAACATCTTTAAAACGCACTGTAGGTTAGAAATCACGATGACGTTTGCTTGATGATCAAGAAATGGACATGCTTAACCAGTAGAAATCAATCTACTGGGACCAGTGGGACAGCGGCCAAGTTCATTGATTTCAAGTGCCGTCAAAACCCTCCTAATTTGAAAGGCATTCAATGCAAATGTTCATTGTTCTGTAGCTGAATATCTCTGAGTCAGGATGATTTGTAGAGCAATCCCCCCCAATGACAACAAATAACGATGTGTTGACAGCAGGGACATTAGTCAAGACACAGTGTTAGTGCTCAGCCTCTAAACTGTGGATTGTTTGGTTCATTTTTACAGAATATAAACTGTCTGCCTCACTTTGATTTATTCAGGTTTGTTCTTATCCTTCTGCCACGCTCAAAATAATCCGTCTGTGAAAGCATGATTTAGGACTGCAACAAGCAAGGGTTATCTTCCATCAGATAAACAAGTGTAGAGTTTAGTTTCAAAGGCCATACTCTTGTGATTTAATGAGCTAAATTATGAGGAAATGTCATAAATAAAGGCATTATATTGCAGCCCCGAGTGAGATTTTTACGACTGCTGAAAGCCAATAATAAAACCGCTCCAGTAAATTAAGGTTAATTTGCAGCTAGACCTTTAATCTACAGCTGCATCGTAAACTGAGCTGCGATGATACGTCCAATCAGAGTCTTTCTGATGAATCCTTTAGTTTTAATGCAAAAATTACAGAAAATGTTCTTTCCAGTTTCTCAAATGTGGAGTTTTTCTGTATTATCTTGTATTGTGATGATAATTAGCCTAAAGACTGACACAAGAAGGCCTTTAAAGACACCACCTTGTACTTTGAGGAACTAGGATGACCTTTTTCCACTGCTTTATCTCATTCTATAGACTGAACGATTCATAGACGATTAAGAAAATAATCTGCAGATCTGCTAAAGACAAAAGAAATATAAATTGCACAATGTAAAAAAAAGTTGTGATCCTATTGGAGAAATGTCAATGAACAACTAGATTTTGACACGCATTTCGTCCCCAAAATACCTTACATTTTAAGCTGTGGTTCCAGTGACATAGCTTCGATGTTGAGGGGTTTTTCTTACGTCACTTCAGTGTCAAAATTCAGCCTGCCTGTCTAAAGCTCAGATGTCACTTCTTCTAAATGAACTCCGTGTTGACAGCGAGTCTGCTACCTGCCACCTATCCCGACAATGCTGTATTTACCCAGGGAGGGTTCGCTGAGCCTGTATTTTCTCTGCTTTATATTACACGTTACACCCAGTAAAACCACAGACACCTACAGCCTGCGGTTTAGCAGCGCCACTTCTTTGACTGGGAGTTCATATGCAGAGTACTACGGTCAAGGGCTTGGATCAATAAGCTCTGGGCCATTTACGCCGCAGCCTCCATACCCAGTATTTATGCATTTCAAATGAAGGCCTCATCAAGTCTTAAGATCTTTACTTCCTGTTGTGAAGAAGACGCTTCCCTTCATTTCCTGTAGACCTTTGATTTCCCAGCAGCAAGGACAGGATCGGATGACAGCCACTGGTAGAGATAATGTTGAATTACCACTATGCAGTAAGAATAGCCTTAACGGAATAACCTAAAATACAACTCACTAACACTTTCACTATCAATCCCTGATTCATCCATTTTTTATGTAAATTAGACATTTTGAAAGGGTTTTTCGGGCGAATTATTACGTGTTTTTGCTTGCCAACGGTCCACGGGACTAATATATGACTTAAAACGGGGAAACTGGAGCAAATGTTTCACGATTAAGGGACTTTCATGATGTTGATTGAACTAATGACCCATTTCAGCTCTCCAGTAAATTGATTCATGTGTTTTGCCTCAAAAAGCTTCCATTTAAGTTTCTTGAGACCCCCAAAAATACAGCCATATTTAGCTTCATTTGCAGGCCCTATTCTACAAAGAACTGAAATAAATCTGTCTTTTACAACTGGTGTTCAATCGTGTTCTTATCTTCTTATCAAATAAACGTTCGACCGCACTGTGAAGTCGTCTTAGCTTTTCTTGGTATGACGTGTGAGTTTCAACATGACATTTCCTCTGTACCTTTTCACATATGGTAGCTTTCACTCTTCATGGTAGCCCAATTACTCTGTTTATTTAAATCAACCCGGCAAATCATCTCACTTCCTCATGAGAAAAATATACCAGGTTGTAAAAAGCGCTTCTTATTTGAACCAGTTTTATTTATTCTGTAATATGGATCACAGATAGTCGGATCTTATAGCATTCATTTCTAAAAGGCTAAATGGACATGTCATACACCAAGGGAAATACCTGAAGTCAGTCGTCTTTTCCTGAAGCTCTTGGCCTACTGACCTCCATGATACTGACACCGGAGGACCAGAAGGGAATTGGGGGAGGGGGGGAATGTCCTGCACACCAGTGAGATCAGGCTGGAGGGTCAATTAAAGGTCACTTTAAGGAGCACAGAGGCAGAATGTAGAGGAGGAAACCCCCATTCAACTTCACCATCGATTCATACGTTGACAGCTTTTATGATTGAATACGAAATCGGTCTGAGTTCCTACGCAGGTCTTTAGTTTGCATTTCTGTGACTCAAATGTTCTCCGGAGAGTCCCATTTTTCTGACATTTAGTTATTTAGTTGTTATTCCTAATTTGGTGTTGTAATTTACGTTATCAACATGTATAAGGAGCATTGCATTTTTGTGCTCGAGTGTTTGACCAACACGTTTGTTTCGGGTTACTTTGACACCACATGACTTCATGCCCTATCAAACAATGTCAACAAAAGTGAAACTAAATCCTGGATCTGCTCTAAAATACCAGGTATTCTTCCTTGGTGGATGATACACCCTTCCACCAAGTTTCAGAAAAGTTGGACCAGTAGGGTTTCCATAATCCTGCTGACAGACAACCCAAAAACCTGACCTAATTGGTTGAGATAATTATATAACAATTAAAAAAGGACAGAATTTTACAAAGCAGCAATTACATGTTCGATTGCTTCCTTGATAAATGACTTAAATGATGACCAATTGTCAGCGTATTTTCTAATAGGACAAATATAACGATCAGCTTTCAACACTAACCCCCTCCAGTGAAGGAAATCTGTTGGAGGATCGACATTGGGTAAAAACGTGTACAGATCGACATTTTCAACATCTACACCTCAACGCTAAAGTCTGTTGAATTTTACACTGAAAGAAATGATTCCCTTTTTTTAGGCCTAAGAGTCAACAGATCCAAACTGCGGTGAAGAAGCCACTGGCTGAAGCACGGAGGATGCAATGAGCCGGGACGTGGGCTTCGGGTTAACAGCCCGGCGCTGCTGTTGTGCTTTTCCAGCTTTAACCACAAACTGTACGTGGTGTGGGGGAGGGGGGGGTCACATTTAGGGTCGCAAGGGGCGGAACATTTCCGGTAAATTTCCGGTAAATTTCCATGGGAAGTTAAACTGGGGAATTTTGGAAATATTCCATATTGGAAACTTTCGATGGGAATAATGGGAGTTATGGGAATTTATGGGAACTAACTGGGAATTGATGCAATGGCATGAACAGATATATAAATAGTTAGGCTAGCTTAACAACTGGAATGATCTTCAAAACAGCATCACATCTTTCTAAGAGTGCCTCATGGATGGTAAATGAAGTGACGCTAGCTATGGCTTACTAAGCATCTAAGGTATCGGCTATCTATCTGCTAGATGAATGCATCTGTCTGATATTTGCAATTTAAACATAACATAAGTATATTACCCCAAAATATCATCTAACCTTACTTCACTTTGTGTACTCCACAGGCTCAAATGTGTGGCTTCAATAGTCTTGTGCTTTGGGCTCAAAAGTGTGGTCCAGTCTTCTAGAAATCATATGTGCATGTGATGGAGGAATGCACGGTGCCTGTAGGGGGTGAGGTCTCGATAGCCATGCAGTAAGCAGAGTGCTTTGTGCATGTGATTGAGGAATGGCATGGATATACTTGAATGGCATCTGTTTGTTTTAGTAAAGATGATGCTAAAATATACTTTCCCCGACTACATTTAAGTTCCCTATGAAGAGCCAACCTTCAATTTGGAAAATTCCCAGTTTCTATTCCCGTTTATTCCCTTAAATTCCCAGTTTATTCCCTTAAATTCCCAGTTTATTCCCTTAAATTCCCAGTTTATTCCCTTAAATTCCCGTTAATTCCCTTAAATTCCCAGTTTATTCCCTTAAATTCACGTTAATTCCCTTAAATTCACGTTAATTCCCTTAAATTCCCATGGAAAGTTTCCATCTTTTAAAATTCCTGGAATTTTGCAACCCTAGTCACATTCAGACCAAGAGATGACAGCTATTAAAAGTGTATCGAACAGGCTGGGATAAAGCACAAGGCCAGCAAGTGATTAATTCCTCATTTGGGCCACAGGCGTTCATTTGCAGAGGCTTTCTGGGCTCGTTAACACGATAGAGATGCTAAATAGTTCTGTCATTTGAGCGTCAGACCTGCGCTGACCCTCGACCAGGTTTCATCAAACAGCTGACAGAGCACTAAATAAAAGATGACCTGTGGATATTGTCCGTTTGATCCTTTCATAATGATTAATCCAGAATGGCAAACCAGGTGAAGATGTGTGTGGCCATACAGAAATGGTGGAGCGTTGAGGGAAAATGAACACCTCTTACTCGAGTCTTCATTACAGTGAGAATAAACTATGTTTTAGGTTTCCTGTGAATCACTCGAGTAAGCACCGGGACGAAAATGTATATGTATCTACACTAAGAAAGCAGAAACTGTAAGCAACGTAGGAGGGAATTCAGTCTAACCTTTTTATATCATAATATCTTCAGCACAGGAAGTGATCATTTCACATTTAGTGATTTCCTGCTTCACAGGCTTGGCAGTGAAATCCCAGATCCTGGGCATGCAGAGTTTGTATTGGTGGAGAACAACTTGTGGGTGGAATAGTGGCTAAATATCAGAAACCTGGCCAATAAGAAGTCAGAAACCCAACATTTAAAAGCTCATATATGCATTAAACGACATCCTACTGGCTTTAACTCTCCACACTGCTCAGGAACTTATGAGGGCTAACGCAAACAAAGGGACGAGGTTTGTTGCTACCAAACAGAATTTCAACATTAATTAAGTACAAGCCATGAACTAGCTTTTAGCACAACAAGCTAATATAGAAATCAAATGGGTTTACAGGACGGTCAAACTAAATACAAATTCAATCACGCACATTCCTTTAATTTGTCGCATTACCTCCAAACAGCATTTAGTTCCTGGTCACATTATGTGTTGAGAAACCTAAAAATAATTCCTATTTGTTTAAAAGTATGCCACTTGAAATGAATTGCATCCATACACATTCAGCCGTGCGTTCTCCCATCACATGTAAAGATCATTTACCAGCTGACATCACCTGAAAGCCAAAGAGAAATCCATCCAGAGCAGCTTTCTGTTCCCAACACTTAACCTACACCGTCTCCATTAAACTGTCTGCGCCTCACAAGTGAGTCTGGAAGCCGCCCAGCTCCTTTTTACTATCCCATCAGCGCACCGCCTCACAAACAATAATGATAATACATACGAGTTTTGAGAGATTTTTTGAAGGATTCCAGAGTGTCGGCCTTTCGGATGTGACTGGGAAGAGAGTTGCAGAGGGTGGGGGAGGCTGCAGCGAAGGCCCTGTCACCCCAGGTCCAGAGCTTTGTCCTGACGGGCTGCAGTAGATTAGCGTCAGCAGACCTGAGGCAACGGGTAGGGGTGTGTTGTTGGATGAGGTCACTGAGGTAGGCGGGTTTATGGCTTTGTAGGTGAGAAGTAATATTTTGAAGTCAATCCGGTGTTTGATGGGGAGGCAGTGGAGGTCGTGGAGGGTAGGGGTGATGTGATCAGAGCGTCGGGTGGAGGTGAGGAAGCGGGCAGCAGAGTTTTGGACATATTGCAGTTTATTTAGGACGCATGCAGGTGAGCAAAATAGAATGCTGTTGCAGTAATCGAGTCGGGGTGTTATGAAGGCATGGATGAGAGTCTCAGCAGCGGTGGATGAGAGGGAGGGTCTGATGCGGGCGATGTTTTTGAGGTGGAAGAAGGCGGTTTTTGCGACCTGGTCGACGTGAGGGAGGAACGTGAGAGCAGGGTCGAGGATGACACCAAGGTTACGGACGCGAGTTGAGGGGTTGACAATGGAGCCGTCAGTGTTCAGAGAGAAGTCCTGGGAGGAGCGGGTTAGTGAGTTTGGGCCAATAATGATTTGTCGCAGTTTAGTTACAGAAAACGTAATAAGAGTGACTTCTATGCTTCAGAAAAACCTTGTTCCACCTCAGGAATAAAAGCAGACAGGACATCAAACTTAGAGAAAGCGGTCTTATGAAACCTAAATCTGTCCCTGTGTGTCAGCTGGTGTTTCTAATGTCAACATAAAAAGCAAACCATTTAAATTCACACAACCTGTTGACGGCCGCTTACTCGAGATGTTGACATAAGACAGATACAATCAGTGAAAGCACAAGCCGTGAATCCGAGCCAGCGTGGCCCCACCTGACCCCAGGATATTAATGTGCGCTGATTTAATGCGTCCTCCTCGGCTCTGAGCGCTGCTTCCTACTCTTCTCTGTGTTCTGGCTGCAAAGAGAAGGTTTCATTCACACTGCCAACATCTAATTTAGACAGATGGGGGGTTCTAAGTCCTCTTGTCCAAATAGTGAATCAGGAAAATTAATCAGCACTATTGGATTTAGAGGAGTTTGGTCTTTATACTGTACTACAGTAAGGCTGAGAAAGTCTCCTTTTGTAACTGCTTCCTCAACTTGTAGTGTAATTACTTTCTGAGTGAAGAACAACAACAGAATTTCATGAGACTGAAAAGGTTCTGCCCTGTGTTTTATTACAAAGACTTTTATGTTCAAAGCCACAACTGATCTAGACTTCTCTGATCAGTGTGTGGTTTTAGAGACTTGGAGACATTAAGACTTATTGCATGATTGGTTGTAAACTATGCTATCCAGCGAGCTAGAGCGCTAGCAAGCTTCTTTATTCCTCCTGGTATTTTGTTCTAAAGATTGTAGATTGTTTTAATGAAGGTATCAAAAAAGGAGGAATTGCCAACTGGGTTTTAGGCTCAAAGGAATCTGCTCTCGGCAAGAGCTGAGAGACAGTTGGGAAAAACAGCGTCTAGAATCAGCGGTTAATCAGGAAAGTATTGGATGTTATGTCCTTTGGTGGACTGTGATTGAACATTTCCTGGGCCTACTTTACATCCCTTTAAGAATAACGCAATCAAGACTGCTTGTCGATAGTCAACGGTGCAAGTGTGCATCGTCAAAGTCAAACAGAGTCACAGCTGATGCAAAGTCTGCCCAACTCTAATTCTAAAGTTGATTGATTTGTGGTTTAATATTTGGTTTCTTATCTTATATGATGATGTGGTCAGGACTTCAATATTGCTGCAGGATAAAAGGCCTCCCCCTTAATTAACTTCAATAAAACCAATGTATTGACACACTAGAAGTACTAAGGGTTGTCAGGTAAAGAACTTAAACATGGCTCAACTTTGGCTATACAATACACACACTCATGTAGACTGCAGGAGTGTGCTGAGTGTGAATAATAATAATAAACCCATGGAGATTTAATTCAGACCCAAAAATGCAGCTTTTTAACTCCATTTACTGTCCAATTCTTCCTGTTAGTCCTAAATGGTTTTTCCGACGTACAAAAGAGTGTAGATACCCAAAGGTTTCTACCCCTCAAGAGTTCTAACAGGATGTAAATCATACTGAACTGTCCGGTCCAATTACCACTTTGACTTCACATCGTTGCTGAATACTGAAACTGTAATTTAGTTTTCTTTTCCTACAGAAGTCATTTCTCATTTCTCAGCCAATATTCAAAGAGACTGAGCTGAGGAAGAGAAACTGGGAGCCATGCTGAGGATTTAAGAAGCTTCCTTAAACTGCAGCGTGATTTGTAGGAAGGGATTCTGCACAGTTACTCAGTAGCTAATTTAGCAAGCGAGACCATTTCCTGCCACAAGAAAAAGACTAATGCATCTTTCCAGAGTATAAAATCTCTATTTTTTCATTATCAAGCAGTTCACCCCCCATATAGGCTATATCCTAGCTGCCCAGTGGGACCATTAACAGAGCGTGGACACAGGTTTTGGGCTAATAGGTCAAAATAAATGTCCTTTTTCCTAATGTGTGGGCATTGTACACAATAAATCTTGCCATAGCACTTAAAAAACGTATTAGATGTTCTTTAATTTCAGGTCAGAGGTCAGCTGTGCAGGATAAAGCAGCAGGTCATTTAGGGTTTCCCTGCAGAGTCAGCAGAAACCTGACATGCTGGGCCAGTGTGTGCAGCGTTATGCAACAGCCATATCATGTGTGATCTGTTGAACACGAGCCAAGTTACATTCAGCTGGCCAAGAACCATCATCCAGGGCAGGGAGGACCTTCAGTGGGCTTTGAATGGAGCCTAGCAGCATGAGGTTTAGCTTTAAAGCTGCAACAAAGGTTCACTATTGATTAATAACACCATTATTTTCTGGAGTTTTCATTATAAATGTCAGGAAAATGTCCATCCTTGTTGCTGTAAGTCCACATGGATGTCTTTAAATGTCTGTTTTCACTCCAAACAACAATGATTTCATTTTCAACAAGTTTGAAAACAGATAACAGCAGGAAATATCTGTTTCTAGATACATCTGTTGGTCAATAAAACGTTGGAAAATAGCAGAAAATTACAAAGATGTCTTCCCAGTGTCTCAAAGTCCAAGGGGATGTCTTTAAATGTGTGGTTTTGTAAGTCCAAAAACAAAGATTACAACTTTAGGAGGTTAGAAAACAGATAAAAGCTGGGAAATCTGTTTCTAGATTAACTGTTTTGTCTATAAAATTGCAGAAATAGAGAAAAATGACTGAAATTGAAATACATGTCCAAGGTGAAGTCTTTAGATATCTTGCTTTACTTCAATATGATTAAAACTAAACGAAAACAGGAAATCCTCACACTTGAGAGGTGAAAAACAGATGTTTTCTGACATATTTGCAAAACAAATACCCCCAAATGTATCCATTACGCCTTGAGACTCATTTCCTGTCCATCAACATATCCTTGCGGTTCATGAAAGGCGGCATCTTATCATACAAACAAAACTCTACGCTTACATTGGCTGAGACAGAAAGAAACATCCTCTCACTTCTCATTGATGCTCTGAAGATTGAGATTCTGGTTTCAAGCTGGTACACTTTTACAAAGGAAACCCAAAGAAAAAAAGCATAATCAAAAGAGGAGTGAGTCAGATCTCCATCCTCTCTGATGATGTAAAGCATCAGAGTGTTAAAACACAAGCATGCTGGGTGTAGTTTAGTGGCAGCATGTTGCAGGACTTGAGGCTATTGAAGCTCACTAAAACAATTACACACTTTGAACCCAATAAAGTAACCGATTAGCAGGATATTCAGGCTCATATTTCCTTCTTTCCACACTCCTGTTCGATGCTGCCAACGTGCAGCATGAGGGCAGCTTTATTGTCAACACTCTGTCCTAGCTTGAACTCAACACTCCGGCTCAGTGTGACGGTCTGAATGCCAACAGTGCATTCAGCATCAATTTTATGATCTTCATTTGGTTGAAAAGTCAAAGATATTAGACATCGAGGTTACACGTCAGAGCCGATTCATCACCGATTCAAGAGACTGTATGAAAATGTGAAGCAAGTCTCAAATACACCTTGAAATGAAAGCCATTCAAGTAACGTCTGTTCTATGAAACCATGGGAATAAAAGGTGCTGGGGGAATATTTACAGTAGAAATGTGTGGGGGTTTTTTTTAGCAAATAGTGTCAGTAAACGAAAAAAGACAATCAGGTGAGAATGGAGACGTGTGAAAGACAAACGAAGGGTCTAGCATCCCTAACAGTTCAATAGCTTGGATAAAAGCTCTTTTAAAATTACACCTCGTGCCTCATTGAGACCAAGATCTGTGATTATGCAAATGTTTTTCATCTCAAAACTTTTACGCACAGGATGTTCCCTCTCCGTTTGTGCATCACATCACACTTCAAACTCACCAACATGAGCACAGAGAAAGTTTCCTTCTCCGCCAGATCAATGTGACAACAGCGTCAGAGCAAAGAGACTCAACTACACATACATGACTTATAAAGAGATTATTTAAGTGTTGCCACAATGCGTATAAATAGTCTCCCCCCCATTAAGCCCGGTTTAAAGCCAAGACATCTTTTGACCTGCTAATCACCCAGCCATGCTTCCCATGATGCAAGAGTTGGGAAAACCCCTGCATCTAAACCCTGGTACTGTGATAAGATCATTCAGATGCATCTTCTACCCCCCAAAAACACTGCTCAGATTTAAGCCAGGGTTAAACCAGGTTTACACCTAAAACACCTTCATCTTCTGACCTGCTAAACGAACCGGCCATGTGTCGAGGAAACCCCAGAATTTAAACCGTGGTGCTGATAAAGCGTGTTATAAGTAACATGTAATAAGATAGTTCAGATGCATCCTCAACCCCCCCAAAGAACTACAAGCCAGGGTTAAACCTAGGACCTGCATCTTTTGACCTGCTAATCACCGCAGCCATGCTTCCTGTGTTGCAAAAAGTTGAGGAAACCCCAGAACCTATCCCCTGGTTCTGTCCTGATAAGGTAACTCAGATGCATCTTCTCTAACCCCCCCAAAGAAACTGCACAGACTTGTTGGCTGCTCTATGCATGCCTTTCCCCCCCACAATGTCACACAGGCTCCTCGCTGCAGCAGCAGTCTGGCGAGGGGCGACATCCACCCTGAAGAAGAACAAATGCACCAACTTTCTGTCTTGATTTAATCCCAACCTCATGTAGATCCTACACACACACAAACACACACTGAACTTTGGACGGCAGCAGGAAGAGCCTTAATGGTGGACCATGGGGAAGAATTGGTGAGAGAAACAGTGTTGTATTTAAACCTGCCGAGACAGGCAGGGAGAGAGGCGGGGATTGAGCCTCTTCCCCGGGCCGGATAACCGTGTGCACCCCGGCTTTCCTAGCATTTAACCCGGCTTCACATGCACGTTTTCCCCCCTTGAAACACCCCCATCCCCGGTGTGCAACTGCAGGGCCCGGCGCCGCCATACACAAGCACATAGACACATAAAACAACACGTATAGCACCAGGCGGAAAGAGACATGCGAAAAATGAGGAGGTGGGGGGGCACAAACCGGGACCGTAAGCCGGTTTCAGACCCACTGAGGACCGGACTATGAACAGAACAAGAACAGTAAGGAGAACTAACCTGTTTGGGAGCAGCACGGTCCGCTGGATATTGGGTTGAATCCGAGTTAAATCCACTATCAGTACAACAAAGAGGCGAAAATGACCGAGCGGCCGCGGAACAGGCCGAACAGCACTCAGTGGTGGAGTGGTGCGCATGCGCAGGAGCAAAGCCGGAGGTGGCGGAGGGGGGTGGGGTGGATGAGTGCAAGTGATTTCATTATTTATACCCTTTATTTTAGAAATGATATATGTACGTATTAAACAATATATACATACAACACATGGACATCAATATAGTTGTAATATCAAATATATCAACTTTAAAGTTGATTAAAATGTCCTTAAAGCTAACTCATCTTTTTCTTTCTAAATAAAGAAATGTACAGATAGTGATAAAAACTAAAATATTTAAAGTTAAATATTTATCAAATACACATTTGGTTGTGTTTGCCTTCTTGTTTTTACTAGTTAATAGTGGTGCCATATTGTTGTTGTTAATTGTCAGTCCATTTAATCAATTTATTCTTTCATCCCCAAAATAATATTGAAAAAAAAACAATAGTTCTATCAAAAAGTTTGTGTAAAAATGTCCTT
Source organism: Eleginops maclovinus (assembly GCF_036324505.1). Classification (NCBI taxonomy): domain Eukaryota; kingdom Metazoa; phylum Chordata; class Actinopteri; order Perciformes; family Eleginopidae; genus Eleginops; species Eleginops maclovinus. The sequence goes on from NC_086371.1 coordinate 3,467,677, forward strand.
ACAAATAACTCATCTTATTTTCCATTTATTCAATAATATCAGACATTGTAAACAAGCAACACATGGAGGGGACATCAGGGCTACACATATACAGAGTAAAATAAAGGGCAATAGTGATCAAAACAAACGGTAACATTACAGGTTAAATATTAATGAAATACACATTTGGTTTTGATCGCCTTCTTATTTTTACAATTTCTGAATAGTGGTTCCATATGGTTGGAATTCTAAGTAAAAATGTGCAAAATTTGGTTTAGAGTCAGTCCATTTATTCCTTTGAATGTGACATTTTCAAATAATTTGTGTGTACACCCCACCATACGGACATCCTCCAAAACTCCAGAAATACACTAAGTTACCAACTTCCAAAGAAACGTACATTTACGCTTTCCAGATCCTTTTGAATTCACAGAAAGAGGGCACTGTAAATACCAACAGTTCAATTTATTACTGTCGATACACAAAATGGATTCAGCAGTGCTTTTGCCCAGAGATGCTTTAATTGTAATATTAATTACAAGCCTTGGGACGGTAGTACGGAAGAGGATTAGGGACAAATCTGAACCACTTTTGGATCCAACCAAAAGTACATTTATTTGAGGGTTTTCCCCAAATTGTTTAAATTATTATTGAGTCCAAATTTTGAGTTGCTCTGACTTTTTTCTCATAATTCATATTTTTTCTTGATTCTTTTCTTGGAAAATGTCGCTTTTGGTTGGATCTCAAAACCAATTTAGCATGTGGCCCTCATCCTCTTCTGCATGGCTGTCTAGAAATAAAGCTAAACATGACTTCTGTTATGTTAAGAGGTTTGGTGTTAGGTAAAGATTTACTGTGGTTAAACTATAAGAGTGTGAGTGGAAAGTTTTCCTGACAGGAAATAATGATGTTGAAACACAAAGAACCCAGAATATCTGTTTTAGCAAAGCCACAGGCCAACATCTGCTGACCGTCCATCGATGAGTCAGACTCCCGCTGCGGCAGATGTGTTTTTGTTCGAGAGTTGAAATTAAAATCTTCCAGCACAACACAGCTTCTTTTTCTCAGTGCAGGATGCATACGCACAGTAACTCAATTTAAAGCTTCCGGCTGTGGTTAGATTAATTTAATCAAGACTGAGTTACTTCCAAGAGCCGGTGAGCTTCGTATAAAGAGGTTACAGAGCGAGGGACTTTGAGTAAAGTGTGGTTTTTAAGGTTTAGACAGTGTCACTTAAAGCTGTAGAAAATAGTGATTACTTTTCAAACACTGAAACAAATGTACTTCCAAAGGGGGCATGAGCTTCATAAGACTTCCTCTCAGTCATCAAGTATATGCTTTATTAAATATTAAAGGAGTTAAAAAAGGAACAGCATGAGATGAATGAGTAATATGCAACATTTCTGAGATCAAATGTCAGGTTATATATTTCATCATTGTGTGCTTACAAAATGACATTGTTTGAACTTGCTATGTTTATAAAAAATACCATATTTAATTATATTATTGGTCATTTTGACTCCAACTTCTTATTTTGTTGCTCTATTTATTTTATTTATCTATTATTTATTTCATTTTAAAATGAACCAACTCTCACAAAAGCAAATTTTCCCCCAGAAAAATTAAGTATTCTGACTCTCGAACAGAAAGCATTTCCGTTAAAAGTCAAGTTACGATGCTTTCGGAAGCTCTTCGGACCTCTTCACTTTTTTTCACTATATGCTATGGTGGCAATCATGACAAATGTATTAAAAAGCAAAAACTGAAATATAAAATTGACTTCAGTATTTGGAAGTTTAGATCATGGTGCCTTTTATTTGTCCTGATCATGTTAGGGATGTTTCCATACTTTGCTTGGATCCAACCTGTGGAAAATGAACAGATTAGCCTGTGATTTAGAAACGGACATACGCACCTGAGGCCTCACCACTCAGAGCAAGACTGAGCCATAAGGTGTCAAGAAACAGGAGGAACATATAAGGTTACAAAATACATTTCTGCTGCTTTGAAGTTCCACAAGAGCACAATGGCTCCTCCTAGAGCTTAAAGACATGAAAGCTTGCTTAGGGTTTGCAAAAAAGCTCCTAAATGACTCCAGATTCTGTGGCACAAATTATGACTTCAGACTGTCGATTTCACAGGAACACTAAAACTTTTAATACGGCCAGGACTTTAACACCCATGACTTATCTTAGACATTAACCTTTTGACATAAAACTAACCTTCCTACAGGCCCTATAATAAAGAAACAAGTTATTACACAGTGTGGCAAGAGCATCCAATCAAGCTGCTGGAGAAATTCATGAAACATACTGTCATGTTACTGATCACAGGTAGAAAAGGTTTTACCAAAGATGATTCTTTGCTAAGGAATAATAAATGGTGGGCTATATTGCAATAAATGCACAACATGGAGGTAGAAATGGGTGATAAGCTAATCATTTTTAAGTGTTGACGACTCAAATTTCCAAGTTTAGGACTTAGGATACGAGTGCGAATATATGATATTTGTGACTTGACCAACAAGGACTTGGTACCCGCTCTGATATAGTAAAACACTTCTAAATCCAACTTTGCTATACACTTTATACTGTTCCTTTATAGTCCCATATATAACAGACTGAGAGGAAGTGAGGGGGAATACTTACAAATCAAAACAAATGTTCATCCTTCAAAAAAGAGCAATAAGAGTCGAAAACAGTTTTTATGAAGCACCACTTTTTATCACTTTAAAGGCCATAAAATAAAAGGATTCTGTTGTCATTTCAAATCATCAGAGAGCAAGCAAAGATAAGTCAGTACATCCTGGTATCCACAGTTGTTGTCAAAGAGAAAGTAAACAGGATCTGAGAGGAATGTGTTGTTAGAGCAGTTTCAGCTTGGTGAGCTTTAGCGAATGTCACTCCCAAAGGGTTAAAGACAGGGAGGGAGTGTTCAGAGCTCAGAGAAGTTCAGGAAGAGAAGACCTCTCACTCTGTTGTTTTTACCAACTACAGAAAGACAAACAAAAGTATTCCTCTTATCCCATGTGTACCTCCTGTGTTTCCCTGTTACTCTGTTGCTGCTATGACACCTGGATTTCCCTAAGATATCAATACAGGTCCATCTTATTTGATCTTAATGTGTATGTCTACATGCCATGCTGCTTTTGGATATTGCTTTAATATATTACAGACTTTAGGATCCGTGATCTGCTACTTTATATTTGGAGATTTAGATTGACTAAATTAGCGTCAACTTTACCAGCTGCTATACCTGAGGAATAACATAATGCATCGATGATTCAAATCTAATAATGTGGGTCTGATTCATCCTTCAAAGACGACTATTTTATTTAATCAAAGGTCACACAGAGGCATTTGTTTTTCAAAAACCTCCATGTGGACTTTTATTATAAAACAGCAGTAACAGGACAAGAAACAGCATCCCAAATGTTGTAAAATACATGGAGTACTCCTGTAGCCTTTATGCAAGGATGCACCATGGATTTTGTTTATGTTACTATTGTTTTACCCCCCCCACCCCCCTTTGCAGTCATCATGAAAAAGACAACAAGTGTGTATTGAGAACTTAACTACATTTCATTCAAGTAATCAGTCCCAGCCCTGATGCTCAACCTTTTATTTCCCTTTATTTATTCGTTTATTCCGCTCATAAAATAAAACATGTGTACCATAATAGAAAGGAGCCGGGAGCAGAAAGCCTTATTTTACCTGCCCCTTACTCACAAATCAATTTTCTGTCTGTCACAGCTGCTTAAAAATACCCACAGTAACATGAAACCGAAAAGTCAACACAATCCACCATCAGCAAAATAGTTTGATAGTTTCTCGGATGTAGAAAAACGTGTGTTTTACTGTTGTTTTGTCGACGGAGTGGTTCCTCTTGACTGCAGAGGATCTTTGTTACAGTACCCTCCCGGTGTTGTTCCTGAACCATAACGCCGTGTTTGTGTTTCTTCTCCCAGCCGTCAAACTTCTTCCCGACGTCTTTTTGTATCAGATATGTGATAAACCACCACAAGACAACACCATGGACTTACCACTCGTATTTTAAAGGAGATATATTATGTTTTTAACGACTTATACTATGTTTTTACCGACTCTGTGACTCCCTACATAAACGTTACAATGCTTTGGATGTCAGTTGAGTGTTAGCTAACGAGACTAGCCACCTAGCCTTAACCGGTAAACACCGTGGATATTAATGGAGGAAGGCAAAGAAAACCGCGACGAGGTCCAGACGGTTTGTGCCAGTGTTCCTCCCGGTGTACCGAACACCGAGCTGAAGAAGCTGTTGTCTTTTAAAGTGTACAAGAGGAGGTGGTTTGTTCTGCTGCTGCTGTGTCTGTTGAACTGCTCCAACGCAACGGTGAGTGTGTGTGTGTGTGTGTGTGTGTGTGTGTGTGTGTGTCTTAAATGGGCAATCACATATACATAATGAACAATTAATGAATTGGTATGTTGTACATTACACCCAAAATACAGCCCTATTACACCGTTATTCCATCCACAACACCGTGTTATTAGTCCCATATTACAGCACTATTACTGTTATTGTTCCACACAGCCTGTCAAATGTCCTCCAGGATACTGAATCCATTTAAGTGTTTATTGCAGCTTGTGTTTTCCGGATTTTAATTGATGAAGTCAAAGCAATTTGTTCATAGCAGACAAAAGAGTTGTATTTTGGACAATTGAATTTGCCCATGTGTGTCTGATGTTGGAGCTGCCGTAAAACCCAGCCCCTAAAAAACACTGTTTTTATTTTTCTTTAATCTGCATTTTCTAATTGACTAATGTTGTCCAACAAATAGTGGAGTAAAAAGTACACTATGGAGGAGAAGTACTCATCTGGTCACATTTAGCTCCAGCCTAGTATTTGTTTTGAGCAAAGCCATATCAAAAATCACAAAGTCAAAGCCAATAAGTTTCAAATGACATTCTCCTTTGTGCACAAACCTGTGTTTCCAGATTCAAAAACAAAAGCTGCAACTTGAACCTGACAGCAGCTTGTTGTCCTTTCACTCAGATATCACGCCGTCCTGCAGTGATAAAGCAGGTGTGGCTCTGAACAACGCCTCCTTATGTTTGCTTGAAACTGATCTGAAACCCCAGGGGATGATGCCATTGATAAGCAGAGCGAGCCTGGAGGCAAAGTGTGCCGTCTCAGTCATGCAAACTGAGCCTCCATCACCTCCATCACCACCCCCCTAGCTCCCATGGGGACTGGTCCTCTCTATGGGCACTATTGTTTCCAGTCTGGGGGGGGGGCTGTTCCCACTGACAAAAGATGCTCAGCTGGTCGACAGTCATTCATGACGGAGCAAACAACAGCCGAGGGGCCAGTTAGACATCAATTTGAGCGGCATTAGCATCCCCACCGAGGCTCCAGGGTGGGATTTACAAAAACAATTACAGTAGTTGGCTTGTAAAGTGATTTAGGACTCATTTTGAGAACCATAACCATATTTACATTGTGTTAAACCACAGAAAAGACTGCCTGCAGGACATCCAGATGCTTTGTTGGGAATAAATAGGACAAAAAGTAGAAACGCCATAAAAGTTCTTCCCATTATGTGTGAAGCAAATATCCAATAGATGACTTACTTTGGAAATCAAATTTGAATAATAATTAGCTAGAACAAATGTTTTACTATTTTATTCGGGCTAAGTTGCAAAAATACGTAATGAAGTTTGACTTTGTTGAACAACTACTGATTGTTTGTACAATATAAAGGTCAAACACTCGCACGATTTACCCAATCTCATCATCATTTGATCCTCATTCATTATCATTGCTTTAATATATTCCACTGTAATAAAACAAGGATAAAACAAATGTAATAAACCAAAATATTTCCCATTATTATGTCACTCTTACTAGGCTATGTCAAATGGATTATGCTGATATATACTGTATATTATAGCCTGACTGATATTAGGTTTTTGAGGCCAATATTATATCATTTTCTGGTTGTATAACGTTTAAAGAAAATGACATAACTATATATTGCCCAACAGTCATCTTCCTTACCATTCATGTTTTTATTTGACTTTGATAATATGTTAACATGTTAAGTTCAATTGTAGTAACTTCTTTGGTTATAAACGGTTTGAATTATTTACAGCCTCAATCTGTGCACCTGCACGGAGCGCTGTAGTTTCAGTACGATATGAAACCAGTGAAACTGTAAACGTGGTGTTGCTGTTGAGTAACCGTAATGTGAAAGTACAAACCAAGGTGTGTGAAGAATCCCTGTCAACAGAAAGAGAGCTCCAGAATCAGAAAGAGAAGGACGTGTGGAAATGATCCTCTGTGAGGAACAGATCTGGCTCTGTGTCTCTGAATCAGCGGAGCAGCTTAGGAATACTCGGCTGCTTTAAAGTACATTTATTCATCGTCAGCAAAAACAGAGGGGTTGTAGTGTAGCGTTTGGTTCACAGGTCAGAGAGATTCAATCTCTGCTATCAACTCCACACGCTGCATTTCCTCTTTCATGCTCTTAATGCTGTTTCATTTACAGTTTTCTTAACCTGGATTTTGGGTTACTACGTTTACAGGCAGAAAACAAATCCCACAGCCTGTTGAAATCAGATTATCGCAGTAGTTTGGATGTGCTACATGCACTGTAGAATCCATGTTTTTATGGGTTATATGATGAGAGACACAGAGGTTTTCATTACAGTGAAATATGGCTGAATTAAAAAACAACTCACTGTTCTTAAGCGTTGAAAAATCTACGTATTTAGTCTCCCTGAAGCTTGACCGATGTCTCAGTTTTAGTTGAATTAGTTTGGATATAAGGATGCACCGATACTTATAATGTCCTCTTCCATCTGATCGTTATGGCATGCATTTGAACATATATGAACTAAAGTTAGACCCTAAGTTCTGCCTATATACGTGCTCAAAAAGTCAGGTTTGTGCTGCAGAAATGTAGCTGTGGAACTAGTTTCTCCTTGCCCAATAACAGAACCGAAGCTGCTTGTTTGCGTGACATTTAGGAGCTCATATTCCTGCAGAAAGCAGAGTAAGGCTGCGTATTGGATTTTAGAATCTGGTGCAATGTCTGATGATACAGCTGGGCGATAAGCTGCGATTTTAATAAATCTAATTGAATGAAAACTACGGTTTGATGATCGACAGAACACAGCCCGAGTTAATAAAGTGAACTCTGTTTGTGTCACATCCAACAGCATGTAAAGGCATTCATTTAATATCAATCAGAGGATAGATAATAGAAAGTGTGAGCGTAGCAGGTGATATTCAACTTAATGAACAGGATTTGTAGGGGGTCTTTATGTTGTGTTTTTAAGGATTAACTGGAGCTTTGAGTTTGTTCAAACTGCTTCAAATAGTTATTGCAAACAACAGATGACTCATTCTGAAACTTTGTAATGTTTTACTCATCCCAAATTGAATTCTACGGGCTACTCTTCGTCGATCTTTCACCCTGTGAGAGCAGAATTGAAACCATTTATTTCTCACATGAGCGGAGCAGACTTCCTCTCCGTGTCACATGACTGCAACAAGAGGTCTGACCTCCAAAGTGAAACGGGTGCAACAGGCTTTCGTTAGAGAGACGAGACTTTAGAGATATGTTTCTGACACAGGCAGTGTGTTTGTGTGTTTGTTTGTGTATATAATCAATGATATGTTTAAGTTAAAGGATGTGTATACAAGTAGGGATGATTCTATTTTATACATTTAACATTTAGACCAGGGGTGTCCAAACGTTTTTCACCGAGGGCCACGTACAGAATAATACACAGAGAGCTGGGCCGCTTCTAGAGGGGAATGTTGTCTCAAAAGTTAAGTTAGAAGTTCGCAAAACAAATCAAATGTAGGTGAATAATGCGCGATACTTGAAAAGGCATTCAGAAAAGAACAGCCTACATCCCGTCTGTCTTTAGGGGTTCATTTATTTTGTTGGCAGCTCCTTAAAACAGAAGCCTCAGAGTGCTGATAATCAGAGTAGATATGAAGGTTCCATTTCAAGCTGGTTATAGAAATAAGTTATTGGACTTTTTTTTATCAACTAAGATCTGTTAGAAAATGTTTTACATTTGAAATGACTGAATTTATTTGAAAATTGGGCTCATTAATATATTTGAACATATATATTTGAGAAGTACAAAATAAGACAAGCAGAAGTTTGATTTGTGGGCCGTATTGCATTATACTTTTAGAATTCGCAGAGGGCCGATTCAACATGGCCCCCGGGCCGTACTTTGGACACCCCTGATTTAGACTATCAATTAATGATTGAAAAAATATTAGAAAATTGTTATTAATGAATCTTTTATTTTATTTAATTGATTATGTTTAAAGCTAAAAGAAATCAACAAGTCTTCATATTTATGAAGCTGAAAAAACTGATTTATTTTTCTCCGTTTCCACAATCACAAAAGTCATAAATATTTTATCAATAATTAAAATAGTTCAATTTTATTTTCTGTCAGTTGACTGTCAACAACTAAGCGTTTTAGCTCTGCGTGTGTATTTGTATATTAAATATAAAGCCACCTTTAAAATAATAATCAGAATCAGTGAAAAATGACACACAAAAATCTCAACATTTTCTCCTTTGTGTCCTCCCAGTTATGGCTGAGCTTTGCCCCGGTAGCGGACCAGTCTGCCCAGTTCTTGCAGGTGGGTCTGGAGCAGGTCAACTGGCTGTCGGTGGTCTTCATGCTGGTGGCCATCCCGCTCAGCTTGGCCACCACCTGGATGCTGGACGTCGTCGGGCTGCGGATCACGGTACGGAACTCTCTGGAAATAAATGATGAACCTGAGAGTCCAGCTCCAAAATATCAGGAGCATCCATTCCTTTAGTGAATCATGAAGACAGGTCTGAGGAACCCGTCCCAGGGAGTTGGATTGTTTTGACTCTGTTTGTTCCCCTGCAGCTGATCCTGGGAGCGTGGCTCAACATGTTCGGGGCGCTGCTGCGTTTCCTCGGGGCGGAGATCATCAATATCCATGCAGCCCGGTTCCCCTTAGTGATGGTCGGTCAGACGCTCGGCGCCCTCGCTCAACCGCTCATCATCTTCACCCCCACAAAGATGGCCGCCCTCTGGTTCCCCGACAACCAGCGCGCCATCGCCAACACCATCGCCTCCATGTGTGAGTCCCTCTGTCAGCACTGGGAGACGTTTTGGGGGGAGTTGAGACTAATGTTCATGAATTATTACCATTTATATTATTCAGCCACCAAATGAGAGACTTGAGGCTCCTCCTGTAGGTCATACAGGCGTAAGTATACATTTCAGGGTGTTTCATAGCCAGTTTAAAACTCTTTGTAGTAACTTCACCACAGGACATGAACCAGAATAACCCAGTTATCTTTTCTCTCCTCAGCTAATCCTCTGGGCATCCTGCTGGCCAGCATCCTCTCCCCCATGATAGCTCAAACATCCGGACACATCCGCGACCTGGTGAGCCGACAGAGAGACATTTCACGTGCACTTAATCCTCTTTTCACTTGATTTGGTTTCATAGGACATTCAGTTCATGGTTCAATGAAATACTGATGTTTGCTTGTAAGTGAGCAAAATAAATGTAACTTCAGCAAATATCCAACTGTATCTACTGCAGAAGCCTCTCTACTAATGTCATTCATTTTCACATCCAAAGCTTCTGCTGATCCTCTGAAAACACTCAAACTAAATCCTCAATTTGGCTTTATTTTCATATTAAATCCACTTTTTTATAGTGGATATAACCTCCCTTTTGGACCGTTTTTCGACTTAAATGAAAAGGTTGTTTTTGAAAGGTGAAAGGCTAAACCTCACAAGGCATGGATTGAGCCAGAATATCTCCCTAAACAAACACATGTTGGACTTTACAAAGCTCTGGAGTTATTTTGGAAATGTTTGAATCCCACAAGACACCACTGAAGTCTAGGTCTGATAAATAATATAAAACAAAATAATAAGGAGAGAGAAGCCTGGACTTTATTTGCTCCTGTGCAGACATGCCACATTTAAACAGAATCAATATCATATCAGTGATAATGTTGAAGCTATGCAGCACATTCTTATTAAAATGAGATGTCCTAAATGCAAAATAACTACAATAATGTGGCTGGATTGAATCTTTCTGAGTGCCTTAGTTGCATGTATCAACTGTCAGCTGTCCATTGATGGTAAAACTGTCCAAAAATAACACAGAAAGGCATCAATGTGCCGAAAACATTGGATTCCCAGAGTGCATTGTGGGATTGCGGCTGCTCACCTGCTAATGATGATATCTATTTTTTTATTTCAGGTGTTAACATCCATTTATCACATTGTGTGTGTGTGTGTGTGTGTGTGTGTGTGTGTGTGTGTGTGTGTGTGTGTGTGTGTGTGTGTGTGTGTGTGTGTGTGTGTGTGTGTGTGTGTGTGTGTGTGTGTGTGTGTTGTCCTTCCTGTAGATGCTGGCCTATGCAGTCCCGGCGTGCATCATCTGCTTCCTAGCAACAGTGGGGCTACGGAGCAGCTCCCCCCCCACGCCGCCGTCAGCCAGCGCCGAGTCGGCCTGCTCCGAGCCGTTCATCCAGGGCATCAAACTGGTGAGCAGCAGAAGGAAACACACACACACACACACACTCGTTTCATTTGAATCGGACGAGTTCATGATTTAACTTTGACCTTTGACCCCGCGCAGTTACTGAAGAACCGGGCGTACCTGGTGCTGATGCTGTGCTTCGGGTCGGGCATCGCCGCCTTCACCTGCTTCTCCACGCTGCTGGAGCAGATCCTGTGTGTGCAGGGATACACCAACGTGAGAGCACTGCATCATGGGAGATTAAGGGTGTTAATGAGACTAATTGGAATCAAAAAAGCAGCGCAGACAGACATCTGAGAGTGGAGCCTCAAAAACATACTTCATGTACTCTTGTTATTCCTGGCTGTTAGTCTACTTACTTTTATAAAACTGCTTTTATTTTGTATACAAAATACCTAAGTGACTGATAGAAGAGCAGGACATAAACCCGCTGTGAGCAGACTGTTTGTTGTGATTCTGCAGGAGTTTGCCGGTGTGTGTGGAGCGCTGTTCATCGTGTTCGGGATCGTGGGCGCCGGCGCTCTCGGTCTCATCGTGGATAAAACCAAGAAGTTCATCGAAGCCACCAAGATCAACCTGAGCCTCAGCGCGCTCGCCTGCATCGCCTTCTCCGTGGTGAGGAACCGGAGCTGCTCCCTGTGTGTGCTTTTACTTTATAAACACTCGCTTCTTCGCCGAGTGACTTATCGGCGCTGTGGGGGGGTGAGGCAAGTTATAGGAGAGTTTGAGAAGGACATTAGGTATTCCACTCGTAGGAAAGTGCACTAAGCTTTTGTAGGAAAATTAATGCAAAATGTCAAACATCTATACAATATTAAAACAGACAATTTATACAGACAAGGTGCAAGAAAACAAAGGTGGATGAAGCAGGAGGCGTGGCTTATAAAGAACATAGCTCTCCTCTGAGTTATCCAATCACAACGCAGCTGCTCAAAGACTTCAAATATCACAACAAACAAACAACAGTGATTATGAATCCTACTGGATGCTGTAGATCTTGTGATACTCAGAGCTTTCCTCTCCTCTCAGGTGTCTCTGATGCCGCAGCAGAAAGTCGCCGTGGCCGCCGTCTGCTCGCTCTTCGGCTTTTTCGGGTTCTCCATCTACCCCGTCGCCATGGAGCTCGCTGTGGAGTGCTCCTATCCCGTCGGAGAGGCGACGTCGTCAGGACTCATCTTCGTATCGGGGTATTAATAGTGTGCAGTTTTGCAAGTCCCTTTCTCAGCCCGCACTGCCGCGAATATGGTTCATGAATGGAAAGTAAAATGGGAGAGGTGTAGAAATGCGAATGAGGTATTTCTTTATGCACGACACAACAACAAAAAACCTTAACGTAGGTGAAAAATACATGATGCTGCGGGCTATTGGGCAATTTCTAAAAAGAAAAACACGCTCAGATGAGTCCCTGGACTTATCTCTTATGTTTTCTGTGAGCTTGATATTGACGATGGTCTCCCTGTGGTGTTCCAGACAGGTTCAGTCCTTCCTCTACATGGTCGTCCTGCAGGCTCTGACCAAACGCATGGCTGACTCTCCTCTGTCCACCTGTGGGGACGCAGTGCTCAGCTGGAAGGGTACGACACTTCTTTTAAAGGGGCCACAGTCCTGCTGAACTTTAGCCTGCTGTGTCTGTGAGGTTCACTGACCTCCACTCAAAGATTCCTGGGTTTTTAAAAACGAAATATTTTAAGTAACACATCAGTGAAGCAGGGAGCAAAGCATTTACTGTGGTTGCTACCTGTCCGTGCTTACTCTGTAACGCTGAGCACCGCTTGTTGTTTCGCTTTATTAGATGGACTGATGTTTGCTAAGACGATGCTACATTTACAGCATTCCATTACCAGCAATACCATAAAACCATGCTTGAATCATCAGTTTTTTTAGGACTTATATACCATATGCTAAATTGTCTATTATTATTTCGATTGTGTATACAATTTTTAAGAACATTCGACACCATATGCCCTCTCATACAAGCACACAGTCAGTCGGTGTTTTCGTGCACTCTGAAATCCTTTATAGACACAGTAGAAACATATTGATGGTCGAACGATATCTAAGCATCAGTGGCGTTACAAGTAAAACCTCTTCTGTCATAAATGGAGTTCCTCTGTAATGAAATGATTAAAGCAACCACACAAACGTCATTATCAGACAAGATAAACCTAATTCTTTTACTCTGATTTGTGTCTTCAGTGCCGATGATGGTGCTGGGGGGGGTGTTCAGCTTCTTCTCCTGCGTCTTCGTCCTCTTCTTCCACACGCGGTACCTGCGGCTGGAGGCCGAGGAGCAGGCGACCTACGGGGCCAAACCCATACACTGCCCGACCCCCGAGAGCGGGAGTGAGAGAGAGGGCAAGGAAACCGCAGAGTAAAGACCACCGACTGACAGACAGAGAGGATTCTGGGAGTCACACCTGGTACCAAACAGAGAGATCTTTTTAAGTTTTCACTTTTCCTTCTGATGCCAACTTATGTTTGTTGAGCTACCAAAACAGACCTAATCTTCAGAATATTATAAACCGATTTTTGATATATTTTAGGCTTTTTTTTACAGAAAGATGTCATTTATAGGGAGGAAATCTTTGTAAACTATTGAGATAGAGTTCTCTGAATGAAGGTAGATCAGCATGTGTAAGACAGTTTTGTGTCTTAAACAAGGTTATTGAAACGTTTTCCTTCTAGAAATACGAGAGAAACCAAATACATAATGCGGTTTGATTCAGAACTTGCGTTGAAGCGCATTTTAACCTGCAGACTCTTTAAAGACATTCCCTCAGTGCCACAGACTTCCCTTCAGGGTTTTTCTTCCATGGGAGACAGAGGAGGTCTCGTAGCTGCATCACATGATCCTTATCCGTGTTCTGCCGCGGTGCAGAAACACGGTCTGACTCTCAGGGACTGATGTTTACTGCGGAGGATCTGGACCACTGGAACATTCTGTGCCATCAGACTCCCCCTGGAGCTGCTGGAAACACCTCCATGTCCCATCCCTTCACCGTGTTCCACCCCGTACTGTAACCACTGGAGATGCCACTGTTCAGCATCAGTCAGAACAAACCTCATGCTTATACTTTACATGAGCTGTGTTCTCTGAAAAAAAGACCCAACTCCAAACCGACCGCTACACCCTCATGGGGTCATCGCTGCAGTGTTGTTATGGCAATGAAAATCTCAGGTCCTCAAAGCTGCACATTATAAAAGGACATAAGAAAAATAATAACACATAGAGTACAATAGTGCAGGTATTTTGTTAGACCAGTCTATAAGTACTGCCCTACCCCCTTCCACTACGTTTAGTGTCGGTCTGAACTAACAAGTGTGCAGTAGGAGTTACCAAGCCTTCAAAAAGTGAGTCTGCGTCGCTTCAGACTCCACCTGCAGCTCTGCCGGACCGCTGAGTCCGTCATAAAACAGTCCCATGCAAACATTTACTGGTAAACAAAATTAAGATAGACATTTACTATCATCATACAGACGTAGTGCTGCATCACAAACATCAGATGTAAAAACAAAAACACCACCAAAGAGTTTTATTACAATTAATATTTGTCCTTTTTTTGAGTCTGAGTTATGTCAGTTCCCTTTCTGCCGGGCTCGACGGTCGATTTGGAATTGGGCCGATATTTCTGGAACTCAGGCGTAGAGCCAGGATCTGTTTCCTCTCTAGACGTAGACGCAGATAAACCAAGCAGAATAATACTGATGTGCCACTAAACGTATCCTGTGTTAAATGAAGTGCCACTCATACTGTGCTGTGGTTAAACGACCCCTAACAGCGGCTTTTAATAAACGGTCAGACTTGAATTTGTAAAGTGGTTTCAGTTTAAGAACAGGTTGAAGCCTTAAAGATGGGAATGGTTTGGGGTTTTGTGCAATAAGTTATAAATGCAGTGCTGATTGTGTAGCTGGGGATAAGAACGACTACTTTACTGACGGTTCAGTTTCTTCTTCTTCTGTGTTTTAAAGCACGTGAAATCATGAGGACTTGAAGGATGTAGACTGGAGATTGTACCTTTTAATAAAATCACGTGTTACTGAAGCCAAGGCTGCAATGATGAGTTTCTCTGCAGGCTTGTTACCTCAACAAAGCCTGATTCTTTAATGGACCGAAAAAAAGTGTACGTTTCTCTATAGAGTGTTCGACCGTTTTCACAGCGTGCATTTTGAAATATCCACGTGTGCCTCACTTTAAGAGAAATTGCTCCTAAAGTCCTTTTATAAAATGTACTGTAGTCCTCTGAAGACTCTGTATTCACTCGGATGGAGAGCCTGCCTTCTGTTGACCAGTGTTTGTAATAAATGTCACGATGTTGGCACGCTACCTCTTCTCATTGTCCATTTGTTGACTAAAAATCTCATCTTTAAAGAGTTAACATTGCAGGTAAAGGTTAAACTTCCCAAATAAATTAAAGTAGTCAAAAATTGTAAAAGCCAAAAACATCCATTAATTTATAATGAGTTATGCTCTACTGAAATATAAAGGGGATGTTCAACACTTGAAATGTTGATGAATTTGCAGCCTATAATATATGTTTCCAGATAATCTGTCAGATCAAGAAAAGGACATGACACAGCCGGGCCGGCGGATAAAGAGTTTTAATAATTTCTCAATTCCACATAAAACAAATATAAAAAAGTAGAGCGCTCTGCGGAAACCTCTCGCTGTACGATCGCCTCTCTCGCTCCGCCTGGACTCGGACAGTTTTAAAAAGGTCATTAGAACACGAGCAGGAAGTCAATCTTGAAACAAGCAAAAATAAAGACGAATAAAGGAAACTCTACAGTAAATGAATGACGGAGGACCGGTCCAACTGTTGTTTGAACTCCTACTGAAAGACTTCCTCAGTCGCACGACGCTAACATGTCCAATGGCACGAAAACATGTAAATAAAAACAAAAACTAACGAGGAGATTCTTGATGCAAGAGCTGGTAGTTCCTAATGTGTGGAGCACACGTACTGCGAGAACACAGGTAAACTTTTCATCCAATTACAAGTGTGTGTGTGTGTGTGTGTGTGTCTCAAAGCTGCAGGGCGCAGAACTGCTGGTACACAGCCAGGATGTGGGGGTCGAGCTCTGCGGTGAACAGCAGGTTCTCCAGAGTCCCCATGTACTGCTGGATGGTCACGTGGTGCTGCAGGAGAGGAAAACGTTGAGGAGAGGATACACACATGAGGTTCCTGCAGTGTGTGTGTGAGTGAGACTCACCATGAGGAAGACCTGCTGCAGTCTCTCGATGCAGTTCTTGTACCACGGCGTGCTGATGTCCACGCTGCCTGTCTCACAGCGGACCAGGTGCTCCGTCAGCAGCATGATGAAGCGCTGTGGGGGGAGGACAATGTTTAAAGTAGTGTGTGTGTTAAAGCTGCACTAAACATTGCCTGTATATGTAATAATCGGGCTATTTACAGCCCTGCGTACCTGGAAGATGACAAGGAAGAGGTTCTTCTGCTCGCTCTGAGCCGACTCCACCTTCTCCTGCAGCCTCTCGATTTGCTCCTCCAGCTGCCCCTCCTCATCCTCGCTGTTCTTTTCCATGTCCTCCTCGTCCCCGCTGTCCCTCTGTGGACAAACATTAAGCCCCTCCGCTTTAAAATCACCTCCATGGGTTGTTTAAACTGACAATACTAACGGACATGATGATGGGTTAAGTCACCTTATGCTTGTGCTGCTGTTTCTCCAGTTTGTCCTTGGCCTCCTCTAACTCCTGCTGGATCTTCTGCACGTGTTTGTCCATCTTCCTGATGGTCGAGTGCAGAATCTCCCAGACAAAAAGCCTAGAGGATGATGAGAGTATTATTTCACAGAGGCAGAGAGAAGCAGCTTATGAACCAATAAGGCAGAATACAGAGCAGTCAAAATGTTTGAGACGTTCTGAAAATAGAAAAGAATCTGAAAATATCAGAAAAAGTCCAAATTCTGTGGATCACCATGAGGGATTACAAATGACCAGTATCGAATATTTCCCCCACCCCTCGTGTTCATGTATCTAATCTCACCTGGTGAACTCGTGGGCCATGTCCTGAGAGAACAGCCAGTTTGCCACGGCAGCGCAGTCCACAATCTGCGTCCGGACCATTTTATCCACCAACACGGCGACCATCTAGAAGGCATCAAAGACACACGTAGCGTTAATCAACCGGTCGACTGTCAGCACAATGCACACGGTTGTTCTTCAGATGAGGGCGAGAGCTTCAACAGCCATCATGTTTAACATTTATTTTAATGTGTGCACCTGTGGGTGATTCTTCCACGCTTCATAAACCACTTTGAGGATGTGCAGCTTCCCCTCGTCGTTCTCCGTCAGGGCCTTCAGGATCTCATGGAACCTGGAGGAGTCGGATACAGGTGAGGCCAGCAGAACTATAAAAACTTGACTAGTGCTGAAGGATAAATCTAAGTGTGCTGCAATCTTAGTTTGACCTACTGCAATCTTCAAATCTTAAGAGGTGGAATACTTGAAATGTGTCGAAATATAATTAAAAATGGAATATTTGGCTCAAAGTGTCCAAACACAGATCCTATGGCAATTGTAAAAATGTGTCAAAACAACCGTAATTAAGTAGATTTATGCTATGAAGTTCAGCCCTAAACATGTGTGTGGTTATACTCAATGTTAAAAAGCCTACTTTGGGACTTCAAACTTTTAGAATATCAGTTCATTGAAAGGAATTCATTCGGGTTTTTTTAACTGAGTTCATCATTTAACTCTAGGAGAGAGCATTTAAAAACTGCTTAAGCAAATAGTGATTAAGACAAAATGAAATGTCAGTTTTCCGGTCGTGTTGAACACTTACTTTCCGAGGGCGCTGAAGGAGTGGCTGAAGGATTTGGCTGCCAGGTGGAGCAGAGTCTGCAGGAACACATCCACCTTCAGAGGGTTGAAGCTCTCGCCCTCATCTGAAGAACAGGAAGAGGAACGTTTTAAAGGATTTTACGTTCTTCAAGAAGCACAGGTGCTCAGAAAAAACCCGGACACCATATGTAAGATGAAGCAAACTGAAGGCAGACACTGACCGTCGTCGTCCTCCTGGTTGGGGTTGGGCACTTCTTTGAGGATGGCCATGATCTCCTCGTTGGTCGCTCGGTTCTTGATGGCGTTTCCCACAGTGATGGATGCTGGGTAACCTGGTAACGAAGCTGTGAGACAGGAGAGACACTTCCTCAATCATATTTCAGTTCATGAAGATCTGAAGAAGAACGTGGAGGGACAGGGAGAAAAGGTATTCATATTTTAGACGCAGATAAATCTACGTTATAGTAATGTTCTCACAGCTGCTCTCATCTTCGTATTTGTATACAAAGATGTTTTCAGCGGGGATGAGAGCGGAGAAGGACGCAGGGACGATGTCCACGATCCGCTGATGGTAGGAGAGTCTGCAGAGAGGGGGAAACAACACGTTTCATTCATGAGAAACCTTTGAGATTTAAGGATGAAAGAGAGAAATATACTGAAGGACATGTTATTGAAAAAGCTAGTGGCTTGAATTCAATAAAGCTGCATTAATATGGCTTCTAATTTCACAGAAAGGGAGAATTCCCAATCCTTCTTACCTCATACACTTCTCCAGAACTTCTTTGATGAACTTGGGCTTGGGCTTTTCTAGATCCATGGTCAGACAGTCAGACCTTCAGAGAGGAAACCACACCGTCAACACCGCAGCGGATTATCCTTAACTCAAACTAATTTAAACTAAGCAGTCCAAAATATTCTTAAAAACTGAGACTAAATATGAACAATCCTTTTAGGTAATAAACCAAAGCTATATTGCTTGATAAAAAAAGGTTTGATTGCATTTCAGTTTCGGTTTGCAACTTCAAAACTGTTAATAATGAAAAAAGAAGACGGCATGAATCTCTGCAGCTCCCAAGACATTCAACCATGAAGTTGATTAGATTTAGGTTCTGAAAACATGGCCATTCCTCCACAGATGTATATATAAACAAACTATATCAATAAATAGAAAAGGTTTTCTCGACCAGAGCTTTCAAACACACTCTGAAGAATAAGTCCAGACTAAAATAAAATGTAGGAAAATGATAAACTAGTACAAGGTTGCAGTAAAACAACAAGCAGCTGCTATAAATAAAGGTTCTCTCTGATCAGTGGCGTCACTCACCAGTCATCCCAGCTCCACCGAAACTGGAAGTTGCTCAAATGATGAGAAAACCAGTTGATTAGTCTGCAATGAGAAAGGAAACGTCAGGAGACAGGAGGTCCAATCACTCACAGGAGCTGCATCGTTAGTTCCCTCATTAACCAATGAGTGAACTCACCGGTCTATGCAGCTGGTGTTCATGGTGTCCAGCCTCATGAACAGCATCTCTGTGGCTTGGGCCAACTGAAGCAGGCGTTCAGGAAACGTCTCTTTAGAGTGGAGAAACGTGTTCTTAACCTCGTGCCTAAAAACTCAGGGAAATACATCCGACTGAACGATAACGACATCTTTAACGTCTGACTGTGTTTTTTGAGTATCAAAATATCAAGAAAAACCTGTTATAAAACCTACAATATACAGTTTGTTTGAGACACTTAAGACATAATAAATCCTATATTTCAGCTCCTGATTTAGACGGTGTGAGGATACGACTTGAGGCAGGGAGCCGGGCTGCAGCTTGCACAGCTCGATGAGCAGCGTGGTGTACATGACGTCGATGTGAGGAGCCGCCGGCAGCTGGAACAGTTCTCCGAAGATCACCTGAGATAAGAAACATAAATATATGACATCAGCCTTCATCTCTCCTCATGTTTCAGCACGTAGCTTTTAGAACAACAACTGTACCTCCACGATGTGATAGTTGAGCGGGATCTTATTTTTCCCTGGATAGCTGAGTAACTGGGCGGCACTGAAAAGGAAAAACAAAGAAGTGTTAGAATGTGTGTGTTGCACGTTCAGACAGAACCCTAATGAGGCGTGTGACCCACCATGTTTTCCTCTCCTTCCAATGAGTCTTGATGATGCAGTGCAGGTTCTCCTCGATGACGAATCTCTCCACAGAATGGCTGCCGGGCATGACGGGGCCCTGGGGGTGAGAGCAGGTCAGCTGTGCACTCTCAGTCAAATGTTAACATGTTTTCATAGCCAGGGCGTCACGTACCTCTGGGGCGTCGGTGTAGTCAAACATGCGGAAGACCACCCGGGGCATGGGGTACTGGGCGTCGGGCATGTGTCCCGGAGGGGTAAAGGGGGGCAGGTTGTGCTGAAGGGCCTCACACAGCACGCTGTCGAAGGCGATGTACGGACGCAGGATGTGGCGCTCCTGCCAGCGGTCCTTCTTCAGCTTCTGGATCTGAGCCCACAGGCAGTCCAGGTACTGAGGGAGGACGGGGGGGATGTGGATTTTACAATCAGTGAGCAATACAACGTCAAGGGAATTGTGATTCACAATCATTCATTTGTCCAAATTATAATGTAGTAATGAAAGTGTAGTTCTTTAATCCGTCTCTCACCTCCTCTTGTAGGTGTGGCTTCTCTGCTGTCCACACCTGCAGCATGGGGACGTGAGTCTTTACTCGCCGCCTAGTGAGTATAGAAAAGTGAGACGTTAAGGAGGAGCTGACTAATACAAAAAATGTCATAAAAAGAAGAAGAAAAAGAAGCATGAAAGTGTGGCAGAGATCTTACTTGAGGAAGCCTTCGATCTGGCTGAGGAGTCGGTCCATCTCGACGTCTTTCTTCTCGTAGAGCTCCTTCCCCACCCAGGGCAGACAGGAAAGAACCACGTACACAAACCAGTCGGCCCGGACCTGAAGGCACAAACAACACCACTTAGAAAATCACATTCTTTTCAACCTCTACAGTTAACATTTAAGAGTTAGGAGGTATAGCACATGTCTGTGTGACGTAAATAGCTTCAAAACATTCCAGTTGCACTTTGTTTGCTTTCCTTTCAAATGTTTCTTAGCTACACCCTCTTCTACCCACCTGTGGTACATCTTCCTCTTGAGTAACACTGATAAAGTTTTCGAACATGGCCACCATTGAAGGAGCCGCGATCACATGGCAGTTGACCAAGTCAGACAGAAAACGCACCTACAAAAATAAGAGAAGATATCACGTCAACAAAAAAGCGAGAAAGATGCAAGGACTATTTTAGGAGTCTATGAACAAAAGTGAACGTACCAGATAAACAGCTTCATTGTACAGGTTGTTCTTCAGAGTCTCCTTGAGTTGTCTGATCATGGCCTCCACAAACTCGCCCCCAAAGTTGTAGTTCCTGGCATTCAGGAGGCCGACCAGAGTCGTGTACACGGTCAGCTTCTCAGGGAGGAGGCGGGCGCTGTCAACGAGAGACAACTCAGTGAAACACGACCACGCAAACAGTTAGCATTTCAACATAAAAACAGTGTTCCACAGTGAGGAACTTACACAGCACATAAAATACGCAGGATTTTGTTTTTGTAGTTTGGAAGGTCGGCTTCCAGGACACCTGCAAGCCCCTCCAAGTTGCTCTCGAGGGACGAAGTACTCTGTGAAGAAGAAGTCAACAATTTGGTTTGTTTTTGCTGAACTATAGTGTTTTAAATTACAACAAACACTGTCAAAAGTGCTCTATATAGATCTGCAGGAGGTAGATTTCCAGTGTTAATGTTTTACCTTCTCCCCGACACGACATATCAGTGACTCCAGGCGGTCTTCTATTTCAATGGGCTCCGACGTTCTCCTCCTTTTATGTGCCTGACCTCCTGGAAGGGCAAAAGAACAAGAAAATAATGTCAAAGGGAGTGGAATGAGAAACATGAACTGATTAGGGATCTCAAGGGCAGCCTTGATGGAAAATACACCGTAAAACCATGACGTGTGTTTAATATTAAACAGCCCAGATTGACATGGTTCTGGTTCACCTTGCAGAGGCACTTCAACAAATGTACTTAAGAAAAGCTGAGACAATGAGTCATTAGGGTTATATATTATAGACGTTCAATTATTAGCAAGGAGGTGCATTTTTAACCTGCATTGCAAGACAAATTCACATTAGTATTAGTGGTGTTTGGCACGTAGGGACTAGAGTTAGAGACATGATGATGGAAACGTGTTACAACTTATCAATCAAGTATGAAGGTATCGCAATTGATGAAAGCAGCCATCTTCTAAAAGTAACATTAACGTCTCTGATGTTGCACTTCTGATTTAGTTCTATTTTAAGGTGGATTTTCCCCTTTACTGCTAATAATAGGTACTTTTTACTGGCCATGCGTCAGAGGTTTAAAGAAAATCTTGAGGATAATAAAACAAAGCATGGCTACATGTAATAAAAACCTACTCTCAGAGAGGTTTTTGCATTAATCACATCACTAGGTTGCCGCCCCCATACTAAGCACACAGGTTAACAGAAGCTAACCTAGTAGCTAGCTAACACGTACCGATTAAAAGGTAGTGCAATACAATTTTCTAGCTTTAAACCCGCAACTACGACCCGACAAATCGACCCGTATTTACTGCTGGACATGCTTGCTGTAACATTGAGACTTAAAAACTGAAACAAGTGCAGTAATTAATTAACATAATCGCAGCAATGTGATTAAACACGCTCCGTTAGCTCGTTAGCCCAACGTCTGAGTGTGCTAGCTGTACACATGTATCTAACGGTCACTAACCGTCATTCTCGCTCTCGCTGTGTCGTCTCCTGGACATTTTGTTACTCCGTTTCACTATAAATGAAAGGAAATTCGACCAAAAAATGAATAAGAAATAAAGTAATAATGCAGCTGAGCTTCTAGATCATTCAGCCTGTCCGCTATTCGTGGAGCAGAAAAATACTAGCGGTCTGATTCAAGTGATGGACATCCGGGGCAACAGGAAGAAGCGTTGTCTGTTTTTAATTTTAATATATTTTCCCTTTATTTATTCAAGAAAACATATGAATATCATATATTTTGTATTCAAATAAGCCTCCATAAGTGGTAGACATACAAAGTAATACAAAAATGCAGTTTCACATTTCAGAGATTCAATACAGCCAAGAAATCTGCAGAATCAGGACCGTTAAAAGGAGCACCAAGGAAGATAATGTGCTATTATAATATTTAAGATAAACACAGGTAATAAATATATATTAAATTGTATTGTTTGGGGGTAGATAATGCTGGTCCCCGCTCCAATACAGTAGGTGGCAGTAAATGCACCTTAAAGCTGTGAAACAACAGAACAAGATAAAGAAGGTGCACCGTCCTTTTTCGTCCGATGCCTATATTTACTAAAGCACGTTTGGTGACAGTTGTCTGTGTAAAACGTTTATAATGCTATTTTAAAGACGTTATATTTAATATTTTCCGACATCAATTAACATCGAATGTCCTGGTAATGCATAACTTCTATATGTACTGAAATAGTTTCATCTAGCTTAGTTTATAAGTGTTGACTAGATTGTTTAAAGCTCCTAAAAACATGGCAGAGGATGATACATCTTTATCCGAGTTCATGGACTTGGATCTGGACAGTAGGACATGTAATGGTGTGAAACAGGAGAGACAGCTGTCTGCCTCACAGAGAAGGTGCTACAGCTTGTGCAGGAGGAAGGTGAGTAAACAATAAACAGCTGATTGATGTTGTTTACTCTTACCACGTTGCAAGATGGGGAAACACAGCTAAGATAATGTGTTTTTACTGTGTCTACATGTAGTGTTAGCAGAGGTGGGAAATTACTGAGTACTCTTACTCAAGTACTGTACAATTTTGAGAGACTTGTACTTTACTTGAGTATTTTCAATTTCCTGCTACTCAACATTTTTCAGATTCTTTTAAACTCATGGTGTGATTACTGCATGGATCCGTACCCAAATCCCCAGTGTTTTCTGAAGTCTGTTCATGTGAATACGATGTGTGGGTCGGGGCATCTCTGCAGCGCATCAGTATTTATGTTTCCCACATGTATGCTTTTCCCCCTATGTGTATTACTATCTCGTCAAAAGTTATATCTTCTCAGTTAAAATGAATAAAAACAAACATTTTCGGAAGGGAACATCCCTCTTCTTTAAACCCCTTCAACTCACATTTGTCAAACAGACATGGCTTTCTATGAAGGGTCACAAATAGGTCGGAAAGCCATGATATAATCTGTGATGAGTTGATTATTCCACATTCAGGGCACCTCATTTGTTCCCCCTCCACAGTCATTTGCTGCCTTTGTGGCATCCAAGAGGGACAGCCGTCAGGAGGAGGGGAACCCATCTTGGTGCTGCTGTGGTCAGATCTTCAAAGAACACTCTGACATTCACAAACACGTGGCCCGGACTCATGATCCTGAGATACAGCAGCTCGCACAGGACGCTTATCAGTGTCTGTTAAAGCAGCTGGAAGAAGAACCTGAAACCCAGCAGCCCAACGAGTGTGAGACAGAGCCGGTGGACATTTCGGCCTGGATACCTGACACCAGTCGCATCTCTGAGGAGCAGCTCCAGAAGTATGGCTCTGATTTTGATTCCTGTCTAGGTTTAGTTTTACAGTGAAAATTCATCTTAAAATCAAGCCAACATGTGTCATTTTTAAAACATTGGTTACATTTTCTGATTTTTTTTAATACATACTGATGTCTCTCATTGTAATTCTTCTTCACAGGGGTCCAGGCAAGGTCCTCCTCTATTACCAATACTGTCAACTGAAGGATCCACATGTCATCTGTGCTTGGCAGAAAGCTTTGTGTGAGAAGCTCCACTTAACTGGCAAGGTGAATACATTATTTTATTCTGCCTCCAACCGATTTTCCTACATTGGGAGAAAGATCTATACTCATAAAAAGGAATAAGTTAACACTAACTGTCTCTTTGAAATATATATCATGTTTCTTCAGGTGAGGGTGGCGACTGAAGGCATCAACGGAACAGTTGGTGGCTCAAACATGGCGACTGATGTTTACATCGATGCAATGCGATCACACCCTCTCTTCAAGATGGAAAAGGAAGATTTTAAGGTCAGTCAGACGACCAATTTGTTGCTGCTTTAAAAATATTATTTAATTCCTGTTCATTTTATAAATGTTTTACCGAGTTCAGTGGGGCATACTGTACCTATATTAATTAACACCAAAGCCCAGGTGTCAAGAATGCAAAAGTAAACAAGTCCTTGTATTCTTTCTTATTCTAATTCGATGTATTTGAAGTGTCTGTCTCTGTGTGTGTGTTCAGACAAGTGATGGTGGTGCAGAGTGTTTTAAAGACCTGAGGGTCGGAGTCTATAAGGAAATCGTCCCAATGGGAATGGATCCTGATGTGTTGTCCTACCGACTGGCAGGTATAGTATGTTATATATATATATATATTTCCTATTATTGACATCTGATCTTCGGGAAGGAGTTTTGTTTTGTAACATCTGATTTTGCAATGAGTTACAAACCTGTCTCACCTCTCAGGAGTTCACCTGGAGCCAGAGGAGTTCCATAAAGAGGTGGAGGCTCTGTTGACTAAACCGGATGAGAACAGTGACACCATCCTCCTGGACTGCCGCAATTTTTATGAGAGTAAAATTGTAAGTAAAATATAAGTTTTCCCCCAAAACATTATCTTAGTTTTTGGCAAATTATACATTTAAATGACATTGAAAAAGAAAAATTCCTACTAGATCCTTAAGAATATTCACTTAAAATGGAGAATGACAGTTCCCTACACCTACGAAATCCAGGTATTAATTACTGTCATTTTGAACTGTGTTAATGTTTCCCCCCAGGGGCAGTTCACTCAGTGTCTGGCCCCCAGCATCCGTAAGTTCAGCTACTTCCCGGATTACGTGGACCAGAACCTGGATCTGTTCAGAGACAAGAAGGTGTTGATGTACTGCACCGGGGGGATCCGCTGTGAGCGCGGCTCTGCGTACCTCCGCTCAAAAGTAAGAGAACTCGTCTTGGACTTAAAGTACAGAGGGACAATTCTTATTTATTTGGGAGTTAAATAGCTAACGGGACGGGCTCGTCTTGAAGTAACTCAAATGTTGTTGAGTAGTCATTGTCTGCTTTTCCTTTCACCAACCCTCTGTTAACAGTCGGTTAAGTAAAACATCTTAACGATATCACCATGAAACTACCCCAGTTGATCACTAACAATAAAACAATTACATTTTAAATTAAAAGTTTTCTGAAATGGTGTGTTTAAATTGTTTCTTTTATTTTATTCCCATAGTTGACTCAAAGGTTTATACTGAGGGACCTTTAGATATGTCTTTTTGTTACTCCATAAATCAGAAAATGTATTCAAAAGCCATTACAAAGTGTGTTTTTGCCATGTTTCCAGGAATAATATGTCATTAAATCCGACTTTGAATCATATTTGAACCAAAAACCTCAAATATAGATAGGAATAATTATAAGAAAAGAGGTGTATTGTCAATGTGCTTCAATTTAATATACCGATTGGTTTTTTTGTTTACCTGTTAAACTTTAGGATGTGTGTAAAGAGGTCTTCCAGCTGAAAGGTGGAATCCACAAATATCTGGAGCGATTCCCCGAGGGTTTCTATCGAGGGAAACTTTTTGTGTTTGATGAACGCTACGCCATCGCCTCCAACAAAGACGTCATCTCAGGTTAGTCTGTGGACAAAATACCTTATCAGCACTCCTTACTTCATCGAATACAGGCAGAATAATACAAATAAGTACCAGTACTGATCTCAAATAGTTAAGAGTATTGAAACACATTTAAAACCCTGACATTTAGTTGTTGTCTAATGGTGGTTGTTGTGTTTAAAGTAATGAAGCTTTATGTTATCTCTGTGCAGACTGCAGGTACTGCGGCTCTCCCTGGGACCGGTACCAGCTCTGCTCCACTCGGTTCTGCTGTCAGCTGGTTCTGTCCTGTCCTGGCTGCAGACAGGACGGACACACCGCCTGCTGCCCTGCCTGCCAGACCAAAGGACAGGCTCAGAGCCAGGCGTCCCCCTCTGCACCGCATCACAAAGAGGAGTGTGAGTGCACTGATGGACGTCCCAGAATCCCTCAGGATGCGTAGTGATGGAGAGGCTACGATTGGACATCAGGGCTTTCTGCCACATGAATAATGATGCTTGTCCAGGGGTATAAATCCCAATGTACAACCAGAATAATTGAAAGGTGTCCATTTTATTTTAGAGTCATGCTTTTTTTATATGAATATTGGGAATTAGGCCAGATTTGATTGTTTCTAAGGAGTTTTATTCTTAAGACATCTGTAAGTCTGGTACTGTACATTTGTTTTTAATATAAGAATACGTATCTGCAAAATCAATGAGTTTTGATCCATGGATTTTCTGAAACTGGAATGCCTCATTAATGAAATCTGAATACCAGGTTTATATAAACTTGTTATTTTTGTGTGTGCTTGGTTTTTTCTTTTTGCTGATTATTTCTGCTTATTACTAGTATAACAACTTTTAGTTACAACCATACAAAAAACACAGTATTTATAGCATTTATCTGGTGCTCTGCAAACCATGCTTCAACACTTAGAAAACCTCAAGCAGCAGCAGCACGTCTCTGTGGCTGACTCCGGGTGCCACCAAGAGAAAAACACCTCATAATTGGGGGGAAACACACTTGGTAACATGAAACCATGCTAAAGCAGACCACAGGTAATGATAGGTGTACCTTTGTGTCTAATTCAGCTGCGTTTCAGCAATAGGGATATAAATTCCTGAGTCTCCATGAAGTAAAGATGCAGTTGCATAATTTTATTTCTAAGCCCAAGTGCAATATCTTTGTTCTGTTATTAATTAAAAAAATAAAATTGTGCTATTCAAGATTAATTGTTAATGTTAAAGTTGACAAGAGTAATTTATCTGAGGGTAAATTCACATATGGCAGAAGCAACAGCGACAGCCTTAGAGGTAGAAAAATAATGTTAAATAATATATATAATTACAAACATACAGAATGTTAAATATGTGTGTGCAATTTAAATGAAAATGATTATATAAAAAAAAGTATTGTAGAATCACGGAAATAAATAACAGAAAAACGACAGTAAATACATATAAAACTAACCCTGTTTTAGACTGAGGCCGTTTTGAACAGGATGTGTACATTTACACAGTAAAGAAAGAGATGTGCAATAAGAGAGATCGGATATTATAATATTTACATAAAAAACGTGTCATAAAATGAATCACACACACACACACACACACACACACACACACACACACACACACACACACACACACACACACACACACACACACACACACACACACACACACACACACACACACACACTTGCAAAGAACATCCAGCAGAGGGAGAGGAAGGACCAGAGAGCCGGGAGAGTGATCCTCCACATCCCGACTGGAAGCTTCGCTCTCAGCCGAGAGGACCAGCCTGCTGCCCGGGTCTTCACTGACCAGCAGCCACCTCTCTCTGTGCATCATTTCTGGGGGTAAAGTGAACACAGTCTAATGTGCATTTACTCAGATCATTGGGAATAAGGACGGGGGGACCGAGCGATGTCTGCGCCGGGTTACACCGTCAACTACAGCCGGAATTCGACGCTGAACGGCGGATCGGCACCTTCCCATCAGAACGGTAACGCAGGCCGGGATGATGCGATTAGCCTGCTCGCTAGCCTTAGAATGCTAACACTCTGGGGGGATGTCAGTTAGTGTGTCAGCCCCTTGTTTCTTTATTTATTTACTTATTTTGTATACCTGTTCTCTGTTAGCAACTAAACCAGTAACATACATACACAAATAAAAGTGAAATGTATATAATTCTTCAAACTCTGCGAAAATGAAGATATTAGCTTATGCTATTCAGTTGCTAACTTAACCTGGAATCCCCATAGAGATAGCTAGCGGCTAGAATTAGCTCCAAGCTAACGATAGCTATCAAAGCAGGATTATAACGATGTGACAGACTGCGAAGAATCACTATATGATACCCACTTTATATAACATGTTTGACAATATATGATTTGGTTAGATGTGCACTGATATAATGTGGTGCTTATTGATGAGTTGCATATTCAGTTAACCGGGTATTAACCCTTACAGCTGAAGCACCAGCTGCTGATAAGGCTTGTTGTTTGCAGCTAATGATACCCTCAGTTCAGTACTCAGCTTTGGTGAAAGTAGAATATCTTTTTGACTCTGTTTGTAAATGCACTTCCTCTTTATTCAGGTCCAGCACAGACATACCAATCCGTGCATCCACCTGCAGGCTGCTATGGAGCGCCACCTCAACAACAGAGCTACCCCACCATCCCTGCCCAGTCAACCCCTCCCAACAAAGCCCCCCTCATGAACAGTGCCCACAGTGCTAACTACTATCAGAGCAACTATCAGCAGCAACAGCAGCACCTCTCTCAGCACCATGTAGCACCTTCCTCATACAGTGCTCCCCTGAACTCTGCGCCTCCCTGTCAGCCATATCCACCTTCAGCACTGCCGCCATCAAATTCCCACTATAACCAACAATCATTCCAGCAGCAGCAACAGCAGCAGCAGCAGCAGCAGCAGCTACCATATGCCACTCCAGGATCCTACTATAGACAGCAGGCATACCATGCTCCTCCAGCAGCACAGCCCCCTCAGCAACCGCAGCAACACCCCAATTTGGTGCCTGTACCGCCCGGTGCCGCTGGAGCTCCCCTCTATCCGATTGTTTCCTACCCGTCTGCGCCCGGAAGTAGCCAGTACGGCACCCTGAGTTCCTCCAGAGCACCTCCAGCCTCGGAGTCATGCCCACCCAGATGGGTGCACCGCTGCATCAGTACAACAGCCCTCCTCCGGCCTCCACAACAGCAGTGCAGTCTGGGTACAGCGTGGCTCCTCCTGGTCAGCTGGGGCCGACAGTCAATGGTCAAGGAAGCACAGGTATGTTTGAACGGTTAGTTTGGTATATGGGATCTTATTCTGGCTGGAAGGAGACATTCATTTAATCTGTATTCTTAATCTAGAGCACCATATGCATTTGGTTTTGCGGAAACATGTATACTAGCTGTATTGGACAGAATCCGGCTTTAAAAGCAATAGTGCTATCAGTCAAATAGTTGTGATTTTCACAACCTTTTTTTCAGCTGCATGAGTCGCTTAAAAAAAAATGTGCACACCCAAAATGATCAGTGGTATATTAGTTACCCATGATCCCTTGAATTCATAATAGAAATGTACCTTTTTTGTGTGCATATAATTCTAGAAGAATTGAAGTGAGGTTAATAACAGCAAAATGTAGTCCTCATTTAAAATCTTACTTTCAAACAACCCAGGCTGTTTAACTGTAGAGGTATGCAATTAAAAACTGTGTTTGCTTCACTGAAACAAGGCAACACGGTTGAGTAATTGAGATAAATATGTTCGTTATGGGGAAGTACTGGTATGGGTCAAATACCTCTTACAACACTTAATGATTGAATGGTTTTGAAATCAAAACAGTTGTGTGTGAAGCTATATAAAGCTTTCTCATTGTCTACAGAACAGAACGGTCCTACTTAATTATATGAAATATGCATGGCTGAAATGGGGTCAATTTCTGTGCCATTTGATTGACAGATGTTTCTAGTTTAATGCTGTTTGTAGCTTGTGTGAATCGATCATGTTTTACCATATCATCTTTGTGTTTTTCTTTCCCAGTCCACCAACACTATGACCAGAGCCACCAGGCTTCTCTGAGCTACGACACGTACAGCGGGGTCGCTCACAGCAACGCTGACCGACGGCCCTCAGGAGCCCAAACGACTTCAGTGCATTCCTCACCGGGCCACCACCAAGGTAACAGCCATGTTCTACATTTGACTTGTTTTTCTTACACAACGCATACACAAAAACATGAATCAGCATTGTTAGTGCTCTTCAATACTGCTGGAGCTGATGAACAGCAGCTTGTTAAATAAGGTTGTTGAATGTTAGAACTGAGGAATGTAAGCAGAGGCCCAGTGTGTTTGTATGACTGGTATGAATGTTATGCTGGGAGTTGACAATGCTATTTTGCAGTTCACTTTCTGGACAGAATGTGAGTTGGAGATGTTTTAAACCGAAGCTTTGAATATACAAACTCAAATATATATATATATATATATATTTTTTTAAAGGTGCTTTGAGCACAAGTTTTGCATGCAGAGAAAAATACCAGGGACACTTTAAGGCATTTTCTTACTTTTTTGGATCTTAAAACAACTCCAACTTCATTTTGAAGGCTTGTTTTTCATGATAACAACAATAAAGCTTAATCATACAGCACTTGTGCAGCTCCAAGCGCTTTCACAACATTCACAAATTAAGAAGGAAAACAATAAATCACTGCCGTTCAAACGTTCAAACCTTTTGACATGCAGCATAATATAACAACTCAAGGGAAACAAGGAGGTAAAAAGACATGATATAAATAAGTACATAAATAATGTTCAAAAAGTTTGTGATAAGATAACCCTCTCAGTATAAAGGAAGACATAATACATAAGGAATAAATATAATAAAATAATAAAACCTTTAAAATAAATGAAACAATATAAAATAAAATACACTAGAACACTAAATAAAAGGGTTGTCGATAATAAAAAGCTAATCTAAAACATGTCATAGCTGTTAACATTACTATGGCACGACAATAAAGACAAATAAATCCAAACATCTTGAAGTTTTCGTCTCTTGTTTTTTCGTATTTCCTGTTTTTTGTTTCACTGCTGGCAAAGAAAACCTCATAGCGGTTTCATAAGGTGTCCTCTCCTTTGTGTTCTAACCTGCTTTACTCTGGTGTTTGAACATGAAGTCATTATAGGACAAAAAAACAGTGCCTGCTTTTCGTCTTTTCTGGTGCAACGACTTCCACAATCCCGTGTTTAGACATGCAGTCTGAATGTTTGAAAGCCTGCTCTAAATTTACAGTGCAAACATATGTGTATGTGTGTGTGTTTCTGTGTGTGTGTGAATGGTTGACATGTTCACAGCTGCAGCAGAGTATGTGTTGTACACTTCCAGGCACACACACACACGCACACAAACGCACACACACACTCTCAAATGTGCAGGTGTGAGTACTTTACACAAATGCGAGGGTTTCAGTTTGGAGTGCATCAGCCAGCTGCTTGTTTGTTCTGTTGTGAGCTGGGATTTTTTTCACTGTTGTTTGTTTCTACAGACCAGTATTGCTCAATTAATAATCTTCCACCACTGGTTAACGTGTGCCTAAATCACTGTCCTCAGTCCCAGTGATACTGGCCTCTGGCGACATGTTATACAATGGAAAGTGGATTATAGGACACTCCTCTTTTATAAGCATGTGTTTTAAAGGGCTTAATTCATGTTGAATCTAACTGTGATTATTTTTAGCTGGGTGAACACTTCATCCTGAGACTGTGTGCAAAGATGGTGATTCATTTGATGGTTTCAGTAATGTTTTTAAGATACAAAGCTCTTACACAGCCTCTAAAATGTTGCTGCTGGATAGTTTGGATGTTTCAAAGTGAGGTGTTATTATGAGGTACTTATCCATACTCTGATGGACTGCTTGCTCCCAAGTGTGGGAGGCGGACAGGAGTATCAGTGGTAAAGCAAAGTGCAATGCTCTCCACAGCAGCAAACTAATTTGGCAAAAACATAATGAGTTAAAAGATATTTCCACTGCTTTACCTTGCTGTCAAAGATCCCTTTCTGTCAGGAAACTGAAGCCACTGTGCTCTCTTTAAAGAATTCCTTTGACAAAACCAGAAATGTTACTCTGTATTTTGTCAAAGAAGTCCTGAGGCTTTGAGGAGAACATGGTGATAGCTTCAGTGCTGGTGTTCCTCCCTGTCTGTACACTGTTCTGACTGCCATCTGCTGGGATAAATACCTCATATGAAGCTATTCCTAAAACTCAAGCTATCCTTTTTAATCGTACACAACATGCTAAGCAACCTAGAAAACAAATCCACCCTCTCTTACCTGCACAAAGGCCTAAATATCTTTTATCCATGAAAGCAAAGATAGCCAGATTTGGTTTAAAGCTAATTGCTCTTGATAAATAGGGAATCCATTCTTTCAACACACACTTACACACACACACACACACACACACACTCTTCATATGGAATTGGGTTGACTGCCTAGTCTCCCTGTCTGCAGTCTTGACAGTGTTCTCATGTGCCTCTCCCACCCCCCCACCCCCCTCCCAACAGGCGTGCAGTACGGATATGTTGCTAATAGTGGAGCTAGCTCTGCCTCTGCCACCGTCTCAGGCCCCGCCGCTGCCCCCTCTTCATCCAGCTCTGAGGATGATGATGATGAGGAGGAGGATGAGGATGAGGAAGCAGGTCTGCTCTAGCTTTTACCTCCCCCCGCCCCTCCAACCCATTCATTAGCACTCTCTTCATCCCCATAAATTCACTCTATAACCATCATAACCATTGGAGCTGTTCCTTCACCTTCCCCATGCAAAGTCACCTTCTGATCGCTGCTCTCCTCTTGTGTGTTACTTCTTCTCATCACCCCCCCCTCACACTTTCTAACAGGCTAATCAGATCTCCCCATGCTCCTCATGTCTCGCCTTCACAGCCATCAGTACTGACCTCAAATCCTCATTTTTAATATGTGCGCCCTGCTCTGTTGCTCCGTCTCTGTAACGGATATAACCATTTGATTCTCAGAAGTGAAAGTGGTTTAGCATCTCAGTTCATCTTAATAAGCCTCTGCCAGGTTCTGCTTATTGTCCCGCAGTGTGTAGAGCTCATTTTCACTCGGTGGTTTTGGGATGTGATAATCCGTCTGCGAGCCGATAACCAGCAGACGTCCAGCTGTGGTCTCTGATGGAAAACTAAATCAGTGAGCTGTGTTCTCAGCCTGAACCCCGTGGCCTTAAAAATGAGTTGTCTAATTGTGTCTCACATTTAAGTGTGTCAATTAAATAAATAAATAGTTTAAAGACATTTTGAGGTTCTTGAAAATGTAATGGAGCATGTTATTCCATTTTCCTAAATTTGGCGGACCAATGACTAGAAGATGAACTAACCTGAATAATTAAAGGGTGACATAACTAATGGAAAATAAACATTAGTTAGTTTTTTTAATATAGTTTTGTTTCCTTGATATTGTCAAGGCCTGCATGTTTAACCTTACATGCCCTTTTTTGGACAGGAAATAAAAAATAGAAACGTGTTAATACCTCTATACATGGACAGAGAGAGAGATTGTAATAATGATAATAAATCAAAGTTAAAAATACAATAAATAAACAATAGTTATTCAATAAATGAGATAGCAATACTGACTAAATTAAGTGCAATTATATAATAATAAAAAAAAAGATAAGTCAGTCAAAAAATAACGTAATTTGTCTGAAAGGAAATGCCTCGTTATTATGTGTAAACACTGCCATTACCGTCCCATTAGTTATCAACCAAGAATGCTAATCTCAAACCTCTCTTTATCAAATCTATTATTATAAAGTATTCTGTGTGGGGATAAAGCGACTTGTTTAAAGTCAGTGGACGTATCGTACTGCTTCAGCTTCACTCGTCTCCCGCTCCTGTACCTCTCAGGTGTTCAGTGCTGACCCTCCCTCTGGATCTGTGTTATCATCGAGATGTTTTAAATATAGCCCCCCCCCCCCTTCCTCTCTGCTCCTGTTTTGTGACTCCGCTGCTCCCCAGGAGAGACTCACTGCACAGTCATTTACTCTCTTAGTAAAAAGAGCAGCCTGTTTCAGCTTTCAGCGTTCCCCCCCTCTCTCTTAGGTTTTCTGCTGGAACAAAACACCAGTTGTTTTTTGACTATTGATATTAATACAATATGTGTTTCCCATAATGATCACTGTAGGGTAAATGCTCTCAAAATCACATTTAAATAAGAATTAAAGCCCTTAACGTTGGATTTGTTTTATCCCATTTAGGTTGAAATCATTCATTTGGACAGCAGAGTCATATTAATTATTAATCAGGCTAAGTTTATTAATAACCATCACCCAGTCATTTAGGTCACCAATGATCCTTCAATTTAAAGACAGCCAGTAAGTCTGCCTAGAGTTACTTATTTTTTTACCATTTCTTGGGTCCAATTAGTGGGAATTCACAGTCACAATCACATGTATTGTTTAGCCCCCTTAATTGTTTTTTTAAAAGACAGCTTTAATCCATTTCTGGGCAAACGATTATTTTTTCTTCTTTCTTTCAAGGTTTTAGAATTTATATTCTCATGTTTGATTTATAAACCCAAAATATAAAATGTATTTATAATTAAGAAGGACCAATAATACGTAGGTTAGATAAATTGCCATGTATTTATGTTTTACAAATAATGTATCCATTTGAGGCAGCGACAAATCATTCTTTTAATTTGAATTAATCTGTACATTTATAATGTAGATGAATCTTTATGGTCTTTAATGTCAGTAAATAGTGAAAAAATGCTCAAAATGTTAGCCGACATCTTCAAGCTGTTTGCTGTTTGTTACCAGGCGTCTGAAACCCAAAAAAGATGAGGTTTATAGTTGTTAAAACACAGAAAGTCCTCACAATATAGAGAGCTTAAACCATCAAACGGATGCTATTATCTCAGAGAAATAGTTTTAGTAAAGCAGACACAGAGCGCTTTACTCTCTGCCATATTGTGTCCTCTTTTTTTTACTTTTCATGTCACTCAGACTATGCAGCTTTTTCCCACGTCCAAACTCAAAAACACCAAGACAAACAGGCGAGGCTTACAAGAAAAGGGAAATGGAAAACTGCTTCACGGCAACACTTACTATAAATCGATAGTTTTTGTACTATAACCCCAGCTAGAATCCCTTTCATTAATTAGACTGTGAGCTAAGGAGGAAGAGGAGTCAGAAGAACCTACGAGAAGGAGGAAGGCTAAGCTTTCTCCTTCCCCCGGAGCAGATAATCTCCTGGTCAGATTTAGTCCCAGATAATTGGATCCCCTCCCGTCCAATGAGCTCGCAGCCAGAGGTCTGTCATGCCTTGGTTTCCTGTTGTTGATCCCTCCTTCTGTCATGGATGCATGACTTCATTCAGATATTCTGCACTTGTAATGTTTCTGGAAAACCTTGTCGAGGGGAATATGAGTGGCTGCAACAGAGTGTAATGCAATGTATCGACAAGACTTTTAACAATAACATTAGTTTTGTCTTATTTGATTAGGTGAAGGTGAGAATCAGACAGGAAGTAGACCTTCTGGATGCATGATGCCCCGTCTACAAGACCCATTGAGTTTCTTTAATTAACTTACAATTATTTTCTCTATAAATTAGTTGTTTTTGCTATAAAATGTAAGAAAACAGTGGAAAATGCCCCATAGTGTCTCTTAAAGTCCAAGAAGATGTCCTGAAATGCCCTAATTTGACGCACTCTCTAAGATATTAGTTAACAGTCATAAATAATCCAGTTTCAGAAGCTGGAATTGATTCATCTTTAGCAAAATTGAGTGGTTTTTCAATTAAGGAACTTGATAGGATACTTGCCCATTTATGTGCATTGAATTTAAGCTACCCTTTATTTCAGTTACGAGTATGCGTTGGGTGTGGTTCTTCGAGGCCTTGCAAATGTGTTGACTGCTTCCTCATACAACAAAGTCAATTCATCATCTGCTTTAATCATAACCCCTGCTTTCTGTTCATCAGCTAGACGTCCTAATTCTCCGTCTTTAGCTGCTGCATTTCACCTTTAAAGTCATGCATGTGTCACACACCATAGAAGGTCAAACTGCGTGTGTGTGTGTGTGTGTGTGAAGGACAAAGAGAGAGTTAACATGAATGACAGAGTTGTAGAGAGACAGAGAGAGTTGTTAGTTCTGCAGTCGTCACATTATCTCTGTAATCTTTGTGTTTTGCATATTTTTCCTCTGCTGTGTCCATGTTTTCTATCCTCAGAAGCTTGTGCGCTCGCTGGTCCAAGACTTAAGTGCTTCTTTGTGTCATGTTTTCTTTCCTTTATCCACTCTGCACATTCTCTGTATTTCTCTTGAGGCCTGAGGGGAGTCCAAACACAGAGCTCTTCAGGGACCAACCACAAAAGAAATTCCCTTTTTAATGTTTCCTCTTTTGTTCTTTCCCTCCTTCAGTCATCATTCCTTATCTTGCTCCTCCTTTCTTTACAGTTGTGCTCCTTTTTATTCTCACAGTCTTCCCTGTTTTATTACTGCTTTATCTCATCTCTTTTTGTTGTGTTGCTCCTTTAGTTGTACTTTGTTCGGTTCTGCTATCCCCATGGGTCCTTCTTAACTATATTAATTTAATCATTGACTCCTCCACTCTTCTCAGTTCAGTATTTGCTTTTTTAATTGAATGTTTTATTGTTCTGCCTCTCAGGTGGAGACACTTCTTCCTCCAGTACGGGCAGTGCCTCTCCGGTGCCCAACAGCTATGATTCCCTGGAAGGAGGCAGCTATCCAGGTACATATTGATGGCAAAAACACTAAATAAAAGTCAGACACACTGATTTATCATATTAAAATACTCCTTACCAGGGTCATGTTTGTGATTTAACTTTAAGAGGACATATTAAACCTATATAACACGGTACAGGAAAGGGGAAACTCCAAAAACACAAGTTCATAAGTTGATAGAAATGGGGCGGGAACATGTTAAAAAAATAAAGATGCCCCAAATACACTCATATATTTCAACTTAAGGATAAAACCATGTTAGAGCAACTTTAACAAGTAGAAGAGAAAGGTGTGGGGGGGTTTACTCTGCGCCGAAAAATAACATATACTTTATTGATCCCAAATTTTGAGGAGAAAATTAAATTTCTACAATAAATTATAGAAGAAAGGATCATTGTTCTCAATTTATGTAAAAACCTGATGAAAATGACACACACACACACACACACACACACACACACACACACACACACACACACACGCTCACTTTCTCTTTATCACTGAACTCTCTGCCGCTCAGATTCCATGCCGCCCTCCAACGATATGACCAATCAGGTCGCGCCCTACGATCACTATGGTTACCCAAACATGCAGCCGGCCTATCGGCAGGGGCCGGACTCCCACACTGACTCCGCCCCCTCTCATGACCCGTACGGACAGCCAGAGTACCAGCAGTACGCCCAGGTGAGGCTTTAACACTACAGAGTTTATGTTGTTGATTATTTACTATTTTCTAAGTAAAAGACATTTTTAAAAGCCTGGTATCATATTTTTAATTTGAAAGCACATCCTAAGGTTTGTTTAAGGTATAAAATGTGGCTTATGAGCTCTAAAACAGCTAGATATATTATATTTACCCTACACGTTTTAACCTAGAGAAATCTAGTTTATTTAGTCCTTTTTTTTAACTTTAACTATATTTTTAACAATATGACAAATTTTAAGTGAAGTTTTGAAAGAAATAAGCCAAGAAAATATTAACTTTATCTTGCTTTCTGCCCCTTTCAAACATCCTGTACAAATATTTTGAATACACATTTATTCGGCTTGTATGTTTGGTACAACAAATGCAGCACAAGGTGATTTATAATTAATAATATTTGACATCAAATGAGCATAAAAACATGACTGAAATGCCGTTAATGGAAATTAGGAGGGGAATATAAAACACATTGAATGGCAATTATAAATTAGAATCCATATTTGCAGCATGCATATTAAAACTGCTGCAGGATTAAAGAGCTCTCTTCTTTTCTGCTCTACATCAATTGTGGGAATTGCATTTTTTTCAAGCTGATTTGGTAAAGTGTGTACAGTAACTTGGCCTCAACTGGTCTTTGCTCTCGCTGTATGATAAACCAGTTCAGATTTTTCAACAAAACCATGAACTAGTTTTATCTCTCTCTCCTCTGCAGCCGTTCCCAAACCTGACCCAGCTGTCTGCAGCTCTGGGGGGTCTGAGCGGGGTCCCTGAGCTGGAGCTGGAGGCCCTGAGCCCCGTCAACCTGATGCAGGAGACCAGCCTGCTGCCCCCCCGGCCCCTCGAAGCCCCCGAACCCAACCTCAGCCCCGACCTGAAGAAGGTCAACTGTAACCCTCAGTGAGTTCAGTGTTGTGTTTGTGTTGTTCCTGGAAAGACAACAGCATTTTATTCTCAAAAGTCAACATATGATACGATTTAAAATAAGTGTGTTGAGTGATCAGTTTCTCACGGAAAGCCCCTCTCTAATCTGTGTCTGTGTGTGTGTGTGTGTGTTCTCTCTCTTCGTTCATCAGGACGTTCAGGAGCACCCTTACCAGCATCCCTCAGACTCAGGCTCTGCTCAACAAGGCCCGCCTCCCTCTGGGTCTCCTGCTGCACCCCTTCAGAGACCTGCAGGTACGAACTCATGCCTAAAACTCCTATTTTCCATCATGTACGGATACAGTATTTTGCCAGTCAATATGTAGTTAATATAGCTACCGTCTTCTGGATGAATTAGCTTGAACCTTCACTTCAAAGGTCAGCACACTGTTTATACCATGAAATACATTATACTTATCATACTGTCTAATGCTGCAGCACCTGCCTGTCTCAATCCCAGTGCCTTCAACCTTTAATTGCACCAAGTTTTTCTTGTTTCTTGTGACAGCTTAGAAATAATTGATAGTGTCTTTGCAATTTGTACTTTTTTTTACAGACACACAGAAGAGATGTTTAGTGCATTATTTACATTAAATCTGGATATACTAAACATCTACATACAGTATCTGTACTTTAGTTAAAGTGGATGAGAGGCAGCTTTGTGTACAGATGTGGGGACTGCTGATACTGAGCTGACATAACTGCTGGTTGCTTTGTCTTCATGTTAGTAGGGTCGGGGGAAATAATCGAAACAGAAATGGGCCATATCGCAATATATCGTATCGCAATACTTAGCATATCGTAGAATCGCCATAGTACTGTATCGTGGGGACCCTGGTGATTCCCACCCCTACAACTGAGGTTAAAGCAGTCATTACCTAGCACTGGTGCAACACACTTTAATTTTACCCTAGAAGAAGGACCTCCCCACGTTGTGGATAATACTTATTCACTAACTGAAGACATGGCGCTGAAAACATCACGGATATTATGTTAAACATAGCATTCTGTAGCAGTGACAGCAGGTCAGGCAGGAGGAGAGGAAGATAGGTGAGAGTATTTATAGTGGTGTCTGTTGATGTGGTGTCAGACTGGGGTCCCACGTGAGAATCCTGCAGGAAAACGACACCAACCAAATGGTTTAAGAAGGCTGGGAAAAATGGTGGGAGTTTATTCTTGCCTCCGTTTACCAGGGACTCGCTGAATAAAATATGATCTATTTATAATTCGCCAAGTAAAACAATCTGGAAGCTGCCAAGCACTCCCACAGCCTGCGACGGAGCTCTTTGGTTCAGACTTTCTAACAGCTGTTCAGTTTCGCCTGCTCTCAGATGACTGGACGCAGGTTTCACGCTCACTTCACACCACACTGTTCGCCAATTACACTCGACACAACCCTGGGCCTGATATCATTTCTGTTTCCTTGAACAGATATCCGTTCTCCCGTTTAGTTCCCATATTCACCTTTTCAATCCTGGCACCACTGATTATTATTTATCAAAAACAAAATGAGCTATGAGTATCTGAAACAAATGTGCTTTTTATTTACTACCCTTCATAATTTGTGCAAGACATCCTCACTGAAGACTCTTTTTCCTTTGGGATAAAATCATTTTTTTTGGGACAAATTGCAAGATATGCACCGGGTTGTTTTACATTCGTTGCTTCAATTCAGTTTTTTGAATAAATATCTGGCATCAGATTTTAGGTCATAATTAAAAATAGAACTTTAATTTGAACAAATTAATGATTTAAATTAAATGAGTCGGTCTTTTGTTTTTATAGATCAATTTTTATATAGTAAAAAAATAACAGCTGCATTTTGTGCTTAAAATGTAGGAACACAATCGTTTTTTGACAGTTTTCCTTTAAAATGTTATTTTAAAGATCGACACAAACGCATATTAATTGCAGCAGAATATTTCTGTATTTTTCAATGATTTCAATCTGTCTTTATTTTAATATATTTTGAATTTTTGACATCACAAGGCTCTGGAGTTATGGGTAAATGTCATTAACAATCCTGCAGCCAAGTTAAACTAAATGTATAAAATGGTGTTATTGTTCTATCACTTTTTGAGTGTACACAATCTGGAGTTAAACACAATGAATAGACATGAAAAAGCATTCAAATGTTGATTCCGTTTCATGAATGAAGCTTCAAGCTCTTCTGTCCACCCCTACATTTCACAGCGTAGCATTCAGCTTCACTCAAGAATCAATGGGCTGTATTGGATGAGAAGAAAAATGTAGAAAATGTTTCGCTGACGCCGCTTCGTGAGCAGGAAAAATTGTGGGGAACAAAGTCATGAATACATCAGACGGAGGCGGAAACAAGACAACAGTTCAAATGATCCGTTTGACCACATTCCTCAGGAGACCGGAACAGAGCCTCTGTTCTCCTCAGTGGGAGAGAAGGTCAACATTCACACTCGTTGAGAAGCACTACATTTATCTGTACTAACGCCATTCCTCTCTCCTCTCTGCAGCAGTTACCGGTCATCACGTCCAACACCATCGTGCGTTGCCGCTCGTGTCGGACCTACATCAACCCGTTCGTCAGCTTCCTGGATCAGCGGCGGTGGAAGTGCAACCTGTGCTACCGGGTCAACGATGGTACGAGTCCAGCCATGAGATACTCCTGCTGTTGTCCCATTATCAGTCTATATTCAAGAAAGAGTTTAGGGAAGTCGTCAGGAGGTTGGAAAGATCCTTTTGATCACATGTGGACGAAAGTATTGAGGAATTTTACTAAAGTACGATTCAAACAGTTCAGTCACACAAGAAGTACCTAAAGTATCAACATTAGTACAGTACTGAAGCTGCTCCCTTATTGGCCTTTGACTTTATATTATAATAAAAAGCTCAATTCTTATTATTATTAATGCAGTGACTTGGTGTTGTCTTGTGTCCCACATACATTTGCAGAAGTTAAACCTGCTATTCTTTGTCTTTCCTCTTCAGTTCCAGATGAGTTCATGTATAACCCGGTCACCAGGTCGTACGGAGAGCCTCATAAGAGACCAGAAGTCCAAAACGCCACGGTGGAGTTCATCGCCTCCTCGGACTACATGGTGAGACGTCATCTACTCTTTTATTTATATTACACTGTAGAGGACATCCAAACATACCAAATATTTAAATAATTCGATAGCTAAACCATCAGTGGCTCTCCCTCCATCCCAAACCACTCCAACATGAGTCATTTGAACACCATGTTAAGTAAGGATAATGTGCAGTGAGGCGGTCATTATGGGGAAAAGAACCCCCAACAGGCTGATCAGGGAGCCCGGCGTGAAGCGACCAGATACTACACAAACTATCGACTCCCAAAATGAATTGAAATTATTTTATTGTCTCAGAAATGATCGTATTTCTTCGGCTAAGAAAAGAAAACGTCTGGAGCTGCGACAACGTCAACTTTACAGCAGCACTGATGGAGGTTTTCTGTAACGGCTCAAGTCTGTTCACAGTTTCTGATCCACTAACAAGTCCTTAAACCCTGCAGAGCCCAGACCGTGTTCCTGTCAGTGTTTACTTCCTGTCTGTCTTCTTCTGGGGATTTATCTGACGTGCAGCGCTCCGTATTTTAACCTCTTTCTCTTTCTTGATCCTCCTTAACAACGGTCAATAAATCCTTGACAGCGGTCTGTACTACTGGATTAACAACGCGTCACATGTTCTGAATTGACCAATCAGAATCGGGTATTCAACTAAGCCACGTAATAAATAACATTATGTACTTTTTAAAGCCACTGTTTTTGTGGGGGTGTGAATGTTTATGTAGTGTGGTTGTTTGTCCACTAGAGGGCATTCTTGTGTTGATGGTACAACACCTGGAAGCAAGGGGGAAAGTATTTTAGACTCTTAACTAATTAAGAAGG
Organism: Eleginops maclovinus; assembly: GCF_036324505.1. NCBI lineage: Eukaryota > Metazoa > Chordata > Actinopteri > Perciformes > Eleginopidae > Eleginops > Eleginops maclovinus. The sequence goes on from NC_086371.1 coordinate 3,509,972, forward strand.
AAATGCTTTCAAATTAGAGATAAATTCTGTCTAATATTTCCAGACTGTATCTGTTACCCAGATCAACCTCCCTCCAGGTCAAAATGAAGTATTCTGATTCTGATTCTCACAATCCTCTCCCCACTCATCATGTGTTTGTGTCCTGTGTGTTCAGCTGCGGCCTCCACAGCCGGCAGCATACCTATTTGTCCTCGACGTGTCGCACAACGCCGTGGAGTCGGGCTACCTGAAGTACTTCTGTGAATCTCTACTGGACAACATGGACAAGTGAGTGCTTTTGTTACTCAATATATTAAATGTGTAAGCAGCTTTGTTCTTTAGCCCTATGATAGCAGGAAGAAACACAATCCCAGAGCCATCTTTTTGAACTGAAACCAGTCCTGATAGCGTCTTTGTATCTGCTTCAGATTGCCCGGCGATACCAGGACCAGGGTGGGCTTCCTCTCCTTCGACAGCACCATCCACTTCTACAACCTGCAGGAGGGTCTATCCCAGCCGCAGATGCTGGTGGTGTCCGACATCGATGGTACAGTCCAGTACTCAGTATGCTGCAAAATGGACATCTCCCAGTTTGTTTATCTGTATAAATTGAAATATCCGATCCTACAGTCGGATGTTTTTAGAGCATGTTCACCTGAAAAGAGAGGCAGGTTTGCATAGATTTGATTTTGATATGCAACCTATTTTTATTAAGTTGTGAATAAGGAATATCCACGGTTGTATCCCTGTGGACCGTGGTGTAATATAATGCAGTTTCTAAGTCTCTTAAATAATATTTTAAATAAAGCATGAATAAATATCTGTCAATGGAATGCCAAAAATGACCGATCCCTTTTTTTATTTCAGACATCTTCATCCCGTCTCATGACAGTCTGATGGTGAACATGAAGGAGAGCAAAGAGGTAAGCACTTCCTTTTCATGTGTTCATACACAATTACATTCACACATTGCAATCACACTCATGTCTTCTCATTCCTTCCTCCTCCTCCTCCTCCCCCACCCCCCCCGCCGCAGCTGATAAAGGACCTGCTGACGTCTCTGCCCGGGATGTTCAGTCAGAGCAAGGAGACCCACAGCGCTCTCGGCCCGGCGCTACAAGCCGCCTTCAAGCTGATGTCGCCCACCGGGGGCCGCATCACTGTGTTCCAGACGCAGCTTCCCACGCTGGGGGCCGGAGCACTGCAGTCCAGAGAAGATCCCAACCAGCGCAGCAGCAAGGTACAAACAAGAGGACGTTCATGGTTATCTTAGCTCTTCATGACTAGCTTTTTCTCAGAGTCTCCACCTGAACATGTGATGTAGGTTTACATAATCCACTTTATTTTCAGTATAGAAAACTTTTAAACTTTGTGATTGGTCGACCGCTTACAGATGTCCCGCCCCTTAGCCTATCACGTACAATGTGTTGGAGCACTGGCCAATCGGAGCACGAGTGTTGCATATTGATGTTATAATTTTACAGAAGTAAACATAGGAGTCCAATGGAGGCGTTTCAGGCAGCCCCCGCTGGAGAATGTGGGAGAGAAACTCAGGGATTTTAGCCTTTGCAGACCATTAACATGCACTAAAACCTATAGAACACACTACAGGAAATAGAAAGCCCCCCACAAAGCAGAATAGGTCCTCTTTAATCTCTTGTTTCTTTTAAAATGTATATTTAAGATTAATTTTTTTATTCTACTTTGGATTCCTCTTGACTTTTGACTTAGACATATGATGTTAAACCTAAACTCATATTTCAGTTAAAGAATGAAGTGTTTTTATCCATTATGATTACTTTACTTAAAATACAAAAATGTGTTTATTTCCAAATGTAGATTCAAAAAAAGGAATCCCTGTCCCATATTATAAGAGTAATGTCTTTCTTTTTCATGTATTGATAATAAAGATTAGGTTTATGTTCACGTGTACATTTATTAGTTACATTTTGTACTATTTTACGAGCGAAATGAGATCCTTTTGAAAGAGGATATAGAGAACGACTCTTCCACTCCACATACTGTCTGGATTTATACTTATTGTCTTGGCATTCTCAGAGCTGTGTTTATTTATGTTCCTGCCACAACTGACCTTTATTAGGACCCTTAACGTCATAATTGGATCTCACGTGTGCGTTTAGAGACAGAGCGTTCTTGGAGAAGCTGAGTAAAAGTTTCTGTGATTTATTGATCCTCATCATCTGCTCTGTATTTTTATATCTGAGTAAACTGCCAAGAACTTTCTGCAATGGTGAACTAAAACAGATGTGCTTTTGTTTCTCAGGCAGAGACGACGTATGCTTCTGTTTCAGAATTTTGGGCAAAAGAAAAGATGGAAGTAAATAAAACAAACCCACCCCTGACCCAGTGTGCACATTTCCCTCCTTCAGTAGACGATGGAGTTCGACTCCAAGACTCCCTAGAATCCCAGAGAGCCCAGTAGTTGTAATGTCTCCCCCTGAGAACCTGATCTGGAGGAATCGTTTGGTAATGTCTGTGTCTTTGCAGGGAGTCCAGCACCTTGGCCCGGCCACAGACTTCTATAAGAAGCTGGCTCTGGACTGCTCGGGTCAGCAGATCGCTGTAGATCTGTTCCTGCTCAGCTCGCAGTACGCTGACCTCGCCTCGCTGGGTAAAGACACCTAAACATCTGAGCCTCAATGAGATGAAGTTTATCCAACAACTCAGAAACTCTGATTCAGAGTCAAATATCTTTAGGACTGTTGGAGGGTTTACTCTGTCAACATGTCTTCCTGTGTCTAAGTCACAAATGGTGACCAATGGGTTTAATAATAGTCTGGGCTTAATGGGGACCAATGGGTTAATAATAGACTGGGTTTAATGGGGACCAATGGGACTCTCAGAACTAAATTACAACAAGAATTAACTGCGACTGTGGCTGCGAGTGAGTGCGGTCGTCTTTCCACCAGAAGGTTGTGGGTTCGAGCCCAGCCCGTGAAGTCAACATGTGGATGTATCCTCGGGCGAGATACTGAACCCTGAGTTCAAGTGGTCTGCTCTGTATGAATGAGGTGTGAATGGCTTGTAGTATGTGAAGCACTTCGAAGGGTCGTAAAGACCGGATATAAAGTGTTTTCAAACTTCAGATTTCTTTCCAAATTCCGACTTTTTTTGCATTTCTGGATATTTCTTCAAAATTATCACTTTTTTCCTAGAAATTCTGGACTTTTTAAAAAAAATGTCTGACTTTTTTTAATAAGTACAGTCCATTTACCATTTAACACTCATGTTGAATCTTTTTAAACGGCTGTATTTCTGCAGCATCGTTGTTGATCCCATTGGTCAAAAGTAACGCCTCATAAATGCAATTCTTTGTCCAAGTTTAATTCATACTCTTTACCATGGAGTATTCCTTTCAGCTAATGCTCACATCACAATCGTAGTAGCAAATAAATAATAACAGAGCCGGGGGAGCGGGGTACTTATTCAGGGCAATAAACATTTCATTGATTTATGCTGTAGAGTTTTTACAAATGACTTTTTAAAATTAAAATGATAAATTAATGAAAAAAAAATCACAAATAACGTAAAAAAAACTTCAATATTTTCTAAGATAATAACGTTTTAGAATTGCAAGAAAAACGTAAAAAATAATTTCATAAAATTCACAAATATGTGAGGAAAAACTTGTGAAAATACTCTCTGAGATTTTTAAATATACCACTTTAATAGCAAAGGTTTCTCTTCAGAATATTTTAATTTTAGACGATTTTATTTCATTCCTTTTTAGCCTGAGAGAAATGATTTTTACATGATTTATGCCTCTAATAAAAAGTACCTGAATAGTAAACTTATATTTTTCCTCCTCCTCCTCCTCCTCCTCCTCCTCTCCAGCCTGTATGTCTAAGTATTCGGCAGGCAGCATCTTTTACTACCCCTCCTTCCATCACATCCACAACCTGGCTCAGCTGGAGAAGTTCCAGAGAGATCTGGAGCGATACCTCAGCAGGAAGATCGGCTTCGAGGCCGTCATGAGAATACGATGCACCAAAGGTAACCACCACACAGCAGCTCGGTGAAACACAGAGGAAATGGAGATGTTTTCAGATTCTGATCGTAGTTTTTGTCCTCAGGTCTATCCATCCACACGTTCCACGGTAACTTCTTCGTGCGCTCCACCGACCTGCTGTCCCTCGCTAATGTGAACCCCGACTCTGCCTTCGCTGTCCAGATGTCCATCGACGACTCTCTGGCCGACTCGTCTCTGGCCTGCTTCCAGGCGGCTCTGCTCTACACCTCCAGTAAAGGTACGCAAACACACACGGACGAATAAATGTATAAAGGTAAAGAAATAAACCCTTGAGCAAGAACCATAACAGGTTCCCTCCTCCAGCTTTAAGAGCCTGTGGTTTTGTTGATGATACAAAGTAATCAGGGCGGTTGTGGCAAGGTCCATAGGGGCTTGGCCTGGGAGCTGGAAGGTCACCAGTACAAGTCCCCGAAAGACCAAGTTGTTACCGTGGTGTCCCTGAGCAAGGCACCGTTCCCTACACTGCTCCCTGGGCGCCGTACATAATGGCAACCCACTGCTCCTAACAGTAGGATGGGTCAAGTGCAGAGACCTGTACAGCAGTGGCTCAGTCAGTAGGGGCTTGGACTGGGAATCGTAGGGTCGCCGGTTCAAGTCCCCGAACCGACTTGTAATATGGAAAGTGGACTGCTACTTGGAGAGGTCCCAGTTCACCTCCTAGGCCCTGCTGTGGTGCCCTTGAGCAAGGCAACAGACACTTCCAATAGCTGCCCACTGCTCCTAGTACTAGGATGGGTTAAATGCAGAGGACCAATTTCAGTGTGTGTGCTCTGCTGTGTGCATGTATGTGACAATAAAGAGGGTTTCATCCTCCGATTCTACACTGTTTAATAACGGGGTATTACTGTCTTTTTGTTTATTATCCGTCTCTCTCTTCAGGGAAGAGGCGGATCCGGGTGCACACCCTGTGTCTGCCCGTGGTGAGTCAGCTGAGCGATGTATACGCTGGAGCTGATGTTCAGGCCATCACCTGCCTGCTGGCCAACATGGGTGAGTCTGCCGTCAGCGTCCCTTAAAAACACTGCTTTTTATTTTTCGCCAAATCTGGATACATAAGTTCTACGTTTCTTTATCTTAAATAATAAAGTGTGTCGTCTACATGGGATCCAGGTGTGTTATTGCCTGCTGTGGATCTCTCCTCCTTCTAATGTTTCTCTACATTTCAGCCATCGACCGGGCGATAACGTCCAGCCTGTCGGACGCTCGTGACGCCCTGACGAACGCCGTGGTGGATCTGGTGAGCGCCTACAAGTCCAACGTGTCCAACCTGCAGCAGTCCGGCATCGTCGTGCCCGCCTCCATGTGCCTCTTCCCCATCTACATCCTCGCGCTGCTCAAACAGGTCAGGCATCAGCACACACACTCGCTTCATTACAGGCTTTACACACACACACACACACACACACACACACACACACACACACACACACACACACACACACACACACACACACACACACACACACTGTCTTGTGTCCCTTTTTTGTCCATTTTATGCCATATCAACATCTCCTACGTGACTTTTTAGAGGCTGATATCTTCCTGTTTGCTCAGAAAAAGAGAGAATATGCACGTTGACACGGTTTATTGTATTTGTTTTTCAGAAAGCCTTGCGGACGGGCACGTGCACGCGGCTGGACGAGCGCGTCTTCGCCATGTGTGAGTTCAAGACGCAGCCGCTGCAGCAGCTGATGAGGCTGGTGCACCCCGACCTGTACCGCCTCGACAACATGTCCGACCAGGTGAGACTCCACAAGGCTCAGCACAGTTTTATTTGGGGTCAGGATTACTTTCATTTTCCAAATCAATACCTGCCAAACATTTCCTAGAGTAATGATTTGGTCTCTGAAATGTCAGAAAATATTCATTCTAGTTTCTACAAGTCCAACAGGGATGTCTTTAAATGTCTTTACCACAAGATATTCCCCTTTTAATATGATATGAAACATAATAAAGAAGGACAATTCTATATTTGACGGTGATGAAACTGCATTTCTCTCCATATTTTGCATGATAAATGTTAGCACTTTGAATGGATTTTTGACATTCAATCACTATTAAGGTTCTTATTAATTATAGGTACCTAACAACTATGTAATCTGCCAAGGGCACATCTGAAAGGCTCATCTGGACACCTTTTTAATGCTTTCTAAGGAGCCATTTTAGTTTTACTGGTTTATAAACGTGTGTACATGTGTTTCTGTTAGTGTGCCCAATCTTATCTTTTATATTTCTCTGTTTTCCTGATGTACTTTCTATCAGATTAAGGTTAGTGTCCTGATAAACCCTCCCTGCACCTCCATGACATGTTCTGATGTTTCTGTATTTATTAGCTGTTTTGTTGGTTGCTTTTCCTGCACTATAAACCCCAAATGACTGGAGGTAACCTCAGTGTGTGTCCTGTATCTTATCCAGTGCTCTGTCCCTGTCTGTCCTGCAGGGGGCGCTGCACCTGAACGACACGGTGGTTCCTCAGCCTCACCTGTTGCACCTGAGTGCAGAGAGGCTGAGCCGGGACGGAGCCTTCCTCATGGACTGTGGAAACGTAAGCTTCAGTATTATCGGTTCAAATCCCTTAGGGGAGGGTTTTTTTTAAGGGTTTTTCCCACATTTCCCCTTATCTGTTCTCTCTTATTTTGCCAAACATCAGTTGGAATAATTCAGAGTTAATTTAAGGCGAGTGCTTTGGATTAGTGAAGGCCTTGCCAGCTGTGTAAAAGCTCAGACTTTTACTGTGAAATAATTCAATTTAAGGGGTGTTCCACTGTTATAAAGCAAAATACAGAGAACACAGAGCTTTCACAGTCTTCCTTTTCAGAAACATACTTCCATACTTAGTAATACATGTTGAGATTTGTTTATTTTTGTCTTTATTCCTCAAAGGAACTCGAGGACCCTGTTCATACATTAGTTTAAATGTGTTGAACATGGCATGTTTTACAATATTGTTTAATATCTTTAAAGTGTATAGCACAATTTAATTGGATTTCTATTAATTCAGTAACTTTTCTACACATTAAGTCCTTTTAAAAAATCATCTCTTAGTTTTTTACTTTACTAAATTATATTTATTACTTAAAACGTCAATTCATTGTGCAGTTTCAAAAGCCACTGAATCTCTTAACTTGAGATCATGTGAGTTCATACACAATAAATGAGATGATTTATTATAAGTACAGTTTTTATGACCCTCCTTTCTGAAGCATCTTCCTCAGCTGGGTGTTCTGTCTCAAAACCTCTACAAAAACAAACTAAACGGAGCTTTCAGAGGCTTCAATCTGTGTGTCAGACTATTAAATGCACTTCCCTGACTCGCTGTCTCTCTCTCTGCAGGTTTTTTATCTGTGGATCGGCAAAAACTGCAGCGAGATGTTCATCAGAGACGTTCTGGGCTGTCCCAACTACGCTTCAATCCCCCAGAACATGGTCAGTGACACTGTGAACAAGCAGCCAGCTTTTCAAAATAAGATACCTCGTTAATGAAGGACATCTTATTTTGAAATGCAGGTTGAAATCTCCTCCCTTTAACTGAGAGAAAAAGTCTGATCCAACAAGATGTCCATCAAATATATCTTATTTGAAATCCTGGATAAAATCTGACTTCCCCCCCCCACACATCCAACATGTCAGGAAATGACAGAAAGTAAGTTGTGGTATTATTTTACACACCACCGCCCTGTTTCTGCACGACTGATGCAATGCAGCTTCCTACATATTTCCCCTGAACCTGACTCACAGATTTGCTCCACAATAGAACTCTGCATTTCTCTCAGAAGGAAACCAACCCTTGCAGCAGTTTGCAGATCTGCTGGTGAGGCTTTTTAAACAAACTGTGCTCTCTGTCGTTAGCACACAGTGACATCCAGAACAAGCTGAGTCAGCGTTTGTTTATGCTGCTTATTGTGTTTTTATACAGCAGTGTGTGGGGGGGGGGGGGGGTCAATGCAACCCAGAGCCACGTACCAACCCTGCATTTTACACCACAAGCATATTTGTGTTAACCACGCTGTGTAGGGAGAGGGTTGTGTGAATAAACATGATGTGTTTTCATACACACAGCGATGAAAACAATGCTGTTGTTTCAGACATCGCTTATTCTTTAACGGTCCCACAGCGGGGAAGTTTACAGTGGGACAGCAAAAATGGGACAATGCAGATACAGACAAAGTGGACTAACATATTGAATAGAGAGGCAAGTTGATCAAATACAAATATAAAAGTACAGATTCAAGGTAGAAAAGATAGGGAGCAGCATCACAGACATGTATAAGTAGTGCCTTTATTACAAAGTAAGTCTTAATTCTAGTACTTGCTTCTATTTTGGGGGAATTAAAACCAATACATGGGGGGTGTTGTAATAGAGAAATGCATGACAAACTGGTCAGAGAAATCAGTGTGTTTTACTCTATTAAAACATGATTTCTGAATTATTGAACTGCAACAATTGTAACTTCAAGAACCCGACGCATGGTTCGGCCAAAAGCCTTTCCTCCATTTTCACCACCAAGTGCAGAAATGTCCTGGATTAGTTGTGCCGTCACAGCGAGGTGGTTATGGCTGCTCAATGACGTCCAGCGGTCTCCAGACCGTGCAATTCATGTCGATTCCACCGCTGTATTTGCCTTTTCACTGCCATGCAATGAATAATGATCATCCCCGCTGGCAAGACGGGGGCACATTTAATTTGCATGCATTTTATTTTAACGGGTTATGGTTTTCAGCCGTGGTGAAAAGGAGATATTTCACAGTGCTATTTTTCAAGGGTTGTTAAAGTGCTACAGTAGGGTAAAAGATGTAGCAGCTAGTAATAATATTACATGGTAAAATAGAACAGAGGAGGCAATATTGCACAGTGGTGTTACGGTCTGTTTGGTGTGGAGGTCTACGATGAAACTGTGGTGACTGTAAAGCGTTGTTTCCTCTCTGATTTGCAGAGTCACATCCCTGAGCTGGAGACTACTCTGTCTGAGAGAGTGCGAGCATTCCTCGACTGGCTGCAGGACAACAGAGCGTTCTGCTCCACCATACACGTCCTCAAGTAAGACCAACATCTGACTCCCCCTCACACGAAAGTCTGAGAGGATGTTTCTTCTTCCTGTTTTCGTTTCTTCTTTTAATGTTTTGGTAAATTGATAAAGTGAACTTTGACTTACCGTTACAGAAGTGGGTTTCAGTTCTTCTTCCAGCTATTTTAAAGGAGTTTGGTGCATCAGAGAGCAGAGGAGTGTGAAGTTCAGTGGAAATGTGGTCAGTTAAAACGAGAAGTACTACGGACAACAGACAACAGCAAACATTAAGGAATCAGTACGTAATTAAAAACTAGTCATCGATTGATCTTATTTTAAAGGCATGGTGACGGGATATGAGGAAGAGAGAGGAGTGATTTACAAACCAGTTATTTGTGTACGTGTCCTTAACATCCGAGCGCCAAGAAACCCCATAAATCATCTTTATAAAAGCTAATAATAATAATAAGTTCACTGTCCGATATAATGTGTCCTAAACCTCTCAGGGGTCTCGAAACCTTATTGATTACATACTTAGTATTTAAAGGTGTGTACGACAACTTATGTTTTCGGGTTTGGCCTTTTATCTGACAGGATAAGGGTATAGAGAGTATCTGAACACACAATTTACAAAACCTTCTGTTTAGTACAACACACTGCAGACAGAGAGTTGTTTAAATAATGAGGAAAAATGATCTCTGATGCAAAGTTCTGCTCGAAATTCCTAAAAATGGTTAATTGAACACCATATTCCTGCAGGTATTGGTTCACTCTTTAACTTCATCTGATATTGTATTAGTACTGTTTGTGTTGCTATGCATTGACATTCATATAAAATATCCATACATGATGCCATTACATGTTAGTTAGTGATTTTATGTAGAATAGGAGTCCCTCAAGGAAGCTGTTAGGGACCACTGCAATATGTCATCTGTTACATAGAAATATCTGGTGTTTCTCGTTTGGTTGTCAACATCTAAACACACACATTGTTCGATGTCCTCGTGACTGGTACATCCAGAAACCGGCCGCTCTGTGTTTCTCTGGAATCGGCCTCCCAGCAGAGGTGTTGGTCTGAGGTTGACAGAGAAATATTTCCAGTGTAAACAAACATAGATCAGCTGTGAGGTCATTGATTGACAGCTCATTGTTTCTGCGGCTCTGCTTTTTGTTGCTCCAACTTGTGTTTTACGCCACAATGTCGTTGTGAAGTCAGGGTAAATAACTGGGGATGATTGCACGCCTCTGACAAATGAGGAAGACATGTCGTAAGAGGAATTTCTGACATTCTTTTAGACGGTTGTAAAAAAGGGGACACTACAACAAAACAAGTAGTGGAGGACAGCTGATGTCATTGTAACCACTTGGGGATGTTTGCATAACTCTGACAAATAAGAAACACGAGTCATGAGTTACATTTTTAGACTTTTTGAGAGTCGTCGCTATATTTGAACAATGAGAAATATTTGCTCTACATATTTCTCTGGTTAGATTTGTGATTTATTTACCTATTCTACAATGAGATATTTTCCAAGTTTATTTATTGTTGTTTATATATTATTTGTGACGTATTTTGAACACAAAAAGATACAGAAATGTACCTTTTTTTGATAACAAATATTCTAAAGGATATTTAAAATACATAATTGGAAAAACAAAAGCTAAGAGGTTGGAAGACTATCAGATATGTATAAATATAAATAAATTCCATACCCAATTAAAAGTCTTTAACGAGCCCCATTATTATTATAATTACTATGTATTCAAACTTGAGAAAGTCCGGCTTGTCCCGGTTTTAATGTTCATTGTTTTTAAACTGAACTTTAAACAATACTCGGCGTTCTTTCTCCACTAAACTCTTCGTTCTGTTTTCTCCTGCAGGGACGACGCTTCATCTAAAGCCACCTTCTTCCAGTACCTGGTGGAGGATCGGTCGGAGTCGGCTTCATCCTACCCACAATTCCTGGAGCACATTCAGCAGCAAATGTCCAAGTAGGCTCCCGTCACACCGAGAGAAGCTCTGGCCGCTAGAATCCTCACGTCGAGAATCGGGGAAAGGATTTCTGGCCTCGTAGAGAGAAAACTAGCGTTAGAAATGGCGGACACCCATCGCTCATTCAGACCAGTTTTAGCGAGGCGGGCTACATCCCGATCCTCCAAACAGTCGTATCAATCACATCCGGGGCCGATTTCAGATCGGGATCTAGACCCTCAGAGGGGGAGGAGGGTGATAGTTGTAGAAAAGAAGTAAAACGAGGGATTTATTCCACTCCATTAAGAGTTATTGAAAGCGTTCCTCTGATCCGCCAAACCCCCGTTAGCCGCTCGCTAACCCTTCGGGAACAGAAGGGGGAACCGAGCCAAGAAGACGCCGCTTCCTTTTGTCTTTAGTTGTTTTTTGTGAGCCTCACATGTAGCTAGTGTTGTCTTTCTTTTTGTTATTGTTTTATAATTTATTCCCCCCTCTTCACTCCTACTTTTTTTTTTTATACACTGGAGAAAAGAAACAAGGATTTATTCTGTTGTGTTTCCGGCATGAAAGACGAAACGCATGCCACCGTTTTGTTCGCTGCTAGTCCGAGCGTAGACCACAACCGTCTGTGTAACGGGAATACGAAGCGACAGTGGTTGGATGTTGAAACCCCCCCCCCCCCCCACACTGTGTGAACTTATGATTTATCAAGATCAACCCCCTCCCCCCCCTCCTCACTGTCAACAAACCCCTCCTGATTTGTTTTATCATTTTTCCAGGCGCTAATGAAGTTGCTATCCACTTTGTAACTATTGAAGAAGAGTCTTTTATGTGCGATAATTTATGAACCAGCTTATTAAATAAAAAACAGAAACAGACCTCTGCTTGTTTTATCTTTAATCTCCAGCAGGGGATTGATATTCAGCCTTTTGCACAAACAAGTATGTGTTTAGGAAACGGTTCCTAGAGTCTCCCACAGTGTGATCGCTGCCTGAAACCCGATTATGTAATGTCGTGATACTCAGACATCGTGTGACTTCAGGACTAATAGCTCTCAGGTTTCGACTCGTTTACTTCACACGTCACTCGCTCCACCTCACACCCCAGTGATCTCATGACTGCTACACACAATTAAAGCAGCGTAATATGGAAAAGTAAAGCAGACGCTTGAAGAGAAGTGTTTGATATTTGCTCAGAATTATGACGTTTTCGAGGGTGAAAATAAATCCTGCTGTGTCTCAATCATCAAGTAGCTCACAATCCAAGGGAAGCTCGAATTCCTAGGAGCATATATCCTGCCTGTTCATTTTAGTGCAGCTTAATTGGTGTTTCTGGTTTGAGACATTAGGAAATACTTGTGTCTTTACAGTGTTTTTCAACTTAAAACACAATGAAATGACAGTAAATCCTCCAAAAACAGACTCTCCACCTCCTTTCTACATGTTAGACCAATTGAAGAAGCAAAACCTTTAAAAAAAACCTAACATGGTAAAATCTTCTCATCACTATCGATATGATCTGTTATATTCAAAACAACGGCACTTGGAAAGTGTATGGTCCAGCAGTCTGATGGGAATCACATGTTAATCGCTTGCACCAAAAGACACTTATATCATGTATTGATAAGTCAGTAAATCTTTCCAGACTCAAGCAACTTAACAATCAATATCAGATATAGATTAAGATAACGCTGCACATAGTTAGTTTTTCCTCCAGTCTTTGGTTCCTTAAAGGCAGCCGTTAACGTTTCTGCAGCCTCAGTTATCCCCGTGAGACTGTGAAGTATGCTAAACACTGTGTAGGGTTAATTAAAACACAATATTTCCCATGCTTTTCCTCACTTGTTTAGTCTCTCTAACTGCAGGAAATGATAAACCTCCAGTCAGTAGACTTCACAGACCTGCAGAGGAACTCCCGTTTGACAATTAGGTTTGTTATCTCTCACTAAGTCGAGCCGCTTTAAGGAGCCGTGAAATACCCCGCAGCTAATCGCCTGTAGTAAACAGACAAACAGATCTGGCTCCCACATGGTCTGATGCTGTTCTCATGGAAAAACTCACCCCGGACCTCAAATATTTTATCCGGTCGGGCTCTCGGTGCCAGCTACACAGAAGGCCAAAACCCTCTCGGTTTCACAAAACAAGAAAACAGGGTACAGTGTGAACTATGCGTACGAAATGATCACAACCAGCTGGAAAAGGGCGTTGGAGAAGTCATTTTAAAGCAGATCTATGTTGCATATATTTCATGTTTTGCAAATCTTAAATCTGCCTCGTGACGCCAGATGTTTGTCGCACTTTTATGCAACAACTGAAGCTCAGAAATCTTCCTTGCTTTCCAAACAACAACACGTTCAACCTCTATTTCTTCCTTCACCCGACAAACAACAAGTGGGTGCTGTTCTGCAGGATATATTTAACCTCCAGCTGTGACTGGTCCAGCCCTTCACACACCCCCCCAGCCCCTGTATCCACCTCAGACTCGGCTCTGTCCAACTTTCCCTCTCACTACAGACCTTCTTTGATAGAATCTGGATCGTGAAGTCACAGTTTTCCTCATCTGGCTGCACATTTTACCTCCAATGTTTTCACCCTGCAGCCCTTCCTGTAGTAAGGAGGCCTGAAGGAGGGAGAAGCCACAAAGAGAGCAGGCGGAGAAAACCCATAACGTCCTTTTCTAATCCTATTTGAGGGTTTTCCTTGTGATTTTAAAGGCTTCACATCACGGGGAAGGTTGGAATTATTCCCAGGTTTATGACTAGCTAGAAAAAGTAGAAGGATGGTTTTGTAAAGCGTTAAAATGTCTAGACCTTACGCTGACATGGTCTTCTTCATGCACAGCTGTATGGTTTAAAATAAAGTAAGGTTTGGTCATTGCTCCAACGATCTCTTTATCCTGTTTCAGGTTTTTCTACCTAAGACTCTCCTTATTATTATCCACTTTTGTTGTTCTCTGCTGGACTCGATGGATGCATAAGAGCTTTTGTAGAAAAATAGACAAAGGATTTACATCTGATACATTCAGGTGTATATCCGTATGTAGTGTCTCTCCTGGGACATGTCTCCATGCTTTAATGTTCAGAAAGCTCTTTATGTTTCTCATACTGCCTGTGCTGCAGCTCCTCTTTTCACCCTCTGTCTAAAACCAGAGCCCAGTCTGCTCTGATTGGTTAGCTGGCCGGCTCTGGTTGTGATTGGTCGACCACTTAGAGATGTCCCGCCCCTTAGCCTATCACGTACAATGTGTTGGAGCGCTAGCCAATAGAAACGCGAGTGTTACATAGTGATGTCATGATGTTGCGGAAGTAAACAAAGGAGGAGTTTCAGGCGGGGGAGGGGGTGCCTTTGCAGACCATTTACATGCACTAAAACCAATTTAACACACTACAGGAAAGGGAAAACCAGGAAAATAATATTATGCCCTTTTTAATTGTCCCCAGCTAATTGGGTTTTTGTATTAAATGTAACATCTTAAAATAATACCTTTAATAAACAAATGAAAACTTGTGGTTGAAAACTATTTTGGAGTATTTCCACGCACAAAAACCTCTATAACACACTTCAGGAAAGGGAAATTGTTTTACCTCTTTGCCTAATATTTCTGCAAACTAATAAGTATATATGAAACTAAATTCAAATGACACCAACTAAACCAAAGAATAAACCAGGTTGGAATGGAAGTAACACAATAAGCTTGTTGAGAAGTTATTAAACAGTTTCATGAACGGTGTCAGGAATCACTGAGTAATGTGTCATTCAGGGAGAAAAGAAAAGCAATGTATTTAATTCCAGGTCAGCGTCTGCAACACAATTATACCTACGGATTATTCATATATGGAATATGCATCTGTGTATTTCATGAAAAGGTTAATTTCCCAGCCTTTACACCATGTAAAGGTGTTGAAAGCAGCCGTGTCTTGTTGTGCATTCACTGACTGTATTTTCAGTTTTGATCTGAGGCGGTCGTCAGCAGATCAGCCCCCCCACCTCTCTGAAATCTTGTGGAGATTGTGGGAGTCATAGCTCTGGAGGTTATCTGCTGCTCAGTCTGTGGGAGTTTCTCTCTGGGAGTCTTGGCTTCTCTCTAAACCGCTCACTGTGTTCATCCTGTAAGCAAACAATGGGGTATTGTTGCACCGGATATACTTCAGATAGAGGCGCGCTGCAGTCAAAACACAGAGGGAACTTCTTTTTGTAGTCGGGGAAAGAACATACTTGAGTATGGGGCCAGATAAGGAGCTTGTGTGCTTTTGTTTTCCCCTGCCTCTCCTTCAGGGTTCAAGCAGCAGAAGAGGTGTGCTTTAATGTGGCTGCATGTTGTGTCTCCGTGCAGCAGTCCCGGACCCTCTCTGACAGTCGTCCTGCAGAGTTCACCTGTCGTTCAAGCTTGACTTGAGCTGCAGGAGTCAGAGTTTCCACAAGCACAAACAAAAGACGGGCTCCATATCAGCTGTCTGTCGAAGCGTCGGTGCTGTGTCGAGCTCTCATCACGGCTCTTTATCATCTGGCTGGCTTTGTGACGGGCAAACACTGATGTTTGTTCAGCTTCCCTGCAGCTTGACTCGTGCACACGCCAGCTCTCTGCAGGCTAAGGGAGGGAGGAGAGCAGCTGATCTTGTTTTGATGAGCATTTCTCCTCATGACGGGCACCAATCCTCCTCTTGAACCACACACAGAACGACTTCAGATTGAAGGAATCCTTAAAGTTGTCTCAGTGTACGCTAACACAGCCCAGCCCTCACTGTCATTATTTTGCACTTTGCACTTATGGCATTGTAAGACTTTACTACTCTGAAGAACAATCTTAGTGAGGACAAAACAAAGACAAAGGTTGTGTTTTTTTATTTAACTGGCTTCATTTCTTCAGTAAGTCTTGAAAACCGCTAAGGTCTCCGATACAGAGTAATACCAATCAGTAGTGAGAGTTTCGTCTTGAGAATGTGTTGCAAATGACTTATAACTAATAAACCCGTGGGACTTGAAGCATGAGACAGTTAGTAGAGCAATTTTGGTAGGGTCCCGAATCTGGATGATTTTAAGAAGTTAACTCCATGGTTATTGTTACTCCATCACAGAGTTTCTAAATTAACCAACCTTCCTGTAAGGTTAATATAAAGCTCTTTATGTTTCTCATACTGCCTGTGCTGCAGCACCTCTTTTCACCCTCTGTCTGAAACCAGAGCCCAGTCTGCTCTGATTGGTTATAGCTGGTCGGCTCTGTTGTGATTGGTCAACCGCTTAGAGATGTCCCGCCCCTTAGCCTATCACGTACAATGTGTTGGAGCGCTATAGCCAATAGAAGAGCGAGTGTTACAAAGTGATGTCACTATGTTACGGAAGTAAACAAAGGACTCCAATGGAGCCGTTTCAGGCAGGGAACACAGAGATTTGAGCCTTTGCAGACCATTTACATGCACTATAACCTATATAACACACTACAGGAAATGGAAATAAAAATACTCTTTTTTATTTCTGCACGATTCAAAACATTTGGTCCGATCCCTAAAACAGAGCTTTGGTAAATCTAATGTGTTAAGCACCCAGGATTTACTGCTGTTCAAAGCTTCCTAAGTAAAGCAAACGCTGGCTGTGTTTTTGGCCTCCAGTTTAACTCTCCTCCATAAAGAGGTGGCAGTCCTCATGTTGCACTTGGCCAGCAGCAGCGGACCCCTCCCCACAGAAGTCCGTTACCTACTGAGGGCCCCCTGTGTTTGACGTGTGACGGTTACTTACGTAACAGATCCGGCCGTTGAGCTTCCTCTGGATTGGTTGGATTTCCTGCTGTCACGTCTTGGCTTTCCTCTCTGGCCGTTTGAAATGTCTTAAGCACTTCCTCTTTGAAAGTCTGCCTGAAGAACAGAACAGACCCTGATGGAAATCTCTCCGTCGCCACGTTCCTTCATGGCTTTCCTGCGACTATGGTTAGGAGTCCCCATAGATGTGGGGAAATGATGCTAAATATATTTCCTCACATGGGGTTGTGAGCCACTCTGCGAATGAAAACAGACTGGGTTTGCTGTGCTAACATTTGGTGCAAAGAGCTACAGTTCTTCTGGAGGTACTGGGGAGTAAAGCACAGTCTGTTCTGCAAATGTGCACAAAACGGTCCAAGAGCTAAATTCAAAACACATGACTGGATCCTTCTTTCACTCCCAGATTGTTTAAAGTTGCTCCTACGTGTTGAAAGGATCCAGTTGAGATGGTTCAGGTGTCTGATCAAAATGTCTTCTGGACATCTCCGTGTGGCGACATTTTTTTAACCCTTTTTAACCAAATGCCTAAGCCTATTTGTCTTTTCGGAACATACCGGCAGACGTTTTGTATGAACTGGAATAAGTCTTAGTGTTACTTTAGGTTTATTACATTGTTAATCGCTTGCACCAAAAGACACTTATATCATGTATTGATAAGTCAGTAAATCTTTCCAGACTCAAGCAACTTAACAATCAATATCAGATATAGATTAAAATAACGCTGCACATAGTTTGTTTTTCCTCCAGTCTTTTGTTCCTTAAAGGCAGCCGTTAACGTTTCTGCAGCCTCAGTTATCCCCGTGAGACTGTGGAGTATACATTCGTTTATCGACACATTGAGCAAAGAATATTTTAGGATTAGCTAGCGTCTGTTGGAAACTTTGATTTCTGATAGCCCTAATGTATTAGTCTTCATGCAAAGGCATACTTCATCCTTCAGACCTCCAAGCGAAGTGAAGCAGAATTTAATTTAAGTCTACTTCAAGCTGAGTCCGAAGGTTAAGAAGATGGTCGTGTCATGGTTAAACCTTGCTAGGATGTGGTTCTGTTCCCTGCTGAGCAATAAGTCGATACATTTTGAGGACCCTCTTGAGTATTTGCTCTGACCATAAAAGTAGAGCTTAAAGTTTAACCTATGAAATCAGATTCAACACCTCACACAGTGATCTCCGTCTATGGTGGTTTGAAAGTAAAGTGGAGTGGATTCAAAACTACTTACGTTTTTTGGACGTTTTTGCGCAGCATTTGATGTCATTGAAGTAGAGACTCTTCTCAAGTGTTCCTCCCAGTTGCACACCTCTCTATGACGGCTGTCTCTTCACTCCTCCTTGTATCTCGGCCGTTCACAGCCTCTATAAACCCCCTCAGACGCAGCCCGACGACATGTTGTTCGACAGATCATTAAAGCTCACGGAGGCCTTCAGGCTGCCGCGCTCATTCTTTGAAACGTCTCTGGGTAGTAAAGTCCTTCCTCTCTATACCATAAACTCCTGTGCAGCGGTGTGGCCTCTGAAAGCTCCTGCACACCTCCAGGCTCAGCTTTATGATGCTCACATGGGTGGCAGAGCAGCGGAGTTCTTGGTCTGATTCCAGGCTCTTTCTGTCCTAATGTGCGAGTGTCTCAAACAAGCTGCATGCAGGGAATTAAATGCATGTCGTTTTTGACACAATGAGCTCCTGAGTGATTGTAATGTTGTTCATTTTTTACCACTAACTTCTGGCTAGTGTTGTTTCATGCTGTGTCGAGGGATCCAGTTTTCCGTGAAGCGTTTATCGAAGCTTTTGTTGTTTTAGACAAAAGACTAGAGCAGTTCTTAGGTGACTGACACTCGACTAACCGAGTTTCCCCACAAAGAAACATGAAGCATTCTCAAGTCTTGAAAGTTGTGCTCGTACGTTTCTTGGAGATATGATTTTAAGCGTGAAAGATTCGTGAAAAAAATACACATCAACTAAAGAACTCTCCTAAATCTGTCCATCTTCTACCGCTTATCCGGGTCGGGTCGCTGAGGTAGAAGTTTCCAGCAGAATTGGTAGAAATATTAGTTTTAATATTGATAAAGTTAGAGCTGCATAGAGTACTTCTTCCACCTCTGATGATCCCACATGTCTGGGTCACGGATGCAAGCTTTAAATGTGGGTTGTAGCAGAAGATAAGCTCTATAGCAAACACAGTTAATGCTAACAAATGAACGTAAGTGTTTTACGCCATATAACAAAATATTAAGGTCTGTAAGTCTTGTGTTAACCACATAGCTGATTTCAGGCGTGTTTCCAATCCCCTCCCCCCTAAAAAGTACTCATTCCTGCAGCAATCTTTGACCCGGGTCACAGTGTGAATAAATCAATGCATCCTTTTAGAAGGAATTTGGATTTAATCACACATAACGAGTTTATATATCTTAAATATATTTTGGTTTGATTTCAGGTTTCATTCAGCCACATTTCTACAGCCCATCGTCATAACTCAGGCTCTTGTTTCCGCCTCGATGTTAATTACACTCCCAGATGTTTTTCTTTGACGAGGGAGCGAGACTTTATGTAAGAGCCTGGTGCTGAACCCGGTCCAGTAATGAACTCTCTCTTCCAGGCGTCAGTCCGGATCGCAGCCTCGCTTTAATGAAAACACGTCTCCGTGAATTACCCGGGTGAAAAGGTGAGGTGGGAGGACAACAGCGGATCTGTTTCCCACAGAACTCAGATGTATTTTTAGTAACCTACCGTACATCAGATCCTCCACAGATTACCCGTGAGGCTCCTGTCTGAACACACACACACACACCAGGGTTTGTCTTGGATTCTGCTTCAGCGAGGTCCTGGCTTTTGTAGCTTTATTTCTTTATTTATTCTCAATGGAGAGAGAAATGTATTCATGGGTTTATGACGTTTTGCATTCCTGCTTCAGTTATCTTTGGGATTATTAACTGTACAGTGTGTATATTTTGCAAAATCACCTTTAAACCTTTAACCTCCAACAGTGTCCCTGACTGGCATGAGTTTAAATTGTACTTGAATGAATAATTTAAACCACTATTTGAGCTTTTTATTATTATGGTCTCATGCATAAATGATATGCACAGCCCAAACAGGCTTGGAAGAAACCATTATTCAGAAAAACAGAGATTAGCAACGTAAAACATATCACCCCGACTTCTTTTCCAAGGTTTAGAAACAAAAATAGAAAACTTTTAAATATTAGGTGAACCAATAATGGATTTTGAACAGACATTTCTTTCAATATACACATTAATAACCCATCACAATAAGGAAAATACAGAAAATAAATGTCATTCTCTCTCAATTTGTCTGAACAATTTGAAATATTAACACACTTTATGTTCTGCTGTATGTTTTAAATCTGATCACTTTTAAAGGATTCAACTGTGCATCTAAAGACCTTTGGCTCTATGATAAACTTGCTATAAAATGAGATTCAGATCCTGGTTGGTTCTTGATTTGAATATATGTTCATAATTTAGTTTCAGCAAGATGTTTATAGAAAGACAGGTTATCTGGCCGCTCTGTTGTGATTGGCTAACCTGCTTAGAGATGTCCCGCCCCTTAGTCTATCACGTACAATGTGAGCCAATAGGAGCGCAAGTGTTATATTGTGATGACACTGTGTTCCTGAAGTAAACAAAGGAGTCCAATGGAGGCGTTTGGAGTGGGAGAGAAACTCCACAGGGATTTTAGCCTTTGCAGACCCTTTACATGCACACAAACCTCACACACTAGGGGGAAGCCTTATAGGGCCTCTTTAACGCATCAGCTGTCTGACATCACGATGTTACTCTCTGACTCAGCGGCAGACGGATGTGATTGTGACTCGGCATCTGTATTAAAGAAATTCCTGCGGCTCTGTGATGAGCGTTCGTGACTTTAGCCGTGATTATGCAACAACAACAACAAGTGTTTACCACATGCCTGCATGGTGCAGTAATCTGTCTCACCTTCTGGGAGCAGATGATCCGTGTCTCTCTGCAGCAAAGCATCATGGGATCATCGTGATTCAGACACGAGGGAATTTTCCTCAGGGTTGTTTTAGTTTCCCAAGAAAATCACATTCTGAGGGAACAGAAGGCTGCTGTTAATCTGGGAAGTATACTGATAGTGTTTCCTTAGTGTCTTTAGAAATATATTGGTTTTTGTTTTCCAGCAAAAGACATCTAATAATGTAAACAACATTAAATAAATAAACAAGAATAATAATAATAAATAATAATAATGATATTAATAATAATAATAAAAATAACAATAATAAATAATAATGATATTAATAATAATAATAAAAATAATAATAACAATAATAAATAATAATTATATTAATTAAAATAATAATAACAATAATAAATAATAATGATATTAATTAAAATAATAATAACAATAATAAATAATAATAATAATGATATTAATTAAAATAATAATAACAATAATAAATAATAATAATGATATTAATTAAAATAATAATAATAAATAATATTAATTAAAATAATAACAATAATTAAAATAATAATAAATAATAATGATATTAATAATAAATAATAATAATAATAATTAAAATAATAATAATAACAATAATAAATAATAATAATTAAAATAATAATAAATAATAATAATATTAATTAAAATAATAATAATAAATGATGCCGTTAAGAGAAATATTTATAGTAAACTAATTGTATGGTTAATAATCATACATCCTATAAAGAAATATTCAAATAGAAGAAAAAACAATTAATTATCCACAATTTTTTTTACATTTTTAACGTGTAAATTAAAAATGGCTATTACTTTTTTAACTAGAGCCTTTCGTGCTGTTGTCACTGTTGTTATTACTGCTTTAATTTGTTTAACTACACGAAAAGAAGCCTTTCTTAATGTCTGAGAAGTGTTCATCAACAGCAGTCTGTCTACATTCTGCTAGTTTTTCAGTGAAAAATACTACATGTTCTTCTTCTGTATTATGTAAGTGAAATCCAGCTGATGACTGATGAGGAATCATGAAGGAAACCTCAGGAGATTAAATACAGCTGTAAAGACGTCGATAAGGTAGAGAAGGATTCAGATAAGGAAAACCGTGACTGAACTTATCTGTAATCATATCAGTGAGTAACGACTGGACCCTTCTGAACAGTGCAGAGTTTCTTATCTGGACAGTTTGTGAACGAGTTTACTCTCTAACACCGTGAGAAATAGATAGTGTCACACAGAAATATCAGCTGAGAGCAAACTGTCCTGCAGATAAAGCATCATTCAAACATTTAAGATGTGTTCAGGACAGATTCTTCCACTGCGGACTGTTGGTACATATTATTCAGAAGAAGGAAATTTGTTGATTTGAAAGTATTTTCCCAGGAATGGATTCTAATGCTAAAGTCACTTGACATTTGGTGATATTCTCATTGCATCATCTCTTGTTTTTTATGTTGTTTCTCTTCTGAGTTATATAAGAAAGCATCATCTTAACATTGACTCATCGCGGTCCTTCATTCATCCCACGGGGGAGATGTACAAGTCCGTCACGAATCAGTTCAGACTTGTTCCTTTAGTACTTTGAAGGGGTTACCTACACTAGGATGCAATGTCATGTTTAGCAAACCACAATGTAAACGCACACTGTTTTTGCTCGAAAAATCAAAATCATCGGAATTTAAAATTGGATTTTAGATTAAAGCAGAAATGAAGCTCTGTGGCAAACAGACTGTACGTGTATGATACCTAAAAGTGTTGTTCATCTGGATAATCTTCACAAATGAACACCTCTGTATGTGTTTATGAAGTATAACGGCAGTTACCAGAAGTACAACTTCAGGGTCACATGAATTCACACAACTTTTTATATGATTTTTTGGTGAATTCTCAGCTCTTCTACAAAAGCCTTTTCTCTTAGCGTCATTGCATTTGAGAAAGTTGTTTGCAAGAGTGGGTTTTATTAACACAACAAGGTACTAGTACAATAGAGCTAGTGATTGTATTAATTTATCTGTGGTAACAATCACCTTTTGAAGAAACGAAAAGCTTCAAAACCTTCTATTTTGAAATGTTTACTTTATGTTTTAGAACTAAAAATTGAAATCTCTTAAACTTGTAAAAACCACAGATGTTATTTCAGTCATGTAACCCAAAACCCCTTCTTTAAACTACAAAAAAGTGAGATTTTCCGCGCTTATACTCCACAGGAGGAGTTTATTTTGACAACAATTAACCTCTGAGGGTGGTGTTGGGTCCAAAAACCTGAGACGTGAGATAAATTAACTGAACTAAACACAGATAATCTGACTGAGTGCTGACAAAGTAAACAGGTTCTGTGGGATAACAGGTTCTATAAAGAGCCTGAAATAGAAAACACACACAGATAACAGAGAGTGTGTGTGAGCCCAACACCAGTAAAAATATCACAGGTCAGGACCCTTTATCTCCGGGCAGAGCGGGAAACACTACAAATCATTTATAGCCCCGAGGGTCAGCAGACTCACGTGAGCATGCACGATAGCCTTAATTAAACCTCTCAAGAAACTGAAATGTTGACTTTAATTAAATGTATTATGTCAGCAGATTTCACGTAACTGTATTAGGTTAGTTGGGAGCAATAATATTGAGTTTAAATGACTTAATATTATTTCTTTCAACCAACCTGATGTGAAGTTAGTTGACATAATACATTTAATCAAAGTCAACTTTTCAGTTCTCTCAGTGTTGTTAGGGTAAAAAGAGGATTTCTTTCACAATATCTGAAACACAAAGAGACTAACATGACCTTCTGATTATATAAAGTAATAATAATTCATTTAATAGCTGCTTTTATTCCTGTTTTGTTCCATAAACTCAGTCATTTTACTGAAATATAATGTATTTTTTTATAATATATTTCCTCTAAAGTCAAATAATCGTTCTCTTTATTAAATACAACTTTTGAGGTTGTGCAACAGATCTCACACTGGAGCTAAAATCAATATATGATCACTTGTGAACACATTCAAAGAAAGTCAATGTTTTATAAACCCTGAGAGCCTGATCTCGTTTACGATCAGAGACTGAACTTTGGATCTCTCAGACAGGATTCACCCTTCTTATCTTCAAACAGAACTGTGTGTTATGTTTATTATGTCATAAACGGACTGCTTGTTCTCGGCATATGCTGTGTCGTCCGGGGAGGTGATACTCTGTGTGTAAATGGACATTATCTACATGTGTTGTGTGTCAAATCCCTCTGATGTGTAAGGACGGTAACAGCTGCTTTGTACACTTCAGACAATACACAAAGATAGAACATTTTCCCACCATCCTGTAGAAACCACACGATATTAGTTTGATACTGAAGATCTCCATTAGTAGTTTGTATTTATTTACAATATGCTTGTAGAGATAGTATATGAGGTGTTTAAACAAAACACAATTCCCTCTTTAATTATAAAGAGGGAGTTATATTGTTGTAAAAACACCTTCTTTAATAATGATATTAATTTTAAACCCTGTCTTCATCTATTTACGGGTCAACTATACACTTTTTTTGGGCCCAACTTGACATTTATTCAATTGAAAATATTCAATACTTTAAATATTGGCTTATGACTTCAATAACTGAAACATCTTTCACATATTAATTTAATTTCCTTCAATTAATAGGACTTTATAACACCACTAGATTTGAAAAACTGCCCTCTAGTGGCAGTATCAAAAATGAGTGGCATTTATTATAATAATGAATCTGTCATTTTAAAGATGCTATAAAAGCGAACAACATACACAGTGTTTCTGTACTCCTGGTACTCATAACGGCCCATTACAGCCTTTAAACACTCCTTTAATTTCCCAGTATTAGCAGTATATCAGTTTCCAGTCACAATAGGCTGCTTTTTATTTAAGTTCCTCGTGATATCCCTGCACACCTCCAGCCTAAAGTTATTTATTTTCCTGATAAAGCTCTATGTATTCCTGCCATCATGCTTTAATAACACTCCCATAATATTCCTTTAGGCTGTGTCACTGGTGTTTTGGTGGGAGGGCTCAGCTCCGTGACGTACCTCTGTTGACAGTAGTAAAACCTCCACACACACACACACACACACACTGCTTCCACTTTCTTCACACACACACACTCTCCCGCCGAGCTGCGCGCCTCTCCATCCCCGGCTGTGCGCACTCCTGTCCCCGTAGAGCTCCGGAGCAACGACCGCAGGCTGATTAGCGGACCGACTGCAGAGAAACGAGGGAACTAAACCCGGAATAGCATGTCTTCTAAAGCCATGGAGTGTATGATGCTGTCGGAGGAGCAGATTAAAGTTCTGGAGGACAGTTTCACTAAATTCACCAGACATCCGGAGGGAACCACGCTCATGCTGATCGCAGCGGAGTGCGGGCTGTCAGAGGCGGACACACAAGTGAGTAGAGAGACCAAACGTGGAGAAAAATCGCTCTTTTATTAAGAATGTGGGTAGTATGCAGTCACATTTTCTCCAGATTTGTGAGTTTAAACTGATAAAGAAAAACCAACAGGACAGAAAAACTACATTGAAGTGTGGTGATTTTTAAGGTGATTGAAACCTGTCAGTGGTTATGGTATAGTGCATATTCGGGGTTATTCTCTGTAGTTCTTTAGACCTTTACAAACGTTTAGTTTATACTATTACCATATAATGAGTAGCCATAGTAAGGCAAGGCAGGTTTATTTATACAAGGCAATTCAAAGTGCTTTCAGAATCAGAATCAGAAATACTTTATTTATCCCAAACTGGGAAATGTTTCATTGCAGCAGCGAAATACGAAAAGAAGAAGCATAACAAAAAAAACCAAATAATTAGAACTAAAAATAACAATAAAAATGAGAAATATACAAATGTCAAGGTGTGCATGTTATGTCCAGTTCACAAGAGAGGCTACGGAGCAGTGAGTTTGAGTCTGCCAGCCAGGGGGGAATTATGTGAAGTGTTTTCGCAGTGGGGACGAATGTTCTCCTGTACCTGTCCAATTCAAAATGCTTTAACAAAAATGAAGGACATTAAGAGCATTTAGAAATAGTGCAGCAGAAACACAATATAAAATGGCATTTAAAAGCAAAGATAATAAAGTAAACACAACAGGTGTAAGAAACATGAATCAAAGTTACAGTGCAATGTAGATGAGAACAGTTCAGTTAGTAACCTCTGCTGTGGGATCGGGCATGGTCTCCTTTATTTGTGTGTGTGTGTGTGTGTGTGTGTGTGTGTGTGTGTGTGTGTGTGTGTGTGTGTGTGTGTGTGTGTGTGTGTGTGTGTGTGTGTGTGTGTGTGTGTGTGTGTGTGTGTGTGTGTGTGTGTGTGTGTGTGTGTGTGTTCTATTCTTATGGGGATTCAAATATCATCTGAAGCAATCCGGAGAAAGTTAAATCAAGGAGATTTTTTTTTATAAATACATTTAATAATGTCACAAGTAAACCAAGAACTACTTTGTGAGTGTGTGTGTGTGTGTGTGTGTGTGTGTGTGTGTGTGTGTGTGTGTGTGTGTGTGTGTGTGTGTGTGTGTGTGTGTGTGTGTGTGTGTGTGTGTGTGTGTGTGTGTGTGTGTGTGTGTGTGTGTGTGTGTGCTTTTTAATATGGTCACAAGTCCAGATTAGTACATTTTTATGCTGACATGTAGATATTTTTGTGTCGCTGCACAAACAGTATGCAGCATTCCTAGAAATAATGAGGTGATGATTAAATACCCAATTCTTTAACTTGGTGTGCATTTTCATTTTCAGTACACATTTGGGTGATACAAAGTGATGTTATATGTCACTGAGTAGTTTCATCTCAGTAGTACTTTCGTAGATTTTACTTAAAATCCCTGCAGATTTGAGAGGTTTTACTCAATTTACATCAATGTCTCAGTTAGGACACTTCTGAGGGAGTAAGATACAGCCTAAAAACAACGTGTATATCTAAAGGTAAACAAGACTTCTGTGATATCATACCTGGAGCCGCTCCACTGACACTTTATCGAGCAGGTTTGTGTGCTCAGTGTGATCCCTGGCTAATATTTCAGGTTAAAGTGTCACGATGTGATGCAATCATTTTCATTTGCATGTCAACACCGACCACAGAGGCGGCAGCGCCCCATTAATTGTCACTGGAGCGGCTCCAATGTTGTTCTACATGATGAAGTCATTTCAGAGTCGAGTTTCCTGCTTCTGTTTCAGCTCAGGAAGAATCTTTTGTTCGTTCCCACAAACACTGATTGATCTCCACGGGGTGACTTCAAGTTTAAAGGAGGCGACTTTAAGTAAAGATCAAATGTCCATCAGTGAGGGAAGTCACGGTTGTTTACAAAGATTATCAAAGTCATATACTTGGTCGGATGTGCTCATTGTCCCATTTCAGACCATCTTAGAGGCATTAATTGAGGTAGAAAACATGACAAAACATCACTTTACTGCTTCGGTATTTAATCTCTACCCCAACAGCCCTCTCCCACATGCAAACACTCCCACCATGCCTCTATCTGAGGAATGCCTAGCTGTAAGTCTGTGCAACTGTCACATCAGCAGCCAGATGTGAAGCTTCAGAGCAGCGATAACAACATGATGAAAGGAACCTCCTGCAGAAACCCTCTGTTAGATCCCTGGAAAAGCTCTCCTTAATGAGTTGGGTTGGTTCACAGCGGGGCAGTGATGACGTATTTTGGATCGTTGTTAGTTAGCATCGCAATGGTTCCCTCGACCAAAAGCCAATGGGGTTTTTCCATTGGCTTTTGGAATATTGCAGAAAAATAAACTCTGTGGCAAACACACTTTGATGGTCCTTTTGTTTAACATGATAATATTGTTTATAGGAGTTGAAAAAATAAATGCAAAAGGCAACAGTAAATAGCTAACGTTAAGCTATCTTAACTTCATGTCATCAATGCTAAGCTAAAAGTGGCTAATGTTCGACATGATCACTTCCAATAGTCTCATTTCACTTGTAAATAATTGCCATTTTTAAGACAAGTAATGGCTTTGGAGGTTACCCAGTGGGTTGTTTGCAGACATTGTTTACAGAAATAGAACAACACATGTAAACCATCTAAATTTGGACTAACAACAGACATTATTTTGTGAAAATTCACCAAAAAGTCATTTAAAAGTCATTGACTTGAAGACAAAGTACTCTTAAAAAAATTCTAACTCTCGGACTCATTCCTGCACCACTCACCGTTGAGGAGAGAAATCCATATTGCACATTTCTTTAACAAAAGGCCTCGATATCGATATTGCAACGATATTTTAGGGTTGACGTTCGATGCTCTCACTCGATATTTACACCATGAAACTTTGGAGAAATAATCGTCAGTAATGTGGATCAAACACATTATAGAAAAAGCTAGGACAGTCTTGTACATCATACTTTTTGATTAACTGTGATGCAGCCTTTAAAACCAAGAGGAGACGGAACATATGCCATATTACGATATCCATTGCCTCATTCATCGATATATTACCCAAGCCTTTGTTGGTATTCCTCCTCAGGGATTTCCAGGACAACAACACCCCCTATTTTGCTTAGCTGTAACCACTAGGAGTTGAAACCCTACATGTAAATTAGTCCATTTGAATTGACGCAACACCTCATAGGCAAATATTTCTGCTAGTGTTTGTTCTTGAGAGGCTGACTAATGGTGGTTAATATCTCACATGAGTGTGTGTCCTTTTCATTGCTCTTTACTGTACAGTACAGTCAGACTCTTGTGACTGGTTTTGTGTCTTGATTCCACAAACCAGTTCGTCTAGATTTCTCATGGCTGAAGTCTCACAGGCATAAATCAGCAGCCCTCAGGTGCAAGCAGGTAGATCAGATGAAGTATAACCACTGTTAGCTACAAATGTGGAAAGGAAAGACTGAAATATGCTTTGGTTTGCAGTCCAGAGAAGTAAGGGTTGAATGGTTCTTATTGCATTTCCGTAAATAAGGATAACGGGACAGAGAAGTACAATAAAACGTCTATAGATGAAGCAACGATTTGCAATATCCTGACTTTTAATCCCTCGTATAAATCGGAAATCCAAAATTCTTCTATCTTCAGTAATCTGATATTCATCTGAATTTTCCATAGAGCACAACTTCAAAGTATTGGGTCTCAAATGTTCTCAATCCTTCTTCGAATACGTTCATGCTCGTAAACGCTGCAATTTTTACTAGCAGTAATCCTTCTGTCCACACTGAATGATGACCCTCTATCATGACCAGGTTGCGTGAAGGCAACGTCATTTTTTATCGAAACAAGGTGTCCCTTTTCAGAGGATTTTGCAGCAAGAATAAAAGCATGTTGTGGATTTGAAACTATAGGTATGAGGATGATAAAACAACAACAGAGGCTCTGCAGTCCGAACCAAGACGGCAGTCTGTATTACACTTTTAAACCTTGATAAAGTCAGCTAGACCTTTCACAATAAAAGCCCTGGCTGTATACACCGCGTTACTGTTTACCAGAGAAAAAGACAACTTCCATCCATGTTTTCCCCGGCATAAGTGGTGCAACTGTCTCACATTTAATTTGCTGTCAGTATGAATAGTATAGCTTGCTTTTCCACATGTAAACGGTCACACACCTGGTCATTAAAGGCCTTAAGGAAGGAGAAAATCCAGTCCTCAGTATGCCTAGAAATAAAATCTTAGACGGACTCAGTGCATATGTTTATCCTGGTAGTTGTGTGGAGATGTATGGCCCATTATCAAAGCATGTTACCTTTAGTATGTTGGCTATTTAACAAGCTCATAAACCACATGTGACTCACAAATTACCATACTGTGCTATGAACATGCTTAAGTTGGCATAATAAAATCCATGTTAAGAGCTCCATCAACATTTGTGCATGTATCATTCAAACGATTTTACCTTGCTAACGTTAGCCTGTTACGATGAATTCACAAAGAGGGAATTATACACCCAGAGTGCACCCACTCGATTTAGCGTACTGCTTCTACCGCAGAGCACCACCTTCATTTCTCACACAGCCAAGGTGTTTCATTATTTGGCTCCACCGAGGTTTACAATGCAGCTTTCAGCCTCCAGAGCAGCTAGGAAACATGTTAGATAAACTAAAACTGCTCTGTGCTGCGTCCTAATTCCTCTCCCAGTGTCAGTGACTGTTTCCATTCATGGTATACAAAGGTGGGAGGTGCCGGGATAACCTGACAGGGGAAGCCTGGTGCAGGTCTGGCCCCTCATCAAAAGGCCTGAATTCATTTCCAGCTGATGAGCGTTTTTTTTCTGGCTTTTTCCCCCCCTGTCGAGTATTAACAAAGCTCTCATTGGAGAAGGTTTAGCTGGAGGAACACACCCCGGCTCCACTCCCCGTTTCACATTTACAACATGCTTTGACGTCTGCGCGGCATGTTTAAGCTCCTTTCATAGATCACTCGTGTTTGTTTTCAGTGCTTTAGTCAGCAAAGGCGAAGAGGAGTTTGAAAGGTTATGTAATCCACTCCTATAGTCAAATGGGAAAACAGCATTACATAGGTCAGCAGGATTAGAGGACTTTTTAACAGACTTTCAAAGGTCTTTTCCACTTTGAAAAGGACTGCAAACAAAACAGGGTTATGACTTGCAGAGGATACATGGCGTTTTAAAGGCACTTTATAGACTGGATGTTCTTTTGTTTGGACATATATGTAACTTTTCCCCCAAAATGAATGTCCCGCATCATAGAAATGAGCCCCGAATATGAAATCCCCACACACAGATGAACGCAGAGCAGAATTGATTTACTCCTAAGTGCAAACCCAGATGAGTCAAAATGGGATTCTCATGTGTTCTCTGCAAAATGTGGAAACCATCCTATGTCTATAAAGCCAGCCGGGGTCTCGTGTCTTTGGCCTGCCATCCCTTTCCCCTTATCGAGATGATGTCAGCGTTGTTGTGAATCCCCTGGTGACATGAACCGTGGTTACAGCAATGTGCCGGGTCACTGGTCTGTGTGTGTGTGTGTGTGTGTGTGTGTGTGTGCGTGCGTGCGTGTGTGTGTGTCAGAGTTTCAGTGGAGCACTTATTGGTGGAGGAGTCGGCTAAAGATGGATGGAAACATTTTTCTTTTGTGGTTTTCTTAATACAACTTCGCCCCGGGGTCACTCCTGTGTCTCTGTGACTCAGAGACCACACCTACACGCACAAAGAAATGTAGGTGTAACGGGATTATGATCATTTTGAAAGTCAGAAAGGAAACATGGCTACATCTAATGACTATCTTGTAGTCATAGAATTTAGATTTAGGGTTTTTGTTTGCCTTTTAGGGTGGTGCTCTGGTCACGAAAAGACTGAATGTGTTTGGACAAATCTAAAACCAGAGATGGGAATTCTTAATTCCCCTTTAAATCTGACTATGCTAAAATAATTTGGTTATTTAATCAAAACCATAATAAGAAACTCACAAGCGTGCGTATTATATCCCACAAAACACACATTTTATATTGGTGCCCTCTAATTAGCATAATGCTACAGGCTAAACATTAGCATACATTCAAACAGGTGGCACATAAATATGCTAATGCTAGTATAACACCAAGCTAACGAATGACAAGCTAACGGTAGCATGCTAAAATACATCATGTATCTTAACTGTTTAATGCTAGCATGCTAAAATGGTGCATGGTACATTTCAGACGATGCTACATTGAGCAGCTGTTTACATAGATGTTAAAATGTTAACCGTGTAAACTTGTTCATGGCATAGCATGTTCAAATGTGAGTTACATGTTGCTTATTAGCTTGTTAGCTAGCTAAAAGCCTCTGAAGGCTGGAAGCATAAGTCCACTGCCACAGTTGTGGAAAAATGTGGATATAAGGGTGTATCTTTTAGGAAACATGCAACCCTTCCTTAAATAGCAAACTGTTGTTTTGGCAGTGGTGTTAATATACAAATTAAACACAATACGGCAGGGTAATGAGCTAAACAGATGACCACATTGTCTTTGTTTATTGTTGTTTTATAAGAGTAAAGCTAGCTACTTTATATCCCAGTAGCACTAATATGTATGCTAAGCTAACATCCAGATCGCAGCACTGGCAGACATGAAATTGATAAGAGTTTTTCTTCTCAGTAAAAAGAAAAGCACTTATTTATCATAGCAGGTGTCCTGGTAGCTTTAAACCCATCAAATGGAAAATGAACTCCACATCTATAGCCACACTTCTGTGTTTGCAATGCTCAAATTACCTTCAAACAAACTGGTTAGAAACCATTTGAATCACTTCACAGGACTTTAAGTTGCACAAAGTAGGCCTATAGTGGTTTTAGTGTCTCATGTGTCCAGTGATAGTTAAATTAAAGTTGTGTGTAGTGACCTGAGGTATGAGAAACATCAATGAGTCCTTTTTGTCCAAATCATCCCTGACAATACACACACTCCACCTGTGTTGCCTCTCAGGAATATTCATGTCATGACTGTATTCTGTAAATGACCTCATCGCTCACTGCGGCCGTTTTGTTTCTGAACAAAGACGTCCCGCGACACCTCCCATGGGTGTGTTTCTAATTAGTTTCTTTTGTTTGTGTCCTGCAGAAATGGTTCAAGCTACGCAACGAACTGTGGAGAGAGGCGGAGGGTCTTCCGCCTAAACTCCGATCAGTGTTGGACTGATACCAAAGAAGAAGAAGAAGAAGAAGCTCTGCGCTGACTTTGTTGCTCCTGGACAAAAATGACCCCCTGCCACCTCTTCCTCTCACACAATTCCCCCCATGTGTCATTCTTTCTTGTTTTGTATCTATGAAGCTATTTTAACTTACTGTACGGAATGTGAAGGTGTTTGTGTGCCAATATAACCCGCCATGTTTACAGAAATAAACATATTGTAATTATTATAAGTTAAAATGCCTCGAGTGTGCTCTGTGGCTATACTGGTTATACAGGAGGGGAACTGGGGACTTTTGTTTTCAGGCTTTGTTTACATGTTTGTCGGTCAGCAGGACTATGACAAAAAATGTGAGGAAGCGCTGGGATTACAATAGATGCTGCTGGAATCAGCTGCAGCTATCCAGGGACAAATGTGGAAATTGTCCAGTTGTAGAGGGGAGGAGGATGGAGGGGGGGGGGGGGACATATGAGCCGAGTGAGCTGAATGGCTAAATCCTGGGCTAAATAAAAGACAGGTGATGTCATTTCAATGTCCATTTCTTTCCTTGTGATCACTCTTTGTAAAAAGGATATGATCACAGCGGTCGGTTTGAGCTTAACCCTTCAGAGTCTCTGGGCTAATTTGGCCGTTTTCGAGCTACGTTTTTTATTTTGTTTGTCTTACTAAACCCCATTAAGAAATGTTTGAACATGTCAATGTTAGGACAACCTCACCTCAATAACCTGATAGTTCTTTTTTTCATTTCACCATACTATAGGAACATTTTGGACCCAAAATCACACTAAAAATGTAAAAACGGAAATGATATTGTTTTTGATGAGGGTAACACAAACATGCACACCTCAACATTTTACTAGAGCACCAAATGCGTACCTTTAGCCTACTCAGTCTGTTAGAAAGGCACTTGTTCCTCCTGTTTATCATTCATGTTTGCTGGAAGTTACACTACCCTGCTTGATCTTTAACCTTCTTTTTATCAAAGAATCACGTCTTCAGTCGTGTGGTTGAGTGCTACAGAAAAAGGAAGAGAAGTCAGGAAGTACTGATGAAAACACATTGTTGGTTTGGACAAGATTTCACAAAAATAGTTGAGTTTGGGCCTATTTTGGGATGCTTCCTCTTACACAGTGATTGCTTTGTTGTCCTCTTGGTTTGTGTTTGTTAGTGGGACATTAAAGAAATATTTAAAGTAGGAACATGTGCCGAGGACCAAGTCTTTGTTTTTATCTTTGCACAGCTACTGCACCTGCTGAATGGAAAAACTGTCACAGCATTTAAGGATTAAAGGAACTTTTTTGTACATACTCTCTTGTTTTCTCCCTTTAATGGTTACCAGTTTAAAAAAGTATTTAGTTTAAGCAAGATTTAATATACATTCTATGCAACGAGAGACATTTATAGGAGTACATCTTATTTGTTGTTTCATAAATAGTGCTGTAGAGGTAAAAAAAAAGTCATGAAATCAGACAACCAGGTTCTAAAAGTGGAGCGAGAGCCAGCTGTGTTATAGTGTCTCATTTGTAGGTAAACAGAACATAAATGTGTGTGAGGAAGGTGTGAGAAGGGATGAAGTTTCCTGCTTAACAGCCTGGAGTAAATCGCTGAGATGGTGGGAACAGTCTGCACAACGAGCTCGACAGAAACCAACACCGACCCAACAGGTAGTTCAACTGCTCATAAACACACTGCTGCTTTTTAACAGGCTGCTGTGACTGGGTGTTTACACTGGCATCTACACACACACACACACACACACACACACACACACACACACACACACACACACTGATGCACACACACACACACACACACACACACACACACACACACACACACACACACACACACACACACACACACACACACACACACACACACACACACACACACACACACACACACACACACACACACACACATTCATAAAGTAGTTCTTGGTTTACTTGTGACATTATTACTTTTATTTATCAAAAAAAATCTCCTTGATTTAACTTTCTCCAGATTGTTTCAGATGATATTTGAATCCCCATAAGAATAGAAGAACACACACACACACACACACACACACACACACACACACACACACACACACACACACACACACACACACACACACACACACACACACACACACACACACACACACACACACACACACACACACAGGGGTGTCTGTTTCCTGAGCCTCGGGGTGTTTCCTCTGTTCAGCTGAAAATAGGCCTATTTGTTTATAGTGTGAACTCCCCACACACACTGACACACACACATGCTGTTGCCCAAGCCCCTGCTGAAAACACATATTATATCAGAGACCCCACCCTACTCTCACACACTCATATAACACTATTACATCTTAGTTTTACTCCATTAGCAACAAAACAATGGTTTCCTTTTAGTTCTGGGGTGATGTGATGTGTGTTAAAGGTCAGATTATAGCTACCCTTTTGATTAAAATAAAAAAATCTGAATCTAAAATCTGCTGAATGTAGATTTCAAAATTCATTATGGTCTAAAATCCAATTTTAAGAGTTGTGTCCTCATCCAGAACAGTCATGCAACGCTGATATCAATATTATTTTCAAAACAGAAACGGCTTTTTTATTCATTCAAATATTAGAATAAGATTAAAGTGTGCACACATGGAATTAAAGGAGGTGTTGGCTGCTTTTACTGATCGTGTGGTAACACAATGCTGCTTTGATTCCCTGTCACTGAGTCACATGACATAGAAGCAATTGCACAAAAAAGGAAACTTAAAATAAAATAAATATTTGAATTTTTATTAAAATATTAATTTAAAATAGTTTAATTTATTCCCAAATTACTTAATAAATGATGGGATTTTTACAAGCTTTTTATGACTATATGGAAGTAAAAATGAAAGATTACTCAATTTTAACAAATTAATTAATATGGAAATAATGGATGTATAAATATGCCATACATTCAGCTGATCATTTATCCAGAGTGACTTGTCTGCATTTCTAAAAGTGGAATAAACTTTAGTAACTCGTCAGCTAATATCCCTGTGAGAGGTCGTGCAGTCCTGATGGTGCACAAAGCGTTCCCGCTCTCCTGCACTCATCACGTTCCCTCTCTCTCTCCTGGAGTCTCTGCAGTGAGAGCAGGATGTGAGTGTGTGATGTGGAGCCATAAGAGTGTGTGTGCAGCATGTGAATGCAGTCTGGTTTTGTGTGTTGCTAAGAGGACTCTGCAGCGCCGGGAGGAATCTGCCATTTAACTCTGCCAGCTTCAGATGGGTCACTTTGTGCTGCTCGACTTTTGTTCTCGTGAAGTCAGGAAATCGCAACGCCTCGAGGCTGTTTGAATTATGGCTTTCTAAACTATCATTTCTGTATGTTTTTTTGAATGGCAAAGTATTACAGTAAATGTAATGGAGTAAAGCTGCACTATTTGCCTCTGAATTGTAGTGGAGTAGAAGTATAATAAGCTTCTTTACAACACTGGATAGTATATATCGTCACTTTTCTTTAAATGTTAAACACTGAACTCATAAGGAGGTAAAGCTCGATGCATTTGCATATCGAAACCTATCCTGCATGCAATGTTTGCACATGCTATTAATAACAAAGGAATCTGTTGACATTATCATTTAAAGAGTACACTCCCTTTCTCTGTTTAAGCATCAAACTGCCCCCCCATATCCAGACATGTCACAGATGTTTTGAAAGTCAACACAGGTCAGAGTTGACGTTCGAAATATCCTCATGTGGGAGGAAACATTAGGATGTGTGGCGCTTCAGTGACAGAAACATCTGGGGGTGTATCTTTAAAATACGACTTCTTAGTTTACACAAATAGAAAATGAACATCACGCGCTAAAACTTATCTTAAACTAAAACCTGACCGTCCCCAGACGTATGCATCCCTTTCAAACGCCTTTAGATAAACCCTCAGATAAGCTGGAGGTCCCTTAATCCGTTTCACTCCCCTGCTGTAAAGTCGACACCATCAAGATACACATTTTTCACACATCTGTTCCTCCTGTTTTGGACCATTTACTCAAACTAATAAACCCGAGTAAAACCACATGGATGTAGCTCACCCCCCTGCCATATATAATGGTTATTAATTAAGTAAGTACTGAGTTTGCAGAGTGAAGTCAAGCAGATCCAATTTGTTCTGGTTCAAACCCACAGCAGCAGCACCAGAAACAGAGCTGCAGTTCCTCTGAGCTCAGGGAATATTTACCAAAGACGTTTTTGTTTGGAGAGAGTTCCTGTTACTCCGCCCTGACATGGATCTTTGCAGAGAAACAACCGTGCAAAGCAAAAATAGCAAAAGATAGAGATCATTTTACTATTTGTAAGGAACTCTATGAGATGGAAAAGAACTATGCTCACTTTATAATCAAGTTTAAGCTTCATTTTCTTTAAATAGGTGATCGTTCTTAATCACCAAACTGTTAAATATGTGTTCAATTAATGAGGTGTAAAGCAGGAAGGTGTCATAACAAGAACATCCTCAAAAATGACCCCCTAAATGAAGGCTAAGTGTTTTTATTATTATCTGGAACATCTTTTTTAAGTGTTTCCTGTGTTGTGCAGAAGGTGTGGGCAACATGCTCTCTACATCCTGTGTGAGGATGCTGGAACAGGCCATGTGACAAACCAAGACGGCTGAGAGACGGTGAAATCGTTTAGTTTTAGTTCAATAATGAGCCGCAACTGAGCTTATAATGGAGATAATCTTATGTCAAGAAGCACTGACTGTAATCAAAGCTGTTAGCTGTGAGGTAACCTTTGGCTCCCCCTGGTTACTAACCAGCATGTCTGCCCTAAGAAAGAAACCAAGGGGGGGGGGCAATTTACATCTTACACTTATGCACACTTTTCCTATACATTACTTTTGTTTTGAACATATACTATGACTTGTCTTCATATTTTTTGAACATATGACTTATTGAATTATATTTCGATGGCTTTTTATGATATTTTTGAAATACTACACAAAGACTTCAATTCTATAAATATTTTTGTGATATCTTTTTATATTTTTCTACGTACTATACTATAATTCTTTTCGACTTTCTAGGGATATTAAAAATATGTCTTTTTCCTAATATTTTTTATCATTTTTAGGACAAGTACTAAACGATGACTTTTCAACATTTTGTACTGTACATTTTTAACCCTTTCCAAACTAAATGTGTAATTATTTTCACCATGTTTTCTCCTTCTTCAGTGACTTTTCTCCTGATGTTTTCCTGATGCTTTACATTTACTTTTTTCATGGTTGCTTCGCCCTACTCACTTTGACTGAATACACTATAACCCTCTTTAACATACACTATGACATTATCAACACACTATATTATGACATTTTTACATTTCCAACATTCAATACCTACATAATAAACTATGATTTTTTTCTATATATTTTTTTCACAATTCTAAATTTTAAATGACTTTTTCGTGATATTTTTAATGATTTTCAGGATATATATTTAAATGTTTTACGATGACTTTTCAACATAATATACTGCACGTTTTCACATTTCTCAACAAAATATATATCGTTTTTTCAGGATATTTTAAACCTTCTATACTGATATTTTTCAGGATATTTTCATGATACTCTACAATGACTAACATTGTGGTTTCGACCTACACACTGTACTACAGTATGTCCTTTTTAGGAC
This sequence comes from Eleginops maclovinus, assembly GCF_036324505.1. Taxonomy (NCBI): domain Eukaryota; kingdom Metazoa; phylum Chordata; class Actinopteri; order Perciformes; family Eleginopidae; genus Eleginops; species Eleginops maclovinus. The sequence continues at coordinate 3,547,961 of NC_086371.1, forward strand.
ATTTTCCACACGCTATACTGTGACTTTTTCCCTGATATTTCAACAGACATAGAGACACCTTCAACAAGCTGACCAACAAAGTGCTGTCAAAACCTCTCTAACACTGGCTGCTGTCTGACTGTAAGTTAAGGAAGCGCTTGATTTGACATGCAGCAAACTTCCACCTCTGCTTGAGGTCCCAGGTCACGATCATGGCGGGCTAATCCCAGATTAGCCTCCCAGACGGACGTCGGTCCAATTTCCTTGATGTCTAGCCGAGTTGAGCTACAAAGCTGCGCTGATCTGCAGCCCACACCGAGAGCAGCGCTCACTTCAAACTGCAGCACAGCACACATGACAATGACGCCTCTTTATGTAACACTCACTTACACAAGTGTAAATGGGACTTTAGTGGATTTCCAGGCACTCTTAGAGATATAAACTGTGGCCTGATTGTGGTATTACCAAAAAAGTTTTGACCTCTGAAATGGGGATTCTGAGAGGCTTTGGGAAAATGTTCCCACACTCTGCACACACACAGCGGCCTGAGGTGACACACATCAACGCGTGAAGAAAATGTTAATGGCAGACACACATCTGAACCAAATCAGAACTTCAGACAGAGATGAAGAAGTGATGGAACTGGAAGAGAAGGCACAGTGTTGCCTCAGTGGAAATATTACTCTTTCAAGGCCAAAATACCTACAGAATAAAAGTCAGTGAACAGAGCCTGTCTGTTTGCAGCGATTCAAACACATGTGGTTGTGATATAAATGCAGAATCCAGCTCAACTGCAAAGGAAAAACACTCTGGATGAACATTATTTATCTTCCCTGCTCTGATTTATTTAAAATGTCTGAGATTTGAAATCACAAATCATTCATCAGTTATAGTATTTCAGTCCAGATACACATGGTAACGTTATCAACAGAGAAACAGGCGTATGTTCTCACTCCAGACGTCTCTGATTCAACTGGGATTGTAACATACTGAACGTTTTTATCGGGTTAAAAATCAAGTTCTACTTCATTTATATTGCATATTTTAAACAACCACAGTTGAGCTGTGATACACAGGGTCAAAATACCACAAAATTAAAGACATTTATTGTCTTTTAGCTTGGTTTTCAAAAAATCTAAATCCTGGTACGGTTTTTAAATCATTTTATAATATTAATACATTTAATTTCATAAAAACCAAGATTGACATACAGACAAAAGGACCGAGCAATGAGAAAAAGTGAAAGCATCAGGTAGCAAAGTCAATATAACAGGCACAATTTACAAATCAGAATCGGTTTTACTACGCCGATTTTCTTTGGTTTATGTGCTTCGTACAAAGACACAGAGTAAAAAGGAATCAATAAACAATGAAATTAAATAAAATGGTACTTTGAGTCCTTGGTGGATATGTTGAGGGACGTTCAGGAGGACAGGACGGTGTTCCTGCTCCACTCTGGTTCTCGAGGAGCGGTGTAGTGTTTGGAAAGTTGTTTCGGTGTCGCCAGCATTTCAACACGGTCAGTCGCTGTGGCTTTCCTCGCTGCCTTTGAAACCTGATTTTGGAAATTCAGACATTTTGTACACAGTTCTAGTACAGATTGGCAGCGATTTCAGAAATGAATCACTCAAAAGTATCCCTAAGAGTCTTTCAATACAAGAGCCAGACTACACAAACTGAGATCAAAAGGACGGATAGTGAAAAAGAGATCTGTCTGTGGTGTGTGAGCAGAGGATGCATCCAATAGCGGTTTGGCATATGAATGGAAACTGATGGAAAATTCCACATTAATTGAAATTCATCATGAGAAAACAGCTACACAGTTCTCGACATGGAGCTGGTTTGAACAGCTGGAACATATTTTAATTTAATTGACTAATGATGTGGACCATACAGACGTTCAGCCAAAACAGTTCTTGCTTTCTTGAGATGAGTTTCTTCCAAGTCTGCTTTGAAAGAATGTTCAAGATTGACTGAACTTTCTGTTTAAGAGGCTTTTAAAAGAAACTCCACTAATAGTTAATGAGACGATTTGTCAGTGGGTGCTCTTACCGTCCAGATTGAATCGGCCGGAGGTCCGAGCTGGAGGCAGATGCTGCTCTGCTTCAGTCGGGGAAGGGAAAGCAGGACAAGCCGTGGAGAGATTTGAGCCGTCTTTGAAACGATGGAGGCGACGCTCTGTGGAACAGAAAATGGAGACACCTTTGAGGTTATGAGCTAGTCAAATGTATTGAATACAGCCCAATAAGGGGCATTATGCTCTGAATAGCGCTCAATACCTTTGACCCTTGAACAGATCAGAATATTGACGTATCTCACCTCTCTGTTGCTGTGGAAGTCTGGACGGAGGAGTTTGGGGTTGGAGAGCTGCAGGAGTCTCGGTGTGATCGCAGCAGTTTTCACGCTGGGGTCGACGTGCCAGATAGGACAATTACTCTCACAGTGAGGAGTGTGAGGAGGCCTGTGGGACCGAGCATTTAACAAACTGTGAGAAACCAACATGTGAAAGTCATGTGGCTTCTTTTTGAATTTTGTATCAGTATTATTTAATATTTATTTCTATATATTTGTAAGTGATGGAAGTAAATCTGTGGTAAATATTCTGATTATCGACAGTATTTTAATTGTAATAAAGGACAACATTACAGTATGTTGAAATGTTTTTAAGGAAATGATTATTATTATAAAACATATTATTACACTCCTCAGTTAATTTAGACATTAGAGAGGTTGTTAATGCTAACAGAACATTGCTAAGGAGAACAGATCGCTGCTAAGGAGAACAGACCGTTGCTAAGGAGAACAGACCGTTGCTAAGGAGAACAGACCGCTGCTAAGGAGAACAGACAGTTGCCTAGGAGAACAGACTGCTGCTAAGGAGAACAGCCCGTTGCCTAGGATAACAGACCGTTGCTAAGGAGACCAGACCGCTGCTAAGGAGAACAGACCGCTGCTAAGGAGAACAGACCGCTGCTAAGGAGAACAGACCGTTGCCTAGGAGAACAGACTGCTGCTAAGGAGAACAGCCCGTTGCCTAGGATAACAGACCGTTGCTAAGGAGACCAGACCGCTGCTAAGGAGAACAGACCGCTGCTAAGGAGAACAGACCGCTGCTAAGGAGAACAGACAGTTGCCTAGGAGAACAGACCGTTGCTAAGGAGAACAGACCGCTGCTAAGGAGAACAGACCGCTGCTAAGGAGAACAGACAGTTGCCTAGGAGAACAGACTGCTGCTAAGGAGAACAGACCGTTGCCTAGGATAACAGACCGTTGCTAAGGAGACCAGACCGCTGCTAAGGAGAACAGACCGTTGCTAAGGAGAACAGACCGCTGCTAAGGAGAACAGACAGTTGCCTAGGAGAACAGACTGCTGCTAAGGAGAACAGCCCGTTGCCTAGGATAACAGACCGTTGCTAAGGAGACCAGACCGCTGCTAAGGAGAACAGACCGCTGCTAAAAAAAATAGATAGATCGGAGGATGAAACCCTCTTTATTAGTCACATGCATGCACACAGCAGAGCACACACAGTGAAATTGGTCCTCTGCATTTAACCCATCCTAGTACTAGGAGCAGTGGGCAGCTATCGTGCAGCGCCCGGGGATCAATGGGGAGGGGGGATTGGAAGTGTCCGGTGCCTTGCTCAAGGGCACCACAGCAGGGCGTAGGAGGTGAACTGGGACCTCTCCAAGTAGCAGTCCACCTTCCATATTTCAAGTCTGTTCGGGGACTTGAACCGGCAACCCTACGATTCCCAGTCCAAGCCCCTACTGACTGAGCCTACTGCTGGAGAACAAACCGCTGCTAAGGAGAACAGACCGTTGCCTAGGAGAACAGACCGCTGCTAAGGAAACTAGACCGCTGCTAACGAGAACAGACCGTTGCCTAGGAGAACAGACCGCTGCTAAGGAAACTAGACCGCTGCTAAGGAGAACAGACCGTTGCTAAGGAGAACAGATCGTTGCCTAGGAGAACAGACCGTTGCTAAGGAGAACAGACTGCTGTTAAGGAGAACAGACTGCTGCTAAGGAGAACAGACCGTTGCTAAGGGGAACAGACCGCTGCCTAGGAGAACAGACTGCTGCTAAGGAGAACAGACCGCTGCTAAGGAGAACAGACCGCTGCTAAGGAGAACAGACCGCTGCTAAGGAGAACAGACCGCTGCTAAGGAGAACAGACCGCTGCTAAGGAGAACAGACTGCTGTTAAGGAGAACAGACTGCTGCTAAGGAGAACAGACCGTTGCTAAGGGGAACAGACCGCTGCCTAGGAGAACAGACTGCTGCTAAGGAGAACAGACCGCTGCTAAGGAGAACAGACCGCTGCTAAGGAGAACAGACCGTTGCTAAGGAGAACAGACCGCTGCTAAGGGGAACAGACTGCTGCTAAGGAGAACAGACTGCTGCTAAGGAGAACAGACCGTTGCTAAGGGGAACAGACTGCTGCTAAGGAGAACAGACTGCTGCTAAGGAGAACAGACCGCTGCTAAGGAGACCAGACCGCTGCTAATAAGGATCAAGGGACTATTTGCAGTCATATCAATACGCAACAAGAAGTCCGTCGATTTAACGTCAGCTGTGGACAACAAACATTAGTTTCCTCCATCAGAAAAAAAGGAAACTTTGAATTCATGCGTGCTAAACTTCAGTTTACTTCAGTAAAGAAAAAGAGCGCAAGAAAAGGAAACCCTGAAATATAAACAGTTACTTGAGATATTCTTAAAACCAACATATATAATTCCCCCGCACAGATGGTGATCAAATTACAAGGATACAGTTTAGGTTTCTTCCCTTTTAGCACACACGTGTACTTTCAGCAGCATTCCATATACAGTATATCTGCCATGCTGCTTGTTTGCTTTGTTCTTTTATTTAGATTTTTTTGGGTTGTTTTTCTGGAGCAACAAGATGAGAGGATTAAGTTTGGACGGCTGGTGATGATTACTGTTGTTTTTTTTAATCAATGTAATGCCTGCTATGCAAATGACATCAGCACTTATTCATTTAGAGCATTGAATTCAGAAAGTAACCTCTTTATAAATCTCTCCGCAGCCCTTCAACATGTTCTGCTGCTGCGGCGTTCAGGATTTATAAAAAGATGTTCTGTCTGCGAGCGTCCCCAGGGGTCCTGAACTGGGGACAATAATCTCTATTGTCTCCGCTCATTCGCTCCCACAGTCTGACACTGAAATAACAGATGTCCAAACGCTGGCTTCCTCGGGGTAGTGTTGGAGCAGAGCGTCTGCCTGGACCTCTCATATTTAACTATATGATATATAATATTCTGCTGCCATTAAATACTAAACTCCGGATGAGATGTGGACCACTGAGGGGGGAGGAAGGGAGTCACAAATCTAAAACAGTATGTCTACTGCAGGATGTGGACATAATGTCTATAGCAGGAACCTCAGAGAGTGTATTATCGTGCTGGTGAACAGAGTGTCATTTTTAAAAAACTATAAAGCACTGATGAGTGGTTTTAATGTTTGCTGTGAATGGGTAAATACAATTCAGAATACAATAATAAAAAATGTAAAGCTCATTTTAGCACTGTCCTTTACTTTACTATTGATAATAAGAATAAGAATAATGTTTATAATAATAAATAATAATTATTATAAAATCTGAAATAATAAATAATAATAAAATAAAATGTATAATAATAAAGAATAATACAATATATATATTTACTTATTTTATAAAATCTGAAATAATAAATAATAATAAAATAAAATGTATAATAATAAAGAATAATACAATATATATATTTACTTATTTTATAAAATCTGAAATAATAAATAATAATAAAATAAAATGTACAATAATAAAGAATAATACAATATATATATTTATTTATTTTATAAAATCTGAAATAATAAATAATAATAAAATAAAATGTATAATAATAAAGAATAATACAATATATATATTTATTTATTTTATAAAATCTTAAATAATAAATAATAATAAAATAAAATGTACAATAATAAAGAATAATACAATATATATATTTATTTATTTTATAAAATCTGAAATAATAAATAATAATAAAATAAAATGTATAATAATAAAGAATAATACAATATATATATTTATTTATTTTATAAAATCTTAAATAATAAATAATAATAAAATAAAATGTATACTAATAATAATAATATTAATACATTAAAATACAAGTATAATAATATAACGCAAAGATGAATAAGTATTTTCTTTATTTTTGATTTATTCATTTAATATTTAATCAGCAAAATGTCAAAATAATCAAAGAAAAATCATTTACTCAGATTCCACGGCGACGTCTTCAGATTTGTCGTTTTGTGTGATAAACAGTTCAAAACTAAAAAAATCTAAATGATATTAAACAGGAGCAAGTAGAAACCCCTCAGATTTGAGCAGATGGAACCGATAAAGGAGAGGCATTTCTGCTTGATAAATAACCTTTCTGGCTCGTCTCTCTTAAAATAAGCAAAGTCTCCTTGTGGCTTCAGTGTGAGTTCTAGTTGTGAGCGGTTCAACCAAAGAATGTTTATCCTCCTCAGATTGTTTTCGTAGAGGCCGGCAATGGTGAAAGTAATCAGTATTTCCCTTGAATAAATGAGTGCAAAGTAAGAATAATATCTACGATGTTTTGTGGGACAGAAATATATAGGTATTTATTTTTTCATAGATATGTTTAATCCTCCAGATTGGGAAATCCATAGGTGATATATCGTGTTTCTGGGACAGTGTTTTATATTCCATAAAATGTGTATTGTTGTAGTGGGTCTGATTTTAGGGTTTGGCATTCCTGAAACGTATTTGTAACATTGTTTATAAGGGCTGTATAAAAGAGAGAGAGAGCTCATTTAAAGAGAGCTGTTTAAACATGTTCAATTAGTATAGCCCAGTTAAAAGCAAGACTTGTAGATGCAATTTCATCTGCAACTCAGCAAAGCATATCCCAACATTAATCAATGTTGTTTTTGATGTGAGATTTGACTTCCTAAACACTATGGTTGTAATTTAAGCAAAGGTGTATATCTGATGAACCCAGGGAGAAGATGATCCTTTATTTACATTTTGAAACGTATGTCTATCTAATCATTTCAAAAAGCTCTTTATTTTCCTCATGCTGCCTGGGCTGCAGCTCCTCTTTTCACCCTCTGTCTGAAACCAGAGCCCAGTCTGCTCTGAGTGGTTAGCTGTCCGGCTCTGTTGTGATTGGTCGATCGCTTAAGAGATGTCCCGCCCCTTAGCCTATCACGTATGGAGTGGAGTGCTAGCCAATAGAAGCACAAGTCTTACATAGTGATGTCACTATGTTCTGGAAGTGAACAAAGGAGTCTAATTGGAGGAGTTTCAGGAGGGATTTATAGCTTTGCAGACCATTTACATGCACTGAAACCTGTATAACACACTACAGGAAAGGGAAAACCCCAAAAGGCATAAAAGGGACCTTTTATAAATTGGGCGTAAAACATCAGAGCACTATTTGGACCTGTTTGTTTGTCTCTGCTCCACTTGTCCTCACTTTATTTACTCATGTTTGATGTGTAATGAGGCTTTTACCCGGCTTCCTGGGCGCTGCGCCTCCTGCTTCTGGGTGTCGACAGGCGGACAATGTGTTCGTACTGGGATGCCTTGGAGGAAGGACGTCGGGTCTTCCTGGAGAAGCTCACCTCCTCCGCCTCCTCATCCTGCTTCCTGCAGGAAAGTTACCACATCCATTACATGTTATTGGTCTGCAATAGAAGAATGTCTTGAGCCATGAGGAAGGAGGAGGATGGGAGACACAGAACAATGGGTGAGGTAAAATCATCTCAACCCACAAAAACATGGTCGGGACAATGGGTTGACACATAACGGAGGATAAATGCTCCCAGCTGACAGTTTAATTCTGGCTCATTGTTTTGCTATTAAAGCAGATATGCAGTCAGTATATCATGTTGAAGGATTTAATGCGTCGTTTCTGTCGAAGATAAGGCATTTCCTTATTGTCAACAAATCCCATGGAAAGACCACACATTGATTCTACTTGCAATTAGTGACTCAAACTCACTGAAAGTCGTCCCAAACAAATACACTATTTAATCGTTTGAGTCATGATACTTAAACTACAGCATGCAGCAGTTTTAGGAAGTTGGATTTAAAGGTGAAAGGATATATCCGAGATGCATCTTTTAAGATTCACGCCATCAAGAGGACTAGTTTTCTTCTGTCTGAGCGCCACAACCAGTCATTAAAATGATACAAACCAATTAAAAGCAGTCAAATATCATAATTAAAACCAGCAAAACATGGTTTGCTAAATGAATTACTTTAAGATTGATCAAAACTGTTGATTATTTTCAGCCACAGGAGTACAGATTGATGATATCATTCTTTCACCATTACAAGTCAATCAACAGAAAAGTCAATGGTCACTGGTTCCAGCTTCTCTACTGGGAGATCTGTTGTGCTTTTTTAACATAATTGTAATATCTCCATCAGCATTTAACCCCAAGACAATAGTTTACTCCTGAAAGCACGTGCTGTATCTTCAAAATGGGGTAGCGAAAATACACATTTGCTTTAAAAAGCGGCTCAATCATTTTCTAAAATTGCTGCAGCAGGCTGTAGTGTTAATCAAACATGGCTCAAATGAGTAAAGACGGCCTTTTTTTCGACCCCTGATCAGTAACATTTCAAGTACAAACCAGGAAGATCCTCAAATGGGTTTCAAAAAGACACACGACGACTACAAAAAGGGGAAAAATACCACAAAAAAGACACAAAATTACCAACAACAACAACAACAACAAAAGGTTTGATAACATAAAGTCTGTGCTCCTCCATCGCCTCAAAATCCAGACATGCTAGGAGGAGACAACAATTTTCAGTCCATAATGAAATTATACAGTAGTTGCACGAGCTTCCATACATCTTCCCACAGTATTAGACTTTGAGCTGTAATGTTGAGATATGTGATGAAGAGGAGCAGGAGCCGAGCGTCTGACGGATAATCAGATTAGAAATAAACTACATGGAGTCCAATATCTTACATTTACCCAAATATAGACGTAGTATTCACCAATACAAATCAAGCCAATGAACACAAACTGTGTATTTTCCTTTGCAGCCTCAATCCAAAGGATCTCCTCCGCTCCGATGAACTTCCTGCTTCAAAACAACCCAGCAGGTGTTTGCTGTCATCTTCAGTTACAGTAAATCACCGTTATGTACTTCCTGTGTGGGCTTCTGATTGAGTTACACTGCATGTGGCTGTGCTTATAATCTGACAGCTGAGACAGGGGGGGGGGGGGACAACAAACAATATGAAAATAAAAGCCTCTAAAAGACTCCGCTAATCGATCCTGGAGCTCTCGGGGGTGATGGGGGTGCAGCTGCTGGCTTCAGTCCTGAACATCACTTTGCATTTCCTGAATAAACTCAGTGCCAAAAACAGCATCGGAGTCATTACCTCTCCCAGATATGTGGATGCAGCATAGCAGGGAGACGCGTGGACACAGCCCTCTCACGGCTTTTTCAAAAGAGTCATCAATACTGTGCTGGCTGCAGGTACCTGTGGTGGTCCTCCCTTGCTGAGAAGTCTCTTTTGTGTCTGGACAGGTATTGGATTCTTGCACTTGGAGCGGCTCCTGATGCAGACAGGGGCCATATCGGCTCCTGGTCTGCCTCAGATCACCTTATCACTGATCGAGAAAAACATGAAAAAGTTTCCAATAAGGAGATGATGAAGTTGGTGGAGGAGCAAGTCTGTGTGTATGCATCATGATAGGGGTGTTACTATTCAATGTTTTGCAATACTGAGCAAGGTGATTCATTGCAAATGCTCCATTTTATTTAGCTGACCCTTATTTTTAAAGAGACTGTATGTTATAAATCTCTTGTGCCACCAGGCCTTACTAAAGCAGAACTTGGACTGACTTTAGCAGGTTTTATTGTAGCTGCCAGGCTTGTTCTGTGCAACTGGAAGAGTCCACATATGCCAGAGTTTACAGAATTGCTTAAACTCGTGACAGAGACGGCTGCCTTTGAGATTAGGGTAAAAAACGCACCGAGCAAAGCTAACGGACTACGGCACATCTTCTTGGCCTATGTTAAAGGGGTGTCGCCTTCGGGAAGATGTAGGGTGCTAGGGGACAGGAAGTGTATCTGTATATATACATGTGTATGCTATGTTGTAATCTTGTATTTACATGCTATGCGTTGCTGAGTGTGTGTGCATGCGCATGAGTTTTTGGGGTGCCTGGGGGGTTGTTTTCTGCTGCCTTTTGAGTTGGATGCCTTTTGTTTTGATGACTGTATGTTTGTTCTGCTATGTGTATAATGTGAACATGTTATACAAATCTCAAAGGTGCCATAGAATGGAAAGCTGTCTTTACCTTGGCATAGTTGCATAAGGACAGTTCGGTACATTGAGCTGACATACCGTGAACCTCAAACACCAATGTTTCCTCCTTCACGTGCAAATCATGAACATGCATATCACAGCGGTAAAACGGGAGAATTACAACAATCCCTGTGTGTGACGTCACGCACGGTAGTCCAGCCCCAACATCTGCATACACCAGCTGCTGGAAACACTAACACTAACACTTAGCACTCCGTAAAGTTGCTTGTTAACCAGCCAATCAGAGCAGAGCTCATCATAATTATTTAAATGAGCGCCCAAATAAGGCAATTCAGCTTGTTTCATTCTGGATCAAATCATAGGGTTGTAAATGGGCCTGTAAAACCGCATCTGGACATTTTTTGGATCAACCAAAGTGATATACCTTCTTTGTAGACATCAGAGAACATTTGAAAACACCAGATGGATGCTTTCTATGGCACCTTTAAGTGACAAAAAAAAGAGACTTTATGTTGCGTCTACGGGACCGGCACAAAATACATCTCGTTGTGACACTAACGCTCCTCTTGAATCCTAAATCTAGCTTTAGAAACTGTCGTAGCTGTTTCCCTCTGTGTGTGATCTTTAATATGTCTTATTTTATGAAATACTGAATGTTTTTATGGTCTGTACCCCCTTGGTCATCTGAATAAGCTTATCTAGTTGTATTATATGTAAATAAGATTAATATAGTCCCTGTTACATCCAAGAATATGCCACAATTATTAGTGCAATCGAAGCAAATCAAATTAATGTGCAAAAATATGCAACAATATCAGAAGAAGTTCATTATTTTTTAGCATAAGAAAATAAGTTTAGAAAACTCCAACAGTCAGTGTTCCATGAGTATACACTACACTTTCATTCATAAAGTAAATACAACATTACAAGGGATAATATTGCCTGGCGAAGTGGATATTTTTTACAGTCTATATAAATATTTTCCAGCGGGCGATTTCCAAATGAAAGAATAACACTCTCAATCAGAAGTGACCTCAGTTCATTCTCTCAATGTTCTGCCATTTCAACCACACATCCAGAGCGTGCCAGACATCTTTCTCTCATTATGTTGTTGATGGAAGCTCACAGAAAGGAAACACTGACCAGAGGCTTGTGAATTCTTGGAGTCTCTTTCACACCAGATCAATGAACCAATCATATGACGTAACAACTGGGGCTGAGACCAAGAACAACCGAGGACATAATGAACAGAGGCCGCTGTGAAGCCTCTTGTGGTATCAGAAGGCTTTTAGTTTTTATACATGTGAGAAAGAAACCACTTTTAATCAAGAGGAGAGATGTGGTGTGACTCAGCTGCTCACCAAGGAGTCGTCTCCCAAACAGCTCTTGAGGTTTTGTGCTGCGCCAGCTCCAGGATCCTGCCAAGGAAACATTCCCAAAAAACACAAATCAGCTTCAAATGGAGTCGCGACTCTGGGCAATCACTCGTTTGGTTTCCCGTTTCTGTTCCTTCTTATGGCAGAGATGTGACATCCAAAAACTGGACTTACTCTTCAGCTAAAAGGTTGGCACTGAAACCTCATTGTGGACGCTGATCAAAGTCACTGTCAATATTTCTCAGTGACGACAGACTTTTGTTTACTTCTTAAGGAACGACTGAAGAAGATACGTTTACATTTTTGGCTTCTAGAGGTTTTCTTTATTCCACAGTGACCCCTCAAGGAAGTACATTAGGACATTGGTACACATACATTACTTTTACACCCTATATTTTGAATTTGTGAGCAATATATGAGCTAGATGAATTACACAAAATGTATCAGCAGACAAAACAACTCTTTACTGTTTTTTATTTATTTAAAATAGTGTTCTTCTCCTATTAATACACATTGTATACAATTATAACTGTGATAGAGTGCTTCATTTGTGTTTACACACCAACATCCACACCTCCGTCTACTCCAGATATTATTTGTTGCTATGACAATCTGTATAGTGTGACTCTTTCATAATTCATTAATTCTGTTGATTTATAAACAGAGATTTTGTTAAATCAAAGACTAATATCTCTCGTTGTTTTCGAGGAATATACTGTGTTTGCAGCTAACACCAATCAGACCTATAAAACAACAAATCAAATAATGGAACTTTTTTCTAAGTTGCATTAGAAATAATAAATGTGTGTATATCTGAATATGTATATTCTTATATTTATTATTTTGTCATTTTCTTTTAAAATGCTCATCTCTTTATAGGTTTATAAATCTGGTTTGTGTTGCTGCTACTGTCTACCAGATGAAAAAACCCCACAAATCGACAACAAACACACTGTTAAATATTACATTTCTAAAACATAGCCATTTACTTTACCTTGAAACTGTTTTAGCTCATAATTTAGAGTTAAATGTTACTGATTGAAAATGTAGCCCTGGTAGTTGTAGCTGAAAAAATAATGTCCTACCTTTGTGATGGACCAAATCTGGACTGAATCCCTGCAGGAAAGAACAAGAAAGTCCATCAGACCGACAATGCAAACATTATAGATCGCTTACATAACATCTAGTACCTGTCGTGTTTGGCAGACATCTCTCCTCTCCGGAGCAGGATGGGTCCGCTTGCACTAATCTCCTGCAGTTGCTATGCAGCCCGGAGTCCTTAGCAACCATCTCCACACCTGAGGACTCCTTGAAACTGGAGTCTGCTAACCATCGTCTCAAGACGCATGAGATGCAGGTCAGCGGGGTTTGGATCAGGTTCCAGATGACTACTGTGATGGTCGACGATAGATCAAATGTCAGACGCTAACGTGATCTTTTTTTTACCTAAGGAAAATGTGGAAGAGCTTAGAGGCACGGATGAAAAGGAAATAGTGATCAATGATTCAGTTATTGCTTTTTAGCCTATCATATATTGTATAACTTCAAAACAGATACCAAAAAAAGGTTTGCAAAGTTACTTTTTCACATGTTAAGTAAGATGGGAAATTAAAGTGTGGTAATGATCAGTTTCACCACAAGAGGCTGAAGTGTAGCACTACAGGTGATGTAACAACACGGTGTTTGATAGCAATGAATGTAATCCAGTTATATATCAAGGGAAAGAACGATTCATTTCAATGAGAGGACTTTTCTCCAGATTAGTGATCAACTTTCACGGGCTGGCCTGACCGTGTTTTCCAGAGTGGAGGCTGGTTTGAGCGCAGTCACCTACACACTGTGCCACACGTCGACACTTTTTGGAACTTATTTCCTGTTCCATGTTCTACTTTCTTAAAATGTACGACAATTTCTTCTAAATTAATAATTTTTCTAAAAGATCTGACTTGTCTTTTAATTTCTGGAATGTTTTGAAAACGTCAGATTCTTTTTTCTAAATTATTACTTTTTCGTAAAAAAAAAAAATATCTGCATTTTTTTTCCAAAATGTCGACTTCCTTCTTCCTGTGGCCCTAACTATCTTTGTCCATGTGTACCTGTGTGCATCATGAGTTCAACACATTAAACACAAACCACACAACAACCAACACATTTAGTGGAAACAATTTATTTAAGTGTGAAAAAATACATTCAAACTGTTCACACAAATACTGTCTGTTTGACATGTTGCTTTTGGTAAAAGGCTCTGAAAATGTAGAGGAAATAAAAAGTGCTTCTTTTTTCAAACCTCCTTATAAATGGTACTCCTGAAGGCTTTGCACGTACGGTGTATTTCCCTTTTATCCCAATGTTTACAGACACATTTCACCCAATAAGAAAGCATTAAGACTTTATAACAAGCAGCTGTGTACATCTCTCTAAACAACAACAACAACAACAACAACAACACATTATTACAAAAGTGACTAGAAAACACGTATTAAAGTATGTACGAACATTTATTACAAAACCAATAATGTGATCCAACAATAACACCCTGCAGTAACAGTGATGGGTAGTGTTAAGGTTCAGGTGACTTGTTTTCAATAATTAAATGACAATAAAACAGCTGATTTTTAAGGCAGACCTCATTTGAAATGCTTAGTTAAACCACTGTTTTATTTAGACGATGCTTGGGTGGGTTTTGTGTCGACTTTCTCTATCAGTTCAAATATTAACGGGTCATTAGAGAGCTTGGGAACAATCCTTTCTTATGTTTTAAAGCTGCAATAGTTCAAATGCATGTTGCCGTGCGAGATGGCAGAAAGAAGTCACGGCTTCAGAGTTAAAAGTACACAAAACATCACGTACCACCTGAATAGAGCAGCTTTTTCGGGTGTGTTTTGCCAAAATGTGAAGTAATAATACCAGATCTTAATCAGAAGCCTCATATTAGGTTGAAATGACAGCTCTTTTCCTCATAAAAACATCATAGGAGAGCTTTAGGAGTCGAGCTATTTTATATTCTTCAGATCACGACACATGGAAAACACTATGATGCAGTCCAGATAAATAACTCCGTTAGAGTCGACAGTGCTTTTACATTTAGTTTTCTGGCACAAACTGAAGCTAAAAGACGGTTAGCTTTGCTGGTGATGAATCTGATGGCTTGATTAAACCTACACCCTGAAATAAAGCCACTGAGATTCTGTACCGTCCGACCATCACCTACAGCGCTGAGTGGCATTAGGAATAAGCAGCACAGTAACAGTCAGTAAAGTGGAACATGTATGGCTCTGTTGATGAGACTCAACATCCGATTTGGTGAAAATAAATCTTTGGTGACTATAACGTTTGAACATAAGAGCTTCCTGTAGGCCTTAAGTTTAAATTAAGACAACAAAACAACTCTGAAGATCTAGTTTGTTGGTAACGGTGAACCACAAAATCGGTTTTTAGCGTCTTTAAATAAATCCAGATTCTAGTTTACTCAAATCAAGACGGCAAATACTTTTTAATTTTCTCATAAATAAATAAAGGTCTCGACCAAAAGGTGCAGAGAACCTGTTAAATCAAAAACCCAGGATTAAGCAGGAGTGTCTTATCTGCTGTCAGAGACCATCTGCAGGATCAGGTCTCGAGCGTCCTGAACGCCGGAGCTGAGCTCGGCCTCGCCCTTCTTCACGTGGGTGCCGATGAGGAACAACCTGCGGTCCCCGGCCCCGGACAGAAACAGAGCGTCGTGCAGGTCGGTGATGCCGCAGGATCCTGGAAGGTCCTGGAAACACGAGTTAGACATGAGGAGAATTAACCCTCCAGCTTTCAAAATGTCCTACGTCTTAAAATTACTAAGCTATTAAAGTCACGTAGATATAAGACCTGAGAGAGAAATCCTTTCTATGCTTTCATGAAATCATTTCCTACACAGACTGTCGTAAACAAAGAGTCGATTCTTTTCATACTCAATAACTTTGCATGAACAAAACGGCATTTCCTTATGATATTAGTCAAATAAACCATTTACTGTGTCTGATTTTGATCATATTATCGAGCGGATTGTAAAGAAATGCAAATTAAATCCAGGTGCAATGTTACCTAGATTCTTTAAATGACATCTCTTGTTTTTAAGCAAATATGGAAGAAGTTCAATGGCTATACTTCTGTTCTGGTTCCAAATGAACATGTATTCTAATTTTCTTCCTCTTGTGTAAAAACTAATTGAATTTCTTTGGGTTATGTGGTTCTGATCTGACACACCAAGTCTTCACTTAGACTCTGGGACACTGTGATGGACATTTGTGCATTATTTCTGACCATTTTTAGACCAATCTACAATGAATCTTAATCAACTAATATAATACTGCATCCCATGTTGAAACAAAGTCTCTATTTATTAACTGTTCATAATACTTTGAGAGGCTTGCAGGCTTTTGTTGAAATCAATGTGGAGTGTTTGTTCTGTCACGCTCACCTGCTTGTTGGCCAGTACCATTAAAGGCAGGCGGGGGTCAGAGGCCAGCAGCTCATGGAGATGTTTCTTAGCGACGGGGAAGAGCTCCGGGTTGGAGGAGTCGACCACGAAGACCAGCAGCAGCGCCTTGGACATGTACTTCTGCCAGTAGGGCCTCAGCTCCGCTTTACCTCCAACTGAAACACAGACATGAGACTGTGACATCCTGTTCAACAAGTGACTAAATGAGACTGCTAACGTTATCATGTCATTTAGCTTAGTGGTGGTAATGTGAAGTCATGTGACCGAGATGTAGTTCATTCATAGCACAGCATTAGCTATGGCATTGAAGCTTCAATTATTTTAAAAGTGGTGTTGATATGTGGAGATTACCCTTCAAGTACCATGGAAAAATCCTATTAGCTTTTTGTCAAAGAAGCCCTTGCAATGCGAACATCCCTGCCCCACTTTATAGGAGCAGAAGTGACCGGTCACATTGGGGATCATCTCTTTTGGGTTCAGGACTTACTCTCCAGGAACTCGATTTGCAGGTCCTCTCTGCTGATGGAGACGGCGTTGAAGCCGTGCGTCGGCTCCATGTCGTGCTCCAGGCAGCCGGTGGACAGACAGTGCAGCAGGCTGGTCTTACCGGCTCCATCCAGACCCAGAACCAGAACCTGAGTCCCTGCTGACTGCACTGGCTTGGACTACAGTGCAAACAAAATCAGCACACAGCAGAAGAAGGCAGAAAACTATCTGGAATTTTTTGATACACCAATTTCTGTACTGATACCGTCAAGATTTGTAGAATCAATAAATGTATTGTTTGATTTATTTGATGTATGTTTTAATCACAGCTTTAGAGCTGCTACTATTTTGAAGTTTTCCCAACAGCCAGTAAATGAATTTCCCAAATACTGATATGGCCAATGAGGTTAAACATTAAGGTTAATATGTGGTTAATTTCAAGACTCATTGTAACAGATTACTCTTTGGTCCATGGTGAATTATAGCCATCACAGTCTAATGAGCAGAAAATGGTAAAGATATATTAAAATGTAGGAAATCAGGAATTAAACAAAAGGTTTCAACATCAAATTTTTACATTTTCTGTCTCTGAAATGAATTATTTTTGTTTCACTTTTAATATAATAAATGCATTCCAATCTAATGGTCAGGTAAGCACTACATTTCCCAGAACCCCCCATGGCACAATCCAGAGAACTAGTATGAACGTGTGGCCATAAAATATAGCTTGGTATTTATTCAGCTGGTTGAAGTAGTAGTTTATACACCCTGGAAGAAGATCATAATAAAATATAAACTAAAGCTGCTGTTATTAAGATCATTTTCGATCAACTTTGAATACTGAAACTATCATTTTAAGTACATTCGGATGTCAATATTAAAGGGGAACGTTATATTTACAAGTAATACTACACTCTCCACCAACGGTTTCTAACGGAAGGTGTGTCCATGGTAACGTGTTTTACCTCGGGTGCTTTCGGAGCTTCTGCAGCGACAACCGGCGCTTCAGCAGCGACGACAACAGTTTGTTCATTCGCATTTTCCTCCCTTCGTTTTTCTTCATTTTCGGCCTTTTTACAGTCTTCCTCCAGCCGCGTTTTGTTCTCTTTACCGCCTTCCTGGGTCTCCTTCTCCCCGGGAGAGGACGCGTAGTTCCAGATAAGATAAGCGACTCCTCCAGCCACAGCCACGGAGGCTCCGAGGACACCGGCTATCCTCAACCCGAACATTGTGCTCAACAGCCGGGGTTAATGTTCTACAATCTACCTGTCTTTTTACCTGTCTGTTTCCACCATTGTTCTTACTTTTCAGTGGTGCTTTCACTTCGTATCCACCCCCTCGGTCTCCTCCATGAATCAACAAGTGGATTAACAGGCAGGAAGCTGAACTCCTCCCGCACGATACTTCCGGAAAGAAGTGCGCCGCTTTCAGTTGCAGTGTTACTAACTAACCGCTTGATGGCGCCATTATTCAACTCTTTTAACAATCATGCATTATAACCATAGACTGTATAAATAATGGGCGTAGTATCCGTGATGTCACCCATAGCTTTGTGAAGAGCCGTAATGAAGCTCAAAGTGGGCGACTCCCAACGTCGACATCTTCCCAGTCTACCTCTGAAGCGGGCGTGGCTACTGAAACACGCCCATCTAGCTCGAAGCTTCCAAGCTAGCGAAGGCTTCCAAGCTAGGCTACATGCTACCGTATGCTACTCTCATGCGGTAGTATTTTCTCCAGCGGCAAGGTGGCTATCACACGCTCCCGTTTAGCATCGTGGGCGTCTTGCTCGAAGGCTAACCCACGGCTAATTAGCTAGCTAACGAGCAAATCTAACAACTGAGCAGACAATACTTTATATATTCTATGGAGCAGACACACTGATAATTAGTGCTAACGGTGCTAAATTAATGATAAAGTTTCACTTACCGAAAAAACTGGAGACTAGACTTCTTGGACGGTCTGGTAGTACAATTATTCGCACAGCAAGCCATATTATGTCTGATATTTGCATTCAAAAGGCACCAACATGTCCGACAGGTCAAGTGCAGTGACTGTTATGCCTTGCACGACCGCTAGCCAGTTCACACTACACAACTCGCTCGGGAGTCTTGAAGTCGTTGTGGTGCGCACACTACGCGATTAAACGGCGACAGGGGGTCACACACTACACGATCTGTCACCAGGATAAAGCACCGGAGTCTGTCTGGTCTCCAAACTACGTTTTGGCACGTTTTTTTTTGCGCTCTCATTGGCTGTAGCTCGTCGGCGCACCCATTACCGGGCGCAACCCTTTTCACGCTACAGGATTTGGACTCGCCGACAGGGGACGCGTCGGGGAGTGTCTCACCTTGCTCTTGAGCAGTTCACACATAACGATCAAATGCCGACTGCCTAGCCCGATTTAACGCCGATTTAACGCCGATTCGTCCCTGAGCTCCAAAATCCGTCTGGGAGCGGCCGATTGGGCTAAAAATCGTGTAGTGTGAACTTGGCATTAGCGGAGCTAGCAGAGCAGACAACTAGCGGCTAGCGCCCACTGACGGCGCTAACCTGTCAATCAAAGCGACCACGCCCTTAATTATGCATAACTTTAAGCCTTAATATAATTAAAACGGGAGAGTTATATAGAAATCCACCCTCCTCACAGTTGTCACGAATAGAGAAATTAGCTATAGAGACCGAAAGCAGTTTTTGTACCACACTGTAAACATGTTTATTTCTGCTGTAAAAATTGGCATTTTAACAAGTAAATTGCTCTGTTTTGGAGCCAGTGCTCAGTTCACTGCTCAGCCCGGAGGTTGCCCCTTGATTATAACCAGTGGTAGAAAGTAGGCTCACTAGGTAAATGTACTTAATTGCAACATTAACAAAATACTGATTGTTTCTAAGAGTAATTGGAACATGGAAAATCATTTATATATTAATCAATATTCAAAGTCAGGATTTTTGAAAAAAGGAAACACACTATTGGGTTTATTTAATGTCTACCATTACATATTTCTACACTGCAAATTTGAGCATATTTCCTTATGATACTGTGTTTCGTATTTGGGCACATGGAAGTACTGTTTTATGAAATATACTTAAATCTATTGTAATCCCATGTGCACAAAAGTTCCTACCCTTATGAGATTAGGCAGGAAAACACTTCTGAAAGGAAATTCTGCATTTCAGTTGTAAAATAAGTCAAACAAAGAGGTCATTTCCCAAATGAAATAGACTTTATTTAACCTGGAGGAACAAAAACAAACAGAACATCTTTACAGAGCTGAACACCCTCCTCCCTTCCCATCACGGTACGAACGGTGCTTTCTGGTTGATCCTCTTCACCGGCACCCTCTCCTTCTGCTCAGGAGCGCTGAGGAGCCAAGCCTGCAGCCGGCTCTCATCCCTCGTCACCCCGAGACTCTTCCAGGTCCGAGCCCTCAAAGATGGAGGCCTCTTTCTCCGCCCAGACTCATTACGCTGCTCTGTTCCCGAGCTGGAGGACTCCACCTTCTTCGGCTGCCTGTACATCCGGTCCTTGGACTCCTCCTGGAAGTTGCTGTAGCTCTTCTGCTTGATGGAGGAGATGAGTCTGGCCCTGGTGCTGTTGGCCTTAGCTTCCCTTTCCACCTCATCCTCGTCCTCATCATCATCATCGTCATCATCATCATCATCATCATCTCCACCACCGTTGTCTTTGTTGTCCTGCGAGCAGTGGTGTAAAGTAACTCAGGTTATTCTACTTTCTACATTTTAGAAGCCAATATTGTACTTTTTACTCCATTACATTTATTAGACAGCTTTTATATACTTAAGATTTAGATGAGCTAATGCAACATATAAATCAATCATTAAATACACTTTGACATGTATTTATAGGTTGAGGAATCCAGCAGCAGTATATAAAGTATTTAAATTAGCTCTACATTTTGCAGCTGTGATAAAAACACACCTATAATCACAAGAGTAAGGCAGTACTGAATATTGAATGTGGGACTTTTACTTTACAAAGTAATTTAAAATCGGAGTGATTCTTCCACCTGTGAGAAGGTCTTCTGCTGCCAGGTAAGGAGCCCTGCCATGCAGTCTTTCAGGCGTGTGGTGAAGTCTCGCTGGGTCATGTTGGCCTCACATTTGACCTCCACCTTCATGTTCTCATACTGGCTCTCGATGTAGCTCACCTCCTCCAGGATGTCTGCGGAGAGGAGCTCCTGCACGGCCATGCTCCTCCCAATAAACGCTGCACACGTGGTTTCCTTCTTTTGTTTCCTCTGCTTTAGGAAGGAGAGATGATGCGGCATGGCGGTGAAGTGAATGGCTTTTGCTGCAACAAGCTTGTGATAGATATACATCACATCTTGATGCCCCGAGTCCCCAGAGTCCTTGATGAACTTCTGGATTACGTCCCAGTCCTTCAGGGCGAGTCTGATCCTCACAGGGGGGACAGAGAGTTGAGTGTGGTACAACCCAAACATCAGATACAGGCCTCCCACACGGATCTGATAGCTGAATGGAGGCAGGAAGTACTTCACGGCCGTGGCTAAGGCTACTCTGCTGAACCTCTTCTGTTCAGCCATACTGACGATGCCTATGAAAACATCTGAGAAGCCCATCTGCCTCCAAACAGCGGCGAAATCCTCGTACCTGATGGAGTTTGACTGCTGGAAATAAGCCAGTAGTTCCTCCACATCTTCCGTCAGAGGGGTGTAGAAAAAGTCACTGAAAGTAGGCCGCAAACGAGGCATCCTGTCCTCTAAACTAACACCTCAGAGACAATCAGGAGTCTGAGAGCTCCGCAGGGATTCAGAGCAGGTGAGGCTCGTCATTAGTTAATCACCTGAAAACCACGCCCACCAGCGGAAGTGTCAATCATGCAGGTGTGCTTTAGAGAAGGCAAATCCTCTCTGTAAAGAATCAGGATCATGAGGCTCAGGTGGCACTGTCTGAATGATGTTAGTTTTAGTTTGGATATTCAATATTAACTCTTCTTCATTTTTGTGTCAGTGACTTAAAATAAATGGATATTATCTCGCTTCTGTTTCTCATCCATATTGTAATAAAAGCTTTTTGAGTTCTACACTGGAAAAAGCAACACACACGTTTTTCCTTGAGTTTGGGTCACCTATTTTATATGAATATTTGATGAAAAAAATGTTTAAATAGTTTCCTGGTCCTGGGACCCAGTGACTCCAAATACATACTGTATTACTACACCTAAAAGGTTGTTAAGTCAGGGCAAAAATCTGTCGTTTTTCCCAAATAAATGAAGGTAAGTTCTTCAAAAAATAGTTTATGTTAGGGAATATTTTGCTTGGGTGTTTAACCTTTGACCTAGTTCATCATTTTCTCCTTCCTCTGTCTCTATTCTGATGGTATAGTTCTTTGGCCTTGGGGTTGCTGTAATCTCCCTGAAGGAGGGGCAGCTTGGGTGCTTTGTTGTTGCCAGTTTCTGACCGAGCACACGCTGACATGAGAGTTTATTGTTCAGGGACATCTGGGCGCCTATTTATCTAGCTCTAGATGCTCTTGTGCGCATATTCTATTGCCAGCTTTAGTTAGATAGTGTCCGTTCCTGTTTAGTCTGGTGATTGAAGAATGTTGATTGTCCATTCTGAACTACTTAAAACCTCGTACTACAGTAGAGATCTTCAGATTTGGTCAGGCAACCGCTCTGTCAGCTCATGTCAATTCTCCGGCCATCAAAGTTCCAGCTTTCCCTCTGTCTCTCTGAGATTTGTCTCCATTGCTCCAGAAGTTTCCATCACAGCATAAACCACATTATCCAAATGCTGACCCCACACACAGATCAACATACGTTTCAAGAGCAGTATTTATGTCTTAGGAAGCACACGGGTCATGTGTCTTTGTTAAGGGTTTTATTAAGACTTAACAAAAAGGGATCACCTGTCTGGTCTGAAAACATGCTCTGGACAGAATACAATTCAAGAATCTAAATGTGTTTCTGCTTGAATTTAGACCAACACAGGGATTAAAAAATAAATATTCCTTATCACTTGTTTTTGTAGCTGATTGAAAGTAAAAGGACAATTTAAGAGAAAACATGAAGCAAAACAGAGTGTGATATCCTATTACTCAGAACCAAGAGATATTAAGGACAATTCTCCCAAAAACGTACTTCATGTTGCCTTGAAAAAGCAGTTTTCTTACCATCATAACCATCGATATGTAAGCTCTTGAAGTCAGTAGTGAAATTGTTTGATTGAATAGAGTGAGAGTGGATTAACCGACTCCTTAAAGACATTTAGAGACGTTTCTGAATGTCTGTCAATTACATGTGAGCAATTTGGATTAAGAAGATGGAGCACCAGGTAAAAGTGAAGAAAACAAAAACATGGTACCATTCATCTGAACCTTTAATGACAAATAATAAATGGCAATATCTGTTTTTAATTAATTCCACTGTGACCTCACAAGGTCGCGAGTAAAAACACTTGGTTTTGCAGAGCAACGAAAAGTTAATTTCTGTGGAAACGTCCTTTAAATACTCTTCTGTGTACTTTTAACTACAAATCAATGCCAAAGAATAGCAGAGGGCAGCTTTTGGTTTCACAGAATTCAATGAATGGTCAGAACAAAAATAAAACTTGAAAATAAAAAAGCGGATTTCTCTGAGGCAGCCGTGTGTCACGGGACGCTCCCCTCGACTACCAGCCTCCTTTGCCTCCTTTCTTCTTCTTCTGTGGTACCTTCTTGCGCGTTGCCCCCGACGCTGCAGGTTTCTGCTGTCGCGGGGGGACCACGTTGCTTGCGGGGGCCGTGGAGGAGCCGGATGCAGACCCTGGTCTGGGAGAGGTAGGGGGGCTGCTGGCTGTCTTACTTGCATCCCTGGGGGGGGGGGGGGGGGGGGGGATAATTCATGTTAGAGGCAAGGAAGTATTTGTCCATTCTGGAATTGGTTAGCAGCTAAAAAGCACCAAATGTGATGCTTGACAAACACTGTGTCTCGTGTCTGTGAATACTTTAAAGGAACATTTAAATAAATGTGGTTTCAAAAAATGCTCCTTTGCTCTCTTTTCAAGACTTAAATGAGAACACACATCGCTAATTTTCAGCATAGTACTTGGTAGTAGGTATATTTAGAGCATGAAGCAAGACAGCCTATTCCCAACAATCGGTTTCGGTTTTAGACTCAAAATTGAAACTAAAATAAATAAAAAATGACGTGACTGTGAATTATACCTTAAATCACCTCTACTCATTGTTTTGTTTAAAACTAATAAAGTTAGTATTTAATATACAAAGACAAACTGTGAAAAGCATAGTAACCTCACATTTGAGAAGTTTACTTGTGTATTTACACTTTGGCTGAGACTGAGAATAACTTCTGGCTGAAGTAACACTGCGGGACATCTCCACTGAGGATTCATTGACACGGAAACAGAAAGGAGAATCTTCTGAGCTTTTCCTCCATGAGACAAGTTAACAACTGGGTTTCCCGAACAACAAACAGCCCAGAGAGCTCCACCTGCAGGAGATGTGTATATCGACGTGATTGTTCACTCACAGCTCGGCTGAAGCTCCTGCTGTCGCTCCCTGTGTTCCTTTTCCGATCGTGTCCTTCTTCTTGCCCTTCTTCTTGCCTCTGTAGTAGGAACGCTCCCTCATGGGCAGCCACCGCTCCTGGTCAGGGGTCGCTTTGGGGTCGCAGTTCTTGGGCAGTTTGCCTACAAAAACAACGACAGGTTAGACAGATCTCTGGTCAATAACAAGATGCTAAGGTTATGACAGCTCTTAAGGAGTTAAGTTGAGGCCTTTTTCAAGCATTTTGTGAAAGCAAGTTTCCATTTCGGTCCAAACAATATTTGAGAAATGTCTTACCTTTCTTTTTCTTCTTCTTCTTTTTGATCTCGCCTTGGCTGTAAAACAAATCCAGACGGCATAAAGAAGGTGAAAGTGTCAATACTTTTTTAAAACCATCTAGTATATTTCTGAAGCCAGTGTGAACACAGTAATGACAGTTCACACCTCTGTTCTTTGGGAAGGTTTTCTCCGATGACCTTAGCAGCCTTTTTCCTGACGTAGTTCGCTCCGTGGGAGTTCTCCAGCTCGTCCACGTCCACATTTAAGGCCATCGTTTCTGCG
Source organism: Eleginops maclovinus (assembly GCF_036324505.1). NCBI lineage: Eukaryota > Metazoa > Chordata > Actinopteri > Perciformes > Eleginopidae > Eleginops > Eleginops maclovinus. The sequence goes on from NC_086371.1 coordinate 3,572,696, forward strand.
GAGGGGAGGTGTTTGCTGAGGCTGCACAGAATGCTTAGGAAAACCTATTTTATATTGGCATTTGAAAAGGTACACCCTGTAGTCCTCTTTGCACTTCTACTGTTAGGAACTAAATGGTGTTCAAGAGGTCATAGCATATATGAAATAGAATTAAAATATAGTGTTCATCTCAGCTTGGATAACAAATAATGAGGCTCCATTACAGTTTTCTATACAGTTAACACAATACTGTTCTTTAGCTTCTGTGGTGTGGTCTTCTAGAGCTGAAAATAAATACATTTTTAATTCTGGCAATTTCACAACTAAGCAGTCAACCGTTTTGTCTAGAAATTAAACAAGTGAATAATTATATTTTCCAAAATCACAAGGTGGTGTCTTCATATTTCTTATCTATCCAAGATAAGTCTAAAACAACAAAGATATGTATTGATTTCAGGAGGTCAAAGGATACGATTTGGCTTTATCTGTGTCCACCAGAGAGTACGCCGAGATGAGTTGTGCCAGTGTGTGGATGTCGTTGGTGTTTTGCCTTTTTTGAGAAGAAAAAACAAGACGCATTTTAGTTTTCCTGCTCCATAAGAACCTAATGATGTTTTGATTGAACAATAAGCAGAATCAACAGCTGAGAGATAACCACATCATCACAAACACTCCGCTCTGAACCACAGAGTGTTTCTACGGGGCTGAACTCACTTCCACAGCTGCTCCAGATCACTGATGGCTTCTTTTTTCCGTCCGTACTTCAGCTTGAAATTGGCAGCTTCTCGTACGAGGGCCAAGTGAGCAGCAGATCCGGGCTGTGGAGGAGGAAGATTATTAAATCAAAACACATTCAGAAATGACTTCCTGTCATGGCTTAACGTGTCAGTAAATTATTACTAACAGCCTCGACTTTAGGTGGAGAGTGGCAGCTGGTATATTCTGCATTATGACCCCATGTTTGTTTTGGATCATTCCTATCAAGTACTCTGATGTTTCTGCACAAATCCAAGAACATACATTTAAGACACAAACCTGCTTGGACTGGTAATGCTCGATCCCTTGTTTGAAAACCTCGATAGCGCTGTCGATGTCTTCTTCATGGGAGTACATCGTTACCAGAGCGGAAATCTGACGAGTCAACGACACAGTTTAGATTAGAGTTGAATCGTAGAGGTTACACAGTTACCAGGGTACGTAAACCAGCCACGCTTTATAGAAAAGGCAAATCTGAACACACTTACCATCCCCGATTTGTGCTTGAACTCTTCAATGGACCTTAGAACATCACAAGCTTTTGTTACGTGACCTAAAGACCAAAGACAGACCAAAAAAACGAGTATTATCACACAAACGCAGCCATGTGACCATAAAAACCAACTGAAAATGACTAAACTGCCTCATTTAAAAAAAATATATGTATTAAAAGCTTCTTTTTTTTTAAGGAACCTGGAGATGTAGAGCTGATACCCCGTAAGAGTAGGGTTAGTAATGAAACCATAAATCATATCCGTACCTTGTATTAAATAGAGTTGTGCCATTGTCAGTTTGATGCCAGAAGCACTCTCTGGATGTTGGTCTGAGAATTGCTGGAAGACAAAAGGATAATAAGTAAGCATGGTGCAAGAAAACACAAATCACTGAATGTGTTCAAAACAAAGGGTTCAGCAGCTTTTCACATTCAAGCACAAGGTACCACAGCCTTCATTATGTCCTCTAAATAGTTATAAATTGAACTGTCAACACCTTGATTTTCCAGCCTCAAATGCAAAACCTTTCTTGGGCCTGAGGAAACCCTGTCAAACGTTCAAGGCTTTGTAGGGACCCTGCATTAATCAGCAATTCTAGGATCATTCAAATGTCTCCAGGCATGTGTTGCATTCTGTGTGCCTGTAACTCTTATCCATTTGCTATGCCTGTCAATAAAACTAGACGTACTTGTGTAGTATAGATATCTATAGTCAGTGCTTCACTTTTTGCATGATCAGAAAGAAAAGCAGGAGGATTCATTTAGATTCAAGACAACCAGCAGTGTATCACTCAGTACCTGCAGCAGCTCGATGGCTCGGCTGTGCTGCTTCTCTCTGCACAGCTGAGCCACCTGGATGAGGACCGGCCGGGGGTGACCCGGATTCTGAGACTGAAGACTGGACGCCAGTTTCCTGCACTGCTCAGCCTGTTGGTGTTAATGCACAGACATATCCAGATTAGTAACGGGATCTAACACTGAGAAGTCAGCCATCACTGCTCTCCTCTTCCTCTGAATGATAACAGCTGATCCTCTACCTGGTTAGTGTACATGGCCAGCAGGGATTTGTTGAAGTCGATGGCCTGCAGCTGCTTCTTGGCCAGCTTGTACTCCACACCTTCAGCGTTCGTCAGCTTCACCTTTTTCTTCGAGTCAAACACGTTTTGGTCCTACGGAAACAGACAGAGCTTAAATTAAATCACATTTCCTCCTGGTGGACTTCGAAGAGTTGAAGATTTAGTTAGTGAGATTGAATGCGTTGAAATACAGATCAACATTCCACAACTATTTTTTGTACTACTATTCCGAATGTTATGCAGGTCCTGTAAACATCTTACTCTGTTTCGATATTCAGAATTAGTGCTTCTTAGGAAATTACCCTATTTTCCAATATAGGTGTGTGGGATATATCGATAAATCCAAGCTTTTATGTTGGGCCTAACTTGGAATATTTTGTGCATGTAATCGTATTTAGCATCATAAACTCACCTTGTTTATTGTAATGATATTGTTGGCAGTCACAGCGAGCAGCCCCACATCTGATGGCCTGCAAATAAAGAGCATGGCATATTCATTTAACATCTACACTGTTTACACATACTACCAAAAACAAACAGCTTGTGTACATAAATGCAACAGCGTAACAGGCTTTAACACACAAGTACAATCACACAACACACTGGAATACAACGGCATTAATGCTTTATTTCCTTCCTCAGCTTTCAGAAGTGATTCCCTCACTTGAGCTTGATGACCTGGTTGTAGAGCTGCAGAGCCTCGTCTGTCCGGCCCTGTAACTGCATGACGTACGCCATCTGAGAATGAATTACAGCCAGCTCTGAGTCGATGTCCTCCTCAGTCACATCCTGAAAGGGACAAACAAACAATTATTTAGCACAAGCATGGGCATAGTTGTACATGTAGTATGCAGAAAAACACCAGCATTATTCCTATTTGATCAAACATTTAAAAATCCTGATCTTTAACCGGAATATTTCTGGGGAATCAAGTCTGGGCTGTTCAGTAAGCTTCAACCGCACAGCTTCACTCTGCACTTACAAAAGAAATCGACTTAAAACAAGATGAAAGCCATTCATTATTATTTGTGCCTATTTGAGAGTTTATACTTCTTCAAGGCAACCTTCTTCTGCTAAAAGTGATGATTCTTGATGAATAGAGTTAAATATTTTCAGGAGAAATCAAACAACACTCACAGAATCATCTGCCAAAGACACTCTGCACAGCTCTGTGAAATAAAAACAACCAGTTAATGCCAGATCAAAGAAGGGGTAAATAGAAGTCTGACAGAAGTGCAGAACAGAGAGGGACTGACCCTCTGCCTCCTGTAGTTTGCTGAGCGCCTCTGTCAGCTGTCCTTGACCAATCAGAGCGCAGGCAGCGTTGTAGCACAGCTCATACGTGGACTCAGGCAGACCCAGATCCTCCTGTAGAAGAACATGGAACACATCTTCTTGATAACCAAATATTACAATAGATGCATGTTTAGAAAATAAATAAACCACATTACACTTTTCTTTATCTGGTTAGAAGTGCTTACCAACGGCGCTTCCTCCCACTGACTCATGGAGGCCACCACAGCAGAGAGGTTGGTCTTCCTCTCCTCCTCGTACTCGTCCTGGGAGTTCCTGATCAGGTCTGTGTAGACGGACTTGCAGTCATTGTAGCGCTCCATCCTGTACAGCTGTAAAATAAAGAGAGAGATGCTTCCAATCAGCAGGAGTCCTTGAATTTAAATTTACAACAAGGTTCAGAGAAAAAGCTAAGGGGTTTTAATGCCTTCCCCTCAAATTCATAAGCAAAGTGCTGGGCAGGGAACACTGTCTGCTTTCAATATACAGGGTTTAAAAGCAAGGTCTACAAACAAACAGGATCCAGCAATAATGACATGCTCTTTAGCCTTACCACTTGGCCATAGAGCTCCTTCAGCTTGTCTGTTTGTTCCGGAGCAGACTCGATGGTCTTCAGGGCGTTTTCCACTCGGTTCAGCCGGTATTCGCAGTACGCCTTCTCAAACACAACCTCACTGAGAAAGAGGAGGAATCAACGTTATTTTAGTGGGGAGATAGAGCCAACTGCAGAATAAGTAATCAAGTTGTTTTAGTAAATCATGAAAGAAGCCAGTTTTTAATACTGTTATCTGTTAAAAGCATTGAACACAGTGGCTTTATATTAAACATAGGGCTGAACGATTTTGGAAAATAATCTAATTGCGATTTTTTTCCTCAATATTGCAATTGCGATTTAATATGCGATTATTTTTTCAAGGTCCTCTTCTCATGTATTTTTCAACAAACACAAGCAATAAATCAATCGTGATTACAATCGTGAACCTGGTGAGGTAGCAACAGTAGCGAGGCACGTTCTGCACAATACCTGACATTGTGCAGCATCTTCCTTTTCAAAGCCAACATAATTCCACACAACTGACGTGCCGCCCCTCTTTGGTACCAAACTTCCAGCCGTGCACTCTTCTGACGAGCCCGAGGCCATTGTGCAACAGGTTCAAGCGCAGCGTGGACTTCTTTCCCTGCCTGCTCGCTTGCTCGGCTCGCTCGCTCGCTCGCAAGTCACGTGACCAGATCAAATCGCAGCCTTTGCGGTTGGAAAATCTTGTTTTGTCCTATCGCGATATTATCGCAGATGCAATTAATCGTTCAGCCCTAGTCAACAGAGCAGCAAGTAGGCTTTATTGATATTTAATATAACTAGTTGTGTCTAATAAAACATATCTGATTATGTTTTAGTGCCTATTCTCATCGAGTATGGAACAAACTATCTGCTGAAGGCAATTATAAGAGAGTATCATTAAGAGTCATATTCAAGCCATCGCTGCTTCATTTGCATCATAGATTGTAAATGCAAGCCATCTACTACTCATTTATTGTTTTTTCACTATATAAAGCACTTTTGTCTGCTTTACTACAAAACTGTGCTCTACACAGAATCTGTAATTAATAGTAGATTAAACAGTAGCGTATAATAATCAAAATGTCAAATATATCAAACACCAAACTATTCAATTAGCAATAACTTGAAACCGTGAGTAAACAGTAACATTAGAGAATCTGTAACCAGAGAATATTACGGTTAGAAATAGTAAATTATGTTAGTGGTTGCCTTTTTGGTTAATCAAACCATTGTTCCAGTGTTAATATAAACAAAGCAAATTGAGTTATAGAGAGACAGAAAAACACAGAACACAGTCGATTACCTGCCGAGCAGTTTGGAATGAGTGTTCATGACATTCAGCGCCTCTTTGAAGCCGCCGTTCTGAACCAGGCAAACTATTTTACAGTGAACGGCCGTCACATCGTCCCTGTTCTCTTGCAGAACTGTGAATAAAGATAAAACAAAGCAGATTAAAGGGATTTTCAAAGAGTGTGATGTTTGGACACAAAGACACCGGTAATCATGAAAAGGGGATTGCTTCAAATAAACCAAATGAGAAAGGAGAATAAATAGAAAGGATTAAGTAAGAAATGAATCTTGCTGAAACATGAGCAACAGTGAAAAATAACTGAAGTTCACTATAAAAATTACAGCAAATCAAAAAGGAGAATAAATAGAAATGATTAAGTTAGCTTGACTTAAGTTCACTATAAAAAATACAGAAGGAGGAAAATAGGTGAATTGAGGCAAACAAATACAACTTATTTAAACTAATAAATGTTGTCTTCTACAGTGCATGTTACCTGCACTATAATATGAAAATACCGCAATAAAATGAAAGGAAAGTGACGAGCTTGAGGTTGGCATTGGGTAATGATGCATTTGTGTATCGGTTTCTAAGGGACTTATGATGTCAGTACATGTGTATGTTGATTACAATGTTTGTATCACGAGTATGCTAAATATTGGAAGGAAGAAAACAGCAAATTAAAGAAACAGGTGCAAAATCCAACTGATTTACTGTGGACGGAAAACAGTATTATTAGAAGAGAATACACTATTCTGAGGGTCTGGTGACAGCTGACTGAAAGCTGGTTAGCTGCCCTCCATGATCAGTTAGCTGCAAGGCTAGGGACACGTCACTAGTCAGAGAAGGACCACGCATGTCTTTAGCTAAATACTACTTTACTACGTTATATAAAACCTACACAAACTCGATGCGTTTGTAGCAACAATACTGAAGTATACAAATATGAATATATGTTTGCTATACAAAGCTAACTTCGTGTTTGAGACACCTCACAAGTACATGTCTAACTACAGTTAGCTTAGCCACATGCTAACAGCTGGTCATGCTGCTTAGCAACTCAAGAAATAGACCGCATTTGTTCACTGTATACTACCATTTTCGGGTTGTTTTATAGTAGCAATGAAAGATGCGAATACGTACTTTTAGTCAGAGCTTTAAGGGCTCTTGTAAAGTCTCCATTCTGCCCACAGCGGTTCACTTCGGTCCACAGCGAAGCGACCGAGATCCCTCCGCTCGCCATCTTCGCTGAGTGGGGCTCACAGAGTCGACGGAAGTAGAAGCTGTACACATCCGGGTAAACAAGAATTGTGTTTATTTATTGTATTTATTTAAATTATTTGAATTAAATAAATACTCAAAAATATAGTTAATGATTAACCCCGACTTTATTCCATAGTGTTAGTTTTTTTTATTGTTTTGTTGTATATCTCGGCAAATGATGCTTTCATATACAACCTGAAAAGTAAAGCTTTCGTAGAGCTGCCATGGTAAGCAACTAATAGTAGCATAGTTTATACACTGTCCCAAATTAATGAACACTTTATTTCTATCAGACACCAACTTTGGTTGATGTTGAGATCATCAGAAACGTATTCCCCTCGTTTAGGCTATAAACAATAAAACTACAAACGATCATTTGTTTTTTTTATCAGGTTGTGTCTGTGAAAGCATCACAATTCCGATATTTATTATAGCACTGGAAGGCATCACCACAGGAGTTTCGGTCGAACTCGGCATCACTCGGCTTCACTCGGAGGGGGGGCACTGTTGTCATTCGTCAGGGCTGTGAGTCGAGCTTTTGTCCAGGAGAAATGGCTGGGATTAAAGGTAAGCCAATTGTACTTTTAATTTCCTCTAGAAAGCCTCTACATTCCGGCTCATTTTACGCAACTGTGACAATTCATCCCGAAGGAAGATGGATGCGTTTTCCACGTCCAGCTAGCTAACGGTAGTGAAGTAGGATATAGCAGCAGGGCCACTGTAGCAAGCCGGCCGTTGAAGCCGAATTTTGGAATGGCGTAGTGGCCAAATGGTGGTACTACAACATCCGTGAAGTCATTTTGGCCCAAAAATACTCTTTCCCATTGCTTTACATTAATAATAATAAACGTTATTTATATAGCAACTGTCATGCAAGTTGCAGCCCAACGTCTTTACAGAGTAAGAACAGATACATAACAGTAACAATGAGTACAAATATCAACACAAACAAAAAGGGTTAGATCACAGAACCATGAAACAGTAAAACAGGAACCATGATACCATTCAAATTAGCCCAAATTAAAAATATAGCTCTTTAAATGAATCCTATGGAGTTGGGAAAAAGAGTAGTAATTTTATTGTTAATCAGTGTATAATTTATGTTTGAGCTAAACAAACGAATCAGAACACCTTTATAGCCCTTATTTAAATTATTAGGATCCAAAAGTTAAATGTATAAATGTGCTAAAAGCTGAATCCAGAGTTATTTCAAATTAAATTCCAATAGCTTTATTGGCATGGCCATAATGATATACTGTATTGCCAAACATTTGTACAGTTCTGACATCTATACATAAATATACATAATAAAACAAGTTAAGGTGATTTATGATTATTGAATTATTGTAGTCCTTATTTTTAAAGCTGAATCCAGGGTTATTTTCTCTTTCAATTAATTTGACTGAGCCGAGAGCAGGGAAATCAGGGGCGGGGCTTAAAAGGGCAACTCAACAGCGCATGCTCAATGGGCCCACATACGGGTCCTTTATGCATTTACAGCCGCTTTATGTTGAGCTTCAAGTGCTCCTGAGTAACTCTCATAGGAATGAACGGAGTATCCAGTTCTCTTTATACATCCATGCAGTAGAATCGTTAGCATTTTAGCCTTTATTCCTCAGGCTAGAAAAAAAGGCGCAACAACACAATGAAATGCACAATAACGTTATTTGACACACTCCAGCTATGTAACGTTACATAATGATGGTGAATTTTATTTCCCCTCTTCTTTTAACAGTGTAATAACGTGGTGGATACCGTTATAATGCTAATGCTAGCTGCACCCTAACTTGATTGAGATGCTGTGCTTTCTGCAGTGAGCTGCCGGGATTATGTTCTGTTAGCGAGCATGCACACTGACTAATGCTTCCAGAGTTAAAACAGTCCCTAATGACCCGGCTTAGATTGCAAATGTAGCTGTTACACATGAAATCAGCTGATTCATCACATGAGAAGCTAAAGGGGCCCTGCTGCAAGGATGTGATGGCAGTGGTGGATAGTAACATAGTACTTGTACTCAAGTATTGGAAGTACAATTTTGAGGCACTTGAGGAGGTGGAAGAAGTACTCAGATGTTGTGTTTGAGTACAATTAGATGTACTAGGGAGTACAAATACTCTGGTACAAGTAAAAGTCCTGCATTCAAAATGTTATTCAAGTACAAGTAGAAAAGTACAAGCATCAAAATATACTTAAAAGTACCAAAAGTAAAAGTATATGGAGCACAATCCGGGCAAAACGTTTTTCATCTTTCGAAACAAAAACATGTATTAGAAAGTTCCTATTTTGATCCTGAACATTACATTGATGTGTTTATCAAAGCTGGTAGTGAACTGTGTCATTTCCCATGCTTAATATCCTCCCCTCTTCCTCTCCTAGCTCTCATCAGCCTGTCCTTTGGGGGGGCCATTGGCCTCATGTTCCTCATGCTTGGATGTGCCCTCCCTGTGTACGAGTAAGTATCAGCATCACACACTGTGTGTGTGTGTGTGTGTGTGTGTGTGTGTGTGTGTGTGTGTGTGTGTGTGTGTGTGTGTGTGTGGGGGGGAAAACTTCACACTTGGCACTCACACACATGCTTTGGGTGATCCCATCATAGGTTTACAGCTTTAGATGCAGGTGTGGAGCAGGCTTGGATTACCTGTCTTGGGAATCCAAAATAACAGTTTCTATTGTATTTAGATGTCATTACACGATGTGTCCCCATCTCAGCACTCTCATATAAACAACCCCTCTTTAGACTTATTCCTCTCTGGACATTCCTAAAACACCCCCTTATGTTTATTTTTCTCTCTCTCTGCAGTAAATACTGGCCTTTGTTCCTCCTCTTCTTCTACATCCTCTCCCCCATCCCATACTGCATCTCTCGGAGGGTGGTCGACGACACAGACTCGGCCAGTAATGCCTGCAAAGAGCTGGCCATCTTCCTCACGACGGGCATCGTCATCTCAGCCTTCGGCCTGCCCATCGTCTTCGCCAGAGCTGAAGTAGTAAGTCGCAGAGGCTTCTTGGTGCCTTTTACAGCAACAAATCAAACACACTGATTTGTAGGAGAACTCTGCCAAGCAGCAAACCTAAAGTAGAAATGAAACAGACACATTTAAACACCTTGTGAACTTGTGAAGCTCAAAATAAGTGTCTCTCAAGTTGTGTCTCACCCAAACAGCCTCCATTTACAAGAGCTGGATTTAATTAGCATACACATCTGATGCAGTGGTGCAAAGAGAAATATTCCGGGGTATATGTAGCAAGGAAGGAAGAACAAAATCCCATAAAAGATAACAATATACTTTTTGTTAACCCTAACATTTCATCCCTTTGTGCCACACTGTTACATGCTCACACACACTGAAGATTATTTTTGACTTAATCCCAAATTCACTGTCCTTCTGCCCCAAATAATCACCAGAGCTCCACATGTGGATTAATCCGCACTATGTCTTCCTGTTTGTGTAACGTCTGCAGGAAAGATGCAGGGACTAGCTGTTTCAGGAACACGATGAGACGGTAGAGAAGGTGTTGGTCTTTCTATGGGGAATGATGACAATAACATTTACAGCTTGAATAATTATGGATTTTGAAAAACAAGACATATAACCTTGGACTTTTAGAGAGTGGGACGGATATTTTTTGAATCGATTTCCCATTTCATAGCGGTAATCAAAGCATTACATTACATACTCACATATCTCTTGCTGTATATTTCTCTGGTCCTCTGCTCACTGCACATGCATTTCAGCCTGAAACTTTACTTTCCACCACAAAACACCTCCACACAAACAGTCTGTCAGGAGAGAAATGCTAGTGAGAGTTACTAAACGTTAGGTTTATCAATTAAACATGGCCCCAATTTACTTCAAATTACAAGAACTTTCTCCATTTGAAGATTGGTCCTTACTTAAAAAATTCAATGTAAAACAAGGTGTCTAAATGATATACAAACAGCCATATCCCATTGAGGAAAAACATGTCCACCAGAGAGCCAATTAATAAAAAAAGGGGGATGGCTGTAGTTGGACAGGATTAGCATTTAGCCGCTGCTAACATCTCATCCTGAGTTTAATAACAGTAGAGCAGTGTGTGAATTGATGAACTCTTGCCGTGGACACCCTGTAGATTCTGCCCTAAATATGCGCTGAACCCTGGCAGCAGTCACCGCAGCATTTGTTAACCGGAATAATTGATGCGCGTGTTTGCAGATCGCCTGGGGTGCGTGTGCGCTCGTGCTAACGGGGAACGTAGTGATCTTCAGCACCATCCTGGGCTTCTTCATCGTGTTCGGATCCAACGACGACTTCAGCTGGCAGCAGTGGTAAACCAGCAGCAGGGGGGGGGGACCTTATTCTGAACTGTTTTTATTAGCATTACAATTATTATTATTATTATTATTATTATTATTATTATTATTATTATGGTAAAAACTGTTTGGTTCTTGTTGTTGTTATTTATATGATGACCGCCCACCCATAGACTCACACCAAACCAGTGCAATACTTTGTTTTTTTTACCGCCTGCTTCATATTGAACTGACACAAGTGGGATGGAAAATGCTGACTTACAGTTGGATTTGTTCTCGTTTTAGTTTTGCTCTTGTGAATTTTTTCTCCATTTGTGTGTTTCATTTGGAGCGACATAAGCTGATGAGCGCTGGTGAACAACTGCTGGTTTTATCTGTGAACAAACATGTTGAAAATAGCCCAGTTGAATGTGGAAGACGACTCAATCTGACCAAAGGGACAGGGCCATACCTTTCTCTATTTAGAAGACACTCTGGTAGAAGCTAAATGGAGTTTAAATTAGCAGAACAATGATCGAAAATCTGCATCATATAAACTCAGATTCCACCACACATTTCAATTTGTGTGGAATTTGTTTAAAACTAAAATGCTTTTTGTCACTCAAAAGTGGAAAATAAACAGATCAAGTGCGGGTTTAAGTTAAGCTTTCTGCTAACGTAATGCTCAGATCGCTATTCTGTGAAAGTGTAGAAGCTCAGTGTGTGTTTTAGACTGTTACAACCCTTCTCATTTGTACATCCTGTTACATGTATAAATGTTACTCTTTGTTTGGGACCATGTTGGCATTACATGTTCAATCATTTTCATTTATGCAATCCATAAAAGTCGTAAGCTGTCGCCTCACAAAGTAAGTAGACGATGTTCAGGAGCAGCAGAGTGTTTGTATCCTCCTTAAACTCAGACGAGAGGCTTCGTTTAAACAGCCTCAGCGTCACTGCAGAGATCAAATTTACCCGACGAGGTGATTTCCCAGCTGGATGCTTATTCGCCGAGTTGTTCTGCATACGATAGCTGTTGCCTCACTCTAATGAACGGCCATGCCTCGCCGTGTCAGGTGAAGAAAGCACGAGAAGCCGCCAGCTAGGTAGGATTATCCCGAGGACAGCGATTGAAACTGAACGGAGATAAGAACCGGCCGACTTATAGCCGCTAAGCTTTTTAAACAGGACCCTTTCAAAATAAAAGCACCCCTGTGCTCAGTGTAGTTTTCTCTCTCTAAAGGTTTGTCGCACATTTCCTCACACCAGCATTCTCATGGTTTATGATTTCTATGTTCTCCGGTCTGAAGGAAATAGTTTGGGTTGTGTAATATGTAGACAGGTTTAGCTCTCCTGTTTCACTGCATTAGAGGGAATGAGTGTCTGGCTCCTGGTTGAATGGAGGGTCAAGGGTCGGACATTATCCTTTGGACGTTGATTTTGATTTTGTTTTGGTTCATTTTGAATATGTGCCCTCTGGAAGACACTTTTATTTTATTTAAATAAGAACTGATGACTGATGATAATTTATAATGTGTCCCAATATTTAACATGTTCTTGTGTTCTTGTGTTGTAGGCCATCCCAGAATTGTTTATTTTTACCATGGGTTTGCATGCACACTGATTTCCAATGAAAGTTTAATCCTTCTGATAAAAAAAAGGAAAAATTAGGCAAAAAAAACCATGATGGTACTACAGGGGTTATTATTTATGTACATGTGCTTACACTATAAACTGTTTGTCAAGACAGAGTAAAAGCACATACGTTGCTTTAAAACCGTCATTTGTGATTCCTGTATCTATTTTTGTATGGATGACACAAACAAGACACAATTCCCTTATCAATGAACTTTACAAATGTTGATAGGTGGTCTAAAAATAATACTTTGATAGCTGATTACTAGCTTTATGCTAAGCTAATCGCTACCCGGTTCTATACTTGGAGCACAGACATGAGAATATCTGTCTTCTCATCTGATTCACATTAACAGCTTCAATTTCTAAAGATAAACAGAAAGTAAAACTCTTAAATTAACTACATTATGTCTTAAATCAATTAACAAATCTCTGAGAAAAGCATTGGAAATCTACAGAGGAAACCCCCGGCTAAAAATGCTAACTGACCCTGGGCTCTGGCACTGCAGTTCGACATTAACACTCCTCTTTAAGATATTTATTTCCTCTGTTACACAAATCCCTCAGTGAAGGCACTGATTGTAGAAAAGCACCATAAAAACCATGGCAGCTTTCTTAATATCCAGTTATATGTAACTAAGTGAGTGAATATTGAACACTACTGACATGATTTGTGAATATTGTTACGTGACACCACTTTTGAATTGAACGCGCTCTGAACATCAGGGGAACGTCTGTGTGACACTGTGGATTTTAAGCTAAACTCCTCAAATGTTCTCCGACTTTGTTCTGGTGTGTCGCTGTGGGCCGGGTTTCTCTGTGTTTCTGTGAAGAGAATCTGATCCGGGGAGGGATATTGTATTTCTTTATTTTAATAAGGAGCTTTGTGTCAACATCCAACGCCATTTCGATCTACGATGTTTCTGTTTAGTAGGCAGAAGTCAGCATGGTGGTCTTCTTCTTCTTCTTCCTTTTTTTTTTTTTTTTTTAAATAAACGCCATTTTTGAACATCCTCTCCTTTGAATGACTCCAAATACATTTACATGACACATCACAAACATAAGTAAAACTGATATCATCTGCATACAGAAAGTGTTTAGCAGATCATGTCAAGTATAAAGAGGACATTTTAATATACAGTGATGTTATTATCAATCCTGAACCTGTGATATTTAATGGAAGTCAACTGGATGATTAACTGACACTTGAATATAAACATTTGTTAAATAGTTTATGACATAACTAATGTAATTTATGAATCTACAACTTTTCCTGAGGCCACTTGCTGCCGTATGAACAGATACTGAAATAAAATGTCCTAAAAGATTAAGGAGTTATGTCCTTATATGTGCGTTTAAATACATAATTTAATTTGCTTTCTACTTATTTAGCAAACAGTGGCTTTGTTAATTATTCAGACATCTTCCCTTTTAGCCCACTTTGTTTTGTCTTAAATGTAAAATATGTGTTGCTATCATTCAACACAGAAATCATGTGATTGGAAATACTCACACGCAAACTACTCCGAAACAGCATAAGGTGAACATTAAAATGACAACAGGAAGTAAATGACAGTATATATATATGAAAAAACAAACACTTTACAACATAAAATAAATAAAGTTCATTAAATATTGTACGTAAAAAGAAATACTGCCCTGACAGCATGTCCCACTGTCATGCTGGAGAGGAGTAGCTGGGCTTTGTCTCCCTCTGCTGGCAGCACACTGTCAATGCACCAGCAGCGACGTGAAAACACACATTGAGCAGAGAGGAACATAAAGAGTAAGAAAGTGAGATCACGGTGTCTCATTAATACAGATATTTATTAACTGGTGTGTTAATGAGCTCTGTGTCATATGAGAAAAACAAGCAATAAATCAACAGTTTGAGACTAAATTCAACATATTTATTACCGTATTAACACGTCTCATCAGTACACCACAAGATTGTATTTAATGCCAAAGGTATTCTCCTTTATAAAAGCCATTATGCACACCTATGTGGTAATAAAAATGGTTGACCTGAGGCTGAGATAGAGAAGCCGGCCTGCAGGACGCAACACGCCCAACTCTCTGCAGAATTCATGGCCTTAGGGGAGATTTTGAAAACAAAAAGTGCATTTAAAGTCAGATAACACCTTCAATTTGTGCACAAAACCATTTCTATTTACACAAGCAGTGAGCCAGATGGCAAGAAAACACGTCAGGTCTCAAAACACACACAGAAACACACCCACAGCATGTCCCACTGTCATGTTATGGAAACAGCCGCTTGGATTAATGCTTAAACTTGCCCTCTGTGGGCGGCTGCAGGTACGGTACACGACTCCTGTCAGAAAGACGTTGTGCACAGTGGAGTAATGCAGGAAATGTGCTCACTGTGTCCTATCTGACCGTGTGTGACACACCTTAAGGATCATGGGAAGCCTGAGGAAGCTTTAGATTGTGTTTGGAGAGAGAGGGTCAAACTCACAGGAGCATGAGGAGGTTTTTCCGAGCTCACCGGGAAGAGGACTACAGTCAGATCCAGTATCTGACGGCCAAGTGCACCCGCCTGGCACACGAAAGAGGTAAGCCATCTGACCTCTGAGGATAAAGTTACACATTTCAGAACTAATACTGGATGATTCCTTTATTGTATGTAATGCTGTGTATGTCACAAAAGGGTCATTTGATAACTGCACTTAAGGTACCAATAGATTAATGTTGAATTACAAAAAGGCCCAGATTCAGTTATAAGGACAAAACAAGTAATAAAGGTCTGACTACAAGAGTAATGCAATGCAATGTTATCTAAAGTCTAATTTAACACACATAGTACCAGGTTTCTAACAGTACTTGGTGTTCAAGAAGGGATTCATGCAGTAAAATACAAAAAAGAAGCACAAAAAGGTTAAAGAAAAAGCACGTGAGAATAAATAAATCACATGTAAATATCAGAACCGTTAGTGGAGTAACACTTTTCTGTCTGTAATGCTCTTTATTCCAGTAGAACATAGATGTTGTAATCTGCTTGAGGCACCAATAGTCCAGTGTTGAATGAGCAAAAGCTCCCATTTAGACACAAAGGCAATTCAAAGTGTACAAACACACAAGAACAATACAATAAAAAATACAAATAATAGTTGAAAAGAAGACAATTCATATAAAATCATTTGACAGCAGATAAAAATGATTGGGAAATTATGTTTTTATCCTCATTTAAAATGCAGTTATAAAACTTGGTACCATATTTTGTAATACACAGTACCAGAGTAATGTGAGCTAATGTGTAATTGAACATAGTACTGAGGTATCTGAAAGTACTTGGTGTTTCTTGTATGCATTCATGCAATAAAATGAAGCGCTTTCAGAAAACATAACTGACAAAGACTGAACGCTGAAGATTAACCTTCCTGTGCAGACTGTCCACAGGAGATAACATAACTCAACCTGCTTCAAAGGTCATGACTTGAGAGCGAAACGGTTAGATATTGTCAGCGTTAACGGGGAAGAACAGGTGGATGTTGCCATAGTATAGAGAGCAATGTATAACATGAAGCCTCTGTTTACTCATTTGTGCTCATCAGACATCATTAAATTGTTCCAAGTTTTATTCTAGGGAAGGAATTACACAATGTTGGCCAGCGCTCAGCAGCAAGTCATTCATTCAGGAAGCCGCCTGCTTCAGGTTCTTGTCTTTGCTTTTGGAAAGCTTTGGATGCATGCTCTATAATTAAGCTTCACTTCAGCGTGGGGTAATTAAAACCCGCTGACGTCATTTGTTATCCCAGTCTCAGTTGTGCTTGTAAAAATCAACAGAATAACATTAAGTTATATCTGTCAGATCAAGAACCCGCAAACATCAGATAGACATTATGCAATACAGCAAACAGAAAACACACACACACACACACACACACACACACACACACACACACACACACACACACACACACACACACACACACACACACACACACACACACACACACACACACACACACACACACACACACACACACACACACACACACACTCACACACTCACACGTCCAACAGATATAGAGCAAAAAGAGCTCAGGCTTGTGTTCACGTGAAGTTTTGGAGGGTCAGTGTGAGTGTGAGCCATGTAAATGCAATATCCTATACAGATGTTTCTTTCCTCTACAAGGAACAGTAGAAACAAAACAGTCCTCACATGAAACTACTCCCAACAAAGTCTGGGGATTGTCTTCGGATACCAGGTCATGATTTCCGTAAAGCTATTTTCAAATGGGTTATATTTGTCTCTTTCGAGTTTTGTTGAATTAGAGAGAGGGCAGGAATCTCCACCCTGATACCTCCAACACCAATCCTGACCTCTGTGAACCTCTGATAATGACCAATGGAGTTACAGATATAATGGCAGACCCTAACTACAGCGTGTTCATGGTGTGGACAATAATGAATTAAGAAATGGGAGCCACAGAGCTGAGATCCAAGAAAGAAATCTGTAAAAAAAAGTGTTCATGCAAGGATCAGGTGAGAGAGTGGGGATGCTTTAAACCTCCAAAAAGGATTTAATTGCCCGAATTGCATTTAATATGTTATGGCTTTCAAACATTATGGCTATTTTATGCCGTGGGCAGGGAAAACATGCTTTTTCATTACCTCCCATTAAAACCAGTGGCACAGATCTTGTGCTTTTATTGAATCTATGGTGGAGCAGTCCCAACCTGACCTGGTGTGTTGTGTGTGGCTGCAGCGGTGCTGGAGAGGGAGTTCCTGTTGTCCAGAGACCGGGAGAGGAAGCTGCAGAATGATCTGGAAGCTGGGGGCGCTCGAATTGTCCACCAGGAGCAGCTGAACCTGGAGCTGAGGATGAGAGAGGACCAACTCATCAGCAGGATCGAGCAGCAGCGGGTGAGCACCATTCTGTCAAAGAAGGATATAACCTGATTGTGTTGGGGTCATTTATCTACGTTTATGTTATCGACCGTCTTAAAGCTGCTATAGTCAATATGTATAAACAATGGATTAAATAAATATTTGTTTACAAGTCAAAGGATTAAAGGTTTCTATCATTTATGCTGCGTATTTTTTGCTTGTTGGGGATCTTATTACAAAATTACATTAGCAATGATTCATAGTATTTTTCTAAACCTGATTCATTTCAAGTCCAGATTCACCTTACATGGTTGCTCTAGTTTTGGTCTCCACCTTCACCTGAGATTAACATCTGGCTATTTACCTGCTGATGTTCCACTGTTCCCCTCCAGCTAGGCTCTAATGCTTTCTGCTGTTTGTCCTTGAAACGTTGACAGAGGATGTATTTGTTTGCCTGCTTCAGCTGAGAAAGAAACCAGACATCAAATGTGCCGTAAAACCAAAACTATTAGTTAATAAAAGGCTTGAAAAGTTCCACATATCCAGAGAGTTTGCAGATATTTCTTCACTCTGAGCTGCTGACTTTTCCCAGAACATTCGGCTGTATTTTAACCTCAATCGTTGATGAAACAGTCGAAGTTTTGTAAGGAAAACCTGACTTTAGGGACAATTTCTGTCCAATTTAGACTTATTTTACTTTAATTTGTGTAATTTAATCTCATAGCGCTTAACCTTCGTACAATCCCATCATTTAAATGCACAAAGCCGTGACCATAGCAGCGAGCCACCTATGCTGCAATTACTGAAATTACACTGGAATTAGGCTACCAGTAAGCGCCAGTGTTAACATACTGTAAATGCAGGGGCTTTGGCACTGGTGAGCAGCATTTCAGTGGGGATTTGGTTCCTCGACACAGGTTGCTTTTAAATGAGCTGTGAGCAGTTTAACTAAAGAGAGATTTTAGTCCTTTTACTCAACAGGAAAGAAAACAGACTGAGAAAAATACTTCATTTAGTTTTTCTACCTCTTAGATTTATCATGGTAGCAAATTAGCAGCTTTTCTAGAAACCCCATTGATATTTGTTAGAGATCGTCTCACTCACTCTCTTTCCATACATAGATCTAGTGTCAGGTTAGGGCTTGTCTCAAACTCGCTGACCTTGAGGTGTGTTTTAAATCACTCGTGCAGTCTGTACAATAAAAGAATGCAAGGATCAGGACGTCCCCAGGGAGATTTGAAAAGGTCACAGATACATGATTAATATGCATACTTAAAATGTGTATGTTGTCTGTGTGTATTAACCAATCTAATGTAAGCATCGGATGTGATCAAGGTATTTCACTATTTAAGTAACAATATTGATAACTAACTAACCTGCAAGCAAAGCTAAGCGGTTACATATAGCATCATGTTTGTATGACTCCTAACTATATGACACTTTAACTGCACTGTCTCAATAAGTACATTTCTTGTGCACATGGTACATTTAGCAAAAAAGCAATGTGATTATGAACAGATTCCAGCAGAAAAAATAAAGTTAAAAGTTATCAGGATGTGAGAATAGATCATAATAGCCATGAAAAACAATTTGAGTTGTAAAAAAGGCATGTGAGTTGGCATTTAAAAGGTATGTGAGATGGTGTAAATAATGTTCTCATCTGACGTGACTGTATCTCCATGTGTCTGCCCTGCAGGACCTGGTGGAGTTGCTGCAGCAGCGGGTGGGGCTGCTGGCAGAGGCGAGCTCCCGGGATGCGGAGCTGCTGAGACAGGTCGGCTCAGAGCTGCTGTGCCTGCAGAGCTCCGAGGTGAAGCTGGAGGGCCTGGTGGAGGAGCTGCACGCTGAGGCCCAGCACAGAGTTGCGGAGGCAGTGAGCCTCCAGGTGGAGCTGCATGGTGAGGCCCAGCGCAGAGTTGAACGGACGGAGAGCCTCCAGGCAGAGCTGCGCAGGTAGGCCCATGTTAACAGATATTCATGATATGTTATCTTCAGGTGCAGCCGAACTGTATTTTATGATATACGTACATGTACTTGAATTTGTAGAGACATACAATATCAAAATCAAATTAGATCTTTTCCTGAAAAAAACTAAACAATTTTTGATAGTTTTGAACTCTTAATCATTGGTTAATTTTACCATAATTAACCAAAAATAAGCAGTAAAATGTACTGCAGTAGACTAAAAACAAATCTAAATGAGCTTCCTTTATTAAAAATCAATATTGCCTGGTTAAAAACTAATAAAAATAAAGGCAATTTAAATTTTAATTTAGACAGCATGCATGTCTTAATTGTATCCACTAATGTGCACAACTTCTAATTCTAAAATGTAAGCCTTTACGGTGCTTCAGACGAGGACCACAGCTCAGAGTTTTGGAGGAAATACCTGAAAACATGTCTGTGGTAACCTCCGTGTTTTCCTTCACCATGCTGAATAGTTGATGGTGTGATTTGAACACATTCCTCCATGTTCCATCCAGCTGTTCACACCCAACGCAATGAAAAAACAGCATTAACACAGATAAGGCTGCAGACTAAGAAAATAAATGTTCATCTAATAAAGAAACACCACAAATGTGTGATTAGCATCTCCAGCAAACTGTAGCCAAGTGAGGCTGTCAGCAGCTGCTCTGCAAACCCTCAGAGTGTGTTCTCAAGGCTGAAGGAAAACACGAGGCTCCTACCTGAGATTCAAAGTCAGCAGAAAAGCAGCGCCGTGCCTCCAGCTGCTGAATTTCAATCCCCGTGGAGAGTTGGCTCAATGTCAGAAAACAGTATCACATTATGATTCGATTCAGGAAGAAATCCATCCCTACATCAGCAGAGAGGTGGATCTTTAAATTCCAAATGACCCTTACATGAAATGCATTTATACAAACGTGAAAACTGATCTTTTTAGCTCCTCTGTGAAAGAGTAGCATGGAAGAGACACCTGGAAAAACAATAGAAAATAACACAAATATTATATTTAAACTTAGTTTTAAAGCCCTTTATTCTTTCTCCTTTCAGTCATTTTTACGAATGTATTTGTTAATTTAAAACTGAAATAATAGAAATTAAGATTCTTATCATTTGGTTTGGGAAGAGATTTAATTGTAAATCAGAAATGAAACCAAAGACTATTTATCTCAACCATACATTTATGACATTTCTTTGTATTAAAGTGTATTTTTGGAATGATTTTATAGATTAGTCGGCTTGTTTTTTCAGTATTAATGTAAGAAAACAGATGAATACAGTGTGTGATGGAAAACATGTGTGTGAAACTACATTGCTACGACTAAAATCCAACAGGTTTGTGTTTAGTGTTAAAAGTAAAAACAGATAAGATGTAATCCTTTTGTTTTGTCTCTACCAGAAAGACGGAGGAGCTGGAGGAGCTTCAAGACACCAACCAAACGCTGACAGAGAAGCTGAAGGATTTACAGTCCGCTCATCAGACCGAGGTAAGAGAACAGGATTACAGATCACCCTGAAGTAGCTCTGAAGTGGAGCTCCAACTATCCAATGTGATACCCTACTTTTCTCAGATTCAAATCAAAGAAAAAGAGTCCGTAGAAAAACCTTCAGAGAAACTGCTCCTGCAACAGGGACCACTTCTGTCTTGTGGATCTTGTTAGTTTATACCTTCAGGACTACAATCCTTACTATGTTTAAAGTATACTCGCACCTACACATTGTTTTATTTTTTAATCAATCAATTGTTTAGTCTATTAAATCTCATAAAAAGTGAGCCACAAGTTCCCATTTTCCTTGTCAAAGTTGGTGGAAAACCATCAAGTATTTACATTTAAAGAAAAGAATATTAAAGTTATTCCAATAATTTGCTCTTGTTTCAGCTCTTCTGGGTGGACTAAAATCCCCAAAACTTGTTGACTAACAATGTTGATACAGGCAGAACCAATGTTGTTCTCAGTTTTCAGTGACATGAAGACAACAACAGATAATTACTGACATTATGGGCTGCATTTAAAAAGAAATGCTGTTATTTACAACAGAATCAGAATCAATCCATTTCCAGCTGGAAGGACAGATTCTTTGCACCACCAATGAAGTACAGGATCTGAAATAAATCAGATTTGTATGATACATTTCCATGATAATTTACATAATCCATCCCTAAAGAAACATAAATAACATCCTCTGACAGGTCCACAGTCAGGGGCTGTAATGTGCCTTTACTCCAGCAGGTGTCAGCGTTGCACACTGTGTTTGTCGGTCCTTTCTGCTTCTGTTTACAGATTAGTAATGGACCTTTAATGATGTTATAATGTGTATGTAGTATTTCTCTTTGTCAAGCTTGCAGCCAACAACTCCTCCGATATAACGCAGAGCAGCCCCGCCCGCTGCCAGCTGCACAATCAGCAGTAATGCATTAACGCTTTCTCAGGCCGGCTCAGGTCATGGTGTCAGCGTGCCAACACACCGAAAAACAAGTCGTCATTAATTTCATGAAACATAAAACCTCAAGGCTCAAATTTATGTGTATTTATGTACACATTTGAGGAACTACAACCACCCATGAGCACGCTGTAATTCAGATTCCTCTCTGGCAGTGGGTTAGATGTTCCTTAAAACACTGTCAGGATTTCTTTGGCCTCAAAGACTCACTCCCTTCCTGGCCAGCAAACAATCCAGCGCTCCTGTTATCATCCCTCCAGAGAGGCAGCAGCTGAACCTTAATGAGAACATTTGTTTCTAATAAATAAAGTCAGTGAGTTATTGTGAATGTCCTGGGAGTCGGAGATTAAATCCTACTGTGTTTGCTCATCTCTTTCAGATGATGCTCCAGATTTTCAGTCTTTTATTTGATGTCTTTTATTTTTTTCAGGTCCAATGCATTTGATATAATGGTTACATTTGCACAGGAATCAAAGACACATTTTTTATACATTTATATTATATTTACCCATTCTTTATTTATTTTATCGAGCACTCAAGAAGTTCATAATGGATTTTGTATTGCCACTGAAAAATGAAAATGACTTGAGTTGTAAATGTATCTACATGTGAGTCAATGGGTGACTGATTTTAAAATGTGACTTTTCAAAACAACAGCATTTATTATCGATATATTAAACTGCTTGAAGTTGGCAATAATTAATTAAGCTATTAAGGGAAAAGTTAACCCAACATTTTAAGGTTTTAATAATTGATAGGCCAACAAGTTTTATATTTAATTATGTCTTTATCAACAAAAATCTGAAAATGCATAAAAATACATAAAAGGGAGGAAACCATTTGTTTGTTATTTGTTAATGTCCATCTGGGAAGGGACATACATATCTTTGATAAACACTTTCAACATTACATATTCTCTTACACACCAATAATTACAGAGCAGATCAAATAAAAAAATCAATATATAAATACTAGCATTCAATGATTAGTTTTAAAAGCAATAACAAATCCCTTGGTTGAGCTTCTCAAATGTAAACCTTTTGTAGTTTTGTGGTTGTCAGTAAGGATGGTGCTTTTGTCCTGTTGCTCATCACTCTGTCTGTCTCTGAGGTGAGGGAGCTGCAGGCGGAGAACGAGCGCAGTCTGAGGAAGCTGCAGGGCACAGCGGAGCAGTGTGAGTGGCTCTGTCAGCAGCAGCGCTACTGGATATGTTGTGTCAAGAGGTGAGCATTTTCTCCCCCAACATTTACAATCACCATCTGAGACACAAGAGCTGAGGTAAAAAGCCGACCAAGGACATTAAAGGCCCTGAAACATCCCCAATTAAAGAGGCCCTACTGTGCTTTGTGGGGTTTCCCTTTCCTGTAGTGTGTTATATAGGTTTGTGTGCATGTAAATGGTCTGCAAAGGCTAAAATCCCTGTGTGCCCTCCTCCACACACTCCCCCCGGCCTGAAACGCCTCCATTGGACTCCTTTGTTTGCTTCTGTAACATTATGACCTTTTCACATTCATTTTGCGCTTCTATTGGATAGCACACCAACACATTGTACGTGATAGGCTAAGGGGCGGGACATCTCTAAGCGAAATCTCTAACCAATCAGAGCAGACTGGGCTATGGTTTCAGACAGAGGGTGAAAAGACAGGCAGTATGAGTAGAATAAACAGCTCTTGGGACATTAAAGCATGGAGACATGGAGTGGAGACACAGTGGAGGCCAAACGAGCATAAAAGGACCCCTTTAATCACTGGGAAAGACCCATTCCTTCATTTATTGTATTTTGTACAAAGAAAAGCTGTTTTATAAAAGAGGAGTTGCAGGAACACCCTGCTTAGGGGCATGAATGCAGATCCTTTTCATCGTATACATTATTTTTATCCTCTCTGCTTGTCACTGTGCATAAACAAATCCACAGATTCAAAGACTGCCTGATGGAGGAGAGAGACGCTGTGCTGCGACAGGTCATCATGTTGAAGAGGAAGACAGAGAAACTAAAGCAGAGTCGACACAATGACAGTCCCACACAGAGCGTCCTCTGTCCCCTGCAGGACTCTCAATGCTGCGACGGGTAAGAAATCAGACCGACCCACAAACAGTAAACTTATCACTTTCATCAAGCTGCACAGCTGAGCCAGAAATCAACTCTGGAGTGTTTTAAAACAGCCTCCCAACATTACTCTTCATCTCCCATCATGTTTATACATTTTCCATGCTGGCACGCTCCTACATTCTTTCCACCACAACATGTTTTTCTTTCAAAGCAGTATAACGTTATGGGATGCCGATGCAGTAGCCAACCTGGAGTCTCAGGTGGAGAAGTCCAACATGCTGTACGCAGAGCTCTTTCACCAGGTAGTAGTTTCATTTTTCTACTTCTTATGGTCACATCCTTACGATGCTTGACAGCTAGATGCTCGAAATATCAAAAATATCACAGGAAAATACATCTGTTGAGGCTCTGCATATTGAGTACTGCGTTTACCAAACTACGGGCCTAGTTCAGATGGTATGGCACTGCATAGGCGATATAAGCCTCTGGTGTTAAGGTAACACTTCCGGGGTTTTGTCGTTTTTACCCTTATCTGGGCAAAGATGTTCTCTACCGTTCCCAGGTCAATTGTTAGCAACTTCAAGAATGGAAGGAGGTGAGAGACATCATTGTTTCACAAAAAAACAGTTTAAAAGACAGTAATTTAAGATAAAACCCCCCCCCAATTAAAGTAGACAAAAGACAATGAGTTACACGATTGAATTTGGCCATATTTTCCTCCCCACAAGGACCCTAAATCACCCAAAGGTCGCTCAGACACGATTGGCTAAGACTACTCTGAATTATTCAAACACCAACATCTAATCCACGTTCTGCACGAGTCTTGTAGAGATCAAAGTTGCTGCGTCACTTAAAAATGCAAAGGTCTTATCAGGTCTGTGTGTGGGAGACACGTGCAAACCTCAGGGGTGAAATAGTAGAGATTTATTAGGGAGGGCTAATATTCATCTGGTTGCCAATCCTCAGTCTTTCCAGGTATAAGAGGTCCGTCTTGAACAGGTGTGAGGAAGTGAGGTATTTTCTGTTCCTGCAGCAGTTACTGAAAGACCTTTGGCAACCAATCATGGAGCCATTATGGTTTAACACTCAAATGATTGCAACTTATTTCATTATCGAATAAACTGTCTTTTATTTGACAGAGTATATCATTTTTAGTTAGTTGTGAACAATGCTTATGAGGAGCAAGAAGATGTAGGTGCAGTACACATTCACGTTTGAGAGATTGGAATTAAAATTGTTTGACATTTTTACTCGGAAAGTACTCGGACTCAAACTACAAGTCGATTATCAAATATCTTGCGGATTGATTTATTTGTATTCTCAAAAGAAAACTGTGCAAAAATCTGATGAGTTTTTAGCTCTTATCCGACAAGAACCCTCAGATGAAGCTTTTCTTTCCGACCTATCAGGAAGAAAACATAGATCAAATACGGGAACTGATCTGAGGACAGAAATAAAAGACGTCCAAGAATAACACGACTAATATTTATCTGAGAGCGACTGCCAGTCCCTACAGGGCGCTGTCACACATCCAGAGCTCTGAAACCTCACAAGTGCTCGGCCTCATCATCCTTTTTGTCTTGTAGAGATGACTTTAAAGCATTCATGCAATCACTGGGAGACCGCAGAGCGTTTCCTTTAAGACGATCCCAACACAGAGAGAATCCGACAGACATTTGTTCTGTACGCCCATCCATCCAGATGTTAAAACAGCTGTAACTTCAACAAGGGGGCGACCATCATTCGGCCTTTACTGAGAAACAACCCGGTCTATTTACTCGTACTGTACCTTTTGGCTACAGTTTGATTTGATTTGAGAAGAGACCAGTATCTTCAGAGTGATCAGTTCAGTGTTTTCTTTGGATCAGGGACAAGATCTGGAGGGTGAAATGTTAGAAATCCACAAACTCAATAATACTAATACTGGGCACAGCTGCCAGTCCACAGTGGGTTTGTTTTGGTGCCAAAAGTACCCTGAAACCCTCACTGAAGCCTCATCAGTGTCTTTATTTAGTCTGTCCCCTGTGTATGTGAACAAAGGAGTACGATTGGCGCATACATCATCACTAGGGGGAATATAATCCAAGGGTTATTCCTGAAAATGCAGTAAAAAAAGCGTTTCAAAAATCTGCAGTTCAACTATTTATTGATTGTAATTTAAATGAGCAGCTTTTTTGCATTTCAGCCCCGTTTTCTCCTGAGTTTTACACATTTGACCTTTTCCAACTACAACTGTTAGTCCAGGGAAACATACCGTGTGAACCAAGGGCGAAACAAACACCAAGGTAGTTTGTTTACCCAGTCAGCTGTTTGTGCGTATTTGTGAAGGAAGCGACATCTCTTGTTAAAACCTTGTAATCGAACACATGGGCAGGAGGAGTATAGATTAGCAGCCACTGGGATTCATTGGGTTTCCGGCTGGACCCGGTAGGTGGAGGGGCATTTATTCGGCTGTACACTGTGGAGATCGGTGTTTTTTCCAGCTTGAAACACACATTTTAAAGTGCATTGGAGTAAAAAAACTGGGAGAAAACAGATAGGACTGATCTGTCCTTTTTTGTAAATCTACAAATATTAATTAATGCAACTTCGGGTGTTATTTTTGTAGTTTCCATGGCTGTTTGTTCAATTAGTAATACTAATATTGTACTCACCTTGTTCAAGGCTGGTATGGAGAATGTATTGACGTCTGCATAAACAACAAACAAACTTTGAGATATTTCCCGTGCAAAAGGTTTTGCTAAAAAGTGAGACATTGACACAATCTATGAGACATTGGCTAAACGTTTTGCGTCTGTAAAACCCTTGCACCTTGTTTTGATCTGAGCTGTTGTTTTGGGTCGTAAAATGTTATTGTAGGTGAAATCACGGCAGAAACTACAAAATAAGACCCCATTTAAGTGGACGGACACATTAATGTGCAGGAGAATTATTATCTTGCTTCATGAGCGGCTTTCTCATTTGAAAAGAGACGCTTTGAGAGATGTTTATGAATACATCTTTAATGGATAAGATGCACAGTAGCTGCCCTTCTGACTTGAATGGCAAACGTCTCTTTACCTTTCAGTCTTTTAATGTGCAAATCTCAGGGGTGAAATCAGAAATTGAAAACACAGACAGTCCTCTGAGCACAGCTGCCAGTCCCCCGTGGACTAAGACATTCAGAAAGCTGATGCTTCACGGGCCCTGGAGTCAAATCAGTCCTTTATTCCTCCTGTCCGTCTGCTTTAAAAAGGTCAAAAGGGGCTTTGAGGAACTTTTGATTGCAAAAATATCTCTCCAATCAAAAGTTCTTCAAAGCCTCAGAAACCCCACAAAGAGCTCCGTCACAAACCCTGACAGGACTTTTATTTTGAAGAAAAAGGTGTTCGCTGTCCGCTTTTGGGATTTTTTTATAAGCTCCAACATCTGACAAGCTTAGGGGGTTTAAAAAAAAGTGTGGATCAGAAGAAGCCTGACAGGAAAGTACGTAGAGCTGATTCTCGTGTGCCAGTCCTCAGAGGAGCTGCGGCGGCGCTGCCAAAGCCTTGAGACATCGCTGAGACTTTCTGGGCACATCAGGCATCCTCTCTGTCCGTCTGTCGGCTGCACATGGCCTCCTTCCCAAGCCTTCCTCTTCCAGAGCAGCGGAGAGATGACTAATAACGACTGGAGGGAGGCGATTGCCAATAGCCTCTGCTTCTTTCCCCTCACCTCTCACAGGCATTTCTCTGGATAATTATTGTGATTGAGTGCAGATGATGCACGGTGCTTTTTTCTTTAATCCAGAGGAAGGGAAATGTAGCTGGAGGAGCAGGGACCGCCGGAGACATGGAGGAAACAACCGTGATGAAACACATTATGATTTATGTTAACTGTAGATTTAAGTTTCGTAGATGAGGCTATCACTCATGTATCACAAATATGAAATTTCGAGTCAAGAAACGTTATAAAAAAGACCTAAAATAACATTAAGAGTTGGGTGATTTCATTTAAGTTCTTTAGATTAAGATTTGAGGCTATGAAGCTTCAGAATTAAACATATTTGCTGATTGAACAAACTTCCTAAGGGTGCAGGAAGGGTTTGAAGTGCATCCTGTTTGTCTGAAAATACACATTACAGCCTCAATCAAAAAAATATGGCTTTCTGGAGAATTTTCACCTTAACGCAATGCATGCTGGGAAGTACACTAATAAACAAAGTTTCCAAATAACTGAGTTAAGTAAACAAGCCACTGGATGTTTAGTCAACTGAATTCAAGATTACATGTTTTTATTGACTATTTATTAAAGAAGAGATGTCTTCCTAATATAACTTTAAATATTTGACACATTTTACTGAATTATGCGTTTGATATTTTAGGTTTTCTAAATCCTAATAAATGCAATTACCACCCAACTACATATATGCAACCTAAAATAAATAAAACCTACACTTTTTTAGCAAATTCAAACCCCTTTTTAACCTTGTTATAATGACGTCTGCCATTTTCCTAAAGACATTTCTCTCCCTGACTTCCCTTATTTTCTGTCCTCAGGCGGGGAGTGTTATCAACGGACACCAAAAACCTCCGTGAGGACAGAAGCCTGGAGCCTGGACTCGTCTTCTTTTTCTGTTCCCACCTTCAGCCGAGCAGAGGATAACCACTGGATGTTTGTGTGTGCGGTTAGCTCATTGTCAGAAAAACCCAGAAAAACCTTGGAAAAACCAACTGGTTTTCTTCCTCCATTGTTCACCTGTCTCGAGAGGAATCTGCTTCATGACATATGACTGAATTAAACCCTCCTCTCCTTCACATGTGTTCCTAAAAACGCATTTCCATGTAATGGTCCATTATTCAGAGCCAGTAATTAACACCACTAACAAGATAGCAAAGCACCTGAGAATGTTCAACGAATCCTCGCAGGGGAAGCAGCAGCTGGTGTGCAGAGGAAACAACAAACGTGTTGTTTGGACCAAAAATGAAGCTCTAATTATTCCCCCGCTGAGAATCTGGTACATCTCAACCCTGATGATCAGATCTCTCCCTCACTTATCGCCCGTCAGCCAGGGTCCAAAGCGTATGTGAGGTGATATCGACTCGGCTTCATCACATGGGAACCACATGAAACCCGAATGCTGCAAAAAAGCCAGAAGCTATAGTTGGGAAATACATTTGAATCATCCATTATGTCATCATTAACTATGTATTAACTGCAAGCAACTGTGTCAGGACTCAGGGCTGAATGCATTAAACAGCCATAAACCATTATCAGGTAATAAATGGACAGTTCTCCTGCCTTCTAACCTGCTGTGCTTTTTTATCAATCACGGTTTTTCTGGTGCGAGTTTTGGAAATATTGTCAGCAAACATGTCTGCCTTTTCTTGATAATAATGGAACTGGATGGCGATTGGCTCGCGGTGCAAGAAGCTCCTAACGCACATTTGGAAAAGAAATCATGACCCATGAAATACATCTTGAACCTGTTACTCAACACAATCCAAAGAGCTTGTTGTGAACAGTTTCACATATTTTTCGGACTGGATGATGATGCAAAAGGAACATTACGGCTACTGGCTGGTGCTTTCTGCAGATGTTAAATTAATGGTGTCCTCTTTGTCTAAGGTGTTATAGCATAGTTAGCTTGCAGCATTAGCAGCCTCTAGTTCTTTCTGCACGGTGATATGGTTGGTAGTTATGTAGAGAGAAAATAGATCCTACATCAAACTGCTCACAGTGGAATATCTTAGGTCATTATTTCTAAAACGAGACAGCGCTGTTGAGTTTTTCAAATGTATTTTTGGGCAGATTTAGAATATTATGCATCTCGCAAACAACAATCAAAAACCTCACGCACAGTCAGGTCTGGCTTGCTCCGATCTCCTTGCTTTTCCTCGGACAAAACTGGCCATCATGGGAGACCTCCTCCATGGGGATCATCTCCCACAGAATATAAGGATCATCACGCTCGGTTTTTAAGAAGAGCCTTAAGAAACCAGCTGTTCCTCACCGCGTTTGGCTGACTGTCCTGGTTTTATGTCTTTTGTATGCTCTGTTTTCAAACTAACTCCCTGGTTTTGTAAGTCCTGAATATATTTCGTAGATCATTTTTAACTCTACTTTCAGCAACCGTGTGAATCACCTTGATATGATTTTTAAAGTGCGCTTTTCAAATGAAGTGTCTTATTATTATCTTGTATGTCATGTTTTATGAGGAGTGTGTTTTGTATCGTGTGTTTGCAATTTCCAACTTGACTTCTATCCTGGAATTGTTTGTTTTTCACCAGCATACTGAGGCAAAAGTCTCAGTATGTTGTGTGGCAATTAAGTATTGAATCTAGGTGGATAAATAGCACTAAGAGTACAGTATCCTCATATTGAAGCCACTGTGGCGCATCCTCTCGTGCCTTCCTCTTTAATGGTATTTGCACATGAGGTCATTAAACTCATATGCATGATCATTTTATGGTGATCGGTGCCAGTTTGAAACACCAGGCTAGAGAGTAACTTAAAAATGGTATCTTAAAAACACATCTAAGAGCAGCGGTGTAGTCTAGATTTCTCCCAGACGTCCTAAATTTGAATATGCTGAAAGGTTACTGTGGAATTGTTTCTTCATGGCGCAAATAAAACTGCTTAACCCAGTTTAACAACTCAAAAGTCAACATAGACTTGCCCAACCCAGAAGGAATTTACTTTTTTAATGATTTAACAAAACCACAACCTTTTTCCTAACCTCACTTAAAAGTTTTATTAGCGCTAACCAACAACATGCAGACAGGATGCTAATTCTGCTCTCAGGTGTGCAGGTCTTCTAGGTTAAAGGTACATGCATTGGATACACAAGGGACAATGCAATGATGATGGGGAAACACATAGACATTATGGTACAATTGCATTCTTTTAAAGTTACTTTAAAGGCAAATAGTTTCCACTCACTCTCAACGTAAACAGTTTCCAGCCTGGGGATTAGCATTTTAGTCATCAACCAAAACACATTTCCTCTCCCCGTGTGATAATGAGGGTGAACACCTAAATTAATCCGAGGTATTAGGATCAGAGGGTGCTTTCCATGAAGCTGACTTTGCATTAAACAGGAAAGCAGTCTTTGTTTGTTCATTAAAACGCGATACCAGGGGGGGAAAGGGATGTAGAGGTGGAGGAACGGGTTATAAAAAGGTGCAAATATTTTCTAACAAGCTAAACAACAACGACCAAAAGGTCAACATCGGATAGAAGCAAAGACATGAGGGACAAAGGAATCGAGGATGCTCAGCTCTAAGGAAACAAACAGACTTAGGATTTGATCCCCAAACGTTGACAACGCCTACAATGCCTGGTAGTATGTTGAATAGTGGGTGGGTGCCTTATATGACAATTATCAGAGTTATGGAGTGCCCACAATTACTTCTGTTGGAATGAACACCACAACCAGAATAGCCTGACATGTTTTATTGGTGCAAATACAATGCATCCATTTGAGGCGGGTGGTGGTGGACGTGGTGTTCTTCACAAGTCCTTTTTGTTTCTTGTGCGGTGTTAACTGCCGCCTCTTACCTTGGTGCCCTAGTGTGTCTTTTATTCAACGTGTTGTGTCTGTGTGTCTGTCTCCTGCCCATGGTATAAACGAGCCTGATTGTCCTTGAAAATATACCCTTCGTTTTTAGTAGTTTCCTCCCCAGATGGCGTTGTCAGCAACCAAACTCTTTCAGCTAGCAGCACCAGCCCGCCACACATGCATTTATGTACTATATTTGCTTCTTAGGGCAAAAACGGTGGCCTCTAAAGAGTGGGGGAATATTTGTGGATCGACCAACACACATGGCGAGGTTTAGAGTCAGAAAATGTGACAGTACAGGAAATGTATGAACTCAAACAAGTTGTGTAAGTGTTGCATTCCTATAACTAAAACACAAGGACGGAGAATGCAGTTCGACAAAGGCCGAGCCTCTAAGCAATCATTGCTTTATTTGATGCAGTAATGGAAGATCTTGGGCTGAGTTAGGGTCTCAACTTGTGAAGAGCCAGTCATTTCCAATCCATTTTTAGTCAGCATGCACTTGTTAGAGTCTCTTGAGCCATTGTTTCATGATTTCTTGAACATACGAATTGGTTAATTCCTACATCCTGTAATATAAAGCTCTAAGCTTTTAATCAATCCCATCAAACCAATAGTGTGGACTCAGCTAGAGTTTGTGACCCAACCTTATTAAGTGCCGCTCCAGGTGGTCTATGTGCCCTCGCCCCTGAAGGAGCACCACTAGATCGTAATGTGTGCATGTTTAGGTAGGTTGTGAATTACTTCCAAGTCTGGCATGGAGGATCATGGGCAGCGGTACCAGAGGCGAGGGTGATGCTGCTCTCAGAAAGACGTGCCAGGCTGCAGGACCCGGCGTCACGTCTCGTCAGAAAGGTGTGGCCCCAGTTTCGCGGCGGCGCCAATGACCACGAGGGACGCCGGTGGCAGCCTGCCCTCTGACTGCCAAGCGCTAACAAGAGTCTGACCTGAATGGGCTGTGAATGTGGCAGAGGTGTAGCCAGGGATTAACAACGTGTGGCAGCTGGGAACCAGTCGCACAATAAATAACGCTTCCACGCAGACTCAGACACTATAGTCATTATTAACAGAACAGTTATAGCTACAGCAAGAATAGCACGTGCATGTCCAGCCGGCGTCACAGCCAGACAAAACACATTGCAGATATTTAACACCAGGATATGGCCGGTTAAAAAAACCAAACGTGAGACTTGTTAAAATGCAGACCGGGAGACTTGTATTTCCACGTGTGACTTTTGTCTGTGCACTTGCTCAGTATGTTCTGTGTGAAGCTTGGATTATAAAATAACACCACATGGGTTTGGAAAAAAGTTCATGAATAGAGAAGCGTTCATTAAACATATTTATAAGAGTCCATTTGGAGAGAAATCCCTCTGTCTCACAAAGCTCCGGGATGTTCGGCACATGTTTGTTTTTGCGGTCGGAGCTTAAACCGAAACACAAAATGTTAGTGAAACATGGAGTCACGTCCTATTCGCCCCCTTGTGAAGATGAGACTTGAATCCAGCTGAGTTGAAAGCTGTTTACCCCGGTCTCTCCTCTGTGTATGGTGCTGTTTTGGTTTCATCAGATTGATTGCTATGGATGTTTTGGGACTTTTCTCCCTCTCCGAGTAAGAAGGCAAGCTCCTCGGTCGCATGCTAATGTGAAACAGGGCAGGGACGGCGCGGTTTTCCCTCTGACACTGTTTGGATGGGTATGTAAATGTTTAACGGTGGCGTGAGTAAACACACACAAGGGTTAGGTGTCGGGATTTTGAGAGGGTCTTGTTTGGGAGGGGGTTGTAGCTGTTAGCGCCCACGCAGCTAGCAAGCTAACGGCACAAAGCTGCATGTAAACACCAAGCAATTTCTCCCCTGTAAGAAACATTGACATCACTACAGGAATCCTCTCCATAAACACAATGCATTGCTCAGTCGGGGGAAAATGCGACTGGCAGGGAGTTCAGGTTCACACATTAGTCTGTGAGTGTCTTCTAAGACGTCATTGAATAAGAGAAAGCATTATTTCATTGATGGATTAAAACGTCTTTTATCTGGTTTTGCTGCACGACTTGTTTCGATGGTAGTGGAACTTTTTCTGTGTCCTTCTGCAACATTCCTTGGATTGCGAATAAAGACTATTGACAAGTTAATCGCTTTCATGCAAGTGTGCGATGGCAGTCACCATTTCTGTTGTCTTTGTGGTCATCTTTAAAAACAAGACGTGACACGAGATCAGGAGGAGCTGCACGCGATGTTTCAACTTACACGATTACTTAATGTGGTCTTTGCAAAGCTTGTGCGTGTTCATCTGATTTCTTTGTGATTTTTTTTATCTCCCTCTTCTTGGCTACGTGATTGTTAGTGTGTGTTTATGAGGAAGGCAGAAGAGGAAGGGATTGGTCTTGAATCTGATTCACTTTTGCTTGAATACTGTGTCTTGTTTTCCAGAAACTGGTGGTGGTAATGATGGGAAAATAAGGGAGAATATTCTCATAAATATGAAGAAATATGGTAGAGTTGTTGCCAGGACAACAACAGTCTTTGGGAACAAATGAAGGTCAAATAAATAAATAAAGCTTCTCTTCTTCTCCTTCTCCTCCTCCTCCTCCTCCTCCTCCTTCACAGTGCAAACTAGCGTGAGAAACGAGCATTGGGCCTGACGGTCTCTGCTGTTTGACATGAGATTTATTGATGAAAGGAAAGCACATGGAAAGGTAAGACACTCCTAACAAGCAGCACAGAACAACTGGAGTGTCCTTTGAGAAGGTAAAAAGGGTTTGACAACCTTGAGCTTCTCTTAAGGCCCCTCTTCCTCCAGCATGCGCTCGCTGTGTCACCATGAATATGCTAACCAATTCATTGCTTCCTGGCTCGTACACAGCCGTCCTTTTGTGTGGATTCAACAGGCTCTCCGCGGGCAGACAATGATTGATGAAAGTCGTACTACTATCTGAGTGGGTGTTTCCTTGTGTTGCTATCCACACAAGAGTCAGAGGGAGTTTCCATTCTTCAGTGAGGTCAAGTTGGCCGGTTTTCACTTATTTAAGACGCGTTTCTGGGTTTAGTTTAAGGTAAAAGTTGCGGTCAAGCATGCAGAGCTGGAAGGAAAACGGGTTGTAGTTAGGGAGTGAATGTAGACAATAAATGCTCTCCCAAACGGAGTTATATCAACATGTGTGTGGCTGTGTTCGTGTGTGTGTTCATTGCTTGACAGTGGCAAGATGTTGACACGTCATCGACCCCTGGTTGGCATGTGGAGGCGGCTTATTTTACAGCCAAAGGGGCAACTGTACGGTCACTGGGAGTGTGTGTAGGAAGCAATGAGCCATCCGGACCGTCGAGTGCACAGGTGAAGCAAAGTGACAAGGTCGTTCCATCATCGGCCGACTGGGAGGAAAAGCCTCCCTTTACATGTCACAAGAAGCCTAATATCTACGGATATCTGGAAGACAGATGGGTTTTATGTTAAGAAATATACTTTCCACTCTAAGAAGTGTTTACACTGGCCGGCGTTCTGACTGATATTATGATGGCCGTTTCTCATTGTTATTACTTTGTCAATATCGCCACTTCTGTTCTTTTGCTCAATTTTGATTAATTGCTTTGAGAGAAATCTCCAGGATGACCTGCGGACGTGATGGATGGAAGTTTAAGCTGTGAACTTCATTTGATGTTCGGCTATTAAAATCAACTCTGTATGATCTCATCCACTAAAAGTTTTTCTACACCCAAAGACACTTACATATCGAAAACAAGTTTAGAAGTTCAGCTTCTCAGCACATTTCCACGTCTGTCATGTGTGTATTTATACCATTTTTTTTTACACACTTGAAGCAACACTGCGGCATTTTGGGAAATACAGTTATTAGCTTTGTGGCCGAGAGTTAGATGAGAAGATTGATCACTCATAGCGAGCCAAAGGCCTGACGTTGTGGGTCCGCACTGCCCTCTGTTCCACTGGCTTCTGGTATTATTATTTCATCATTCATTTGGGAAAAATTGAAGCATGTTTTCTAGGGTTCCATAAAACATATACTACTACAGAAGAAACTTGAAGTCTTGCTTGAAGTAAATTAAGCTGTGATGTCTTCCAAGTTCTGGGACACATTGGAAAGGTTTTCTGATAAAAGTGTCGAACATATCAACCTATTTGGATTCCTTAATTTAGACATTTGAAGCAAGCCACACAACATACCATCCATAAGCCTCTTTTAAAAGCTGTATTGTTAGGTATGAGTGCAGTACAAATGTTAATTAGACTTTTAACGAGATATTTTACAACTCAAACTCAACATGGACCTTCTGGTTTCAATTTGGTTGTGAACATCATGAAAACTGGAAACAACAAACCTGGCTTTTAAGGTATGAAAATACACATACCAGATCTTCTAAGACTCACTAATAACCCTAACCAACACAATACACAACATGCTAATTAGTGAGCTTTTATAGAAACTTGTAGGTATGTTTTGTTACTTTCAGACAAAGCCAGGCTGGCTGTTTACTCCTGTTTCCAGTCTTGGTGCTAAGCTATGCTAACCATCAGCTCTTCTCCTGCAAGTTGGCAGGAAAGTGACCAAACATATTTTCCAAACCTACATCTTGCTGTTAGTCTCTGCCTGCAGACTTTGTTTTTGAAAGGCTGATTGCTTAATGCCCATTTATGGAGAACACGTCAACTTTGTCTTTTAAACTGCTGCTTTCTTTCTTTCAGTATAACACCAGCAAGATATCAGTCTGTTCTCCTGGCACCAGTTTGGTGTACAAGGTGGACCAGGTTGTAAACATTTCCTCCTCAGGTTTTGGCAACGACATCTGCAATCTATTTTCTCTCAGACCTGAAATGCCTTGTTTTGGAGAGTTTTTTATGTCTCTGTTTTTTTTTAAAAAGACATCCAGCTTTCTATTGGCACCTCCAAAACAAGAAGGGAGAGGCCTGTGAAGGACCCTGGGCAGACTGTCAGATATCAGCAGTTAAGGATGGATGTCTTTCTCTGCTTTTGGCCATTAAAACCACAGTAGAGCTGCGGCTGCCTGGCTCCTGGTGGGCTTATATCATGTTGTGTGGAGGAGAATTATTGTCAACTCTCTTTAAATCAGGACGCTCTTCCTCGGCATGTGAAGTCACAACGAAAGCCGGGGTAAAGCCAGGCATTAAAAAGGCTCAGTCAGCTCACCCTCTGCTTCACATTTCTAAACCTGCCATGGACAAGAGGAAAGGATTTGAGTTGAACAACAGACGATTGTGAGCGTACGTACGAATATGTGGACACATGTTGGCCATATTTTTGGAAATGATGTCCTGGAAATTACATTTGAAAAAAGTGGGGGTTGTGTTTTATTTAAGGACAAGAAAACTGCATGTTGACAAGATGAAAAATCCCCTTTGAATGGAGTGCTGGGGTTAACCCGTCTACCTGCATTACGGGTTGAAATGAGTGACTTCAAGTCTGTTTCCATTCTGTCTGTTAGAAGTTAGTCAGTCTTCGTTAGCCCAATTTACCAGCAGGTGTTTTGTCAGGCTTGTATAACATTTGTTTTCTGCCAAGGAGGAAATAAATTCCGGATGAGTGAAGGCGAGTCTAAAGCGTTTCACTACGTAATTACTGCAGAAAGCTGAACAAGGTTGCTGTTATTGCTGATGATGAGGAGCTCAAAAAGTCAAGTTAATTGGGTTGTCTTATATTGGGGGTCAGTATGGTTGATTTTTCTGCGTCTTGAGTACATTAAATAACTAATCGATCACGCCAAAAAACATGAGAATCAACATAATTTGTCTGATGTTTGAGCCTGTAACTGTTTAACTTCTCATGTCACATGTTCCTTTTCCTGTTATCTCATGTTTTATAAATGAGCAAATTCACTTTGGATGAAAAAAAGTTAAATATCATCCAAATTGATGCTTTTATTCTAAGCTTATTTCAGTAATATTAGCTGGGAAATGATCGAATAGCACTATTAATGCAACGCTTTAGCCAGCAAGATAGAGAAGAATAACTCATTCAAATCCAAGTCAAGCCCCAGACCAGGTCAAATTGAGTCCGAATATAGTCCAAAATCAGATCCCGTGAAGTTTAAGTCAAGCCCAAGAACAGGTAACGTCAAGAGACATCCAATAATCAGTCCAGTTTAGTCCGAGTCAACACCATGACCAGGGTCAGTCGAGTTCATGTCAATACCAAGAGTAGTTCCAAGTCCGAAAGCAGTTGAGACCAAGTCATGACCAATAAAGTTCTGTTAAAAATTGAACCATCCTCTAAAACCATACTGTTAAATGCATAAATGTGAGGGTTGAGGACAGGCTATCACCATCCCAACCCAGAGACCAAGACACTTCAGTTGTTCAAAAAGTACAGAGACCAAAAGTTCAAGACTTCAAAAGGAGGTCTTGGGTCAGTACTGGAGACAGAGTCCAGGTTTAAGTGCTACAGCCCTGTCTGTACAGTCATTAATCTATTAAAAGACTACCAGAAGTTATACACAGAGCACTTCATAGTCCAGATGCCAAATCCTCATAAACTGTCAATGAACTTAAACCATCCCGACGCACTCTCACACTATTGCAATAAAAGTCCAGGCTGCTGAGGTAGGTATATGTCAGACTTGCAGAGAGCTCCACTCAGTCATCAATGTGGGCTCTTCTGCATCCTCTGACAGCACAAAGTGTAACTCTTCAAGACTAACGCAGCCACTGGAGGTCCCTCTTGCACCAGGATTGCCGGACCACTGAAAGCCCATTTGGCACACAGCGAGAAATCTCTCCAATGTGTCTTCAATTAGTGGGCTCCAGTCAACACCGTCCTTTGAGTTGGAATGTCAGCTGAGCTGGAGATAACCTTCTTGGTTACTCTTTTATCTCACCATAAAAACCCCAGTGAGGGACAGCTCTGTTGTGGATATCCCGCACACATTTGAAAAGCAGACTCACAGTTGCAAAGAAAAAGAAGGAAAGCCACATCTGAGGGATCCTTTTCACTTTTGTTTTGATGTGACGCGATTCAAGTTATTGGCTGCTCCTAAAGTTTTCTTTTCCCTGTGCACCCGACTCGTAATGATGGGTAAGACGAGAGGACGAACTCTCCCGGTGCACAGGTGGAGATTCTCCAGCAGCAGGGTGCATGGATGAAACACATGCGCGCGTTACGGTTTAACGAGCAGTCGCTTTGAAAGATGTTACGGATATTTGTCCTCCTAATATTCAATATCCACACGTTTGATAAATTGAATGCACACAAATTGAAAGAATTCAGAGGTTCAACTTGAATGCGATTCACATCAACGTGGGAAAATAGTCTTAGTGACAACTCTCCGCTGAAATCCAGACTAACAACATTATTTCAGGTTTCTGCAGGCAGGAAACCCCGCGACTCGAGTGAGATTCATAACTTTTATACGAGTCAATTTATCGGAGAGCCAGTGGGATGTTTGTTGTTCTTGCTGCTAGTTCAGGGAGCAGGAGTTAGTCTGTGTGTCTGAGTCACAGCGAGTGGCTTATTCAGAGAGCCGACAGGTCTTTGTTTTCAGACTGTCAGAACTCACAGTAGCAGGGAAGTGCTGTGACCTCAATATGATGTACATGTATGATCTGAAAGCACGGCACGAAGTCAAAGGTAATGTAGGGAGCGCTCAGAGGCAACTGAACACATATCAGTCATAGCCTAGTTAGAAACTGGTAAATTCTGGCTTTCTGATACATACTATATACATATATCTACATCTGCTGGGTAAAAATAACGGTGTTAGTGTCAGCAAATCTGGCAGTTGCAAAGCCGACGTCATTATCCGGCTTCCATGTAAAATAATTTACATTTTGTATGTGACGGGTTCGGGTTAGTCTCCCTAAATCTAATTTCCCAACACAGACCGATGTGGATGTTGGAAGCAGAAATATTACAGATTTTTTACTGCCTGTTCTTTGCTCTACTCTCAATAAATAATGGTTGTAGTTCTTGACCCTCTCAAAGTGTATTCTAGTGTCCAGTGTGTTTCTGTATCGGAGAGCCAGGGGGATGTTTGTTGTTCTTGCTGATTTAGGGAGACTAACCCGAACCCGTCACATAATATAAATTACTTTACATGGAAACCGGATAATGACGTCGGCTTTGCAACTGCCAGATTTGCTGACACTAACACCGTCATTTTGTATTTTCAAAGTCATATTTCAGAAAGGTATACAAAAGTCACACCGTACTGGAATAAAAAAGTGGGTAAAATACTTTTCATTCTAATATTGTATGTGTTAGTGGTTTCATTACACACACACACACACACACACACACACACACACACACACACACACACACACACACACACACACCATTAACTCCTGTGTAATATTATTGTAAGGTTTCCCACCTGTCTGCATCTGTCAGCAGGGTCTTCTCGCTATGGATACCTCCCACCTACTGTGTCTGCAATGCTATCTCACACACACACACACACACACACACACACACACACACACACACACACACACACACACACACACACACACACACACACACACACACACACACACACACACACACACACACACACACACACACACACACACACACACACACACACACACACACACACACACACACACACACACACACACACACACAGTTGTCTCATCCCCAGCAGGAGAGGGGCGAGACGAGCATGATGACCGAGTCGTCCGCCGCAGGAATGCTAAATTCTTCCAGAATGAGGTATGACAACAAACCCTACAACACATTCAGAAAACCGTTATTGAAGATGGACCATCCTCCAGTTGTCTCACGGCCCGTTTTGTGAAAACAAAAGCCTTTAAGTGAAACACTGGGGGTCCAAAATCTTGTCTTCTCCCCAGAGTGATTTCAGGGTTTCTCCAAATTCTTCCTCAAATGCACATCAATTCCAAAAGTAGGTTTTGACTAGTGCAAATGCGGTGCGAGGCACAGTCACTGCTGATATAATGAGAGGAATATGCTTGTAATTAAATAAATATGAATTGGTTTAGGTAAGACTGATGAACAGCCCCCATTGATTTGTGTCGTCAGGTGCTTCGAAAGAGCAATCAGACGAGTGGTTGATTGTTCAAAAAGTTAGTCGGTAGAAAGTAGATTCGTGAGCCTGATGTGGAAATACTGACCGTGCTCTGTTTTTAATCATCATAAATTAAAACATGTGGTGTTTTTAATCATCATACATTAAACCAAACAAACTAGATGTGTTGCTTTAGGTATTTCTGTCTTTGATTGCATTATCCAATCACGGAAAAACTAGTCCAATGATTCATGAATATAAGTATTATATGCAGCCCTACTGTCAATCAGTGTGCTATCATGTTGTTATTTTGGCTTTCAGTTAGAGCCAACAGATGAATGATTCTTATATCTTGAGTGCGACTCGGACCCAGGTACCTCTCAAAAACTCGCCAGCTTGCTAACCTGGCTCCCTAATGGTGGAATGAGCTCCCCATTGACATCAGGACAGCAGAAACTCTGCATATCTTCCACCGCAAACTTAAAACGCATCTGTTTCGATTGAATCTTGGCAATTATAATCTTGCAAAAAGATCCTTGTAACAAATGATCAGCACTTACAATTGTGTGATTTGCTTGGAGTGAATATATCTGCACCTTCCCTGTTGTTCCGAGTTGGATTGGCTATGTATTTTGCACTTATTGTTATAGTTGCTTTGGATTAAATCATCAACCAAATGAAATTTAATATCAAAACTCTACTTTAAATGCAGTATATTGTGTATTATACTGTATATACCATGATAAGTCAACGATAGTAACATACAATCAGCTGTAACTCTTGCAAATTGACATTAATACACTATGTAAGCAACAGAAAACAGGCTTAGCTTGACAAACAAGTATCCAATCATTTCATCAGACTCCCTTCCTGTGCACACACATATTAGTCTGTGATTATTTGTACAAAATGAGTTATACTCTCTTCAATACTACTACTGTTTAATCACCAATAGGTTTCGGGTTTAAAAAATCATGCTCTTGCTATTGTGTATGTTCCTCTTGACTTCCAATAGAGGGTCTGGTACCTCATGATGGGGGAAAATGTTATTTTCCTTTTGATCAAAATAGATTTGTGTGTACTCACAGACTTCAAACTGTTTGTATTTATACCTCCATGTTGATGTGAGACCCTACATGATCCCTTCTTGTTGCATTTTGTTTTTTTGTACTGGGGCTTAATGTACTGCTGCACTCTGTCAAAGTGT
This sequence comes from Eleginops maclovinus, assembly GCF_036324505.1. Classification (NCBI taxonomy): domain Eukaryota; kingdom Metazoa; phylum Chordata; class Actinopteri; order Perciformes; family Eleginopidae; genus Eleginops; species Eleginops maclovinus. The sequence goes on from NC_086371.1 coordinate 3,614,338, forward strand.
CTCTGGATGAAAGTGTCGAGTAAAAGCTTTCAATGCAGATGAGAAAAATGTGTGTGAATGCTCCCCACATACACATGCGTGACTGTGTGTGCATTGGATCCAATCTGCGGGTGCATCTGTATGTGTATGTATATATATGTTCAGCGGCTGTGAGTAAATCCTTCTCCACTTGCTTCCCGGCGTCTCTGCCAAGCAGACAGGGTGACATGAGAATTGAACCATCTGTGCCCCCCCCCCCTCCAACCCCCAAAACTCCCTTTGCTGGCCCGATCGCCAAACAGCCAGTAACTCGCTCCAGCTGTCTCCGAATGGAAAAGACGATCCGGAGACGTTCCAAGCGAATGGCAACCGCGATACAAAAGAATGAAAGGAAGAGCGAGAGCGACGAGGCAGATGCAAGACGGTTCTTTCTTTAAGCTACCCGTCTTAACTTCCTTTCAGTGACCGAAGAAGAAACCTCCGGAGGCCTCTTCCAAACACAGACAAGACAGGACAGCAGGTTTACCCCATGTTTTTATGATGCCTCCACGTCAGGACTGTCAGAATCACAGCAGGCTCGCAATATCTGGAAACATGAAGAGTGAGATGAGCTGAAGGCTGTAAAACCTGAGACACATGTGTCACCATGACAGCAACTGTGCGTCATACCAAGAGCATGCTTGCTGCTGTTCAATGCAAGGGACACTTATTCTCAGGTTCATATCAGTATTTAGCCCCTCTACTGGGACATGTCTCCATGCTTTAATGTTCAAAAAGCTCTTTATGTTTCTCATACTGTCTGTGCTGCAGCACCTCTGTTCATCCTCTGTCTGAAACCAGAGCCCATTCCGCTCTGATTGGTCAACCACTTAGAGATGTCCCACCCCTAAGCCTATCACGACAATGTGTTGGAGCACTAGCAAATAGAAGTGCTAGGGTTATGTAGTGATGTCAATATGTTCCGGATGTAAACAAAGAAGTCCAATGGAGGTGTTTCAGGCAGGAGGGGGGGAGTGTGGGAGGGAATCTCAGACCGTTCCCATGCACAAACACCTATACAACACATTACAGGAAAGGGAAAGCCCCCCAAAGCAGAATAGGGCCCCTTTGAGGAGGCATACTGCTGACTTTGGTTGACTCAATTAATTTGAATGCATTTTAAAATCTAGATCCTTGGCTCCCATTGGTTTACCGTTCATTTCAGTACGCTTTAGAAATCAATAAGTAGATTCTAGTGTGAAGCTTTCAACCATTTGGGTTGGTAAGAGCAATGCTTTGTCACCAGTGTGTCCCCATTCTGTTTGTATCATGCATGGATGTGAGTGTCCTGAAACACAGATTGGCTTCTCTAACGTCCCAAAGAAAAGCACATGCAGGCAACGAGGAAAAAAGAAGAACCTTGCCAGCTAGCAAGATGGTTGTAAACAATGTACAATTTACAATACATAAAACAACAGCTTTGGAGTCGTTTTACGAGATCCTGGGCATGTAAACACAACATGAGTTTGCATTTCAGGGCCTTGAGAGTTCACCATGTTCTTCTCATCCCTTTCTTGAGCTCGATATGAACCATCACATACCAACATGACACGTGTGTACTTTTATTATTGGAGCCACCCAACACATGCAGAGCTGCTCAACGCTGCACTCAGAGTACAATAACAGGGAGGATATTGACGCCGTGGCGGTTTGCTGAGCCGATGATCCACACTCAGACGTCGGAAAATGGAAATAAAAAAGAAAAGCTGAATGGTTGAAAAGTTTAGTCCGGCTGAGCTTCTGTCAAAACAGTTGACGCAACGCTGTCAAAACAAGCAGCTGTGAGTAAACCCTTGATTACAGAGGGAGATGTGTTTCTGCACTATTGTTATGGAAACATGCACGCTGATGCATGTTTTCTCTTACAAATGGCTCACGTTTAACCCCTTTGGTGATGTTTCATCGGGACGCTTTCTGGACTCGTGCTATCACTGCACAGTTATTCACTCCGAGGATTTCACAATGCATTAACAGCAGAATCGAGGCAAACTGCAGCATAACATCATGTCAGGCTTGTAAAAATATGCAATAAATGTTTAGATTTTGTTTATCCGCGCCCTAAAAATAAGTGGATTGGATGACGGCTTGTGATCAAGCGTGCGTTTTGCTGTCTTCCTCCATGTTCATCACGTCTCAATTGGTTGGATAATTCAACCCATAAGACAAATCTAAAGGGTGGTAAAGCAAAAGAAGGAATCCCAGAGGAACATGGAACAACCATTTCAGCGTCAGGCTAGAACACCGAGCCACAGACTCATAAATCAGCTCAAATGTTTCCTGGCTACAGAATTTTCCTCAGCGATTGTACGAGTGCCTCGCAGTGGCCAAAAGAGCTGCCCCGCATGTCACTTCAGCAGGCATGTTAAACGCCACTGATGCACACTGCTCTTAAGCCTGAAATTTGGTATCAAAACATAAGGAACATATTTTAATACTATTTTCTGCACAGTGCGACTTCTGTACATCTATTAAATTGCCTCAGAGCTGAGACCCAAAGCACTTGAAGACCGCGAGCTCCCCAAAGAAAAACAACACAGTCGAGCAGAATAAAGAATACCTATTCATCTGACGGCCACGGTATTTTCTTTGCAGCATTGCTCGTGATTTTTTTAAATAATCCTATATGGCCAGGTTTAAAATTTGACTTTATAAACGGCTGTTCCCCCTCCAGGTATTTTCATTGTCAATTAACCCGTATGGATTGGTGTCAAGGGGTGGTGGTTGACTCCCGGACCCCAGACAGGTTGGAGAATGTCTGGCTGTAAAAGAGAGGAAGAGGCGTCTGGGTGTGGAGCTGGGAGTTGTGGGTTTCGGAGTCTGGGGCATTACAAGTACTATCCATAGTGCTGGTTTTCACAGCATCTGCAGAAACTTGTGATTTTCAGAAGCTAAGAATAAAGAGATTGATTCTCATGCATTTTTAGGGGTTTAAGCAAGTACATGTTAACTTTTATATTGTGCGTTCAATGATGTATTCCACTTCTCTGGATTTAGACGAGTGTATTTAACGTCTATAAGCTTCACTTCTTCACGAGTTCCTAGGAGAGCCGTATCGTACACACTCCCTGAAACTTTTCGTGTTTTCCCTTCAGTAATGACCTCCAATTGTACTGTACTTGGGCCTCCTTCCAAAGCTCTCAGAGGAGCGTTTTTTTGCAGAAGAAAGCTCAACTCAAATCTGATTACAAATACATAGACTGTAATTTACCCAGATCTCTTCTACAATCTGTAATCTACAGTTGAAAATCTGTCCAGGAGTTGTGCATCGTTTAGTGTAGCACACCATACATGGTTTGCACGGTTACCAAAGAAACACGTGTTTTTCAAACAACAGTCTCCACCCAGCTTTTGGGGGTAATTAGTGTGGGTTTGAATGAAGGCCAATGCATATTGTAGCTTATAGTGCACTGGCGAGTTGCTGGGGATGCTTTGATGTAGCACGGATTGGATTGAGGTCTGGCTGCATTCCAAATAATACGATATGACCTCTATAAAAAATCCATCCAAAACATGTCTTCAGTCTGCTCTGGGATCAGTGCATGGGTCATAATCCTACACCATGCTGATTATGGATGCAGAAGCCAACAAATGATCTTAGATCCATAATTTCTAACAGGTTTTTCTTCACAAGGGGAGTAAAAGCTTGGAAAACAGGTAGGGTTTCATAGTCTAAACTCAGTGCACTTGTGATGAGCCATAAAGAGGATAGAGATGTAGCACGAAGGTCAAAAAGTCAGAACCAAAGGCCAGCTAGAAAATTCACTCATGTCATTTTAATCTTTAGCCAGACACAAAGTCTCCAGTGGTAAATCTTAATGGCTAACTGGTGTTAATGGTAGCTGGATGAATCCTCCTTTCTGCAGCGATAAGTCAAGCTTACCTTCAAAGTTGACTGCTTTACAACCCAGCAGACACAGCCATCAAGACCAAACTAGTCGAAAAAGCTGATCATATCTGAGATGTGTGCTGCAAGTCAGAGCCAAGCTATCAGTATAGTGTCTAGTTGATTGTTATTCATTCTTATCGAGCTAAAAGTGCAAAATCGATATATATTGTCCACCAAAAGTCTGGCTTAGATGATAATCCATGATATATCGTTAAGTACAAGTACACACATGTGTTGCTTAACTGGCTATGGTTCATATTAGACACCCCAGGGTAAGTCTATAAGCGAGTCACCAATGCTACTCTCTGGAGGAATGCTAAAACCTGGTTTACTACAGATGTTCCAGTTCATTACCTGTGCTGATTCACACGTTTTTCCATCAATCACTGAACACATTAGTGGGGATATGAAGATGCAACTGCTGGAGTCCTTATTGCAAATGTGTTAAATTACATTTCCAACCAAGTTACGTATTGGATTTAATGTTCCAAAATGGTTGCATTTGCAGGAAAAAAAAGCAATTTTGACAGAAAGGAACTGCAAGACAAACCCATAGAGACAGGGATGTATGTGTGTGTGTGTGTGTGTGTGTGTGTGTGTGTGTGTGTGTGTGTGTGTGTGTGTGTGTGTGTGTGTGTGTGTGGGAATATGGGAATGCTGTGCAACACCAGGTCATGTTACAGGAGAAATGGGGTAATGATTGCAGCTGAACGTTATATAATATGACATTTTCAAATAAACAGATCTGCATTTTGCTACTCTCCATCACTGATTGCTATAACACAATTGCGATTCAAAATACAGCGAGTTCACAGAGGCTGTTCCAATAACAGTGTTTGATTGGTCTCTCTCAGGAAATATGAACTGGCTGACGGACAGGGATGTGATCTACTGTGCTGTTTTGGTCTGTTTGTATGAAACAGAAAAATGAGGTTGGATAAAAAAACAGCAACCAATAGAAAGTCTTCATTGACAAACAATTCATAACTCTTCAGGAGCTCTACTGTTAGATTGCCAGATGATATCTGGAAGTGCAGTGCAGAAATATCACAGTAATGAGTGCAAATCAAGATTGAAAACAGCAGAATAGAGGATATTGTGCCGACTCGCTGACAAAGGCTGGAAGATGTTTCAAACTGTTCATTGAATCCGAGAAAATTATATTATTTATTACACACGTGTACAAAATCCAAACTGTTATACAATACTGAGTAGTGCATTACTCAACTATTTTCATGTATTGGGTGATATGATAGTTTAAAATTCCCAATATTGCTGACTCATGAAGTTCTTTTTGGCAGGTTAGCTCACTTTTATCTACCAATTAGTCCTGGAATTGTATTTGTATTTGTATAAGTGTTTTCTTACTACTTAAACTCAAGGTTTGTGAGGATAAAGGGATGAAAGATAGGGGGCTGGAATAGTATCTGGATTGCGAAGAAAGGGTTAGACAACAACTGATTTGAATCAATTTTCAAAGCCCACAAAACCACTTCAGAAAGTTTCAATCAGATAGAATTCTGACACGTCAAATTACAAGAATAGAATAACAGATGTATAGAGAGGAGGTCGAGTTGACCCAGTCCATCAGCCCAACCATCTGACCACCAAGCAATGTTAAACCTCCCATTTGAAAAACCCCACCATGATATCTTCCATTTCAATACAGCATCGTGTTCACTTGTCCCTCCAACAACTATTCCTCACGTCCAAGAAGAAGGCAACGAATCAGACATTTTGGAATCTTACATTTCTTAAAGTAGATAAACAGTAGCTGTGAGAGCGCTGCCAAGCTCATTTCAAAAAACGTATTTGTCAGTGTCACGATAAAGTTCCCTGAGGCCCATCGTCGTGCTTCATGTCTCACACACAATTAAAGAGGCCCTATAATGCCTTTGGGGGTTTCCCCTTTCCTCTAGTGTGTTATTTAGGTGTGTGTGCATGTAAAGGGTCTGCAAAGGCTCAAAAGTTCCCTCCCTCCACACATTCCCAGGAAACCCCTCCATTGGACTCCTTTCTCCACTTTAGTAACATAATGACATAACTATGTAGCACTCAAGCTTCTACTGGCTAGCATCAAACACTAACTCACCAATCAGAGCAGAATGGGCTCTGGTTTCAGACAGAGGGTGAAAAGAGGTGCTGCAGCACAGGCAGTGAGAAATAAGAGCTTTTTGAACATTAAAGCATGGAGACATGTCTGAGAGAGGCAGGAAATACAATTATGTACCTGAAAAGTCCATAATAGGGACCCTTTAAGTCACAGAGAGGAGGTTGACAACTCTATACACATTTAATATGCCAAACATTTCTGTCTGAGTGAGTAATTCATTCCTCAGGTGACGAAATTGAAAAAGCAGTTATATAGAAGCCTCCCTGGACAAAAGCAGGAGTCCGGAAACAATGAAATGAACGCAGCCAACAGACCATAATGAGAAAAACAGTGCTAATACCTAATCCAAAAACGAATTCAGCTGCGTTGTAAACCTGGTGGTTGAGTATAATTGCGGCGATGGTGAAATGCCTCCTCTGATTTCTGGGCAGAAAAATGTAACTCGCGTGCCGGATAGAGCGAGCAGAGGTGTGTATTTAAGAAAAAGAGAGAGAGAGAACGTGAGAGGAAGAGTGAGAATTCATTCAGGGTGGCCTTTTCCATCACTCTGAATCTTTTTCCGTCAGAGACAATGTGTGAAACCAGTAGAAAACTTTCCAAATCTTTTAGAACCCCTGGAACCGAGCTGGAAAACAGATGAATTTCATCGTTATTATCGAAATAAATTGCAGTCTGGAGGGTCCCAAAAGTAAGGATCTCATGTGGTGCGCTCCGCGACGAGAAACAATTCAAACAATACCCCGGCCTTTCAGCGGGTTGGATATGAAAAATAGAAACAGAAACTTTTTGAAGCTGCACCAGATGACAGCTTATGGATTCCTCATCTCTTTCGCCCCTTGAACGCAAATAGCTTCACTTCGCTCGAACACTTGATGGATGCTGCAAATCAAATTTGGGTTCTTGGGGTTTTTCTGGCACGTTGGAACATGTGTGATGTCTTTGTAACACCCGGAAAGTTGTGGGGTGACCCTCGAAGTGAGAACAAAAACTATCGGCTGACTTTAACGTACAGATGTAGACGTTTTATAACTTTCACTTTTAACTGTGAGTTTTTCATTTTCCTGATTAACTCTGGCTCCTTCTCCAAGAGGCCTATGTATAGAAGAACGGTCTAGATTTATCTGTAATAACTGTGAAGTACACCATATAGTGTCAACAAATCCAATGGAAAGAGCAAAACCAACAGCACATTTGGTTCTTCCAACATGTCAAAGTATAAATAGGTTTATTTCCAACATGGTTTCAACACCTTTGTTAATGGAGAATAACATTTAGACCAGGGGTGTCCAAACCTTTTTCACAGAGGGCCACGTACAGACAAATACACGGAGAGCTGGGCCGCTTCTAGAGGAGAATGTTGTCTCAAAAGTTAAGTTAGAAGTTCGCAAAACAAATCAAATGTAGGTGAATAATGCGCGATACTTGAAAAGGCATTCAGAAAAGAACAGCCTACATCCCGTCTGTCTTTAGGGTTCATTTATTCTGTTGGCAGCTCATTCCTTAAAACAGAAGCCTCAGATTGCTGATAATAAGAGTAGATATGAAGGTTACATTTCAAGCTGGTTATAGAAATAAGTTATTGGGCTTTTTTTTAATCAACTAAGATCTGTTAGAAAATGTTTTACATTTGAAATGACTGAATTTATTTGAAAGTTGCGCTCATTAATATATTTGAACATATATATTTGAGAAGTACAACATAAGACAAGCAGAAGTTTGATTTGTGGGCCATATTGCATTATACTTTTAGAATTTGTAGAGGGCCGATTCAACATGGCCTAGAACATTTGATGGCTAAATTAAAATGTCAATATGCTTTTTCTGAACCCCGACCCCTTATTTTGATAAGCCACTTCTTTTTAACAACTGGATGTATAGAAATTACTGCTTCAATTTTAATAGCAATGGCGCCGTGTAGTTTTTCACATGTTTTACTAAGACTAAAGTAAACTATACAGGTGGATTTTTTGGGGAAAAGGTAAACAAATTTGGTGCATTTTTGGCTTTATTTACAGCAGTGGCTCAGTCAGTAGGGGCTTGGACTGGGAATCGTAGGGTCGCCGGTTCAAGTCCCCAAACAGACATGAAATATGGAAAGTGGACTGCTACTTGGAGAGGTCCCAGTTCACCTCCTAGGCCCTGCTGTGGTGCCCTTGAGCAAGGCACTGGACACCTCCAATCCCCCCTCCCCATTGCTCCCTGGGCGCTGCACGATAGCTGCCCACTGCTCCTAGTACTAGGATGGGTTAAATGCAGAGGACCAATTTCACTGTGTGTGCTCTGCTGTGTGCATGTGTGTGACAAATAAAGAGGGTTTCATCCTCCGACTCTATTCTATTCTAGAATATAAAAAGGATAAGTTATATTGACAGTGTCTGTGCTCACGTAATGAAAAGATCAGTGGAAAAAAGTGGCTCATAGGTATGTTTTTAATAGTTTTCGGACGACGAAAAGGTAAAGTAATGGAGCAAAAAAAGCAACACTGTGCCACGGTAATCAACCTGTAATGTAAAAAAAAAAGCAGACTTTGAATGCAGACACACAGCTGCGACCTCCCGCACCTGTAAAGAACAATAAATACTATTCTCCGTTAGTTTTAAACGATGTAATAAACGGTGCAGGTTAATATTTAGCCTAGCAGGACAGCCAAGAGTATGGAAACAATCAGGAAGAAAATGAGTAAAAGGCTAAAATACATGTCATGTTTAAACCCCGGGATAATGTGTAAACACTGGTTCCTTGCCCTTGGTAAAATCCAAAGCCAGTCAGTGTTTTTGTTAGACAGAAGTGCGAATGATTGAAGTGTAAACCACATTAGATACAGCTTTCATTCTTTCAGAGTTACTGTACTTGCCACAAATCTGAAGTTTTGATAACATTTCCATCAACTTTTCACACTTAACTATGTATTTCATTTTGCTATTCACCATCAAACCACGTAGGTCAATAGTTCAAAACAAGACAGTGAATGCATCATGGAAGAAGATGAATGAAAGGAAAATGTGAGCTCTTACTCTCATTTCACACAGGGGGGTTTTTTGAGCACCAAAATCAACTTCAGTGTCCAAAAAAGTCACTTCAAATGAGGCAAAGCATTCATAAAAAGTAGTCAAACTGCCCATTAGTTCAGAAATGTTACGATTCTCGTGTTCTCAGGTTTTATTAACGCTTGCCAAGATATACCAAGATCTGTTGGACTATTTTTACTCTCCCTCTCTGGGAGTGGAGACCTCCAGACCAACGTAATTGAGCAATTCTTTTTGTTTTATATATTGAGGAAATTATCCACCAGCAGCAGTCTTTCTTCTCTCTCTTCAGAACTGCCCCTTCTTTTGCATTTATTTAGTTAAACTGACCCCTGCGGTTAGGAATCAAGGCTCTGTGATCCCTCCGTTTCTATCTGAACTTCCTGCAAAAATACACAGCACGGAGGGTCTTTCCTGTATTTCCCCCTCCACCAAAACAGAAAGAAGCTGGAGTGACTGCAGCGTTGATCTGAATGCATGCCCTGAATTCGCAGGGGGAGACAGGCCTGACGGCTGTGTGGTCTATAGCCCAGTGTTTCCCCGTGCCTCTCGCTGTCCCTCTGACCAGGGAAGTTTGTGTATTCTGGGCCGCGGCGCAGTCCCGAATCCAGCCGGTGTCAAGGCTTGGCCAGACAAAGCAGACAAAAATGGTTCAGCCTCCAAAGTAAAAAGGCAGGACCAAGATCAACAAACAGACCCAAATACGCAGGAGGAAGGCAAAATAAGCACGACACGGATGGCGTTCGCTGCCTGCTGCAGGAGGGTCGGATCAGCCTTGGAGGTAATCCCGGGCTGCCGCCTCGGAAATTGATTGGCTAAGAAAAACAGGTCCGCAGTGAGTGAAGCGTTTGGGTGATAGTTTATCTAAGAAGTGGCTATAAGCCCACATTATGATAATTAGATCAGCATGTGTTTGATTATTACGGTGACACGAGACACCTCATATATCGGCCCCACAGGCAAGTGACTACACCAGATCCTTGTCTTTGGGAACAGGAGATTACTAAAATGCTAATCTTTTAAAGCACTGGCTCACAATCTTTTGACCCTTTTATGGAAGAATAAATTCTTTCTTGCAACACCTGATCATACATTGCAAACGAGTGTAAGCTGTGACAAGTCCTCCAATCAAAGTATCCTCTCCTCACACACTTTTCAAGTCCTGATGATTGAAAGCTATCCAGAGTTTCACAGGATTTGAGACAAAAATTTGAACAAATCAATATTATTTTGAGCTATTTTAATAATGATGGTTCCAATCTTTGCTTCCGGACTGAAATACCTCAGTAAATATTTGATTTGTACCAACATTATTTGTCCCAAGACGATGAATCCTATCATCTTTGGTCTTACTGTTCTTCTAGTGCCACCAGCTGGTCAAGGTTTTAATTTGTCCATTTAAATATCTCATAATCTATTCCCTGGATTGGCAAACAATTTGGTACAGACATACATGGTTCCTAGATGATGTATCCGAATGCCATCCATGAGGTTGATATTTGTGGTTTTCCAGGACATTTGCACTGTTGGGTTGCCATAAAAGTCATGAATGAGAATGACCACTCTTTTTCATCCTTGTTTTAAAATCTCAATTATCTATTAGCATTCAGTCTTTCAAGAAAACCATTTTATGGGCACAAAAGCACCTCTTACTTTAAATATCTTGCTTTAAATGGCACTTGTGATTCAATGTTAAAAATAGCACTGTCTCCTTTTCCAGTGTGTAATCTTAAAGGCATATCACACACAGAGAAAAAAAATGGCGGGAGGATTTAGACTTGGAAACCGTTTTCGGATGTGCCTTTCAGTTCTGTAAATAGTATTTAGTGTTTGTGGTTTCAGGATCTTTATGTAGCAGGAGGCCACCTAGGATAACCTATGTGAAAAAAACAAAAACTGAATACAAGAGCGAAGAAAAGGACTTCTGTGGCTTGAAAAGAAATCACGCTTTGTGGTTTTGTAAGACATACAGTAGAACAGTAGGTCATTACTTCCAATGCTACCATGCCATTTGTCAAAACCAGGCAAAAATTAGGTCATAACAGGATTTCATTTGTGGTGTTTCATACCGCAGACTATTCATCAAATGTTCTTTCTATTTCTCTTTCAGTCTCTTGATAGCGACAAAAAGAAAACTCCGCCGCCAACACTTTCCCTTTCTACTGTTGTGCGGTCTCAACAGCAACAATGACCTTTGGCCCCTCCAGGAAGAGCGGCACGGTTGAGCTATGGCTCGAGTAACTTAGTAGGTCCATTTCAGCGCAGTTCAACCCTAAACAAATAACTCAAGGCCTGTGTTCTTTGAACCTCACAGCTCCCCAGATTTCCAAGGTTAACACCACTCCTGCTTTGGAGAGTGATCTATAGTTTCATGCTTTGTCGTTTTTATCGAGCCCTCTGCCCCCGCGGTCACACGGGGTCACTCCAGTCGACCAAATGAAACCTCGAGCGGTAACAAGAGTGTAATTTCCCCCTCGCTGAAAACCTAATGGATACACACACTTAATAAAAAGGATACTCGAATAACTCTTTGGACGGAGACCTGGTGTAACAATCGAGTCAAACTAAAAGGTTGTGTTGTGGATTTCTTGAAACTGATCTGCAATGATTTAGCTATCACCAAATGTTGGATGGATGGGAGTCATAAGTTCTGGACACGTCACCGTCAATCAACATCAATCAGCTTTACTTTGTTTTATGGTGAATGACGACGATCTGAACCAAAGTCAGCTTCGCCAATCTTAAGAGACTCCATATGTTGCGTTTGCTGAAATGTAATTTGGAGTCCTGGCAGGAAATATCCTCCATAGAGCCATGAATGTGTGGAGGACTTGTGAAGACAGCGAAACCTGCACATTCTGCTTCATGGCCTCTCCTTCCCAAGGTCATTTATAATTTTTATTGGCTATATTTTAATACTTCAGTTTACAAATGAAGGGCTTTATTCCAAAGTACAGTTCATCCACTTTGGCAAATGTGTGTGTGTTATTAAATATCATGAGAATGAAATGTTAGCAATTTTCTGAGTGAAAATTGACCGTCTTCTCACTGGCTTCAGTCGTCTTAATTGGTTGTCATTTTGCGCCAACGATGACTCGCCTGGAAAAAGGGGTAATTTATTTGAATAGATATTATAACTAAATATTATCAGTCCTCTTTGGGGTTTCAGGGCCAATCATTAGTCAGTGCATTAATAACATTGGCAGCTCCAGCATTTACAGAAAGGGTTTTCCATGACTGTAGCAGACCGAAAAATAGCTGATGTTATTGTATTGCTTAATTTCAGACCTATATCCTAAAGGAGGAAGGGTTCACACTTTGCAAGCATATCTTTGGCAGGTCTTGCATATGACTTGAATGATAAAGTCACGTCTTTACAATGAGAGGAGTTGATGTAAGAGTCGGTAAAACACTGCTTGTCATGTCACTTTTGCACAAGGGCCATAAAGGGAGTTTTTTCCAGTCCAGAAATCGGAGCCCCTTGCCAAGTCCCCAGCACTGATAGCCCAGGCAGGTATCATAAAGCCATTAGGTGCTATGCAATGATGAAAACATTTCTTGTTGAATCCTAATGTCCAGGGAGTGGAAGATAACGTTCACACTTTATCTGTTATCTGCACATCTCATGTTGAACAGCAACGTCCTTAATGTGTGTGGGAGAGCAGGAGCCAAGTTTAAGGAAAAGTGTGAGTCTTTTCAATCCATAATAAACATTTCCAAATGACGGTGATAACGAGGACGCCCTATTAGATGCTGGTGCTGCTTTACCGCTCTCCATTAGCTCTAATATGCAACACTTGGATTGGATTACAATGAGGCTAATGGCTTTTGGCTCCTTTCGTAGGATATGATACAAGAATGGGAGGGATTTTGGTGGGAAGAGAAGTCTGGGATATGATACATAGCCCCAATACTTCTAAGCTTATCAAAAATCTCAGCAGCTGTGGTTGGAGGAGAGGGAATCTGCGCTCTGGGCCCATTGATGGTCACTCAATCTTGCCAACGGTGGTTAGAGGATAAAATGCAGCTGCTTCCTTTACAGTGTGAGACGGTGATGTCTGACTGGATGGACACGAATTGGCTTGTGTGAGGTCCTGAGGGGGGAAAAGAGACCCAAACCACAGCTGCAGGGCAACAAGCCATACAAGACCCATGTCTCTTCACTTCCTCGCTTGCATCTACGCCCGTTTCCTGTCTGAGCGGGGATATTATACAGCTGATAATGACACGTAAAGTAATAGCCGCGCAGATGATGAAAACACTTGACCTCCAACCTCGGGGGGATTTACATCCGACCTCAGTAGTGCGGAGAGAGAACGGGCTGCCGAATCAGTGCCTTCCCGTCTTGTTGTGTGGCCTCAGGAAAGCGTGAAAGGAGGCTGATTTCTGCAGCCTTGATTCGGGATGAGAGAGGAGCTGTGGTCACAACTCAATCCGTCCCATATGGGGAAGACATGAAGCTCGAGGGATCTGTTTGTGTGGGTGTGTCTCGCCAGACAGGGACAGGACTCTGGCAGAGCAGTCATGCCACTGTAATGTGATAGTACTAGCTCAGATTAGGTTTATAATCACTACATTTTAATTACTTTAACTGGTGTTATAGCAGTTTTTTCCCCCTGATGAGTAGGAGTCAGTGTGGTACATTTGACATGTAGACTACCCTAACAGAAAAGTAGATAAAATCACAGTTTTTAGGCTTTTTTTGTGCATTTGACATTCAAATTACCACTAGAACTGTGAATCTGTGCTGTCATAACACTGGAATTTCTAGCATTGATACAATACCTGTAAAAATACTGATATTGATACCAATTTTGTACCACAGAAGAAAAATGAGGGCATAACATTTTAATGTAACTTGACAATAATGACGACTTTTCTGAAACCTTGCCCATTGTTTCATCTGAATCCAATGCACCAACACTTATGAATTGATTCATTTGAAGTGAATATACCTGCAGGTTTCGTGCTGTTCTGAGTGTCTCTTCATGGTTCATTGCACTTTTTGCATGCTTAATGTAAGGTGTGACACTGTAATGGAAAAGGGAGCCAAGTGGGTGCTGCAGTTTTGTGTTTGTGTGTCATCATGCTGAAAGTTCTGCAGGTACAGGTGAGCAGAAAATGAGTTTGGAAACTAATAGTATGTGGTTGTGAAAAAGACCTAACAGTGAACAGTGTGAGCCCACAATATGCTTTCCCGATTAGAAAGTGAAGAGACAAACGAACACGCTGAAAATATGTGGAAATAAGGAGCCATAAAATGGAAAGACAGACAGAGAAATTTCACTAATCCTTTTGGAAATTTGGGAAAACCTGCTGTTGTAATATTGGCCTCGCCAGTAGTCTGTAGTTTCAATCTGCACAACAGCCAATCCGTCAGATGACATGTTGAAGTGCTAAGCTTTTAGTGAGACAATGAAGCCCTCCCTGTTGACGTCTCCACCGGAACAAGAGCCAAACGCCTCAAATGCATGTATCAAATGTAAACTAAGAAGAAAGAAAGAAACAAGTGTATAGGAAACTTGACAGGATGAACTTTCCTACTGGAGAGGATCCTGGCCTTTCAGACTGCAGGAATTGCTCTATGATGGAGACCCTACTAGAAGTCCCAGCAGTACCTGTATCATCCAACACATGCAGAGAGGCTTATATATTGCAGATGGGCTTAACCTTAGCTATTTTATTTATTAATATCTCCCTATTACTGCAATAAAAAACAATCTATTCCAGTCCTTTGCTGGAATGTGTGTACGGACATGAGCAGAAGGAGTCTCCTCCGACAGCTGAGTTGACTGGAAACGGTTTGTAATGAGGGTCAAATGAGCATATAGCATTATCATTGTGAATAACACGGTGTAATTACCTCATTCACACATGGACACCATTTTTGAAAGAGCCCAGTGACTGTGTGTGAATGTGTATGAATGTTTGTGGTAGTGGAAACATGACTCAGTGCTTTTGAACCCAAACACTCTAATGAATTCTCCACAATGCATCATTACATACCGAATGTGTGTATGCATATGTGCAGCTGCGTTTCAAGCACTCCAGATCTTTAATGGCAAAAATACACTTGGCCTTCCATCAAGTCCAGTTGGTCTAAGAGCATGCCGAGGGACCTGAACAGTAAATTAATCAATGTTATATGATCATCCATTAGGTCGAGGTTGACTTAAAAAGTACGGAGTATGGTGTTCATCAAACTGTTGACACTTCAGAAAGACTAGATGCTCCATTTGCGGTACAGTAGATGGACATCTAAAGCAATAGAGGGCTCTCCAGTGTGAAGTGAAGGCCTCAAAGGAAGTCTCTGGGACGAACAACTGGTACAATTGTGCCATGGTTTGTCTCTTTGGTCCAATGCCCATTTAACATGTAATGGTCTCTGGGAGATTAACCTCGATGAGTTTTTTGATTCTGTAGCGCCACCACGAGGTTCACAATTATGGTGGAGGTTGTAAAAATGTCTCGTGAATTACTTGATTGATTGTCGTAAAATTTCGGTTCTGATATGACAGACGGATTTTAAATCCAACACCATTTTAGAAAAGCTAAATATTTCCAATAGTGTCCAATAGCATGTATGCTAAATGAGTTAGCATACATGATGTTTGCATCACTCATTTGAATTAGTTCTTAGCTAACTCTCTTATTGAAGGTAAAAAGTATAATATCAAGCTAACAAATGATACATTAGCTTAGTAGTGCACCTTTAAATACACCTTAAATTAGAAAACAAAAGGTCTATAATTGTTGCTGAATAGTAAAGTACACTTAAGTACACACCATCTGTTGATAAGATGGCACCAGATTCAACCAACACGGCCCGTTAGCACTGCAGTGTTTAAGGCATCAGGTTGACTTTGTGAAGGAGAATAAGCTCACATGATAACTTCCACAATTAAGACCAGTCAGAGGTCAATATCCAAACACCATGCTGGGTTTTAAAGCAAATTCCTGAGTCAAAAATCGTTTAAGTTGAATTGAATTAACTTTAAATCAATTTCAGCACAGGTTCACTTTGTAATCAATATTCATGAGATTGGACCCGTCGGTGGGTACAGACAACCACCGAAAAATAGAAGAGAAAACACTTCTGATGTTTCAGATTCCCTCAGAAAATGCCAATCTATAGGGGACGGTTTAAGAATTATTTTAGTTATGATGTCTTGTTTATAGTAACACCTGGTTTCCTAAGGACAAACATAGGTCAATTCAGCCTAACAGAAACCCTTTTTGATAGCAACCCCCAGCAGAAAACCTTTAAGGAGTAACGTCCTGTGTAATGACGGAGGACTCACCGAGGTTGGAGAACTGGCAAAGTGTCTGTTGGATTTGGACAGCCAGTCTAAGCATCTCTCCAGGCTTTCACTATACCACCAGTCTGCTCAGTTTACCTCTTTGCATGTCAGTTCAGGTCTCGATCTCTCTCTCTCTGCCTTTGATTTTCTAATCCATGGTCACAGTCCTAGCTGGGACAATAAAAACATGTGTGGTTTTGGTGTTAAAAGCTGACAAATAGAGCTGGAAGGAGTTTAATCAACAAGACACTGAAAGAATAGAGTGCAAGACGGTTTTACTTTGCAAAGCTGTAAAAATGGGGTGTTATAACTCACAGTTGAACTTATTTTTGAATGTTATGGTAGTAAAGATGTGATATCCAATCTGAATTAACCATGGTTTGATATGGATGTGAAAACTGATACACCACGGATTGTAAACGCCTCTGCTAAGGAACATTTCTGCTGCCACGATGCATTAAGACAAAATCGTAAGCACAGTCTGTTTCCAGTCCTCCCTGCGTTACCTACGAGTGAACCTTCGTTTACAGCCAACATGAACAAACAAAGAAAAGGATGTTTTATGGTATCGGCATTGAGAGTAGACCTGTTAACATAAATAAAAAACTTCTGGGGAGGAGGAATATCTGTAAAGCACGCTGAATCCTGCACACTGATTGTTGTAAGCCCTTTGTGGCTGCAATCACGCGGAGCCCCAGAGCAACAATTCAAGCCATCAAATGCAACTCCAAGTCCTTGAGATCAGGAATAGAAACACATTTTCTTTGTCTTGTAAGTCGAAAAATCGACATGACTTCATTCAGTGTTCTTTATAGATTATGGCTTCAAAACCACTGTAGTTACCCTGCCAGAGTAGATGCAGAGGGAACTATGTCAAAACCTTTGTCTATGGAAGGAACAGGTGCTTGGTTAGAAACACATGCATAACAAAAGCTTCATTTTCATCACGAAAAAATGGCTGAAACAGTGGATGTTGGATTTTACCCAGAACAGATGGACAGATGTTCCTGCTTTTTGACCAGATTTAGAGTTTGGCAACCTTTATTGTTACCTCATCGACAATACAACAGACATCTTAAATGCTTATGATTACCTCTATGTGTTCAGGTAATTGTTCCATATAGAATTTAAAAGAGACACAGGTATATTTTCCGGTATTTTTCACAATCATATCAGGCTAGGCCCAAAGCAGGATGTTAAATTGGGTAATAATGGAGAATACATTGGAAAAAATGTACGATATTTAAGGTATAAAGAAAGAAAAGGTCCGTGCTATAGTCATTGTTTAAAGCCCCCTTGATTCCTTGCTGTCCAAAAGGATGATAAGACACAATATACAGCATAAACGAGGGCTGTCACTTTTAGAAAAAAATCACAATCGATTTTTTAGGCTTAAATTTTCATTGAATCGATTGTAGAATCGATTATCCACGTCTAAAAAATAAAGGCCAACACACTGCCATTAGGACGAACGTAAAGAGGGCGCAAGAGAGGTACAGGTCAGCATTTCTGATTATTTAATAATAGGTTGAAAATATTTCACGTAGCCAACACGCAGGATCGCTACTGTCCCCACAACAGACAGTGGACCAGAGCATACTGAGTCTGCATATGCCCCCTCATAGTTGCAGTGCTGCTGTGAAATGGGAACTCACGATCTCACAGTTTGCATACCACTTTGTCCTTCTCCATAGTTTTGCCTTCTGCCCAAATTCCGAAGTGCTTCCATATCGAACTCCTCATGTGATTAGGGGTTATCACTCCTCTCTCATGTCGCGCAGGTTGATCGCCGTTGCCCTCCATTTTTTGGCAAAGCACTAAGCCGCGGCAGCCGACACTATCAGGCAGTTTCCGGTGCGTACAATTGGTGGGAATGTACTTTTTAGCCCTCGCAATGCCTACTGCACTTTCGGAATTCTTTTCTTTTCTGCTTGTTTGTGAGTTATGTTAATAATAATATTTTTATTTATATTTCTTGTTTATTCTTCTGTAAATAGTATTATTGTTGGGTCTTCTTCTTCTACCAGAAACTAGTGTACATGCAGCTTGATTAGACCTTTACATGCTACAATGCAATCATCATCAATTTTGGTTTTTGAACCGCAAAGACATCTTTTTAAATCTCCAAACAGTATGGAGTGGTGCTTGCCTTCCAAAAGACCATCTTGGCGAGGTACATCATGGATTTAACTCTAATGCAGCTGATATATATCTAAATATGAAGTGATCCTGCCCATGATATAAGTACAATAGGTGAATTCTAGAGACGGAAAATCATTTATGTCGTTGGTGCCATGGCACGCTCTCAAACCCTGGCAATACATCATTCTTAGATATCCATTTTTGGATCACGAGTAAAGGACACACAGATAAATCCAAAACGGTTAACGTCCACATACGTTTTAATTTTGTTGCGCATCAGCAGACTTTTCACCACATGTAGCCCCCTCTGGATGTTCCCCATTTATCCAACACTACAGCAGGAGACAGGAGACGGATCATCACTCATCCAAATCGCCGTGTGCAAAAGAAAACAGTAGTCCAAATCAGCTCATGAGAGTTAGACGTCTCGTATCCACGTGTGAGGCTCGGGGATATGCTGTCCTTGGAAGAAGCAGCTTTACGGCACGTCTCCGAGCCAAAACGCCCCTTTATTTAGCCGCCAGAGCTAATCACACATTCAACTAGATTCAGCAGGGTGTGCTCTGGCATTTATTTACAGCCGAGTCTACAGCCAGGACATATCATCAGTAACTCAACAAAAGCTGGTCTCCTGTACAGACTCAGACCATCAACTGCCTCATTCAGAGCTCCAATTTACTGTTTCATGGGATGGAAAGAAAACATGAGATCACTATGAATCAAGCTGCCTATCTTGTGATTGTAAAGACTGGCTGACACTGGGAAATAACCTTGCAAAAGACATATGGAGGTGTTGATTAAACTGGCACAGAGGAATTGTGATGTTTGCTCCAAAGACAGACAATTTAAACCTGAATCTGGTCTCCATTAAACAAATCTGAACACCCCAACTCCATTTTACAGTCCAGCTCTGGATGAAATTTAACATTTCAAAACAATGTTCTTCTCCTTTTTAGAAATCTTATTAAAGCTGGAGATGTGGGAACCTTACTGAATCAAGATGATTCAAACAGCACCAGAGATAACCTTATATAAAGGGGCCTTCATTTGTTTATTTCAGGTCTGTATTTGTACAGTATGTAGTGCCTCTCCTGGGACATGTCTCCATGCTTGAATGTTCAAAGCTCTGTGCTGCAGCACCTCTTTTCACCCTCCGTCTGAAACCAGAGCCCAGTCTGCTCTGATTGGTTATCTGACCGGCTCTGTTGCGATTGATCAACCGCTCAGGGATGTCCTGCCCCTTAGACTATCACGTAAAATGTGTGGGAGCGCTAGCCAATAGGAGCAGAACGGAAGACATCAAAGGAGTCCAATGGAGGCATTTTCAGACAGAGGGGGAGTCTGTGGGAGAGAAACGTTAAGACTTTAGCCTTTGCAGACCATTTACATGCACACAAACCTATATAACACACTACAGGGAAGGTAGTGAGGAAGGTATATACTTAAATTGGATATAGTAAACTGATAAAGAAAGTAATCCAAACACTAGAGAATATTCTGGCTGAGTTTAGACCCCAGCATTAAAGTGAGTTTAAATATACACAATCTCCCTGGGACTACTACTGTTTTTTAACATATGTCTTCTGGGCAAGTTTCAGCAAGGCACACGGGATAGAAATACAACTGCAAATGCTCAGAGAAGTGGAAAAACAAATTGTGAGATTCACTTTGACATGGCTTTCCAGCTGCAGGTAGAATGGATTCAGCTTACACGGGCCAAAGGCCGCCAAGAACATAAATATAAGACCTGGAGCGGCACCAAAGCTCCACGGCCCGAGAGCTCCATGTTTTGCAGCACTGGCATGTTTTGATTCCAGAAAGGAAACTTTGCCATTACAAGGCAAGTGGGCAATGAAAATTCAATCAAGGCTCCACACCTATGTTGCTGCACGGCAGTGGAGTGAAAAAATCCAGCTCCCCGTCGGAGGAACGTCTGTCTTCAGAAACATGGCTCCGGTTACTGTTTGAGACGGGGAGCACGGGGTTCCACGTCCAATTATGTGAGCACATCAACACATAGCTGAAATTATAGATTTCATCGTGTGGTCGACTTGGTTCCATGTGTTCTCATTTGTCGTGTTTATAGTTGGTTACTGAGAGAGGATGGTTAATAAACAGAACCTCTGTTGAGCTAGATGGCTTGTCAAATATGACAAATTAGCCATTGTTAAAGGATTCCATTTGGTTTGGGGAATATCACACATTCATTTTTTAGACAATGACTTGAATAATCACTAACTCTGTCAGTGAGTGGAAGCAGACAGTGGAAATCTCTCTGGCACAATTACAATCCAATTGTTCAATTTATATGTGCGTCTCCAGGAAGGGAACACATGAGGTTTTTAATGAAAATGTTTTTGTTCCAAGCCAAACGTTTCCAAGGTATTCAAAGTACATTCTCAGATCTACACCCATACAGTATTAAACCCTTAGCTTTCTTGCATGTATAGCTATGGAAACAGCAATAAAGTGTTCAGCACAAACCGTGATATTTTATGACTTCTATTAATTTCTCTGGCAAAACACTGACGATTCCTCTTAAAAGAACACCTGTTCTCAAATGATATTTACTGTACTGTAAATTTAGCTTGATTTTATTCTGCATTGCATTGAATAAAGACATCGTTTGCATTCCGCCAACTTGACATTTAACCTCCCATTTATTTACAATCCCCAAGTTGAATCCCATTGCAATTTATCAAACATTTGAGACGTTTACTTTAAGAATGTCAGGCTGGTTACTCATCTGTAGAAAATGGAAGACGAGTGCCAATTCAACTTTCTCTGATAGAAAAGGATCCACACAAACTGTGAAGGGGTTGTTAATATTGTACTTCAGGTGCATTACTGAACAAGTATTTTGTTATTTTCCTGGCTAAACCATAATCAAGCTGTTTGTTTTGGATAGCCAAAGAAACGATGAAATCTACATTGATATGCCCTCTTAATTGCAAGAAATTCTAAGCTATTAGCAAAGAACATCAGTAAAAGCAGTGACGGTGAACCTAAACTGTAGAGCTGCGTGGTGAAAAACCAAAGCAATGAACTGAAAGACACTAAAGTGCTCCATGGAGAAAAAAGCTAAAGGATCCTCTGACGATATACATAGTAATCTGACCCAAACATTAATGAGTGCAGCTTTAAGTAAGTTATAAGCCAACTCATTGCTGAAGCTACTTTAATTAACGGTCTGGAAATAATTATTTCTCATCGTTACAATAGATTGGGTATTCTAGCATCCTGTAGTTTGAAAAGTACCCTAAAAATAGAGGAATACAGGTCTGTTGTATGCAGCAAAGAGAGGGACTTTTACTTCCATCTTTACGTAACACTTGACCTAACTGAGTCAGAGTCCCCATTGGTTTGCAGCCCCCACTGACTCCCCACAATACCCCCAAGCGTCGCTGCTCTCTGTAAGCAATCAGGAATAATTTATTCAACGACTTGATGCAAGCCATATTGATATTCCCCCCCCCCCCTCTGGATGAATGCAATGAGGAAAAACATGGGCCTAAAGGTTGTAAACATGAAGAGGATCTGGTTGAGGATAATTACAGTAATTTCCATGATTCATTCATAGCAAAGCATGCCGATAAGGTCCATGAACCCGGCAAAACATAATGACGACACAAAGGAAACGCTGAGGTTTAATGAATCACAGTACAGTCACTACAAGGAGAAGTAAACAAGAGTGAACTCATGGGAGGACAGCAGCTGAACTGTTCTCCTCTGAAGCAGAAGCCTGACCTCACTTCTTCACCCTACAGCTTTTTGAAGATCTAATCTGCACAAGTCCATCTGGTCACCAGCTACTGCTGCAGTTCAAAGGAAACACAACCAGTCTCTGTGATGCTGCAGTTTAATAACCATTAATCTGCGCTTTCCTGTCCCTGACCAGTGTGTTATGTCTACGACTACTACTCAAATATTGCACTTAAGTACCATTTGGAGGTACTTGTTCTTTACTTCAGTATTTCCTATCTATGCTACTGTGCACTTTTCCTCCATTTATTCAACACCTTTAGTTGCTAGGCAGATTAGGATTAATGATGGTAAATATAATCTCCCTTAAATCAGACTTTAGTTCACCTGCAGTGAATCCAGCAGCTACCCTGCAGTATACAAAGCCATTCAAACTAGCTGCACCTTTACCAGCTCTGAGAACACTTTAATGATCAATCATTATAAAACATATCAGAGATATTATTCTGAAATGGACCAATCAGACAATGACTACTTTTACTGTCGCTACTTTAAGTACATTTAGAGGAGAGTACTTTCTACTTTCACTGGAGGAACATTTAGAATACTTTTACTGTGACAGAGTATTCCTACACTCTGGTACTTCTACTTTACTCAAGTACAAGATCTGAGTACTTTTACTTTTACTCAAGTACAAGACCTGAGTACTTCTACTTTACTCAAGTACAAGATCTGAGTACTTTTACTTTTACTCAAGTACAAGACCTGAGTACTTCTACTTTACTCAAGAACAAGACCTGAGTACTTTTACTTTTACTCAAGTACAAGACCTGAGTACTTCTACTTTACTCAAGAACAAGATCTGAGTACTTTTACTTTTACTCAAGTATAAGATCTGAGTACTTCTACTTTACTCAAGTACAAGATCTGAGTACTTCTACTTTACTCAAGTACAAGATCTGAGTACTTCTACTTTACTCAAGTACAAGACCTGAGTACTTTTACTTTTACTCAAGTATAAGATCTGAGTACTTCTACTTTTACTCAAGTATAAGATCTGAGTACTTCTACTTTACTCAAGAACAAGATCTGAGTACTTCTACTTTACTCAAGTACAAGATCTGAGTACTTCTGCTTTTACTCAAGTACAAGATCTGAGTACTTCTACTTTACTCAAGTACAAGATCTGAGTACTTCTGCTTTTACTCAAGTACAAGATCTGAGTACTTCTACTTTACTCAAGTACAAGATCTGAGTAGTTCTACTTTACTCAAGTACAAGATCTGAGTACTTCTGCTTTTACTCAAGTACAAGATCTGAGTACTTCTACTTTACTCAAGTACAAGATCTGAGTACTTCTGCTTTTACTCAAGTACAAGATCTGAGTACTTCTGCTTTACTCAAGTACAAGACCTGAGTACTTCTACTTTACTCAAGTACAAGACCTGAGTACTTCTACTTTACTCAAGAACAAGATCTGAGTACTTCTACTTTTACTCAAGTACAAGATCTGTGTACTTCTACTTTTACTCAAGTACAAGATCTGTGTACTTCTACTTTTACTCAAGTACAAGATCTGTGTACTTCTACTTTACTCAAGTACAAGATCTGAGTACTTCTACTTTACTCAAGTACAAGATCTGAGTACTTCTACTTTACTCAAGTACAAGACCTGAGTACTTTTTCCACCTCTGAGTATTCTACAATACTCTAAGTAGTTAAAATGTGCTTCACCAGATGTCAAATTAAAATTCTGATGTTGTCTTGAAGCATCGGGAAGATTGTTGCAATGATCAAAAAGTGATTTTACATGAGTACCGTACGATCATATCGCTTGTCATACTGTTCAATTTTGACCTGTGACAGAGCATTTTTACAAAGACGTGTTTCAAATTGACCTAATTGAAAAGAGAAGACGAGTACTTCTTCTACAACTGACCACATTACTACTACTACTACTACTAATACAACTCTAGCTCAACAGTACTGTGACCTGTAGAGCCATTCATTATTACTCGTATACCTTAGTCCTCTGTTTGCTCTGCTGTTGCTGCTCTTAACAAGTTACAACGTTAAGAGTTTTACAGACAGTACAAACAAAACATAAATAGGAAACCTAAAACTGATATTAATTTGAATCCTGGTCAAACACACAGGCACAGACAAGAGAAGAAAACAACCATAAACCAGAGCCCATCACTGGAAGAGGGTGTCGAGAAGACGTTCACAGGATGACACTGGAGTCTTTCTCTTCATGTAGCTGTGTGTAGCCGTTCAGAGCCCTCTCCTCCTCCTCCTCCTCCTCCTCCTCCTCCTCAGAGCTGGCTCTGCTTCCAGCTATGACGGCTTTGTTCTTCCAAGGCCTCTTCGGGGCCTGCTAATGCAATCAGTGTGAAAAAACTCGGACATAAAATATAATAGGGGGGAAAGGAGCAGGAAGAGTTATGGAGCTGGGATGAATAGTTTCCCCTTTGAGTTGGTTCCGTTTTCGTTCAATTTATGGCTCTCAGCTAGCTCCTGACCAGAGGGCTCTCTGTGTTTCAGCTCCACGCTGGAGGGGGGCAGCGAGGCTGTAGCAATGCTGACCTCATCTGTGCGAGCCAAACACATGTTCTGTCCTGCAGGTTCTTCAATCAGTACCCCCCCTGTACTGAAACCAGACTTAGTTTAATCCATTTCGGTGCTAACGATAATGCAAGTTGTCATGGTACGCCCCATGTGGAGATAAATGTGACTTTCAAAGAGGCAGACATCCAAAAGCATTAGGGTTGGGGACAGCTCTGCTTAAAAAACTGTGTCTAGGGAGTGAACTTAAGCCTATTTATAAAAGTGCAAGAATTGAGGGGGTTCTGGTCAGATCACACCAGCATTTAAACTGTCAAAATGCTGCCTAAACATCAGAACATTTCAATGGAATAGCAACGATCAGATTGTGAGCTATGTTTGAGCCCATTGGTTATGCAGCAGATTGATGCATAAACTACACCACATAACACACATGGCACGTATACAAAACACCACTAAATACAAAGTACATTGGCTTGCGGTGGCAAACTAAATCCATGCAAATCTTTAAAATTGAGTGCAAACTGCGCCACAAAGGATCGGTAGTCTGCAGGCAGTTATGAGACGGGAGTACAAAGATGGGAAAATGTTTTTTTAATCAACTGTGAGAAAACTTCCTGAGCGAAAAAACCTTAACAAGCTTGGAAACGGACAGTTTGCATATTCATATTCCATGAAATCACTATAATACAAGAGCTGAGAACATAATGGCAGACGTGTTAGCGGTGTTTCCTTTAAAGAAGTAAGGACAAAGACAAATATATGTTTAACAGCCTAAAGTCCAAACAACAAAGCTTATAATGAAAGGTATGACAATATATCAAGGTATTATCATCGCCAGAGGTCTATAATTCAACAACAAAGTAGTGCTGTACGATTTAAAATCATTACAAAATAAAATAAAATAGGTTTTATAAATGTAACATTTCTAGACTGTAATAAAAAAATGAAATTAACAAAAAATGGTTTTAGAAATAATTGTTAAAAGCTGTGTATCACTCATTTCCACTGGAGAACATCACATTGATTTTATTTGAATGAGTTAAAGCTTTTATTCAGCTTGAAGTTTCCCAATTATCCTATTTGCACTCAATTAATGGAGCGTAAGAGTTGGAAAACCAATAACCCCCTCCACCACAACGTTTCCGACTGGTGAAATAGCCGCTGCACTCAAATGGAAATATGTTAATTAAATCCAAAAATTGCTGCAAGTGTCGGTTTAATAGTTTTTGTAGGTGTGAAAAAATGAGTCACTTTTAAATGCTCTGGAAACTTAAAAAGCACACTTCTAGAATCTGCGAGTCCACTTGCTCGTAGTGATGGGGTTGGATGGAGTTGGCGTCGATGGGGAATGACATCAACAGACTTTCTGTTTCCAATCTCACATTTATTTCTTTACTTTAAAGTCAAACACGCTGTTAGATCTGAAATGGACGCACACGCATGGATGCCTTAACTGATGATTTACCTTCACTGCTAACGGTTTGACCTGTACTCTCATTGATTTCTGTCTGGCAGGCTGTGCATCGATCACAAAGATCCGTCACCGCTCAGAACACTGCTCTAATGTCGCGATGCCAAAGGCTCAGAAGGCACTTTACCATGATGGTCCCTTTTTTTTGTTCCCATGAGAGACCTAAACAAAAATGGTTTAGCCTCAGTTTGGAAATTTGGAGCTCATCAAGTGAAAAAAGGCCTTGAAATCTCTTTGGTCCTGACCCGCACAGTATTTCAAACATTTCAAAGAAGGACATCCTGACTTTAGACCTCACAGGTCAAACTTCTGATTTCGACTTTTTTGAATTTCCAACCATTTCTTCAAATTTTTTTTACAAAAAGGTCTGACTTTTTTTCTGATTTCTATTTTTTTTTTCTAAATATCGACTCTTCAAATTTCTGACTTTTATTCTAAATTTCGACTTTTAAAATCGTCCCTTTATTTTCTGATTATTTTAACTCCTTCATGTACCATCTTTTAAAAATCCACACTTTTTGTCTCCCAATTATTCTCCTCTCTGTTTTCTTTTAAAACTTCAGATTTATTTTTTCAAAATGTCGACTGTTTTGAGTTTCCGACTATTTCTTCAAAATCATCAATTTTTTTCTAAAATATCTCATTTTTTTTCTAAATGTCGACTTTAAAAAAATCACGGTTTTTCTTTTAAAACTTCTGCCTTTTTTCAAATTTCTGACTGTATTTCTAAAGTTCAATTTAAACAAATGTCCTACCATTTTCTCATTATTCAAACTCCTTCTTCATGTGGCCCTAATCTTCTTCTTTGAAAATTCAACCATTACTTCAAAATCATCACTTTTTTCCTCAACGTTTTTTAAAAACATTTCTAAAAATTAATCAGAATTTTGTTATTGAAAATGTAATTAAGGACTTCCGTCCCGGTCATATGAGTAGTGTTGTGGTACTTAAGACTCATTGTGTATTATGTCATGTTGGATTCGCACTAGTCTGGTCCTGGCCTCGATACAGTCTTGCCCTGCCTTGGGACTTCTCAAAGTCTTGGTCTTGTCTTGGTCTTTGCACACTCCGGTCTTGGTCTTGAATCGGTCTCGCGCTGCCTTGGTCTTGCTCTTGACTGGAGATGATATGAATGGTGCAAGCTGTAATATATTGCGCTTTGCATAAATCTTCTGGGGAACTCTTTATCACACAGTTATGACATACGTGTGCTGCATGCTCCCAGTCCTAATGACATCACTGCTTTGGGACTGCAGCATAAATCTGATGTGATCACTGTGCTGCTACTTCCTAACTCTAATTCCTGAAGTGTGTCCTCTACTTTATCGCTGTCACCCCAGGGGGCCATTGTTATAAAATGATTTACAGGACTAAAGCCTGTCACAGTAACATTTACACCACGCTCTGTTGAAGCAAAATGTACGTTTTAAAGAAGAAAAGGATATATTCAAACTTGGAGAGCTGATTAAATTCCTGATTGTATCTGTAACATTTTGGTTTCAGGCATGGTTGCACGTGGAAAGTGAAGTCAGTTTCAGTTTGGCCTGTAAAACCTCCCCTTACTCTTTCTTCACTTTAGTGTAATCATGTAATATGTTCTCGTCTCTGGGTCTGCTTCACCTCACAGAGTCATTCAGGAACCGTTTCACAGTCTGGCTTTCATCACAGTGCGCTCTGTCTCTCCCGCTCACCGCTGTGCTTTGTGTAATCATCCTCACACCGGGTCGCGCATCGCTGCTCTTGGACACCGTTGGCTCGCCTGCAGACATGTTGGACTCGAGGATTTCACCGCGAGGGGTTTTAAAGTTCTGACATTTCCCTGAACACGCTGAGCCGCTTTAACAGGAACGGTGCCACACGCTAATTCTGACACAGCGCTGATTGATGTTGTGTTAGTTAAATGTAGACTTTAATATTTCAAAGTAAAGGTTTTTGACATCTTTATATAAATACATTTTATTTTAGCTGAATCCTTGTCCTGATGGATCAAACAGAGCAATGATTCTTTATGAAACCCTAGTCTGAACACTTGGGTGTTTCATGAGCAAAATCCCCTTTCTCTCAAGAAGTAATATACTTTATAATTCCAGGTTTTTTGTAATACAAAGTAAAACACACAGTTAATGGAGTCGGTCAGTCAATGAGCGGCAAATCCTCATGTTGAATTAAGTGCTAAATCATCAGCGTCACTGACTGAAGTTTAGAGCTTCGTCCATTTGGGTTACACTGAATGGTATTTCAGTTTGTGAAAATAAGAGAATAAGTCATTTTACCCTAAAAATGTAAGTATATTTTCCTGACACTACTTTAAATCAGCTTCTGAAGTAGGATTTTAGAGGCAGAACTTATAGAGGTACAGGTTCTGAATACATAAATGCCAAAACGGTAAATCTCTACTCTCTAAAAGGACACCTTTGCCAAACGATTCAGAGCACAAAATCAAAACATTTTGGCACTTTTAAAATGATAATCAGACACTTAAGCCCTGGCTTTACACAATAAGACAGTTCCTTTCTCATCTTGCAAGAGGAATTACTCCGAGTATTTCCTAAATACATGGACAGTATTTTGGAAAAGAGCTCTGTAATTAAAATCCCCTTGCTAATGTCTGACATATCACTTCATAATTAGGAGAGCCGCTACAGGGGGCCGACCCCCCTCAAAGCCTCTCTGCATTCATCAAAATCTTGGCCTCGGTCCGTTTAGTCATGATGCAACAGCGCCTGCTCTCACTGCGAGGGGTAACCATCTGTTTTCACCTCGTAAGGACGCTGAAAAATGAACGCGTGCACGAGTGACCTCTCACTGTAGACGTCCTCCAGACAGGCACGAGGGAGCGCCCCCACATACAGAATATAAACCAGAGTCACACATGTGCAGCGCTGAAACCCATTAAAGCTGCAGATAAATTAAACTGGAAAAACGTGGAGATGTTTGTGAGAGGTTTTGGGAGGAGAAGGGGGTTTAAATACTGAAGCCCTGTTCACATTGTTGGGACATTTCCTCATTTCGCTCGTCTTTCTTCCCTTCTATTAACTGAAACACATGAGCAACCTAACTGTAACAAGATGTCAAGCCGCCGAACCTTTTGTTTTTCTCACTTGTTTGAATCAGTTTGGTTAAAGAATGTGCGGTTTCGCTGTTCGGGGATTGCTGCCGTTGTGGTTGGAGACGTAATGTTTTTGGTCGGAGCTCAGCGATGACATATGTGGCTTATGTGAACGCATCGATTTACACTTGACCAATTTGTGGCCCCCATGCCTCTTGGAGTGCTCCCCCGAGGCAGTTCCCAACATGAGAGTTTAATCACCAGCCTAATGTGCCCTGGTTGTATTTATATTTGGCCTTTAAACTCCGTTCATCTGTGATCCAGTCATTAAAGAAAGACGCCGTGGTTGGGATTATAATGCTCTTTGAGTTTGGACTGTATTGAGGAAATTAAGGTATTTATATTTCTCTACATTGTCATTGAGTGCTGTGAATGTTTGGTGGCAAACACAGATGCAATGACTTCAGGGAGTCACAGTGAGGAACAATTGAAACTATACAGACACCATTGCTCACCTGACATATTGCAAACCACGTTATCTGGAGGGGCATTTTAACCCTGATGGAGAAATTGGTGTCCAACAAGAAATAATATCTGCACCTTACTCTAACCCTAAAACCACACATTTATCGTCTGTGATTGTGTCTATGTTCAGTTTAAAGGGCCCTATTGTGTTTTTCTGTTGGGGTTTCTCTTTCCTGTAGGGTGTTATATAGATTTTTGTGCATGTCAATGGTCTACAAAGAAAGCAAGACAATAAATTCTCTCAAAAGGTCAAACTCTTCTTCCTCTTCTGAATGAACAGTCACCATGTCCTCATCTGTCTGTCCTGATATGAATAGAGACCCTGAGCTTCCAATATTTCAAACATCGGCACTGTTAAATAAAACATCCCCAGCTGAGTATGATGCCTTTGGTCTTTAGGTATGTTCCATTTGTCTAAATCCAGTGACATCACTATACAACACTCACACTTCTATTGGCTAGCGATCCAACACATTGTACATGATTAGCTAAGGGGCGGAACCTCTCTTATAGGTTGACCAATTACAACAGAGCCGGCCAGCTAACCAATCAGAGCTGACTGGGCTCTGGTTTCAGACAGAGGGTGTGTTCAAAAACTAGTAAAACAACAACAAGATTGTTGTTGTTAAACTGAACAAAAACATCAGATCTAGAGGACACATTTTCCCAATTGTAGCTGCAGTGTGCACAGCAGAAAGGGAGTTCCCCCCTTCTGATTTAAGGGTGAAGCAAACAGCGAGGCGGAAAGTGTTCACGATTGAGAGAAAGAGTGAGGGAGTTAAAGACAGGAAAAAGCAGTGTGTATGACAGCAAGTGAGAGAGAGAGCGGTTGGAGGGTTGAGTGTTTGTGGATGAATTCCAACCGGGCCACAACCTCCGGAGCAGATTTGGAGTAAGAGCTGCGATGCAGCCGCGCCGAGGGAGCCTTCTGCAGAAACAGACGGCTCATCTGCTGCCAAATCACTGAAGGACTGAGTGGTAGCAGGCGGCTGACCCCTCTAATGTTTGAAAACAACTCTTTATTTTACCTAAAACACGCCACTTTTTTTGAATATGAATAATGGATGCTTAAGTTTGGCTTTTTGATGTTTGTGCCTCGACTGCTAGGTACCTTTTAAAACACAGCGGCGCCATACATTCATAAAACTTAAAGATATGTTTGCCGTTGTTATTCAAGGACTTGTGTTGCAATCGCTGCCCGATACAATGACTGCCGTCTATAGAAGAGAGCGAGAGATTATTCTGGTGGTCGTGGCCTTGCAACTCTCGCATGTCGAAAGCAAGAGGCAGCCTCAGAGGTTTAGTAAATTATATGAGCTAAACCAGAGGCTGCGGACAGGAACTCACACCGTCTCGCCTGTCCGGGGCAGAAAGCAGAGAAAAAAACAACCCAAAAGGAAGTGAAAAACCCTTAAAAGCTGTCTTTTCTGGAAGAAGTTTGAGGATCTGACTCCATGTTTGGCAGCTGGACTCTGATTGACTGCAGGTCTCGGTTCCTGACGGTCTATATAAGTGATTACGATTCCAGTGCATCACATCTCCGCTGTAAAGAGTTGGACGTCTCCTCGTGGCAGCGGTACAACTTTCTCTCGGACCAGATGCTGTCGTCTGAAATGACATTCTCGCTCCGTTGACCGACTATCCCTCTGAAACCGATGGAAAACAGATCAAGAAGAGGCCCATCGCTGCAAACACTCAGATTATATTACTCCTATCTCCGCTGAATGAGCCTCACATGCACATATAGACATGCTGCTCTGCTATTATCGTCAACCAACTTCACCCTAATTGCCTTTATGGCTAATTGAGTTGTCCAACAATTGTCTTGTTAGAAGTTTTGGAAGCTAGCAGACCACCTTTGGCTTGTGCAAGGATTGGACTCCATTTTTCGGTTGACTTGCAGAATTTTCTAGCAGTGAGACGAGCATTTTGTGAAGGAGAAAAACAGACTTGATTTTAAGTGTTTTCCACTCCCATCTGATTTCTGGGTCTCTGCTCAGGCCACAAATCATTTGGCCTTTCTGTCACTGCAGACCACCAGCTTTCCCCGAGCATCATGCCTAAAACGTAGCACACTATCAGATGCACACCAGTGACTCCCAGTAGATAAAACTGTGGTCTAAATCAGCAGCTAATGACGTGGAGAAAACGCTTTTTTCTCATGTGTTGAACTCGACTGTAGAGCCTCGAATGTGACCGAACAAGAGCGGCTTTGTGAAGCAGATAAATGGATCAAGAAAGTAATCAAGAAAGATCACAATCCTGCACTGATGTTTGATCTCGTCGGGGCGGAGTTGTGTTGTGAAGCAGCCCTTTCGTCCTGAAATGCCACAAGCCTCTGCACACACGCAACAGACGCTCAGAGCGATGCTGTTTATAGCCGGGCAATTTCACGGTGGCGGCAAATCAGTGATGGCAGACAAAAAACAGCAATGAAAAAAGTGATGTAGTGTTGCATTTCACCCACACTTACAAAGAGAGAGCAAAACCCACACAAATGACTTACTGTAAAGGGAAAAAAAACAATCAAAAAGACTGTATTTAGTCTGCGATAGGAACCGTGAGTACACATCATTTTCTAACACAACACGGGAGTAGAAATATTTATTCTGAACAAGCCAAAGACAACAACCGGGCTCGAAGAAACTAACAAAGGTATCAGGGCTGTAAACGTCTGAAATGCACTTTGAAATATTTGGGTATCCCATCCTGACCAGAGTCGTGGTACGCTCACACCGACTCGTGGTAAAAGGAGAATTCAGGGAGCTGGTGGAGCGTGGGTTACATCTTTCAGTTGGGAGCTGGAAAACTGAGTTCTTTACCTGATTAGTTTTACAACACAAAAATAAGTACAAAAAAAACCGAACACTGGCAGTAATGGAGGTTCAGTCAGTCAGCAAATTTACCCCTAAAAGCGTAGTGGTTAACATGTATTGCACAGGCACAAGTTTCTGCAATTGCCTGTAATAAGGAAAATGAATTATGGTCAATAAATATCAGGTCAAAAATGAGTTATTGCTGAACAAAAGACTCCAATGAGGTTTCCAAATTATGCTATTTCTATAGAAATCATCCAAACACTGGCTAAATATTATGCTTTGTGTAGGTTTCTTGTTTAGAGTATGAAACATTGGGTGGTTGAAGCATTGAGTATAAATCATACGGTGGTACAACATGTGAAGGAATCTATGACTCATGTTTCTACATCCTTACCGAGGCAGTTTTACAGCAGGCTGTGAAGTCACCACTAAACGAAATACAGTAATTACTGTATATTTAGTTGTCATACACAAATGGATGCTATATCCTGAAAATCACTAACAGAGGTGGAAGAAAGCACTACAATGCCCTTTACTCAAGCAGGCATACTAATGCTTACAACTCCTTTAGTATTCACTTACATATACTGTATATAGAAGACAATACATACACTAAAAGCAGACTAAATATTATTATGGTACATATTTTAAGAAATGATGTGCTCTTTGCTGCTTAGGTTGATTTGACCTTTTGACACAAAGTTTTGCCCGCAGTATCTAGAACATTATTGATATGATTATGTAATGTATTGATAGGATATTATAAACATATGATAGGTAGAGCTCAGTATACAGTTGGAAAAATGTATGTATGAGTCTCTGTTCTGGTGTTGAAGAGCAACTGGAACTAAAGTCATTTCCACCATGGGCTTTACTATCTATAAAGACCTATTATACTGTACATATGTTTGCTTTATAAAATAAATATAAGGAACTAAAGCAGGTTCATCCACTGCCCGGCCAAAATAAAGGTCACAAGTCTGTGGGGGGCAGTGCTATGATCTGGGGTTGCTGCAGTTGGTCTGGTCTAGGTTCAGCAGCGTGCCCAAAGAATGAGGTCAGCTGATTAACTGAATATACTGAAGGACCAGGTTATTCCATCCATGGATTTCTTCTTCCCTGATGGCACGGGCATGTTCCAAGAGGACAATGCCAGGATCCATCGGGCTCAGATTGTGAAAGAGTGGTTCAGGGAGCATGAGACATCACTTTCACACATGGATTGGCCCCCACAGAGTCCAGATCTGATCCAGATTAAGAATCTTTGGGATGTGCTGGAGAAGACCAAGATTTTGGCGAAATATTAATCCAAGACAGAAATAAATGTTGTGACACAAGCTTGTGGAAACGATGCCACAGCGAATGCGTGCCGTAATCAAAGCTAAAGGCGGTCCAACGAATATTAGAGTGTGTGACCTTTTTTTGGGCCAGGCAGTGTAGATGTCAATAAAGAACAGATTACATAAAGTCTGTTCAATGTGCATCTCCTCCATGCTTTAATGTTCAAAAAGCTCTTTATTTTTCTCATCCTGCCTGTGCTGCAGCACCTCTTTTCACCCTCTGTCTGAAACCAGAGCCCAGTCTGCTCTGATTGGATATAGCTGGCCGGCTCTGTTGCGATTAGTCAACCACTTAGGGATGTCCCGCCTCTTAGCCTGTCAGGTACAATGTGTCTAGCCAATACAAGTGTATCATTATGTTCCTGGAGTAAACAAAGGAGTCCAAACACATGGATTTTAGCCTTTGCAGACCATTTACATGCACCAAAACCAACGTAAAGAACACACTAAGGGAAAGGGACAACCCTCAGAAAGCATAATGAGGCTTCTTCAATGCATCACACGTCAAATCTTTGGTTGGCCTTCCCGTGCTGTAAATAAACGCTTGCGGCCTCAGCACTCTGACCCTACAAAATAAAAGCATGTTGTTTGAAACTTCTGGTAGAGGATAATTTGTTTTTGTCTCTGTTGTTACACAATCTCGCAATGCCTCGACTTTGGTCAGCACTGACGTTAGCGATTGGTTCTGGTCAGACGTTGATATGCTTCAATATGACATGAGGACAATTATGAAGTCATTTTGGCAAGTCTAAAATCGTTCTGCATGTGAAAACGTTCCCCATATCCCGGCATAATGAGCAGGGCGTTGGATCCTATGGTTCCTCACTTCCCATCAGTCACTGCGAATTTGTAAACAACGCTAACATCTGAAATAAATGTTTGTTCTGAGTGCTCGTGTCACAGGGTGTAGAGTCAGTCGTGGAAACACCACTTTCACATGGAGAGAATCAAAAGATCGACTGTTTTTCAATCTCAGCAATTACTCTCAGGCATGTTGGGTTAAACACAACCCGCACTGGCTGGAAAATAGAATCCAAGTCCCTCCATTTTTCGAAAAATGGAGACTTTGAAAGATGTTTTGTGAATCAGCACTTTATCCTCGCAGACAAGCTGAAAGAGCAGTCTGAAATTACCTCTCGGGAGTCACGTCAAGAAAAAGTGTTTTCTCCATTTGGCAGGAAAGGTGTTCAACCATCACACACTTCAGATACATTTCCTTTCTTCTCAACTGCCTGGCACACTCAGGTACAGCGAATGCAGACGTGTTGACGGTGAATCAGATAACTTTGTCCTTCACTTGAGACCTATCCCAAACCACAGAGAGTTGGGATGATGTCCACCACGCTGAAAGCAGCTCTGGACTCTATAATTAAGCTTCATTAAAGACGCCGGGACAGACGGACTTATATAAAAGTCTTGTGAGACTGTTTGTGCTTGAAAGTGTCTCGCTGTCTGCTTCTTCATTTCCCTTCGACCACAACGGCCGCTAAACCCTACAGTTTAATATCCTCTCAGTGCAGGTAAGTCCTTCTTCCCGTTAAGCGTGTTGTAATACGGGTCGATTCTTAATATCTGCCCATCAGATTAACTTTTTATTACTTCTGTACGTTTTTGATTGACACGACAGAATCCAAAGCGAGGTCTGAGACCAGCGCAGCCAGCAGGTCGTGAGAAATATTGTGGATGATGAACTCCAATGGACATTTGGTATGATTAAACTGATTTTTTTCGGGCCACTTGCACTGAGTGGAAACAAGCTGTAATAACATCTTTCACCTATGATCAAATCTGAAATGAAACAGTGTCTTGTTAACACATCCAGAGCAACATCATCATTCATTTGGAGGTCTGTTTGTGTCTACGTGATGGATTTAGGACTGATATTTCTTATTTTACGAGGGAGATGTATGTTTTTTTGGCTGCTAAATTCCCTGCGATGTTCACAAGTTAAAGTCCTCTGAGTCTGCCTGCTGCTTGCTGCTCAGCCAGTGAGTTTTACAGCTTTTATAAAGAAAACCACTGCCTTCTTTAGCAAACAGCGACTGAGAACAGCGAGAGTGAACCATAACAAGTTGAGGGCCTTTAAAAGGTCTTTAAAGCTGAGGGTAGCTTTAGGTGAGACTCGTCCATAGCTTCATCACTACAAGCGGCCCCTTTCACACTGTTTTTGTATTGTTATTTCTATCATCAAATATTGATTTAATGCTGCTTTAAAGCTCTCTATATACCCATGTGGGCGGGCACTGACTGGATTTTTCTAGACCCATTTTCCCATCGGTTTGCAGTTTCTATCATTTGAGGTTTTCTTCACCTTTTTCAAAATAGGTTTGGAGGTTTTCAACAAGTCTGATTAACTTTATCTTTATGAAGCAGGGACAATGCACATTACATGTATTTTATCTGAAAGCTACAAGCTAATTTCCATCGGTTATACTGCTAATCTGGCTAAAGCTCTAGGAGATGACTCACTTATTTACCAGTCAGCTTCATCTTCATTCATTGAAGGGTTGGTGGTTTGACCCATGCCTCCTCTTGTAATAGTCACAAGAAAAAAAAACACTGAAACCCAACTGCTTGTGATGGATCAGGCCAGCAGCTCACAGTCTATCCAACAGGGTTTGAAACAGAGACTCAGGTTAAAGTAACCAAAATCTGAACATTCAATTCTATGTGTGAGGTTATGCAGCGTACTGTAGCATCACATAGCAATATGTTTCCTACATTGTCACGCAACATCACCTGCTGAGCCATTATTTGCTGACAGGAACTTCTTTATTGCCTTTTTACTTTGCAAATAAACATGCCAAAACTGAGAAATGTGGTGGAAGTATAGCATATTGTGTGATTGCAATCTTCTTCTTCTGGACTTTCCTGGTGCTGTGCGATGAAATCTCCGCCTTGCTGTGTACATTCAAACACGGTTTCCTGTGGCATGAGGCTTCCTAAATGGTACACCGTTTGCATTGGGCCGACCCACATGTACATTATCAGCTGTTATTGTGCAGGACAGCTGATAATGTGAGCTGTTTCTGCCTTCAAAACAGAGCTTTGAGAAAGGGCATGGGAACATTTTATTTGAATCTCAATAAAATCACGAGGTAAATATCTGCAAACCACAGCAGAGACATGAAGTGCATGTCACTATTTTAATACATGAGATGTGGTTTATTGAACCGCTCTCGATCGGTTCACTCGATGGTCAAAGCTGGCCGCTGCAGATTGGTTTTAGTGACCACAAATTTCCACTCACTTCCTTTGAAACCTAATCACGTCTTCCTGTTTCACTTGGAATTCAAAGATAGGGCTTATCCCAGTGCGCTGATTAGCAGCAACAATAAAAACAAAGCTTTTTTCCCATTCTGCGTTTTAAACCCAGTGATCTCTGACTGTGTGAGTAATACGACTCGGTTTTGAGCTTGTGGTTCGGGGCTCTCCACATCTGTCAGACCTCTCACTTCCTCTGCCATGCATAACACTGACGGCAGTGACAGGCACCTCAACACGTGAAGTCCTATTTTTTACCTCAAATGTTGTTATATACTCTGAGAGCCAGACGGTGCCAGGAGGGCTCAGAACAGTTACATGTGTTGTGTTAGAGTGCGTTTCAGACACGGATAAATGATTACACAACAACAGCTGTAGACACGCCGGTATGTGGGGTTTATTGTTGATTCTGTTTCCTCAGAGAGACGCTTTTAAGGAATTCGGATAAGACGTCTTGCTGAATGAGAAGCAATGTGCCGTGTTTATAAAACATCATCAAGTGTTTTGAATGGGTTTCGTGCTAAGTGCAATGACTCTGCAGACTTTCTGTTTTTACCTACCTCCTCAATTTATTTAGAGCTCAACAGATTTCCCAAATTGGGGTTATCTTGTACTTAGTGCCTGTATGAAACCTTACTTTCCATTTTACTCTATATATGTTGAATCAAATAGATGCACATGATTTTTATGTCTTAATGATACATGATGCACTTGTTAAAGCTGCTGTGGCATCTCAGTCTCCCTGCACAGGATCAACAAAGATGAAGCAAAGTTGGTCTGAAAAAGAGCAAGTCAACGCCTCTTACTTTTAGATTTAAATTAAAAAAAGTCTGCACAGTACAACCAAGTATTCTTGAAATGATGGTTTATAAACTACTGATTTGCAGGTAACATTAGCATTCAAGTGCTTGTTTGGGCTCCTCCGCCTCCCGTAAAACATCTGGCATATTAGTAATAATATGTTCATGTTCTTTTTAACAATTACATGATTACTCTGTAAAATAAAGCAGGTTTATCTGGGCTTTCTTGCCTACTGCTTCTGGAATCATGGTTACTGTTTCAGTGGGGCTGAGCTTTTATAAAATATTTGAGCCATAAAATCTTAACAATGATCAGAAAGAGCATAAAAAGCCCCTTAGAGCTGCAGGTAGTTACATCTTGTACACTACATACAGTCATTTCAGGCATTGTTGATTAAAAAATACTGCTTATTGGAGCTTTAACTATGCAAGAAGTTGTACTTTGTGTACTGGTACAAGCTGCAAAACTGTCATTCCTTTTTAACCTGTGAAAATGCTCTTTCACAATCATACAAATTGGGACTTTTAGGCATAAAGGACCAATTGGTACTCCAATAACCACAATGTGGGGGTTGCACAGTTTTTGTTCCCCCTTGACAACAGCACGACGTCAGTCAGTAAGCCCTATACCTTCTGACAAACTGGTTCATTCCTCACAGGTATTTTCCAGCGCCTGTGTGTGATCTCACAGCTCAGACAGGTGGCTTGCAGCTGATGGAAACCTTATTCCCACTGTCTGCTCTCCACCACCGGCTCGCCCACTGCGTCAAGGTGAGGCCTCTCTGAATTATGTGGAGGTGAATTCCCGGCGGTGGCAACGGGATACGGTAGCATGGCCGGCAAATGGACCTCTCTGGAGGAACGGAGAGTTCATGAGGTGTAGAGTTTCATATCTTGTTGACAGCTCACAGGGAGCATTACCACGTGAGCCATTTGATTCCCTGTATGTCTGCGGGACTCTTTTTTTCTCCTCCTGATTTACCTCCTCGTCCTCAACCATCCGCAGTTAGGGACTGACAGAGTTATGCGAGACGAATGGCCGGCAGTTGTGGGTTGCGCTTCAGGCGTTCATGTCGTGAAGTGGTGACGCCAAAGGGATAAACCCGCTAGGAATGTTTTTTGTGGTGTGACACGGTTTTCATTTCCGACTGCTGGCCTTCTCTGGTGTGCATGTGGATCCTTCAGAAGAGCGTTCTGCGGTTATACGTTTGGTCGCTGTAAAGACGGAGAGCTTTTTGAGTTTCTCACACAGAAAATATCCTCAAATGCTGCCCTACATGCCGGCTAACTTGAAATGAGAATTGTCTTATTTGATCTGGTAACCAAAGACTACACCAGAAACTCTCCCAACTGAGTCAGCGTGATTCACATGGCACGCGCATCCAGGGTTGTTTGGACAGAAGGTCGATGTTAGAGGGAAGATTTAAGAGTACCTGCGTGCAGCCTGCAGGTATGCAGCAGCTCTGCAGGCCACACACATTCACCAAAAACCTTAATCACGTCTTTATCCGCTCCGAGAGAGGAGGAATGAGAGAGAAAAGTTAAAGGCAGCAGGGCAGAAATAGAAAAGGGAACGTTTGTTTCCCAGCCATGATAACAGGCTGTCTGTCTGTCTGTCTGTCAGCAGGATTACAGGAACAAGCACAGGCCTGATGTTCGTGAAAATTGGTGGAAGGGTGTAGCGTGGGTTAATGAAGAACCCTATGGATTTTGGATCAGATCCAAAATGGAAAAAGGGATTTTCAATTGGCAAAATTCACACGAGAGCCTCACGGTAAAAGGATTTTGGAAACTGTATTTTTTAGATGCACTGAGCAATGCAATACAACACATCTTCCTTCTAACGTCCTTGATGATTCCACATTACCACTTAAAGCTCATAAAAACTTGGAAACCAGTAGACTTTTCAACTCAGGAGTGGGATTAGTCCAACAACAATGGGAATTCACCATTGGCCTTTGTGGCGGTCTGGGCTCCACCAATGCTAATCAAGTTTCATCTTATTTCTGAGGCTGATATTGAAAGTAAATGATCTTATAATATTTACTGGCACTATTAAGTGGTAACGTTAGACAGAAAAGAAGAACATCTAGTCAAAATCTATTAAAAAAGGTCCATTACTTTCATGCATTTACGATTAATGCATGATTGCCTCAACTGCAGCACATTTCTCTCATTGCTTCATAGCAGAAATAATGTCAAAGCGTCACATGCAACATAAAAACTAAAGGTAAATGAAAGAGTCGTAGATGTAAATGAAGAGAGACAGAAAAAGAACAACAACAGATCAAACTGGGAAGGTCGGTGGGTGAAAGCACTCAAGCGACTTCACTACAAACAGCAGCTCCACTCTGTTTTCCAGAGTTTTGACACAGACTGATGCATTCAGCAGGGGCAGATTAGCCGGCCTGGAGCTCACGTTTTAAAGGTCAGCCCTGATCCAATGCTGGATAAGAACATGCAAAAACAATTTGTAGATGCCTGGAAATCTGGGAGCAGCGGTGTGGTCTCACTCAACAACAACAGGAGAAAAAACACTGACTCCAACTGTGTTTTAATGGCAGTGCAATTATGAAAACATTCATTATTAAAGGGTAATTAATCTACTTCTATACCGCAAAGTACACACACAGTCTCCAGCAGCAATATTTGGAAGTGGATTATAAACAAAGAATCTTACCAGCTAAGTGCGAGCTGGATTTAAGACTTCAGGACTTTTCTTTTTAATGCTTTTTAGAATTAAATGTAAAGTTTTTCTGATACCCAAATATGTGATGTTATTAATTAATTATTGAAAAAATACATACAAAAATATTAAATATAGAAACAAATCTAAACAAAATATATTTAAAAAGAATATACAAAAACATAAATATATATATATATTGAATTTCACAGCGCAACATCAAAAAATAATAGTTATAAAGTAAAAAAAAAACATTTCTCAGCATTTTTAAGAGTTTTTTTCAAAATGATGTAAGGCCTTTTAACACAAGAACCAGGAACCAAGTGATTTCACAACACCTTTAGGACTTTAAACTACACCTTTTACACTGAAAAAACAGGGTCACTTAATTTCAAACAGTATAGAAAACATAGGGTGGCAAATCCATCTTCTTTTGAGCAAAATAGACAAGGAAGGCTAAAAATAAACGTTTCTCTTGTATAATGCCGGAGAAATTTATTAAAAAATTCCTCTTGGATACCACTTTCTGGGTGGCTTGGGCCGTAATCTCAAACATGAGGTGATGTGGAGCGACGCCAACACAAACCTCGCTCCCAGACAATAGCTCCCCCCGGTAGGTAACGTCCTGACTCTCTGAATTCCTCCCAGTTTTTGCGAACACAAAAGGCAGCTTTTCCTCCCAATCACTTTATGAAGTATGTGAGAAAACACCGCCAATAATCCGTCAGTTAGCGGCATTATAAGGGAGCTGGGGGTCGTTAGGACGAGGTTACGACCTTATGCTGCGGGTTAAATAGAGTTCTGCTTTATCTGATGGCTTTCCATAAGCGGCAAAAATGGTTTCCCCTATTACGGTCATCCTGCTGAATGTACGGTCTCCCATTAAAGGTGAAATTACACTTAATTAATTTCAAGGGGAGGGCAGCTGGGGTTGAGGGTGGACAGCGTTCCCATGGTTCATATCAGGGTCTTTCCATTTTCTCTCCCTGAGGCCGGTGAATGGAGGGGCCTGTTTTCTGAGGTGGTGGGTGTGTGGGCCTGGTGCTTGGGACACTCGGAGACGTGACTTTGGGAACCACGAGTACAGATCTCTCAGTTTTAATGCCGCCTGACAGCTCATGGCTGCGGCTCAGCTGTTGGTGTTTATGAAGGGAGGGTCTCGGTTTTACGGAGGGGTGGAGCACCGAGGAATCCTCCAACGGTAGCCAGGAAAGCCTGCTGAAACCACGCTGTGAGCTCACCGGGATTTTTTCTCCACACCCGAGGACTCCCGGTGTACCATTTCACCACGTAATTAGATTACAAAAGTAGTGTGAAATGAAATTGTTTGGAAGTGAAAACCAGGCGTGCTCCAAGGTCACGCGTGAGTCCATGGTTTCCTTCACAATGGTGTCATATGTGCTGCCTCCAAGGTCTTATACACACACACACCGTAAATATAATTTCTGCAACCCCCCCTACCCCTCCCCAGTCCATCTCAAAGGTGCTTTCTCCAAGGTTGTTTCAGAATAAAACAATTATTCACAGGGCGCTCACACAGGTTGTCGTTCCTTCGTGACCTCCCAAGCACTTGCAATAGCTTCCAGCTGTCTCTTTGGGACTCTTAGGGAATATTTTTTAAACCCAAGTCACTTTGGTAATAGCCTTACAGTTGATTAGCCAGGCCTCATTCCAGAGGTGGGAGATAATTGTCCCCACCTTGAGGCTCCGGTGAATTTCATTATTTTGCTAGCAAAGTAGAGGCTCTTTGTCCAAACATTGGAGAAAAAAAACCGTAATTACACGGAAAAAGTAACAGTTAATTAATACGATATATTAGATTAGCTGTGCTTCACACCACACTGTGCAAAATGATAGAGGATTAAAGCGAAGAGGGGGGGGGGGGTTGGAAGTTTAATAAAGTATGTAGTGAATGATTAATCAACTTTAGTTTTAGTCCTTAATCAAGTTAAAGAGCCAAACATTCTCTAGATACTTGGGAAATGTAGAATTTTACACCATCTTTATGACAATTAATCAAACTCCATCGACCGATAAAAGCTACAAGATGTTTAAAAGTAAAGTTATATTTTATCTTCTTTATTTGGAAATCAAACACTTTTTATTCAAAGACAAAAAATAATAACATCTGACAATTTTCCTCAATATTTCACAGACGAAAAGATGTATTTTTCCTTTGTAGAAAACAAGCATCAGACATGACAGGTAATCAGAAATGAAAATAAAGAATTGAAACCCATGATTCAACACTTCTAATTAATCACAAAGTATGAAATGTAAAATCTAGGCAATACTTTTGGGTCTGAATTAATTCCTTGAAGACAGTGTACACACTGATTAGATAATAGACATATAATCCTGGTCATCGGTTGAAGATGTACACCCTTTTTTCTTACATATTATTTGTCTTTTTCCTTCATTCAACGGCTCGATAGTAATATATTGGTGCCACGTAGAGCACTGGTTCTCAACTGGTGGGTCAGCAGTGGTTCTTAACTGGTGGGCCATTTTGAGTGGGTCGCAGTTATGCAAGTGAAGAAAACAAGTTGAGAAAAAAACAAAAATCACTTTTATTTTGAAGGCCGGAATTTCTAATGCTGCGTACAGCTGGAAATGTCGGAGAGCAGAAACGGTTTTGAAAACGGCTGTATCGTAGTGATCATGTATCTTTGCTGATGCTTTTCGAGTCTTCTGGCCAATCAGAATCCAGATTACGGCATGTTGGTGCAAGTCCCAGGGAGAATAACTTTTGCGGTAGAACTTCTCTTTATACATTTGACTACAAACATATATCCCTTTTTATTTCATAAAGTTCATTTCTAGAAAACGTGATGACCACCACCAGTTTAAACTTTTCTTAAAGCATACTTTAGTTCTGTGAAGGGATCTAATC
The DNA here is from genome assembly GCF_036324505.1 of Eleginops maclovinus. Classification (NCBI taxonomy): domain Eukaryota; kingdom Metazoa; phylum Chordata; class Actinopteri; order Perciformes; family Eleginopidae; genus Eleginops; species Eleginops maclovinus. Next base: position 3,657,941 of record NC_086371.1, read on the forward strand.
TTGCATCACATATACAGTATATATATGATTGATGGACGAAGCAGAAAGTGGGTCCTGAGGCTTGACCAGTTGAGAACCACTGATGAAGAGTCTTTTAATAATAGGATTGTACACTTTGGTTATGATGTAGGTATCCTGACTGCATTACAGTAAAGAGCTTTCATCATTGACCCATTCACACACATTCATACATTCACACAGCAGTGGTCTTGCCATTGGGAACAACTGGGGGTAAAGTACCTTGCCCAACGACATTTTAACTGGAATCAAACCCGCAACCAGAGACGCGCCAAAAGAAGTCAGTTTTGATCGAGATATATACCAAAGTTGTCTGTGTGGACTGGACAGCAGACCACCAGGAGTTGTTGCACTTCTCTGCAAGCCATGCTATGAAAACTATGATAATACAAACAATGATAAATGGTATTTACTCTGATTCAGAGATCAGGGAAACCTGTGGTCATTTAAAGTACAGCACAGGGAAGCAGCTGAAGGAGTCTTGAATGGCACAACATGTATTTTTCTACAGGAAAGAGAGTTCGCTGAGGCTGGGAAACCATTGCCATTCCATATGTCAGCTCCAAGGAGCCCATAACAACTGCACATCACTTTTGCAGCAATCACACTCCTTCCACTTCCTCTATGCATTTCCCAATCATTGTTTTTTCTCTCAGCACAGGGACGCATTCAAGGGAATATCTCAGGCCTTGTACACGGACAGGAAGCGTCCTAATTTCCGCCATTATTACGGAAACCCGTTTGGCTATAATCGCTGCATTTCTGGTGCACCATCCAACGTAGGATGCAACATCTGGTGACAATCAGAGGTATCGGTCTTGACAGCGTAACTGTCAGCACGCATCTCCTGCAACAAACCGTCTACTGCCTGCTCTGCTAAATTACCCAGAGGTCTTTGTTTCCCCCCCTCCTGTGCAGCTTGTGCGAAGCGTGTTTGTACAGATGACTTCCTGATTGCTCGTTTCTCACAGGGGATAATAAGGCCTCGACCTGCACACTGCTGTGGAGCTGTGATGTAATACTAGTTTACCACTAAGAGTGACGACTGTTTTTAGTTGCTTGCTTTAAAATGATCTGCACAAGCTTTTTAGGTTGCAGTGCATGCTGATACGTGACCTGAAAATAAATCTTAAGGACTGCAGATAAAAATCAAGTACAACGGTAGGTAGAGTAGAAGTGTAGTGGTACTTTTCTATACTTAGTAGAGAGATATCTTTTTCTATTCAAACAGCTATGCATTGATCCACTGTTAGATTGTACTTCTGGGTTGTTTAGTTCAAGGCTCCCTGTGCAGTTTTCTGGGCACAATGTTGTAGTTTGATGCAGTTTTTACACTGGCATTTGATCCTTTTACTTCAATACATTTCTTTAATGCTTCCTCCGCCTCCAATTGAAAGTAATGTGCATTTTCTGTGATAGATACATCAAACAATGATAAAGATTTTGTTCTAAATTCAAGAGAGTATTTGATATCAGGCTGCATCCAACAACGCTTATAAACTGCTCCAATCTGAGCTGAAATATTACACACGTCAGCATCATTTAAATTACAATTCCCTAAAACACAGTTTGACATATTTGGTATTTTAAGAAAGTTTGGGATGTCCACTATAATTTAAAACAATGTTTTGTTGGTTTAAATGGAGTTTGGCTGAACAGAGTGAATTTGTAGCCACTGACCCACAGGCTGATCAGGGAGGTTTGAAGGGGTTTAGCAATGTTTGAGTAACAGTCAGATTTGACATATGAGACACAATGTCTTCTGCTGAAAACAAAACAGATCATTTAATCATTTCTCAGGTTACCTCATCTCTCCGAGCCAAGCCGCCCTTCTTCCTCTGTGGTTCACCCTACAACGCTGCAGAGGACCCACATCTCCATGTTCAGGGAAGAGAAAACATCTCTTTTGTTGTGATCGCTCCGAGAGCTAACCGACGCGATCACTTTCAATAAGTGATGGTTACATGACTGCTAATGGACAGTTAGGTTTCTCCAGCTGGGATGAATTTATCCTCTTTTGTTTACATTTCCTAAAGTCACATATATAGTTTCTTCCCATTTTTTCTGTAGGTTAAAATATGTTAATGGGTTCTCTGTAGGTGGGAGCTTATTCAGCTTTATGCCGCAGATGGTGTGCAGTTTATTAGCTTATAGAAAAGACTGCACAGGCTCTGTCTAGTTAAAAACAACATTACAAATATCACTAAAGTGTGAGCATGCTCTGTGCTTCAGTGTTAACTTCTGCAAAAACACTTTCCACATAGATATTTGAGCCTAACAAAACACCACCACAACGCTAAATCTGGAAATTATGTACGGACAGGAAATATTGAGGGACGTTTCGCAGGACTCCTGAGTTTGCATAAAAACTCAAACCCCCGTTTAAGCACATTAATTGGTTATTTTAGAAAATAACGTTGTAACATATTAGAGGCGTACAGCTGTACTGCGTAATGGAAAGAGTGAAAGCACCTGTTATTTTAAAAGCACTACCCTTAACCGGAGTATGAAGTAAAGCAAAGGGAAACACACGCTCCAAGGTTATGGTCGGTGCTGCGTTCAGGAACACGCAGGTTTGTGGCTGAAGGACGTTTGTTTAAGTTTCCAAATGAAATCTTGGTAATGAAACTTTATGTGAATGTGTGCAATTGTCTCACCTTCATACATCTGTGAGGGGATTTGTACCCTCAGAGGAAGTTGAAAGAAGGGCGATATAGTGGTATCAGACTAGATATTATCTTAGGTATCTTTACCCACTTAGTTTTGGTGGTATAGAGTAGAACAGTCCTAAAACCCGGATATTAGTTAGTATTAGACCCTAATCTTAACCCAGAGTCAATGTTTTTTGAAAATATTTGTGGTTAGAGGGCTGAAATAAGCTCTATGGTTACACAAAATACGTCAGAAATTACCCCAGTCATGAATGTCCTAAGCTTATAAACACGTGGCTAAAAAAGAGACAACAAAACATAATCAGACTTACTGCGCTCAAGAACGCCTTTAATGGCGACCGTGCCTTTTCCATTGCAACCCCAAGACTGTGGAGCAGCATCCCCCTCCCTATCAGATCAGCCTGCTCCATTGACTGCTTTAAATCCAGGCTAAAAACATGCTTTTATTCTCTAGCGTTTGACTCCTTATCTGGCTGATAGTGGCCTTGTTTATTTGTACATATGAGCTGTGTGTATTGATGTTTACGTCTGTGTTTCTTCTATGTCTTTCTTTGTTCTATGAAAGGTTGTGTTAGCTAAAGCACTTTGTTCATCGTAGGTTGTTTTTAAATGTGCTTTATAAATACATGTGATTGATTGATTGATTTAGCCTAGTGGTGGTGATGCGTTCATTTAGCATTTCTTTAGCTTTCACAACTGCCGGGTACATTTTATGTTTTAAAAATCCCACAGTGGTGGGAAATTGTTAGGATTATCCAGCTGAATAAAATGTGTCATCAACGTGTTTGCAATATACAGAAGAAATCCCATTGGCTTTTTGTCAAGGGAGCCCTTTGCATGTTTCCTTCCAGGTCAGTCTACCAAAACACTTAATCAATGCACAGCTGTATTTGGTGAGGATTATACATGTGTATGCAAAGCGTTTTTGAAGCACTTTGTTTTACCTTCTTTGAATGAAAGGTGCTCTAAAAATGAAGTTTGATTGATAGATCCACTAACCATGACCCTAAACATCTTGTAAAAGCACCAAAAGTCAAATCCACACAAAATCTAAATAAAGGTTTTTGGTTAGAAAGAAACACAACAACAAGATGTAGTTGAAACAGTTTTGAGTGGTTAAACTATTGAACAATTAATTTGAAAAAGTCTTCTTTCCCGAAACTCATTACTTTTCATAGACCACAGACTGTCATTGAACCGATTTACGACCAAAGAAATAGTGCCTGTGATGTTTGTAATTCCAATGTGTTGGACAGGAAGCATGTGTCACTTGCGATTGCTTTAGCCTGGGGTCAAACATCAGATCTTCTCTGAGGTCTTGTTGATGTTGTTTGGCGGTAGGAGCCACGGGGGTCACGGGGGTCACAACAGGCCGTTGCTGAGGAAGTGGTGGGCTGTGGAAGTGGCGTGACCTGCATTGCGGAGTGACCAGAAAACAATGAGATGGGATCCATATGCATCCCATAATCATTCACAGTCAAAAACCACTTTCCTCTCGCAGTGATAGGCATAGCTGTGGCTTCAAATTCCATACGTCTGCCATGGAGTGAAACACTTTGAGTGTTGGCTTTTCCCTCGGGACTCTTTTCTATTTCTGTGATTTCTTTATGGATTTCCAGTAGAGAGGCATCTGTTTGCACTGAGTCTGCTTATAGTATGTATACGTGTTTCATCTCAACATTAATTAAATCCACAACTTCCAGCAGAACAACACAGGAAAAGTGTCTCTGTTCCTTCATTTATATGTTTAAAATGTTAAATGTCTAAATGTACTTTGCATATGGTGATGGAGAACACAAGAAGGGATAACCTAGAGTGCCAAGGGGTCAACACCACAGCCTCTGTTTGGAGGGATTGTTTACTTGTCTTTTCAGAAGGACAAACAAACGATTACAAAAGTGACGCAAAACTACTATGCAGAGATGCTAAATGACCACATAAAAGATGCAAAACGGAGTGGTGGAAAACAACCACAAAGGCATGCAAGACAACTACAACATGATGCAAAACATCAACCACAGAGAGACGCAAAAGTTCCAGAAAAAGAGGAAAAACCAAATTGAATAAAGAGATTCTAAACAGTGTGCACGTAGAGTTGCTAAACAGAACCCAAAGTTAGACACAAGAACTACCACTGAACTACAAGAAAGAGAGGCAAATCAACCAGATCAAAAATGTCATATGCTTGAGGGCTTGGGGGGGATCTTACACGTCTATACCCTTTGCTTTTAAAGTGAAATTTCTCAGCTTTGACACTATTAAGCGAAGAGTCAGAGTGCCCTAAAAGCAAACATGCATTGTACATTGGCAAAAATCTGATATGCACCACTACCAGAATAATGCTGTTCATGCAGTCAATACAATAAGCATAACGTTTGCCAGGTGACGATTCAGTGAAGTTCAAAATGGTAAGGGTTAGTGGAAGGCATGCATTTTGTGTGAAGTAACAGTTATAGTTATATAAATAATGTTGGTTAAGACACTTCAATTGGGATCCAACAGGCAACTGGTTTTGCTGCTGCCTCTTCCATCTTGCATCTCTGCACAGCATCACCTTAGCAAGCTGTACCCAGCATGCCTTGTGGCGGGGTAACAATTGATAGGGGTTTCCTCTCAGTACACTGCAGGGTTTGAACAGTTTGCACTTCTTGTACACACAGCGCTTCCTCGGGCTATCAGCAATACCCCTGCTGTGTGATGTCACTTAGAGGAACAGTTTTAGAAAGAAAGACAGAAAGAGAGTCCGTCATTTTTGTGAGTTACAAACCTTGGACCAGTGGTCTAATTTGGAAATTGAGCCACGTGTTCCCATTCAGCAGTGAAAATGATGCTATTATTATGTAATATTCCTCTGAAGGAACACATTCAAAGCCATTCGGCGTTCCCTGGCAAAGCCATTGAACCTCCTTCCAACTAATTGGGTCAGATTGCCTTTGGATGCTGATCCAGAGTCCACTTTGCAATTTCCTCAGAGAAATGTTAGGTGAGAGGTTACAGCAGGAATCCTGATTCCCAGTCAAGACTCCCAGAAAGTTAGGGAAGGCGTCCAGGAGGTTTAATCTCATTACGTTTTTATTTAATACAGCTGAGAAATCCTGTCATTAATCAATCTGTCATTTCACATTCAGAGTAATAAAGACCACAGAGCCAATTATCAAAGTCCAGCGCAGTCCAAATATTTATCAAGCTCTGTCTACTAATGCAGGCCTTGGTTTTTCTTCACGTCTACTTACTGGGTTTAAAATAATGTCCTTTAATAGATGATATGCTTTAGGAAGGAAAACCAAAGTACATGCTGTAAAGCACGTACAAGGTGTTCTAGTATTGGTGTTTATTTCCCCAATTAAGGAAAATGTTGTACATATTTATTTAATTTTGATATGTAAATAATAGGGAAATGCTGGTTGTATCCAGAGGTGTAAAGTAACTTAGTGATTTACTCAAGTACTGTAGTTAAGTACAATTCTAAGATACTAGTATTTAACTTGAGTATTTCCATGTGATGATACTTTGTACTTCTATAACACTACAGTTCAGAGGTAAATGGTGTACTTCTACTCCTCTACATGTATTTAATCCTTTTAGTTGCTAGGCAGATTTGGATTAATGATGGTAAATATAATCTCCCTTAAATCAGACTTTAGTTCACCTGCAGTAAATCCAGCAGCTACCCTGCAGTATACAAAGCCATTCAAACTAGCTGCACCTTTACCAGCTCTGAGAACACTTTAATGATCAATCATTATAAAACATATCAGAGATATTATTCTGAAATGGACCAATCAGACAATGACTATTTTACTGTCGCTACTTTAAGTACATTTAGATGAGAGTACTTTCTACTTTCACTGGAGGAACATTTAGAATACTTTTACTGTGACAGAGTATTCCTACTCTCTGGTACTTCTACTTTAGTAGAGGGGCGGTGGTGGCGAAGTCCATAGGGGGTTGGCCTGGGAACTGGAAGGTCACCAGTTCAAGTCCCCGAAAGACCTAGTGCCACCGTGGTGTCCCTGAGCAAGACACTAGTTACCTACACTGCTCCCCGGGCGCCGTACATAATGGCAGCCCACTGCTCCTAACACTAGGATGGGTCAAATGCAGAGACCGCATTTCGTTGTCCTAGTACTTGTACTCTGTGCAATGACAATAAAGTTGAATCTTTATCGTTGAATCTTTTACTCAAGAACAAGATCTGAGTACTTCTACTTTACTCAAGTACAAGATCTGAGTACTTCTACTTTACTCAAGTACAAGATCTGAGTACTTCTACTTTACTCAAGTACAAGATCTGACTACTTCTACTTTTACTCAAGTACAAAATCTGAGTACTTCTACTTTACTCAAGTACAAGATCTGAGTACTTCTACTTTACTCAAGTACAAGATCTGACTACTTCTACTTTTACTCAAGTACAAAATCTGAGTACTTCTACTTTACTCAAGTACAAGATCTGAGTACTTCTACTTTACTCAAGTACAAGATCTGAGTACTTCTACTTTACTCAAGTACAAGATCTGAGTACTTCTACTTTACTCAAGTACAAGATCTGAGTACTTCTACTTTACTCAAGAACAAGACCTGAGTACTTCTATTATACTCAAGTACAAGATCTGAGTACTTCTACTTTTACTCAAGTACAAGATCTGAGTACTTCTACTTTTACTCAAGTACAAGATCTGAGTACTTCTACTTTTACTCAAGTACAAAACCTGAGTACTTCTTCCACCTTTGGTTATATCCATGCAACAGCTCAAAACCAAAAGAGATTAAACGCTCATACATGACCAAAACAAATTGTAAACCCCCACATTTGAAAAGCTAAAACTGGAGAATGTTAAATTGTTTGCTTAAAAAAATGACTTACACAATAAATCCTGCATCAAAACAGCAGAATTGCTCACAATGGCCACAGGGAAGATGAAGGAATAGCGACTCCTTTATTATCTCACATTATATCGTCCTATCAGTCACGCAGCTCCAGTGTATTCTTACCATCTGAAGGTTTTACTGGTCCACACTATGGCACTGATTAATATAAATCAGTGTGCAGAATGTTCTGAAGTTGTCCCAATGATCAAACACAGTTATCTGGATTTCTAAAAAGGAGAGAAACTCATTTGCAGACCCTCAATCTGGGAAGCATTATGTACCAAATATTTGACTTGCAGTGAAAAGTTGAGATTCTTTCGTCTGCTCGCTGACAGCGGTGTGCACTGAAACTCACCCTGACCCCGTCTCTGAGTTTCCAAAACCAATTCCACAGCCGGAGTTTTGGCCGTGATATCACATTTATAATCGCTTTTAATTGGTGAGTGCAACCTGGAGCGTGAGGATTTGGACGTTGTTAGTCAGTGCTGACACAATACAAGACAGTTACACAGCGCAGGACTGACAGAGCTCTGCAGGTAGAGGACAGAAGGGAACAGGACCTCACGTATAGTGAAGACAAGAAGATAGATTTGATGCTGTGATCCGTTTCCAAACCATTCCACAGTAACAGCAGTTTTGGTTTTTCTTATTACTTTCTTAGCTTCATTCTGTACAAAAGTACAGAGGTGCATGTTGTCCATTGTTACCAGCCAAAAATGAACAATAATAAAAATAACAATAGTTTTTCTAAAATAAATAATAATGAAAAAATATTTAAATAATAAAAAAATATGAAAATAAAAATATCAGGAAAATAGATAATAATAATAAAAAACAAACAATAATAATAATAATAATAATAATAATAATAATAATAATAATAATAATAATAATAATAATAAACAAATAAATACTATATTTAAATAATTAAAACAAAATGTAAAAATAAAAAGTAATATCAGGAATATAGATAATAATAATAATAATAATAATAATAATAATAATAATAATAATAATAATAATAATAATAATAATAATAATAATAATAATAATAATGCTACAGTATAAAAAACACTAACAATAATATAAAAATAAACATTTTAAAACATTTACTAGCAAAATAGACGAGTTGATTCATAAAGGGATGTCATCCTTAGAAAACTGTCTAAAATGCTCCCCTCAAATATGTCCAATTGAAGGAAATAACCTAATATTTTTCTAAAGATTTTCCAGGCCTGAGAAAAACACATCGAGTGGAAAGAAGACCCTTCTTGTTCGAATTATATGCAAATGCGGGTAATCTGCAAAAACACTGTGCGTGATCGGCTTTATTCGGACTTAACTGACGAATGATTCTCTTGGTTACATGAAAGGAAAGCAATAATACTCCCGGGACAATAGCTTTGTACTCTTGGATGCGTTTTCGACCGCGGCCTTCGTGATGGTGATGACACCGCTGAGGGACCTTTGTGAACCAGATGAACCGAGACACTGGTGAAAACGTTCCTTACCAACCAAACTGCTGACAAATACAGTTTCACCACATGAGGCTGAAACATTTAATAACACCTAAAACTATAGAGGAATAATTAAGATGATAATAATGGACTATCCGGGTCAAGTGAGGGGTTTCATTTTTTCTACGGCTTGTTCTGGTGTGATTATGTGTCTGGTGGACGAGGGTTCACCACAGCGGGCCTAACATCTGGAAAGCTTAGACAACCACAGGAGAGAATTTAAAGGAGCATTCCACACAAAATCCTACCTTTAAGAAAGAACCTCAAAGCTGCATCAGACTCAGACTCAGATTTGCGATAAAATGGATATAAATGGTGAGCAGTTTTATAAAAAAGGGGGGGAAAAAGTATCCAAATTCCTTCCATGCTTTGTAATTAACTAACCTGCCGTCCATCAATATGCTCCACTTCTTGATAATATGAGGAACACTTATAGATTAAACCCTACACCTAACTCTAACCCTAACTCAACAGCAGTTTAAGGAAAATAAAATAACAAAGGATAGTCACATCAACACGGTCCAACATTACTTAAGTTAAACCCCCCCTTTGGTCATAAATCTTCTCACTTTTATGTATGCTCCTGCTTCTTTTAAAAGCATGTTTTCCCAGATTGGGTGTAAGATAATTTACAACTGAAATCATGTTTACAGTGGGGTTTTTCTGTATGGCATTTCCTGCAGACACGTCCAAATAAATGAGGTGATGACTTGTGGTGCCCCTCTCTGTTTTAACAGAGGCTCTTCTTCAAACACCCCCGGCACTTTCACCCTGTACGACCATGCATGAATCTGCACCCTCTGATTTATATCGTCTGGTCGGAGTCTTCCCTCATTGCTGAGATTAACATGTCTGTAAAGCGGATTAATTCAAGATAAATGAGGTGAGCAGAGCGATAGTTTCAGGGATCGTAATTCTCGCATGAGAAAATAAAGCGGTGCAGACATGTTTACCATCCTCATCTAAATCATGTTCGAACCATTTTAAAGAATGTCCTCATTTGGTACAGCCAACGCAGGCATACGGATAATGTTAGGGGTAGAAGCTTGTCTATAATTGGAGTGAACTGTCCTCACATGAAGAATAAACGTGTTGTTTTTCTATCTTCCAAGGTTTCCACTAAATAGCATGATCATAATTATGTCACTGTGATTGTATTATTGATGTGGGATTCCAAAACCCTAACCCTAACCCAGGGGTCATTTCCCAAATGAAAGATATGCTACGTACGTTTTGCTTGGTTTTCATCATTATCATATTGTAGTACATGGACTTTAAGCTAAGACATGTTTGAAATTAACCTATAAAGGATCAATACACTTGGACAGGACAAAACATAGGGTGGATGTTGGTTTGATTTCTGTATATTAATGGTTCATTCTTTAATGAATAGGATTTAATGGCAATCTGAATGGTGGGAAATCAATTTAAAACGAGTGGTATGCATTTTAAATGGGACAAAACCAAATATATACATCACATATATCATTATAAGTAAGCAAAACAGTGAGGTGTGCTTTTATGAAACAGCTTCCTGGCCTGTGTTAGAACAGTGTTTCAGTGTTATTCCTTTCACAGTTCTACGACTTGTGTGGTGTTTTTGATATCTCCAGTGGTGACCCCAGTGCCCACATCTACAGTAGGAGTTCATGAATGCTTCACTGTGAACAGGCAACATCTGTGGCAATTATCTAACTTAATATCACTTTAAAAACAGACAGGAACCTTCAATTCCCAAATAAAAACTGACTTTAAACACATGATTGGATGAAGTCCAACTCCTAGAAAAAGTTGTTTTTCAAGTAGTTGACACATAATGATCCATGGCTGCCAGGCGATCCACGTATAGCCCGTCCCTCAGGATCCGCCTCATCATAACGACTGACTGTTCCTATTCACTGTGAAACGTTATCCTGCGATATATATGTAGAGCAAATTGGTTTCCTCCCTTATTAGTGTCCCCGTAAATCAAGCCAATGGGGTGTCCCGTCGTGAGCGAGGCCTCCTCGTCTGCAGAGCTGATGCCAGTGAAGCATTGTGGGATGCCGGGGTCTGAGCCCACACTGACGCACTCTGGAGCCCTGAAGAGTTGCTGCTGTTTTAATATCTAACCCCAGATCACGCCAGCATTCTTGTACTATTACAGTGCTTTCATGCTAAGTTAATCCCTGTTAAGGTCGTTTTAGGACGACTTATTCTTCACGTTTTCATCACAGATAATGGGAGGATTTAGTTCTGAGCTGAGCTTAAGTTATAGGACACCACCCTGGACCAAGTTTTAGATCAGTGTTCAGCAAAGTGTTTTCACATGCAAATAATTTGCCTCATTTTTTTTCTTTTTTACGTAGATACAAAAATAATAATGACAATAAAAATATTAGAATTTTCTAAACATCTCCTAAAAATATGTACAATATTGTCGTGTTTTTAAATGTAGAGCTCTACAGGTTTGTATACAAAACCAAAAGACCATCCAAAGAATGTGCAACAGTTCACATTATAGTAGAGAGAAGTAGGGAATGTACCAATAGGATCGAAAACAGGTCAAAAAAGATGTGTTTAAGTGAAGCAAGGTGACAAAGATGGAAACTTTGAGCCAATTAACAAGCTGCAATAATTCATAATAAGCTAATTAATGCTATAAACAGGTTATTGGACTGCAAACAATGATTATTGGAACTAATTTACATGACTTGTGAGCACAGTTTTTGCTTAAAGAGGCTAAAATTTAGCATCGAGATCCATTGTTTGGGTGGTTGTGTGAAGGCATGGAAGAATGCTAGTATGTGGTTTCAGCTATAGCACATTTTGGCTTGTTATAAAAACTTAAAAACCCGATTGTTTGAAAAATGGGCCCTGGAAAGCGTGCGTGGTTCATCCCTTCAGTTCCTCAGAACATGGTTTATAATCCACGGTGTTTGTAGCCTGGAGTGACAGAAAGCGATACACAAGAAACGGAACATTTGTATTTTTCCAAATCACATTACAAATGATGATGTGTTTGGAAAAAAACAGTTCATAGGCTTCTCCTTGTCAGAGGAAACTGTCTCTGCTCATCAGTGCTGGTCCAGACACAGATAATAAGACTTTTGGAAAGCATGGCAGCAGTCAAAGCAGCAAATAACACACTTACTTCATACATCACAATAAACGCCAACATCCATTGAGAGCTTTTGAAGACTCCAAGCCAGGATGGATCATCCGGCTCCCCTGATGTTTGTGAATAACCACTCTGCCAGTCAAGAATCTGGACTCTGTGTGTGCCTCAGAGACAGACACTTAGCTTCCTACTGTGTCCATGTGGTGTTTTCAAAATCGACTGGGATTCCCTCCGGCCAGCGGTAAACTGAAACCATTCCTCTTGCCCTCATCAGTCAAGTGTCTGGTCGTGACCTATACATCCTATTCTCTCACCGAGGGACACAAGCTAGGGTTCAGCGAGGAGGGAAATGGTGTGAAGAGGTAAACTCAGCTGCAGCACTTTAACTTCTACGACTTTTACAGCCGTTTCTGACACCTTCACTGTTGATCGGGATGGATCGCCTCGGCCAACGCGACTACAAATGATGATGTGAGCACAGAGGGCAGCGAGGAGGCATCCATCACATCGGTGGTGTTGTGAATTTTATTGATTATCTGCAATTGCTGTAATCCTTCACACATGTAGGGTCTGTTGTACAATGACAGAGGATAACAGCAATGGAGCGGGGCCAGGAACGCCAGCTACTGTGACCGAATACCTTTAACTCTTGGAGGACCTCGACATTTCTTCTTCTCCCGGCAAGCTCATACATCACCTTCCACAGAAATGCAGAGAGGTAGGAAACAGCTGCCCCTTTGGACAGTGGCTGCTTTATCCTGTGATGTTCAAAACCAAGTAAAGAGAAGCTGGTGAAAGCTCAGCAGATCGCTACGACAGGCAGGCTGTTTATCCTCCATTCGCTTTCACAACATGGATTTTGAGCTTTCTCAGTACGTGTTAGCCTTGAGCTACAGCACTCACAGTGGAAGAAACAACAAAATGTCTTGGCATTGCATACGTTTAAACAGAGCAGCCAAGACTTACACCAATGCAATCAATGAACAGGAAGGGTTATAGCAGCCAAGACGGACAAGAAAGTGAACAAGAAGGTCTTCAGACTTGCTAGCAATGGGAGTGTCTTCGTTTTGCAGTAGTATGGGACAATTATGGAACAATTACATATTTTGATCCAAGAAAAACTCCTAGGTTTATCAGGTCCAGCAGTGGCTCAGTCATTAGGGGCTTGGACTGGGAATCGTAGGGTCGCCGGTTCAAGTCCCCGAATAGACGTGAAATATGGAAAGTGGACTGCTACTTGGAGAGGTCCCAGTTCACCTCTTAGGCCCTGCTGTGGTGCCCTTGAGCAAGGCACCGGACAATCCCCCCTCCCATTGCTCCCCGGGCGCTGCACAATAACTGCCCACTGCTCCTAGTACTAGGATGGGTTAAATGCAGAGGACCAATTTCACTGTGTGTGCTCTGCTGTGTGCATGTATGTGACAATAAAGAGGGTTTCATCCTCCGATTCTATTCTATACTTGGTTCTCTGGGAAACATGAATAACTGTGCAAAATAACAAAGCAATCCATTCAATATTTGTAGAAATGCTTCAGTTTAGACCAAAGTGGTGCACGGATTGACAGGAGACACCCATTCATAAAGCCATAGATCTACTAGTGTGGCTAATAATGCATCTGTCACAAAACGTATGATGAAATTATTCGACTTGAAAATGAAGCTCAATGTTTAATCTGCAGCTCTCAACTCCCCAGCTTTTTTCCAGCTAGTTGTTGTGTGCAAATAAGCTTCAAAGTAAACTTAAATCCACATTAAACCTAAAGTCAAGCAGTTCTGCTGGTTGTTAATCCGCCATCTTTTCCGAAGCGTTGTAGACCCCCATGAAGATATGGCACTTAAAATGACAGATAATGAGCTGAACACAAAATATCACAAATGTAGGATTTCAGTCAAACGTGATTAAGACGCTGCAGGTAGAGACCCTTTAACTGTGAAGTTGAAAACAGCAGGAAAACACAAAATTAACAAAAATCAAAACAGCCTACTCCCGTCTCCAAATCAAGTGCCGCAGTAATCATTGTAATTATTGTAGCTTGGACGATGAGGAAGTTTGGCAGATGGATCCCAACACATGGTTAATTTGGCGCGGATCGACATTCTTCCCATAAATGTGTTTATTACCTCCGCCCTGGATGTTTTTTTCGGCTTGGTTTGGTTTGTTTGTCAGCATAACTATGGAAAGAAAACCAACTCTGGCCAGATTGAATTAATGGAACTTGGTAAAAGGGGGTAGAAAAAGCCAAGGAAAAACACATTCAATTGATCGCAATGACTAATATTGTCCATTTGTTTGCATCACTATGAGATAGAGCATGGCCTTGGTGGAGGTCTGCTCTCCTTTTTATGATTATTTCCATTTAAAACATTACGAAACATCATCCTCACTTTCAGCAGCCATGATAAAAAACACATTTGAAATAAACAGGTTTTTTGGTTCCACATGTTCTGGAGCTTCTATGAGGCACTTGTTAATAAACAACTACTTCTAAGAGTTCACAATGCTTTTGGGAAACATCTGTAAGCTGAAGAGGGTTCATAAAATGTTTTTTTATGAACATCTTAAACTTAAAATGCTTTTGGGAATCGAGGCTCAGGATTTGCTCCGATGCGATCTTTGCAGGGGGGAGCATTTAACCGTCAGGACAAAGAGAAAAGCAAATCCCAAAATATTCATTGCTGCGTGCAATTGGTTCCCTTTAAATTCCTACTTGTCAGGCAGCATGACACCCTATGACCTGAGTAACCAAGGAGAAATCCTGCTAAACAAAATATATGCATGCTGTTGCACTGCTGTTAGACAGGGTGACTACAAGGCACATTTACACTCAAGGAAAGAGCATAAAACGCACTTCTGTGGCAATTGAGCCCCAGTTTGGTGGTTTGTCGTCACCTGCACCGTCCCAACAAACCCATGTGTGAGAAAAAAAGTTACAGCTTCACTACGTCGTAAAACTCCGATCATATCGAGAGGGTATCTCTCCAAACAAATGAGTGTTGTGTTTTTATAGCTTTCTGAGTACATGTGGTATTTAATGGGTTATATTGATGTCCAGGCCCTGTTGCAAATTGAGTTGATGGGAAAGCTAAAAAAAAAAAAAGGCAGCCTCAGGACCTTATGGCACCAGCATGGCAGCTCCCATGATTCACAATGACACCACTTCAACTTCCCGACACCCGTCTCATTTTACCATACACTTTAACGAGGGAGGGTCAAGTGATGTACTAATTTGGATGATTTAGATGCATCCAGGGTGATAAACAAAAGACTTCTCCGCACATATGTAAAATCTATAGGGGAGGTAAGGTCTATTAGCAGGGGGGGTTTCTGAGGCCTGCTTCTGGTGTGATAGTCAGCAACAATTTGCACACTCACCGTTCCCCCGGGTCATAAACCGTTTAATTATGACGAGAAATGTCAGGTTGTGGACTCCTGCGTCGTTACTGTGGTTTGTACAGTGGAGGAGCATAATTGCGTCCATATGTAGATGGAATTGCTTTTTTATAGCAGATCATCGTAATGGCAGAATAGATGGTCCTCCTGTTGCATATTATTATAAACAATAAGCCTTCAGATTAAGACATTTCCAAAGTCATAATAAAACATATGGAGAGCATTTATTTAAGTTACTGTAGCAGCGCTTTAAGAGGAAAACAATGCAAGTATCAGGAGCTTAAATTGTTTATTTCCTGTTTTACTTGTGCTTGTACTTAATCAAGTCTATTAATAGCTATTTCAAATATCTAATCACCTACAGTGGGGCAAAAAAGTATTTAGTCAGCCACCAATTGTGCAAGTTCTCCCATTTAAAAAGATGAGAGAGGCCTGTAATTTTTATCATAGGTATACCTCAACTATGAGAGACAAAATGAGAAAAAAAAATCCAGGAAATCACATTGTAGGATTTTTAAAGAATTAATTGGTAAATTCCTCGGTAAAATAAGTATTTGGTCACCTACAAACAAGCAAGATTTCTGGCTCTCACAGACCTCTAACTTCTTCTTTAAGAGGCTCCTCTGTCCTCCACTCGTTACCTGTATTAATGGCACCTTTTTGAACTCGTTATCAGTATAAAAGACACCTGTCCACAACCTCAAACAGTCATACTCCAAACTCCACTATGGCCAAGACCAAAGAGCTGTCAAAGGAGACCAGAGGCAAAATTGTAGACCTGCACCAGGCTGGGAAAACTGAATCTGCTATAGGTAAGCAGCTTGGTGTGAAGAAATCAACTGTGGGAGCAATTATTAGAAAATGGAAGACATACAAGACCACTGCTTATCTCCCTCGATCTGGGGCTCCACGCAAGATCTCACCCGTGGGGTCAAAATGATCACAAGAACGGTGAGCAAAAATCCCAGAACCACACGGGGGGACCTAGTGAATGACCTGCAGAGAGCTGGGACCAAAGTAACAGAGGCTACCATCAGTAACACACTACGCCGCCAGGGACTGAAATCCTGCAGTTCCAGACGTGTCCCCCCTGCTTAAGCCAGTACATGCCTGTCCCGTCTGAAGTTTGCTAGAGGGCATTTGGATGATCCAGAAGAGGATTGGGAGAATGTCATATGGTCAGATGAAACCAAAATAGAACTTTTTGGTAAAAACTCAACTCGTCGTGTTTGGAGGAGAAAGAATGCAGAGTTGCATCCAAAGAACACCATACCTACTGTGAAGCATGGGGGTGGAAACATCATGCTTTGGGGCTGTTTTTCTGCAAAGGGACCAGGACGACTGATCCGTGTAAAGGAAAGAATGAATGGGGCCATGTATCGTGAGATTTTGAGTGAAAACCTCCTTCCATCAGCAAGGGCACTGAAGATGAAGCGTGGCTGGGTCTTTCAGCATGACCATGATCCCAAACACACCGCCAGGGCAACGAAGGAGTGGCTTCGTAAGAAGCATTTCAAGGTCCTGGAGTGGCCTAGCCAGTCTCCAGATCTCAACCCCATAGAAAATCTTTGCTGGGAGTTGAAAGTCCGTGTTGCCCAGCGACAGCCCCAAAACATCACTGCTTTAGAGGAGATCTGCATGGAGGAATGGGCCAAAATACCAGCAACAGTGTGTGAAAACCTGGTGAAGACTTACAGAAAACGTTTGACCTCTGTCATTGCCAACAAAGGGTATATAACAAAGTATTGAGATGAAATGTTGTTATTGACCAAATACTTATTTTCCACAATAATTTGAAATAAGTTCATTAAAAATCCTACAATGTGATTTTCTGGATTTTTTTTTCTGATTCTGTCTCTCATAGTTGAGGTATACCTATGATAAACATTACAGGCCTCTCTCATCTTTTTAAATGGGAGAACTTGCACAATTGGTGGCTGACTAAATACTTTTTTGCCCCACTGTACATATCACCTGGAAACATCACAGTTGTATCTCCACTGGATGTATTTGACCAATCCCCTAGTTCTGTGCAGGTTAACACAAAAAGACTACAACTTTGTATTAAAACTACAGTAATCAACTTTTTTTTCACCATTTTTTCATCTCATTGTAACTTTTCCTGTTTAATGTAATGTCTCCTGACTTTGCATTGTTTATTGCCAAGCATCAAATCACAAAGACACATTCTTTTTATATGCAAACTTGACATTCAAATGGTTTCTGCTGCATTATATATACAGCATAACAGTAGCTAAAAGTACTGCAGTGCTGAGGGAAGTTAATCAAAAGGTAAATCTGCAATATAATTGTTTTATTACACAACAACGTGAGGGACCATTCTGTCTGATGAGTACATTACTTGCAATACCTTTGCTATCAATCAAACTACTTCACTTGTAATTCTGTACACATACAGGTGGTAGTACTGCTTTTTTATTACCAAAATCTGAGTACTTTATACTGAACAATTGAGGAAATATCACTAAGTTAGTACTACTTATATTATTAAGTTTGTGAGACTTTTTGAAGACCTGGTTAAGACACATTTTCTAATTTGATATCAGTATGCATGGAGTGAAACAAACAAATGTATGAAGGCATTGAACAGATGATTATATACCTTAATGCTTTGTGAAAGACTCTCACTTTCTTGTGTGTGTTATTTCAGATTGCAGTCAGACATTGCAGGAAACCAGAACATCTCTGCATCCCGGCTCTGCAAATGACTCCCAGGCGGCTTTTCCTCCCCTGCAGCACAGAGTGGGATTTACAACGAGATTATGGGGCTCCCCTTTGACCCCCGGGGGCTGTGTTCAGCAAGAGTCAATTTTAGTTGTTTTTTTTCGAACAGACTCAGTAAGAGCTCCCTCCCTCCATTTCTCCCTCCTCCAGCCACCGACTGCACCCAGAACAATGGCTTATTCTCCTGCGCCAGCGCTCCATTACGGGGCTTGTGGCTTGGCAGTGCAGCGGGCCTCAGATTTCAACCACATGTACTGCACTCAAATCAAAAGAGTCAGCCCTGGCAGTACGGCCGCATAGCTGAGGGAGACACAGCGAGAAAAAGTACGAGCGGAGAAGGGGAGGGAGGGGAGAAAACAGGGAGGAGGACTGAGAAAATAAAAGTAAGTGATGTAAATAGTGGAGGGGATGGGGAGCGAGGAGAGAGAGGAAATATGGAGACAGTAGGAGTCAGAAAGAAAACTTGACGAGCAAACAGAGATTATGGCTTTAGCGCCGTGAGGTCAGGACACAGAGAGGTCGACTCTCAAGGGAGCCATTTCGAAAAGCAGTGAGGGATAACCTCGCCGTAACCCCCGAAGCTGGCTGCTCTCATTCAAATCATACTGTAATTTCAAAATCCCTCAGACAGTAGCATTACAATGGAGTCCACACACGTCGACAGTGCTTAAGATTTGTATTTTCTCTCAGTGGCTCCGAATGAACGCGCAGTCATCTGGGAACCGTAAGCGATGAAAAGATTCACGGAGAGTTTACGAAGAGGTTAAAAAGCGAGCTGAAATGAAAACACCGGGTGCTGCCAGTGTTTTCCAAATGATTGCTCAGTCGTCTGGCACTGAAGCCTTCGTCTGCTTGGGCCCGGGCCGATACATCTGTGCCTCGGAAGTTCACTGTCAAATACAATTTAATCGTCAGAAAAGATTGTGTCATTAATGTGACAACCCAAAACTTGGATGCCTTTACCTTCCTATCTCCGGTGAGAAAACAAGGAAGGGAGCAACACCACAAACAAATTGTGACGCGTCAGCAAATGTGTTTTTCCACTGAGCTCTTCACAGGTTGGCTCGGCAGATAATTGGATGCAGTTTTGACATTTGACATGATCCATCTACTGTAATATAGCGTAATGTTGCTTTCATGGTCCATATTTCACGGAAGAAATTCAAAGTGGTTCTTGCAGCATTTAGAACCCAGCAGCAGCTTTCCTGTGAGAAAATAACCTACATTATTGAAGTACTTAATCTAACTGAATGAACACACAAATTGCAGCAGCACAGACATCCCTTTGCCATCACTGAGAGCCCCTCTGTGGGAGGCAAAATGCATTTGGGGACAGTAAAGGTTGCGTGTGAGGTGAGCAGGAGCACACTAAGTGTTGGCCTTTGCTCTGCAGTTGTTTCTAAGACAGTGGACAGGTTCTAGAGGGAGCAAAAGGGCATTTGGCAACCGCCTATGGAGGTGAAGTGCAGGCCTCGCCAGAGCTAAAGCAACCTGACACCCCAACAGATGTTCCAAAATCTCCAGAGACACTGTTTCCAATTAAAGATTATTTACCCTCACTCCTCTGCATGGGTTTAATCCTAAATGCTTTATTCCAACTAGCAGAAACTGATGGATTCCCAGGCACTTTTTTCTGGTTGCACAGATTTAACCAGCTTGGATTGGGGTTAAAGTTGTGCAACTTGGAGGGCGAATCTATGAATGTATGATCAGAAGGAGAGGGAGGGAGAGGATAAAGATGGGTGGTTTGGATGTCCTTTATTTCCTGTAAATGGCGAGCATCTGCAGCTATGAAAATCCAACTCATGATTGTTGGATGTCAAGCTGTTTGATGTCAAGCTGGATTTATTTGGATAAAATATGTCAGAAGAACAGATTGTGCTCAAAGTTCATGTCCTCCAAGTTGTAGGTTTTGCTCCATAAATCTGGTCAAAGCTCACAGCAGATAAAGCAAGAGCTACATCTGTTTTGGTGGAATCTAAATCAGATGTAAATTGCAGGCAAGATAACATTAAAAGCAGTGAGTTTTGAAACTGGAGTCCAATAGTTTCACCAGAACCTTCTGTAAAACTCAAAGTAAACAACAAGGATGTCCAAAGCCGGTATGAGAAATAAATTCCAAAGTAACAAGACAGTTTGTCAGTCAGTGCCAGCGGTCCTTTTCTCACACAGCTGATGCTACCATCTGGAACTCAGACTAAGCCAAGACACAAAGCAAGTGTTTACTAGGTGAAGATTTATCAAATAAAAACATGTTTCACTGCACACACTAGTGTTAATGCAGAAATGTGCTGTTGCTAAAGGGGAAAATGTTGTGTAGCTATCTAAGCTAAGGGCTAATGCTAATACCAGACTGTTCAGACTAAAGGTTGACACATCTTATTTTAATTCAAAATGATGTAGGATGAGGACTTTTAAAAAGCTAATGAGCAAATGTTAGCATGCTTACATTGTTAAAAATATTCACCAACAACAATGGTAAACATGATAGCATTATAACTAGTTAGCATTGTCATTGTTATCATGTTAGCACAGAGCTGCTAGCATGTACGTATATGGGGTGCACTCTCTATTCCGTCATGCCTCTATTCCGACACAACTTTAGTACCGCCATTCCGACAGTCTACCCAGGCGCGTCGGGGCATCGTCTTTCTTTCATTTTTGTTTGTGTGTCTTTTTAACATATACTTTTTTAACATATTCAGTTTATTTTGTATAATATAATACAGCCTATTGTTGTAATGGACGCACTGACTGATTGGCACTCAATTTCGTTGTTGTCCGATCGCCCTGCATCCGATCTGCAAGGGAGTCGCTCAAAGAAAGTTAAAGCTATGCAAGCCATCGAGGCTGCGCCCAATTCTGCGGAGCTGCAGACCAGAGCTGATGGGGTGACGATGGAGATACTCGGAGGAGCAGTGGCGATGGATTCGAGAGGGCTATCAGAAGCGTCCATGAGGGAGGAGGGGGGCCCTGCGTGTCTGACAGTGTCAACTACCGCTCCGAATGCTTCCACTTAAGTGGAGCTATGCAGACCCAACGCACCATGTCGGAATGTTTGAAAAAGTGCTGCTACTCCGATAATTAGACGTCAATGTCGGAGTAGAGGTATGTCGGAATAGCAGCATGTAACATCTTTGTATATGGACAAAGAAAGGGTTTTTGCATTACATTTCATCTTCTTGTTGACTTTATTTGCACATTTTAAAAAATTGCCTCGATGTTTAGAAAGAAGGTCTACATATCTCACTTCAACTCCAACTTCAAACTCACATGGCAGAGTTATGTCTACTTACTAGCACTCGGTTTGTTAGCATTGTCATCGTGAGCATGTTAGCGCAGAGCAGCTAGCATGGGTGAAGGCACAACAAGCGAGTTACGTAAGCTAGTAACCCAAGGAAAGTGTGTGTAGGAGACTTTCCTTTGCGTTAGTTTGTATTTAATTGCACCGTTATTTGCACTGTTTTTAAAACGAGGGTTGGTATATCAAACTACATTTGTTTAATGATACCGAGCAAATGATGTTGGTAGTGCAAAAAGAGACCTTTGGTTGATAGCTTTAGATTTGATAGCATCATTGAATGAGTCTTAACTAGCTAAGACATCTATCATATTTGAAAGCTGCAAATTCAAAAAACTAAACTCCTAAAAGTTGGATGAAGAGATGTTGTAGCTAGATTCACGAATAGCTGGTGCAACCCAATCCTTACCTACTTCAGAAACAGTATTTCGTCATGATACAGCGTTGAAATATTCTACATGCAGTCTAGAGTGACAGCATTAAGGAGCAAATCCACTGCATGCATGTTTTCTGGATTTGAAATGACTCTCTGGAAACTCCTAGAGGACAAACTGAATCCCATTGATCTCTGATACTCACATTTAATGAAACCAAATCCATCAAACTTTTCAGCAACTAAACTCTTTAGCGTCTCATTGTCCCAACAGTTGGCCTGTTAAGTTTTCTGCTCAGATGACAGAGAAATCTGCTGTTTGTCCTCAGCTGTAATATGTAATGTCTTCAGCTACTGCCCGGCGACATTCTGCACTACACTCTAACGGGATTGGACTGGCAAATGTCCCCCTTACCCCCTTGACTTCCCCCTTATTTTTCTAAGCCTGCCATATAATTTAGGACTGTAAAATTGGCTACAGTTTAACATGCTTGGTAAATCTCCAAGTCTGACTACCGAACGCCGACTCCTGACAGACGCTGACCACACCTGTGCTATTCAAACAACTCTGGCTTATTTAGTATTCTGCGGATGTTTCACACCAATGCAAGAGATTAATGAAATCTATTTAAAACGTTTCAGTACAGTGTGAAACAGTGGGGCTTTGTGTCAAGGTGTGTGAAAGCAAACATTTACTTTAAATAGTTACCAGCTAAAGTTCAAGTTGGGAGTCGCTGAACAAAGAGTTAAATGTGTGAAACAGCCAGATGAGGGCACACTGACAGATTCAATTAGGAAGCTATTTTAGAGTTGTGTAATATTCACAGCGTTTCTGACAATCCCCCACCCCCGCCTGACTGACTTAACAATCTGAATTATGTCTTTTCGTTTTGCCAGGGCCTAATGGCGAGTTAGCACAGCTTGAGTTCCTGTTAAAGGCCCGGCCCGAGCAAAAACTAACAAGAGAGGTATTTACATTTCGATCTGTGGTAGAGTACTTCTCCATGTGGCACAAAGGCCTGACGGTAAGAGCAGTGACCTTGTGGTCAGAAGGTGGCCTGTTTGAATAAATGGAGCAGCTGGTTAAGAAAAATTGGAGCAGAAAAGCAGAGATTCCACCACCCCCCCCTGTTCCTTTAACCTTCAAGTGCTCTTGAGCAAGGCACCACCCATATAGCTTCATTAGGGACGTCCACTGGGATGTGAATGAAGTAAAATAGCAGCTGCTCCCAAATGCTGAAAATCCTGATTATGCATTTGCAAAAATAGCATGGTCATTATGATGAGGGGTCAGTGGGAGGTTAAAGAGGACAAACTGCTGATGTTCAGGTGTATATCAGTATGTAGAGTCTACTGGGACATGTCTCCATGCTTTAATGTTCAAAAAGCTCTTTATGTTTCTCATACTGCCTGTGCTGCAGCACCTCTTTTCACCCTCTGTCTGAAACCAGAGCCCAGTCTGCTCTGATTGGTTAGATGGCCGGCACTGTTGACTGTCAACCACTTAGAGATGTCCCGCCCCTTAGCCTATCACCTGCAATGTGTTGGAGCGCTAGTCAATAGAAGCGCTAGTGTAAAAAACCTATATAACACACTACAGGAAAGGGAAAACCTCCACAAAGCATAACAGGGCCCCTTTAACACAGACATATGATAGTTATACACTAGTGTAATGTCAACCGTTTGCCTTATATGAATGCTAAACTAACCAGCAAGTCAATCAGTATGATTACTGGGCTATTTGAGATGTTCCATTCAACAACTGCTGTGTGCATTTCAACATTTCTGCAGGAAAGACGAAATGTAAATGTCAAAATTTGAAAGAAAAACTGTATTGGCAAAACTCGAAGATTTGAATAGAAAACCATCTGAGAAGTTTCCAGTAGCTTCTTCATCTGTGACATCTCATTGGTATAGATTTCTGTTATATTTTACCTCAGTTACTTAATTGGCAAACTCACAAAAGTCAGTTCTGTGTGTAAATCTTATTTCTTGTCCTTTCTGTGTTGAATTTGCACTCTTGGCATTTCTCCACAGTGCCTACAGTGGTCCAACAGGTAACAGGTGATCCTACAGTTGGATGGCCTTGGGTGGTTCGAGGTCTTTGCTACAAAAACAGCAACCAAAGCCCCGAGCAACCGTGAAACACTCACCAGCCAGCCTCAAATATGCTCTGCTTTTAGTGTAACTGAATTTATTATTTGGTGCTGCACCCTTTCTCTCTCCTGGTGTCCTTAATGAGACCTTTGGACAGAATGGCATTTGCTTGGGGGCATCTCCATACAATAACATCCCTCTTTCTTGTACACCTGCACATGGTAAAAGCATGTCCGCCCCCCTCAGTCTTTTCCCCTACATTTAGGCCCCGTTTCATTTAGGGAGCTTAGACAAACTCACCGCAGAGGGCAACGTGTTGACGGAGGAGGAATAACGACGGAGACTCCAGTTTCAAATTCCTCCCCACTTGTCCTGAACAGCAGACGTCCCCCATGAACAAAGGGTGCGATGACAAAATAAATACAGCAGGAGGCTAATGAGTGTATTTAGGTTATATGGCCGGGAGAAAAGCTCGATACACAAACACCGCTTTACGCTAATTACTCCCTAGATGACTCGATAACAATAATAACTATGATAACTTTTATTAGTACAGCAGGCTTTTTGAAAGCAGTGTCAAAAGTGGACATGACAGGACGTCACGTTGAAATGTAGAAAAACATGTTTAGTCTGCTTAATTTTTATCGTGAAATCAAGCAGAATTTGAACATTTAATCGTCAACCTGCACGGTAAATGATTATTTCACGCTCGTTGCTTGGTCTGATTAATAATTATTTTGTTTCCCATGACGTCTGATGAAAAACATCAAAGTAATTTTAGGCGATGAAATGGAGCTTAAAAAAAAGTTACAGTTCGTTTAGTTGCAGACAACAAAATAAGGGGCCACCAACGCGCAGGCTTTAATGCACCAACAAAGCTTTTTAGTGGTGTTATTTTCTCATTAAGTGTGTATAGAATAAGTACATGGTATTAAAGCGTTGGACAGCCAGTTGTAGCTTGGCAGGCTGTGGGAAGAATAAAAACAATGCACAGGGCAATTATTTTAGGCCCGCTTATTAAAAAGGCTGCAGATGTGTTTCCTACCAATCACTGCGGTTCTGTTAGGCTCCAGCTTCTCCCCACTTCGCTCTCTGTTGTTGAGCTAAATACAAACTAAAGCTTCTAGTAATGGGCTTGATTAAAATGCTTAGTGGTAACAGTAGTATTGTATTTTCCAGGATTACATGACTTGACTGCATGCCTCTACTAACTTTATTTTGTTGCTTTTTCTTTGAAATTATGGATTTATGTTCCATTTTTTCAAGCAACATTTCTGCAAAAGCAACTGTCCACTTTTGGAACATATGAAGCTGAACCTTGATATTCTAACCAAGACAACTGGTAGCGTCATACTGTAGGAGTCATTTATACTCGGGACGCTGGGGACCCAACACTTTGTAGGAAATGGCCAGTTTTGTCCCCCCCCACTTTGCATTAGGATAATTGGTTAAAACAGTTCTGAAAATATCATAAAGCACAAAGAATTGTACACCTTGAAAAGTGACTAGTTTATTTGCACAAGAGAACACATACAATCTGTGGACTGTGCACACTTTGTGGGTGTATTTCTGGTAACGCTAGTGGTGCAGTTTGGACCTGCGACAGGTTTCATATTAGTAATAATTGAATAGAGCAGCAGTGTAGCATAGTAACTGCACTTGTTGTCAAAAAAAGCATGTTCAGCATGTGTATTGATGTATTTATGTATATTGCCCCCACCACTTTTTCTACAAAAGCGACGCCCATTTAAATTAAAGAACAGATTTAGAAAGACATGGGTTTAATTTCAGGTTTTCTGATGTTTTTATCCACGTCTTTAAACTTGTGCATTTAACAAAACATGAATATACAATGCCTATTGTTGACTGGTATGATGTTCTTTAAAGTTTGAGTTGTTAAGGCGTGATTTATTATGATTGCATCTCTTCACTATAATAAGCCTTTATTTAGGTAGAACATTTTGCTTACAGGCCTTTGACATGAAAACCCCCTGAACCCTTTCTGCGGCTCAGCTGCTAGAAACACTGAATCTGTTGATGAAAGAAGACCCTGTGCTTAAGATGATTGTTGGCTGTGTAACCTTTACATTTCTCGGGTGTAAAGTTACAGATCAAGACATTTTCAGAGCACATACAAACTTTCTGTAAAGCATTGGTCGGGAAAATGGACCAAATATTTCCCTGTTTTTTTCAGTGATTTGTCAAATGATCAAAATGCCTGATTGCAAATTATTGAATAGCTTTGAAATGCTTAAAAAACATGTATTGTGGTTTAAAATGACTTGGTTTCAATCTTGACAATGGATAAGCAACTAGGAGCCTCCTTGAGGTGGTTTCTTTAAGAGATGATTGACACGAAATAGAGTTTAAGGTAAAAAAATGCAGAAAAAGTTACTTGAAAACTGCAAATATTACTCTAGGAGTTTTGAGGAATACTGTAAGTGAGGAAAGTCTGAATCTAACGCCTGAGCGCTAAATATTTTCACCCGAGGTGCAGTAATATCTCTTCAGGTCTGAGCATGAGAAAGCATTTAAAGTTTTGAAGCATTAGGACTTTGCTGTAAAACGGTAAGCCAGCTGGATTCAGATCATTTTACAAGCTCACACTGTGCCACCACACTAAGTGCTTTGCTGTATACTTGAAAATGTTTTTGAATACGGCATTGAGTCGGCCGGGAAAAGGCATGAATCATAGTCAGAGTTGAACCGTTGAAGTGACATACACAACAACAAAAAAGCACCTAATCTGCTTTATCTCAACCTGAATTGTGACAAATTGCTGCCTTTATAGTAGATTCAATTGTGACAGATGTACTAGAAGAACCTTTCCATCACTTTCCATCTTGATTACAAAATGGCTGCATGAGTGATAATGGAGATAAACAGCAGGTATCCATTTGTAGAAAGACATGACTTCATACAAACCGGGCTCCAATATTCCATATTTACCACTGTTTGGGTCACAACATTCAGAGTTTAATTGGCTATGGCCGATATGGTTGCTGGGTTTAATTTCCATGTGTATGATGTCACACTTTGGTAGAAGTTGAGACGTGCCGCGGTGACAAACTGCGCTGCTGCCAAAGAAGCCAAGAGAAACAGGTAGCAGAGGGCCCACCAACTTAAAAACAGCTCTCAGATTCTCTTGGAAGAAACGTGTTTTTCGCGAGGATTCCCAAGGCACGCTTTAAATCAGTGGACTTGTCAGCAAACGTGTTTATGAGTCTGAATTATCTGGAGGTATTCCAGGTAGCAGAGCGCATGCTAAATCATCCAAAAGTTACGATATCTTATGTGATTCTTCTCACAGGAAAGGAAAATCATTTTGATACCAGAGCAATGGTAAGCTTTTAAAAGCCACTGTGTGTCGAAGACAACCTTTTAAATGATCACGATTTTGTTTGGAAAAAAGTGATTCATGAATGTCCGTGTGCCAAAGTCGGGTCAAGGGGATAATGTCTCATTTGATAATACAATTTCTGGTTTTGGAAAAAGTATGACATCCTCAAATATAACACGTAGTGACTTTAAAATATGAAAATGAATAAAACAAAACAACATTAAATCTGTCTTTGTCTGGAAAACACATTTATGATACTTGTATTGTTCATTAACTTTTATATTTGTTTGAGCGTAAATGCAAATCAGCATAAGTAACAGTCTGACGTTACTAAACAGACTTCATGACAGTCAAGTCTTCACGTCACCACCGCTAAGCTAACGGTGGCTAATGTTCAGCGTGATGACGTTTAATAGTGTCATAGCGTGACTTGTTAGCAACTGCAGTTTTTAAGCCACTTAAACACTTTAGAGATTCACAAATAGGGTATTTACTGACATATATAAACCGTCAATGTCAAGACGGCGGGTCGTGGCTCAGTGAAATTAATCCAGGAAAAATATCTCTGACACATTTTATGACCTATTGATTTTAACAAGCGCTATAAAAGTGTTCGTTCTGGTTAGTTGATATTCCACTGATTCCGCTCTTTCCCAATGTAAGTCAATGGGAAACGTTTTTTTGGGCCCTTTAACTTCACGGACTGATACGGACGTTGTAGTACCACCGTTTGGCCACTACGAACCTGTATGCTTCCCTTCCTATATTTTTGCTTTTTCGTTTATATATGTGATTGTTAAGTAATTCTAGTCGCTCAGATTCATTGAGAGCTCCAGAACCATTTCCTTTAAGTTTCACTTTATAACCATTGGCTAGAAATCATCAAGTCCTTGAGGGCAAGTGTCTGTAATTGCACACCGGACTTTTTGAAACACGGACTATAATGCGGAAAAATCTAATTGTTCACAGGATACGCCCAATCGGATGCCTCATCTCATTGTCAGTAATTTCCCTGAGATGATGTGACTAATCTTTCTATACGTAATGTTACGCGTGTCAACGTTGATACTGATCTAATCCTAATGCATGACTCATGTACAGGGCTGGGTATCAAGACTCAGTACAGTTTTAATAGTCTGAAATGCATTTGTATCAGATTTTTGTGCAAAAATCAATTCATTTCTACATTATCCACTCTAATCATGTTCTGTTTGACATGCACCACTTTGTAAGACACATAACAGGGTTCACAGAGTTGATTAAACAGCAGAAATAAGACACTAAGTGAAATCCCTGAGTCAACAGTCCTGTTATGCTGTCACACATCCATGTACAGCTTTCTTCCCCACGCTTAATTGATTTCCTGACGGTGTGATGACCTGTAAATTGAATGAAAATCATGTACAGCTGAGACATCACGGTGCAAACACACTAGAGGGTTTTTCTTTTTCCTTATTTTGCAATTAATGTGAGCTGTTCACAGCCTAATGCTGTCTAAATGTGCCGCTAAATTCAGCCATGGAGCAACTCCTGACATTTTAAGTGTTCGTTGGTGAGCTGAGTGGAAAGCTGGAGATAAATCTTAAGATCTGAGGAGCCACAGTAACAAATTCACCGTGATGATTAGACTTGATGTGTAGGCCTCTGGTGCATCTTCCTACAGTCTAGTCCCTGATATTCTATGTTGCCGTTAACAACTTTTTCTCTCAATCTAAAAAGAAGTGGACTCATGGTTGTTGGCAATGTTATTTATCTAATTTTATGAATTAGTTTTCAGGGTATAAAGAGATCCTCCAAATCTGAGGCCACGGTTCTCAGCAGGAAACCGATGGACTGTCCACTCCAGGTAGGGAATGAAGCCTTACCCCAAGTGAAGGAGTTCAAGTATCTCGGGGTCTTGTTCTCGAGTGAGGGAACAATGGAGCGTGAGATGGGCCGGAGAAAAGCGGGAGATGGATGGATGGATGGATGGATGGATGGTATAAAGAGATCTTTGAAAAAAAATTCCAATGTTGATTACGAAACAATTAAAAAAATGTAAACTAGAAAAGGAAAATAATCTTCTACAATATTAACCACAATTCAAATATGTACAAATATCTTATATACTCTGCCCGGCCAAAATAAAGGTCACAAGTCTGTGGGGGCAGCGCTATGATCTGGGGCTGCTGCAGTTGGTCTGGTCTAGGTTCAGCAACGTGCCCAAAGAATGAGGTCAGCTGACTCCCTGAATATACTGAAGGACCAGGTTATTCCATCCATGGATTTTTTCTTCCCCTATGGCACGTGCATGTTCCAAGAGGACAATGCCAGGATCCATCGGGCTCAGATTGTGAAAGAGTGGTTTAAGGAGCATGAGACATCACTTTCACACATGGATTGGCCCCCACAGAGTCAAGATCTGAACCCGATTGAGAATCTTTGGGATTTGCTGGAGAAGACTTTGTGCAGTGGTCCGAATCTCCCGTCATCAATATGTATGCAAGAGAGAAATAAATGTTGTGACATTACAGAAGATTGTGGAAACGATGCCACAGCGAATGCGTGCCGTAATCAAAGCTAAAGGCGGTCCAACGATATTAGAGAGTGTGACCTCGTTTTGGCCAGGCAGTGTACATGCTTGGTTGCATTGCATTGATCTCATGGCATATCCGTTGCACATGTTTTTGAGCCATGGTAAATACTTGTCTCTTCAAAGGAACACAACCAATATAACATTAACACAACTGTATCTGAAAATACGTGTTGTTGGTGTCTTGTTACAAAGTGAATGATGGTAGATGCATTCCTACTCAATCAAATGTATTTCTAAACTTAAAGACATTTGGAATTTTGTAGATAGACACTCTCAGAAATAGTCACTCTGTCTTTGGCAGCGAGTGTTAAATGGGCTGAATATTTGGTACTACCACATATCAAAGGTAACCAGCAGGTGCACAGGTGATGTTGATACTGACCAGTGTTTCCATATCTATAGAAATGTTTGCAGTTTTGAGGCTTATAGGAATAGATGTTGTGAAAATGCCGGGAGCATATTTTTAAAGAGCTACTGGTGAGCGTTATATTTCTAAGTCAAATAAAGAATTGTGTGGTTGTGTGATATTGTTTATGAGTAGCAATCCATCACCGTCATTTTAATGAGTGCGGGGTCATATAAAAGGTAATTATCAGTGTGATTCTGATCTGTGGGAAGGGGGTTCCCTCTCATGTCTTTGTTCTCACCCGCCCTCCCCCTGCATGCCAGGAAGTATAAAAACCAATCGGCTGGAAAACCATCGCCTATAAGAGGTTCCGCGAGAGCATCGGTGGCTTGGCAGAAGAAGCATCTCATCTTACAGTAATGAGCTGAAATATTCCTGCTACAGTAAACATGAATATAAACAACATGTCGAATTTGTCCGCAAGAGATTTCACAATTCATGACTTGATACTGCGCAAGACTGGAGGCTTTCCTAAATCCGCAGCAGTTTCACCTCTTTCAGTTCATCTGCAGTAGCCGTGTTGAAAGCTTTTTGCACACACACACACACACACACACACACACAGACACACACACACATCACCACAACACCTTAGATTCAAGTTACTTTCTGGATGAACTGATTATGGGAGATTCCTCGCTCGTGTTTGATTTGGACTGACTTCACGTTTCGTAGGTTTTTAGACATCTTTGATTGATGAACTTCTTGTGGTATTAAGTTTCTGTTTAATTAGAAGGCTGAGTTAAGCCACTGGAAAGTAGTCTGTGGTGCCTTCGGTGGGCCTCCTCTGTTAAGACACAAGAGGCATTCACACGCCATTATTTCCCCCAGTATCACCCAACAACTGTAGCTCACTCAGCACGCTACTTAAAGCATGCCATATGTCAAATGAAATGATCAGAAACAGAAAGACAGATCTTATCAGCACAGTGTTTACTTCAGAAAGGGACTCTGATCTAATGTTAACTTAGCATAGCTGAACAGGTCAGAAATACAACATTTGTATTATTTCTCGGGCTGATTTTACCCCAAAGAAATCAGACCACACACAAGTGTCAAGTGGTGCTAAATGCTAATGTCAGCATGCTAACAAACTCTACTACTCTACATCCTTACACACCTAATGTATACATAAAATCCTGCTTTACATTTTGTTTTTGCTCGTATTTTGTCTAGCTTTTTAGTCCGACATCCATCCATCCAAAGTACCATGCTAACAGGTTGATGTTTATCAGGTGTTATATGTTATTAGAGGACCAGTCTTCTTTAGTCTGCTAACTCTTTGACAGACTAAAGAAAAGCCCATTGGTCTGCCTTGAGAATATCAGCATTTTGACCTGATGGTGGCACTATGTGAAAAGTTAATGGGGTTAATTAACTGGTAGACAGGTGGGATGTGCTAAGTTGTGAATCTAAAGGTTGTGGTGGAAACGTCTGAAGCAATGGAGACGAAACCCAGAGAGATGCTGGAGAGCAGGAGCTTGATGGCAAAACACTGTTGGGTTTATTCGGAGTTACGGCCGACGAATTGACAAGACATTGACTGTAGACACGAGTTGCCATAGTGGTTGCCAAACCAATTCTGAAGATCTCAGGGATAGGACGAGGTTTTAACTTGTTCCGAATGAATAATCAACATTCTTAAAGCAGCAGACTAAACAAGCGCATACAACACGTCTAACTTAAACTGTCATCTAGGTCACAAATAAGGTGTTTACCGGAGCCTCTGGGTCCAGATAAACTGGAGCTAGCTGTCCCTAAACAATAAAGCCAATCTTAGGTCAGCATGAGCTTGTACCCACTGTGGGAACAACAAGGCTTCGGAAGCCCAGGCTGCCCCTCCTTAATGAAGATAACAGCACCTGCGAGGCCGTTAGCCAATGCCAGAGGAGACAGAGAGGAAGGACACAATTGGCTAACAAGCAGCTGTGAGGAGACCAATGGTCACATGTGTGAAGAGGTCACAGGCCTGAGCGAAAGGTTACAAGCTTACACAAAATATTCCCTAACTAAAGGTATATTTTTGGTTTGTCTACGTTGATTACCAATGGCGGTGTCGGTTAGGTTGATTTAGGATTATTTTGGCATTATTGATGTAGGACCTAACCTAAATCTGGTGGGATTTGTTGAGCTTGCTAGCTTAACCCTTTAATGGTTTCTGTATCCTGCAAGGAACCAGTCTTGGAAATGCATTATCCATGTGCAATATGGGTGTAATATTGTGTAAATGGGTTGACTAACAGTGTATTAAAGGTGATATAATGTGCATTTAATAATAATTATTGGTTTATTTGTTTATTAACACCATTTATGTACATGCTTATGTAATTCAAAAGTCTATATTTATTCAATATTTGACTGCTTTGGGCTCCATACGACATAGGCTATATTTAATATATCAAATGTTGTATTATTTTCCGCATGTGTGTTGAGAAGAGGAAATATTCCTTGCATATTTCACTGTCACCTGTCACCATCTGGACCATGATATCACCGACGACAGGCAGCAGTAAACCACTTGGCACCGTTCTCCCTCAACATGTTATTGTATTCCCAAACCTTCACCACAAAACTGAAGGATTGATGAAGTGAAACGGACCGAGAAGGTTGAGTTTGATTTTGACCTGTGGAGTCGACCACTGGAGGATTACACAACACTGGATGCACCAAGGCGGGAACGATAAACAGCTGATTTGGTTTAGTTTTGATTTATCTTTGGTGGAAAACTGTCACCGTTTCAAAGACAATAACTCAACACTTCCTCTGTGAGACGCAGGCACATTACGCTGTATTTATACGTGTCTGATAAGCTTCTTCTGTGTTAACAGCCAGGTTTATTTGGTGACACCCCAAAGAAAATCTACTCTTGTCAATTAGAAGTTGTCCTTCTTGTGCCATGAGCTCCCGAGAAGCTTTCCTTTTTTCTGACACTGCTGGAAAAAGAACAAATACCTCAGCCATGTGTTCCAAATCAAATGGAAATGATGGAATTAAATTGAAACGGGGCACTCAGATAACTATTTAATTAGTGCTTGTGGTAGCGATCAGGATGAAATCCAAGTATAAAATCATGCGGTGTATTTCCTTCGCCATCAAGACTATTGTATAACCATCAAAACTCAGCCGCAAAGGACTCATTTCACGCCTGTTAGAACACTACAGCACCTGGTGCCTCACACTCCATCAGTGTGTGGATTTCTTTTATATAAATTAAGATTAGATCGGATTTTCGTATAGTTTCCTATCCGCTAGACGCCAACGCCCAAATAAAGAGTGTTGACGCATCGAGAGAGATCCGCTTCCTCGCACTGCACACTTCACTTCGGCTTTTACACCCATCGGATTTTTAAGAGCCATGAAGGTATTCTGGACGACTGTGGCAGGGCTTGAAGGAAAATAAAG
This sequence comes from Eleginops maclovinus, assembly GCF_036324505.1. Lineage (NCBI taxonomy): Eukaryota > Metazoa > Chordata > Actinopteri > Perciformes > Eleginopidae > Eleginops > Eleginops maclovinus. The sequence continues at coordinate 3,691,750 of NC_086371.1, forward strand.
AAATCTTTCAACCCAGCCTAAACACGACTCGCACACATAGTAGCACGAGCACATAAACAATGTGAAGTTGGAACGATCGGCGAGTTCCAATCAGGCTTCCTAGCCAAAACACAAATGTAAAGTCTTCCGGGAGTCGGGGCAGGGCCTCCTAAATCCCACTGAAGTGCTGAGAGTCACACACATACACTTCTACTGTGTGTGTGTGTGTGTGTGTGTGTGTGTGTGTGTGTGTGTAATCATCGCCTTCACGACTTGATGAAAGGACAATTAACAAGATGGCAACGATCACGCTCATACTGCAACCCTCTCATCAATTCCTCATTTACAGCTTCCTCCCTGCTGGTGTCATTGTGGAGAAAACAGAGAGTAACTATCGGACAACAGGAAGTGGTTTCTTAGGGGGCTCATTAAGTGAGAGCTGCCAGACCGAAATGATTTTAAAAAAGTCAACCAAGGACATTTACCCCAGAACATCCCAACCAGAATACATCATCTGAATTCAGTTGTCCTTACACTGAATAAGAGTTTGCTTCAGACTGAGAAAGGAAACATAACTTAATATATTGATTAGTTTATATTTGTTATCAGGACTCTATGTCTTCTGATGAATCAAATGAGGGACTGCATTGGGTATCCAGTACCATTTCAGGAAGTAAATCCTTAATATATTGATTAGTTTATATTTGTTATCAGGACTCTATGACTTCTGATGAATCAAATGAGGGACTGCATTGGGTATCCAGTACCATTTCAGGAAGTAAAGCCATGGAAAACCTAAGATACTTTAGGTTATCATCACCTTCATGTCCAAAGAACTTGTTGTACAAAAGCACATTTGGATTGTTTAATTATCAAAAGACGTAAAGGGTGTTATTCCTCTGACCTCTAACTTGGTATTTTTTCTTTTTCTCAAACATATATGAACTTGCTTTATTATTTAATTTAAATGTAACTTTAATTGTGAGGAATAGTGCACTTTATTTGAGAAACCTTTTGAATAATCTGATCCTTTTAAGCAGGGACTACATCGGATAATTTACAGCAGTATCCCTCAAATATTGTAGGTTATACTCCAGATTTACATCTAAATTGAAATGAAATGACTGAATAATGATAAGCTATGATTGTTATTAAAGTATAGTGTTTATTGCAATCCAAAATATAGTTTGATGTGTTTTGAAAAGACCAAAAGGCTACAGTATTAAAACCTTGTATGGTTACGGTTAGGGTTGATAATCATTGTGTGATATTATTATCAGATGCTTTTCTGTTGTGTCTCTTATACAGCTCATGCAAACCCTCTGGCATTTAGTTACTGCTGATTCTGAGATAACCGTGAGCGCATCACGTGTGTCATCCGATGAAGTGTGAGAAAGACTTCATCGTACTCTTCATCGAGTCACCGTTAACGTTGATCTCATCAGTTCTTTGAAGGTTGTGTCGCTCTTGGCTTTGTGATGAAGGAGAGCAATTTGTCTGGCCAAAATATTGTGCTGAAATAAAACTCTAGGACTTTATGTGTTTAATATCTCTTCCGCTGTTGAAACGCTGTGTGCTGCGAGGCCGGCCAGGCCTTCGCTTCCTGCTATTGACTGCCGGCCTGTTGTTTTTACCCACTCAAACAATAAGTCGGCCCAAAGGCTTTGACCGTCAGACGTCAACATGTCCAAATGCAAAAAGCCTGTGTGTGTTTCAGTGCCATGTATGCAGTTTGACTTTATATACAAACAGCACCAACCCTTACCCTCATGATGGATTTTTTTTATTTAACCGGGCAGGAGTTCAAGCCTTTGAACTGGTAGAACAATCTGAAGATAAACAAGTAACATTTTTCCTTTTTTCTGCCTTTTCGCGTACAATTTTATTGCACTATTACACGCCTTTATGTCTTTTTAGGTCTTTAGTATATTGTATGTTGGGCTGTAAAGATTTCCATTGCAATAAAATGTGGCTTTTACTGTTGTGCATATGGCCACACAGCCTTTGGATCCTGAATCCTAACATGAGCTAGATGCTTTTGACCTTTATTTATCCTGTTCATAGACAGTAGTTTAACAGGGCAGCACCCAGGGCATAAAAGTGCATACAGTCTGTATGACTGTAACGCAGGGTGTTGCTGGGAAAGAGCCTCGCTCAGCACTCCTCTCCTGGATAAACACAGGGATGGAGCTGGAAGGCAGTCAGCAGAGAACAAACCTTCATCAACATTGAAGCAGCAGCTTCCATAAAAGTTTGTTTGTTTATTGTTTGTCCTCTGGGTTTGATTCTCTGGCAAAACTGCATAAGAGTGCAGTTTTGTTCAGCCAACAACTTGGAAAGTCTGGATGCTCGACGTTCTCATCAACACACATGTAGCAGCATAGATATGACTGCTAACAAAACAAACAAACATAAAAAGATAACGGTTTAAATCTGTTGCTGATCACGTCCTGAGCAAAACCAAAAGCTGATGAAGTTATCCGTCAGCTACACCTCAGCCAAATCTATTATCAGTAGCAGACAGAAAGTGAAGCTAATTATCTGCTTTTAAAACGTGGCCTGTCCATAAACTGCCAATGAAATAGGAAGGCAACACAATATAACCTGTACAAAAGAATATAAGATACACACAATACATCTACAAAGATATTTGGAATTGGTGTTCTTCTTTCATCAACAAATATATATTTGTAGTTTCTTTTTCTTGTTATTTCTTACATTATATGATGTTATTAGTGCCAATACTTTGGCTTGGCATTAGCTAATCAATCCATGCCTGATAAGTAATTGAATTCAATAGAAAAGAAAGCCTTTATTGGGAGTGCTACTCCTGATCAGTGCATTTAAAAGACACAGAAAAACAGAATAAAAACGACACAACGTCCGAAAAGAAGCATCACCAGCCGACAGCACCAGTGCTCAAATGATAAGTCGGTACCACTCTACAATAAGACTTCCCTTATAAAGGGTTTACGAATAGTTTGTAATTAATGTATTAATTAGGTTGTGAACACTTTATAAATCATGAATCAGCTTTTAAAAGACAAGAGATGAACAGGGCCACTGTGACCCGTTGCTTGCCAAATAGTGAGCCCACATTAATCTGTACTGCTAAGCCTTATATTGGCTACTTAGTTTAGGACATGCCAAGAAACATCAAGATGGATGGGGGGGAGAATCAACTCAGTGAACAACAGACACCAAGGATGCTGGCTGATGAAGAAGAGGAAGGAAGCTAGGTAGCCAATATAAGGCTTAGTCATCTTGCCAAATAGTGAGCCTGTGTTGATGTATGAACACTATGTTAGAACTGGTTTATAAATGGTTCTTAATGATTAATAAAGTGTTAACAACCTAATTAATAACCTACTTATAAAGCCTTTATGAATCCGTTATAAGGGCCTTACTGTAAGGTCGTTCTGATAAGTCCATAAAAGTTGCAATAGATGCAGTTTTTCATACTGTAAAGTTCCTGTTGCTGTTTCCAGGTCGTTAGGATTGTGTGCTTCATTGCCAGAAATGCAGATGCAATAAGGAGCTTTGTTTGCTTGTCAAGTGTTTTTAACTGAGTTGTTGTCATTAGGTAATCTACACATACAAGTTTTGAAGTCATGAAATCAAATGCATCCTTCAGATCCTCTTCACATTACGGTGTGCCAATCCAACCTCACCACAACCACGCCCGCACCTTTCTGATATAGTCTGGTTCAGTACAATTATAACTGTAATATTGAATGCATAATGGGCCATGCAGTTGGTTTGACGCATTCACCCTTGAATAAATGAGCACAACATTTAAAAGTGTGTGAATTATAAGTTGGAGAGCAGTCCGAGTTAGGATCCAGTCAGTTTGAAATGTGTGATGTCCTCTTGTCTTTGCATCCATGATATAGAATAAACAGGAAACAGCATACAGTAAACTATGAAAAAGCATCAATAACCTTCGCATTCAGCCCATCAAACATGACGACATAAGGCAATTCATTTTGAGCCACTTTGCAACAATCTGTTAGCACGGGTGGACAGGTCCGGAGAACTTGCCAATACAGATTAGTCGCTGAACATGTTAATCATTTTAGCTGTCACCTTCCTCTGAGAGCCATCTGCAGCCGGCATGACGTGTGTCTCCACAGCATCAACACTCGGCAACAGTAAGCAGGTGTACGAGCCGTCGGCTTTGAAGATATCACCTCTGAAGAAATCAAACCACGACTGTTTATTTTGGCTCCCGATCAGATTCGTCTGTAGTGCTGCCATGTAATGTGGTAACACCTAGGTAGAGTCGTGTGAAGAGCTGTGAGAACCATATGTGGAGTCTGCGAAACATCATGGCATAGTTTAATAAATGGTATAAATTTCACTCAAATTAATTTTCAACAAATCTGATGAATGGATTCATGGCCAAGTATCATTTCAGACAGTAAACCATCGCATCTGCGTACTTGATTGAGCCGCTTTTGAATGCAGTCCATGGTTTTTAGCACGCAACGTTGTCCACAACAGGTGCTCCAGTGAATCATGAAGACTGTTATTTTTGTTATTGCATTACCACACTATGAGGTCAGATGAGCAGGGGTTTCATGATTGGGAAGTAGAGGTTTATGGCCCCACAAGACCGCAAAGAATATCTGTTCTGATTGTTTTATTATCGAGGATTGGGTGGAACATAAAGCGGAGGAAATATTTGTTTAAAGACGTAGCAATGAGGTCAGCTAACCTTGAAAATGAAATCAAGTATATATCGATTCTTCTCCATTACAGTCCCTCTTTATCCATATTTTATACACTTTACAGGACAGATATTAAGCCTATACATTTAGGAAACACTCATTACAACACATTGAGTAACTCTTCAAAGGGAAATGTATTATTTCCATGACTAAATTGCAGAGAAAGTCCCATAGAGTGTATTCAAAAGTGCAGGTAATAACTATAACGACCCGCAATCGTTTGTGCATATTGGCCATCGTCATCTTGGTTTCATAGGAACCCAAAGTACGGAATGATAAACACAACTTTTTTATGAAGTTAAAATACATTTTGTAAGGATTTAAGTTCTAAAATGTGGAGAGCCCCAAAACCAGACAACACTACGAGCCACTTCTCAATCAGAATGTAGCTAGGCCCTAAAACCCCCCAAAATTGAACTCAAATGGGACCATAATTAAATAAATGAACATGCATTAGAGCAGGGGTGTCCAAACCTTTTTCACCGAGCGCCACGTACAGAATAATACACGGAGAGCTGGGCCGCTTCTAGAGGGGAATGTTGTCTCAAAACTTAAGTTAGAAGTTCGCAAAACAAATCAAATGTAGGTGAATAATGCACGATACTTGAAAACGCTTTCAGAAAAGAAAAGCCTACATCCCGTCTGTCTTTAGGGTTTCATTTATTCTGTTGGCAGCTCATTCCTTAAAACTGAAGCCTCAGATTGCTGATAATGAGAGTAAATATGAAGGTTCCATTTCAAGCTGGTTATAGAAAGAAGTTTTGGGCTTTTTTTTTATCAACTAAGATCTGTTAGAAAATGTTTTACATTTGAAATGACTGAATTTATTTGAAAATTGGGCTCATTAATATATTTGAACATATATATTTGAGAAGTACAATATAAGACAAGCTAATTTGTTTAATTTGTGGGCCATATTGCATTATACTTTGAGAAATGGCAGGGGGCCGATTCAACATGGCCTGCGGGCCGCATTTGGCCCCCGGGCCGTAGTTTGGACACCCCTGCATTAGAGGCATTTAAATAACATTTACAGTGGGAGGATGAACCAAGTGAAAAGAAGGGATCATTTTCTCAAAGACGTCTATACATTTGAACCCTTTTGGCTATATGCAAATTAAGGCACTTCCACATTGGCTTCGCTCATCAGACTCAATGGTTGCTGCTTTGATAGTCCATCTAACATTCATTTAGACAAGTTGTAAGACCTTATGAGTGTAATTGTGCAGTGTATGCCTCTGTAAATCAGGGATTTAAATGGCCTTCTGAAATCACAAAAACATCACTTATAAAGATTGTGGTCATTATACCTCAATTAGACTCAAGTCATAATGCTAATGGTATTTTTTCGTAAATCCACTCACTTGTTTGGCTGCCTTGAAATTACACTTAATAGCTGCAGCGCCGGAGCTCCCAAACAGCAAAATAAGGTAATGAGGTCAGGGTCAAATGTCTGTAGAGTCATGACAAACATGCTAACCCTATTAAAACTGCTCCAACAAAGACCCAGTGACCAAAAGCAAACCACTGCCAACAGTAACTGAAGGACACATAACTGGGAATTCAGTCAATAGCTTTTGTATCAACGCAATACAAAAATAAAATCTTGACTGGTTATTGCACAATAAAGGGGGCTGTTTGGCCCAGGAACACCAGTGACCTATTGGTTTGGGGTATGTTTGAATATTCTATGTATTTTAATTTGAAAGGGCCCTATTACTCTCATATTTGTATGTAGTGTCTCTCCTGGGACATGTCTCCATGCTTTAATGTTCAAAAAGCTCTTTATTTTTCTCATACTGCCTGTACCTCTTTTCCCCTTCTGTCTGAAACCAGAGCCCAGTCTGCTCTGACTGCTTAGCTGGCCGGCTCTGTTGTGATTGGTGGATCGTTTAGAGATGTCCCGCCCCTTAGCATCCAAGTGTTGGAGCGCTAGCCAATAGAAACAAGGGTGTTCAGAATGATGTCACTATGGGACAAAAGTTACCAAAGGAGTATGGGAAAAGGATTTTAGCCTTTGCAGACCATTCACATGCACTAAAACTTATAACACACACTACAGGAAAGGGAAATCCGCCAACAATTATTTCACCCAAGCAACAATCTTTCCCAACTTCAACCCTGTGCCTTCAGTTGCCTAACAACATCATCATAGACGTAGTAATAGTGCTTTTGCTGCGTGGAAAGCAGATCAGGAAGGAGGGGATGGAATTTGTCCACAATGGAAGTTTTGTAAATATGTTCAGTATGACTATTTCTGCAGCTGGCAAATAAACACTTAATTATTACTTTGATAAAAAATGCTGGCGGCTCTCTGTAGATGCAGATTAGTTGTATATTAAAGTCTTAGGGTTGTCAGCCTGTAAAGTAGACCAAATAAAACTTTGGGTAAATTGGGATCGGCTAAATCATCCCCAATAACTTGACGTGATGATGTTGCATCACCTTCCTGCACAAAGAGATAAGTAATGCGTGAGTAATCAGTCACATCTGCTGTCCCTGAACTGGTGCTGGTCTGCATCCAGAGCAGACTCCGGCGGAGGCCAGCTGCTGCTGGTAAGTGATAAATGTGCAGCACTGTTCGTGAAAACAGCAGGAGGCAGGGAGGTAGTAATTACCTGAACTTAGAAACAATATACACTGGCACGGTTCACACTCTGTAAAATATCCTAATATTTACTCCATTATTTCCATCATTTCTTTTGGAAATTATGACCCTTGTCTCTCCGTCTGAAACGGCTGACCTCCCGAGAGAGTCCTCATTATTCCCGCAGTGGCTGCCTCTCTACCTTTGATTCCAAATATCACCCCTGTGCAACCCTGACCTTTGACCTCAGGTAGTAAATTCTCTGCTTGCTCAGGTACCTCGGCGCCACGCTCCCACGGGACCTGAGCAACGCCTTTAATTGCTTATCCTCATCTCCGTACAGACGTTTGTGGCACTGCAATTGGTGCATCGTATAAATTTGTGGGCTTGACGTCGGGCTTTTTTTGGGGGGGGAACAGAGCCAAGGAATATATGCGAGTCTCTGCGGCCTCTTTGTATGTCTTGGACAAGAATACCGTCATGAAGAATAGTTGGGTTCAAGTCTCTGAGAACTAGGGCAGTCTGAATATGAATATTTTCTACCTATTTAACAACTACTTTACACTCTATTATTAGCTTCACTGATAACTATCGCTGTGGTTAAATTAAATGCCATCATTAATGAAGGGCAAATACTCAAATTTCATTAGAAGCAGAGGCAGTAGCTCCGTTCAATCTGCTAGCTTTTAATATTAAACTGATCATTAAAACAAAACCAGCTCTACTGTGTACTTCAACTAGAGCATGCCAAGTCAGTGCTTGTGATTAGCAGATCATTTCAGCCTGCAAACAAATAAAAATGCCCAGTCAGGATTTTCAGCTTCCTCCGTCCAAGTTTGTCCAACTGCATGTCCTTGAAAGTCCTGGTCCAAGCCCCAGACCACACGCTCGTATCCATGAAGTCCTGCTTTCAGGGCCCTCCAATCACAGCTTTGGAGGTTGACGTTGCGGAGCCAAGGCCTCGTTCGCTCTTGTGCTATACTTTGTCGCCAAACCCTTGGAGCCGACCTTGCAGCCAGGCTGTCCCATAAAAAAAGTACAAAATGGAAAACAAGTGCAGTGAAATGTCGATATTTCACTATTACTTCTTCTAAATGAAACTCCCCTTCCTCCTCCCTTTTTCTCACAGACAGGGAGGCTTAAAAACTTCACATTTTCAGAGCTGGATGAGTACATTTTCAGGTTTCTGCTGCCGCCCGAGGCTGTATTTTTCCACATTCAGCAGAGGTTCAGTTCCATTTTGGAAAGGGGCGATGGTGCTCCTTCTCTTTCAGGCATATTATCCTAATCACTGCCAATGTGCCACAGGCTAAGAGGGCAGCAGGATGATTTATGCCCAGCTTAAGTGATTTAAAAGTTCTTTAAAATACTTCTCCAGTCTGCTTCTCCTATAGGATGCAAACACGTGAATGGGAGGAGACGGGTTTTGGGTGAATGCACAGCTTACTGCTCCTTCACTGGGTTACGCATCATTTATTCGTGCTTAAGGTGAGCAATTACGAGCAACGGACGAAATGGCTGAGGTGGTATCAATTTAGAAGATTTAGGATAAGGTAATTTAGAAATTGCAGATAGGGGAATTGGACTATCTGGAATTTTTCAAGGTAGTTTCGAAGAGCAAGACGTTTTGTTGGCTACTGGTGGAAGGAATGAAATGTGGGGGGTTGGCGCTCTGGATCTGCTAAGCTGACATTGATGAAGTCTTTCAAGAAGTCGTAACCATGCATGGAAAGTGCTGCCTACTTTAGCATGCAACCACACACACACACACACACACACACACACACACACACACACACACACACAGTTAGTTTTGGGTTGTTTTTACTCAGAAGCTGCAATTCACATGTCCACACATCTGTGGCCACGTTGTTCTTTAAGGTGTTGTGAAATGAGACGTCACCCCAGGAGGAAATGACGTGTAGAGCTGTCGCCAAGGACTTAACACTTGAAGTACGTTAAAGCATCAAGCTCAATGTCACGATGCTGCCAAAGTTCCTCTCGAGATATAACACACAGAAAAACCACAAGACTTGATCCCATCATGGTGCGGAAGCAAAAATAATCCAACACAATGTGAAACAACATAATTAAACTGTCAATTCTCAACAGTTTAGGATATAGACATGCCACATCCTGACACATGCTTACACAGAGTCCAATATGTGGTGTTTACAGCTTGTTTTCAACATATGGACGGAGCGGGGCCTCGGGAACTCCATCGCTGTGGTCACCCTCCATAGTGGAAATGTTTGTACGAGTTCAAATCAAAAGTGTCAAACCCACGAAAGCTACAACCTTCCCTAAACGGATGCAGTGGGAATGTTAATCCTATAGGAACCATGGATTGGAATTGATTGGATGTATAGTTTTACTACTAGAATTACTAGTTGGTTGTAAAAATTCTAATCCGTAACTTAATCTGAATACCAAAATATAAAAGTGCTGTAACCTGATTGGTTCACGCTGCTTTCAGAAGGAGTAAACCAAGAAAGAAAATAATAAATCAAGATCATTTGTTAAAAAATGGGTCCTATCCTGACCGTTTTCATGCCTCTCATGAAGCTAATTCCAGTTTTAAGCTAACAATGAAACACACAAGCATTAATACCAGTATAACAAAGACAGAAAAAGCTCCGTTTTGGATTATTACATAAGCTTACTTGAGACTTAGTTCACTTGGTAATGTAAGTACTGTAATTTTCAAGCATGTGCCAAGTCACATATCGTTCTTAACTTTAACATGTTATGAACATTGTAATCCTGCTAGTAATCCCCATTTTTGTTAGGAGTGTAACAAATATCTGATTACTTTTTATGCACCTTGATTACAAATCCTGTTGTAATCTGTTACTCCCCAAGCCTGCACACACTCACCCCCACAGCTGAGCTGACTGTACACTGCTGTATGCTGGAGGCTTTGCCAGGGTGTCACCATGCAGACACTAGATGGCAGCAGCACACACTGCTATCTCCTCCTTCAGCTGCATGAAAACTGAGCCCCAGCAATAAATAGGTGTTTGCACAAAGAAGGTAAAGCCATAAAAGTTGCACCTCATTTCTATTTTCGAGCAAAGAAGGAGAAAAAAGATGGAGAGAACGTACTGTCTGTCACCTGCAGGCCAGACCTGCCTGTCAACGCCGGGCCGGTTTTTCTGCCCGACACATTTGAGTCACATCCTGGACTAAAACAAAAGGAGGGAGCTCTAGGAATCCCGTCACAGGAAGGAAAGAGAGGAGGAGGAAAATGCTGCAGGAACAGGGTTTTTGTGTCTATCTTTTTACACACTAGCGTGATGTTTGGAGTGGAAACACCCAGGGAGAGATAAGGTGGGACGTCACGTCTGGCTTTCATCATGGCAGTGCCTCTGAGAGCCAAAAAGCCTCGGAGTCCTTCCAACTCAGCTAAACCCCAACACTGCAATCTGAGGTCACCCTCCTGAAGCATGGCAGAGAAATACAGCAGGCTGCACACTTTGAAGAAGCCGTAATAAATCTAAAACAGGATCGAACTAATGCATTTGAAAGGAGCTTGCTTACCACAACAAAGAGCTAAAGAAAACACAATCTATTGTAAAAGCGGCATTTTTGTTCTCAATAGATGGAAACGTTTGTTTACTTCCAAGGGAGGGCTGAGATTTATATTCAAATCTTGAAGCCGATTCCCCAGAGGCACAATTCATCCTGACCACTTTTTATGGCCTTCAATAAAACACGCTTTAAAAGATGTTCTTCCCTTTGTCTGCAGCTCTGATCTGATCACCAGAGCTCCTCAGACTGAAGGCCTTGGACTGCTTTCTCTTTCAAATCTCTTTCTGAGTGTTCCTCCCTCCACTTCCCCTCTGAGATTTTAATTTGTTTTCTTAAAGAACCACTTGATTCAAAAGTCCCATCATTTTTTTTGCGAGGCCACATAAATAACATGCCCCAGTTATCCCACAAATAAGATATCCGTCAGTCTGCCAGTGAGGCCCGAGCGGCGGCTGAGAGTCATCAGAGGAGATCTTTTACTGCTGTGTCATGATTGTGGCATCTAATTTATAGTTGCGCATACGGAAAAGCGGGCCCTCCCTCGATGTGTTTTGTTTTGAAACCGAGGTAAACTGAGAAGCAGGCGCTTTGCTTCTCACGAGGTCTGGCCATATTTCATGCTGTAGTTGACCTTTGACCCCTGAGTGCGGGTCAGACCCCGTAGATTAAGCTGAATATTTGAGGCGAGTGCCACATGGGCGCTGAGCAGAAACTGTTGAAGGGTTCCTCCATTAATCACGGCTTCAGCTCTGACAGACTTGACCTCCGGAGTCAAATTTCCGACCCGCTGAATCAAAGTTAGTAAACGTCACCTAAAGACAAATTCTTCGGAGGCTATTGAAACTAAATCAGGACATGAGGTGTCTTGTTGAAATAAATATTGATGACTTGTTGTTAAAAAATCAATTAAGTTGTTTCTAGTTTTGGTAGATTTACATCACACTAAAACAAGACTGTAACAAACATGTAATTTACTTTGAACGTTCCTGTTCTTCTCGCTCAAGTTTTAGGCGCTTTTTAGATGTTTCTATGTCACAATAGGGGGTTATTTCATGTAGTTGTAGCATAAGAAAGAAAAACAGACCCCTTATTTCATTTAATTATGGGTGTTTTATTGAAATGTATAGAGTTTTTGCCATTGAGATCGTTTCAAAACCGATTCCTGACTAAACGTACTTATACCAGTCGCTGACGATTCATTTAATGCCTTTTTTTAAGAACTTGGAAATGAGTTTTAATAAGAGTTTGTATCCAAGATTTGGAGTATGATTTATGGGAAGTTGCACAGAAAGACAACACAAAGGTCAGTGTAAATATGGAGTGCAACTAAAGTAAACAAATATAGCTTGAGAAAAACAGGAGGAGGATCCCCCAACAGAGGCCTATGCATCATTTTCAAAAAGTGGCCCCCAGGAAACACAAGTTGAGTGTCCCTGCTGAAGTTTCTTCATATTTCGTCAAATATTATTTACTCTTTTGTTATCTTCTTGGCTGCATGTCTTTTAACAGCTGCTTTTTTTGCTTAAATGCCTTCCTTTTTCACCTGGAATTTGACTATTTCACCATTAATACTGTGAGCTTTGTATGTGAATACACTTCGTATACACAAGCCAAATATATGGACTATACATGTGTGGTTATCTGTGTATATCTATGATTTGTACACAACATTTGCTCATATAAATGCTTTAACTGTAAGTGTGGTGATAGAACATTAAGTAACCTGAAAATCAACAATGATCGTTCTGTTTTTTGGATGGGAACTGATCACTTCACCACTTATAATGTATCCGATCTGTGAAAAAACACTTGATTTGTTCACAGATTTGAGGTTCAGATGTTTGTTTATTTGTGTGTAATTATCATTTTCACACATAATGTGCTTCTATGAATGCCTTTATTGTAAGTGTGGTGAAAATGTATAATGTAAAGCCGTTTTCCGACTGTTTTGCTTTGTCGTAAACTGCGTACTTTTATGCTTTCATGTCCTATTTTGAGTTCGTAAGTGCGTCGCAATGCAAGCATGTTGGCTATACTTAACGGAAGTTGTGGGAACGGCCATCGTTGTGGTTGCTCTGGTCAACACAGCTCTATGAAAAAAAAAGGGACCACCGTTAAGTTGAATTGCGTTAATTGAGAAGTCTGTAATGATTTGCAACTACTTTCAATATTGGACAGAGCACAGCAGCTGTATGCGATTTACTACAGGGTCAGTCACTATGCAAAGTATGTTGACAGTGCACAACACATCTGTTCACTAAGAGAAGTGTCCACATTGAGACACAGCATCACAGATTGCTGGCTAACTTTGTTCAAATCAATGTCTACCACACCAGCTGGAGGTCATAAATACGAATAACTATTCAGATGCATGAGATAAAAGGGTTCATATTCACTAGAAACACACACAGTCTCCCACACATACACACACCTGTCTAGCCATCACTATCCTAACACTTCCAGCTGCACAGACTCCCGTCTCAGCCTTAAGGCTCGTATTAGTATCGACCGCCGTCAGAATCTCCAGTGAATGATGCAGTGTGGACGGGGTGGAGCAGAGAGGTCAGCTTCTCAAAGCAAACACTTGACAGGATATTATCCTCCGCCATGTAAATCTGACACCTGTTTAATCTGACATTCACAACTCACAGATCCCATATAATCTCTGTGTAGTGAAGGCAGCACCGAGTCCCAACAGCCTTCAGCTAATCTCCTCTACTTTGTGTTTGTAAGAGGCTTGTAAAGACAACAGATAATGATGTTTTGCTATGTTACAACATAGCAAAACATCATTATCTGTTGCAGCAATGACATTGGAATATCCAACCATGTTAGAGACACTCAACCTAACATCTCTCTGTGGAGTGGAAAACTCATCCCATGTAGAGTCAAAGGAGGGTTAAAAAACAAGAGACTAAAGGCCCTTTCCTTCTGAACAACTGTGTGTGTCTTCAGCTTGAATAAAAGACACATTTTCAGAGTTTCCTGCAGCTTATTATTGGATAGAAAGAGTTGCCCTTTTATAGTGGAAGTGTACTTTGTTCAAAGCTGAGGTGGACAAAGATTTGTTACTTAAGTGAAAGGAGGAACATGAAACTGCAAAAAGACTGTTACAGGAAAAATCCTGCAATCCAAATCAAATTTTAGTCAAAGTAAACAAGCATTAGCCTCAAAATATATTAAGTACCAAAAGTAATGACCCTCCTTGTGATTGTTTGAAGCTTCTGTGTGTCATTAAAACAGCGGTTTCTAACAAGTCACTAAAAGAGACTACAAGAGGTCATCACGTTGTACATTAGGCAGCAGTGGCTCAGTCAGTAGGGGCTTAGACTGGACGTAGGGTCGCCAGTTCAAGTCCCCGAACAGACTTGAAATATGGAAAGTGGACTGCTACTTGGAGAGGTCCCAGTTCACCTCCTAGGTCCTGCTGTGGTGCCCTTGAGCAAGGCATCGGCCACCTCCAATCCCCCCCTCCCCATTGCTCCCTGGGCGCTGCACAATAGCTGCTCCTAGTACTAGGGATGGGTTAAATGCAGAGGACCAATTTCACTGTGTGTGCTCAAATAAAGAGGGTTTCATCCTCCGATTCTATCTAGCCACCTTTAGCTTAGCGGTGGTGACGTGGAAGCATGCAACGTGTGATGTAGCTTGTTTATAGCCTAGCGTTAGCTGTTAGCTTCTGCAGATTGCACATGCGCTTTAAAAATCATAAAGTGGTTTTAATATGTGGACATTATCCTGCCGAACAAAACTAACACAAACGTTTTTGCCACAGATCTATATTTTCTGCAATATACACCAAAATCAAATGGAAAACTTCCATTGCGTTGTCAAGGGAGCCCTTTGCGATGCTAACTTCAGCGTCGGCTCACAACAATACTGTTTATTTTATATCAAAGCTGGTGCGTTAGTGGATTTATACTTGTAATAATCTAACCTGTAATGAAAATAAAGCTTTTAAATGAACTAAAAAGAACAATATTGGCTTAAAATGTATTGAAGTAGAAGTATAAAGTAGCATGAATGAATACTCAGTTAAAGTAGGCTAAGTACCTTAAAGTTAAGTAGGTAAGTAAATGTACTTCAATACATCCCTACACTGGTTTCAATATGCAGAACGATTCACTCTATCCTGCATAGCCTATTATGTTTTTCTGACCACTGATATTAAGCTTCAGGTGTCAACTGTATCGTTTAATCTCTTTTTACTTTACATATGCTCTTCTACTTCACTGTGTGCAAAAACCACTATAAATATTCAGTGGAGCTTTTAAAAGGGTGGCAGGCACTGCACACTTGGACCAAAGTAGAATCAGGTCTATGTTCTGTAAATGGCTTTTGATGGTGTAAGACGGTAAACCATAATAATCAATATTAATAACAGGGCAGATAGAAAATCCTTCTGACGCACATTATGACATGTAATTCGACATGTAATAACCTATTGTGCAGATCATATTCTCCGCGCTCGATGTGATTCTGTAATATCTGGCTGCCAGAAATGCAAAAACCAGATGAGTTTTCATTGATAATGAAAGTATCATCAGGGATCTGCGGCTGTTTCTGCGCATCCCTCTTGATTTGTTGGCTCACTTACAGGACTTCCAGAATATATTTATTCCCTTTATCTTCACGCATGCCAAGAGTTGTGGGGTTCCACTACGGTTCCCGAGTTACTGCACAATTTATTTATGTGTTTTGGAAGCCTCTGCAGCCGAGGCACTCCATCATGTGAGTTTTATCTGCGGACAGAAGAGTTTGAGGTAAAACGGGTCTTTAAGAAGAAGCATAAAAAACAGTCTCATCCCTCCTGTTGGCTTTTTACATCACATGTGAGTGCTGCAGGCCTGAGTCTGGAAGGAAGACAAGTCTTGATAATGCGGTTTGGAGCACTTGACGCTGAGTGTATGCAAAAACAATCAGAGTCATTAGCTGGAGATAGTCTGAGAACCTTGAGAACCTCTTCACTGAGATTTTTCCTAAGAGAGACCAGACTCTGGCCCAACACCGGCAGAGAGGAAGCGTTTGTTCAATTGAAAAGAAATAGTGCAGTAATGTTAATCAGATGTGGTTCACATCAAATGTGCAAATAACACCCTTAAGTGTTTTGTTGCAGCCCGCTCGCAGTATCTGGGGAACGGCCTGAACAAATAGTCAGGACAACAAACTGAACCAGGAAGTGCAGGTAATCACTGGAAATTGGTCATCTTTGATTTGTAGTTATGGCTTCCTTTTTATAGGACAACCTGGAAGTTAGCTTGGCAGTGGCTCCCATTACATAATCCAATGAGAATTTGGGGAATATTGCAGAAATTAAAGCAGGTTTTTCATGATTTATCAGGGTTTTTCGAGTGTGCTAACGTCACTTCTGGTCAAAATTACGCCCCGCCCACTTTCCGGTGACAATCCTGCATTAGAGCGAAGCGGGAAATAATGGTGTCTTCACGTCTTAAAGCTGCTGAGTCAGATATTGCAAGTCAAACAAGAAATAAATCCAGAGTTCCGGTTTCTTTATTTCCTCTCCAGAAAAAGGAGAGTCAAAGAAAGGATCAGAAATCTCAGTCTCAGTGTCCGCCTGCTGCCTGCCACTCGTCCCCCGGCAGACCCACCGGACATCCATCCCCTATTTATTCTCCGTAAGCTGTCTCTGCCGTCTGACCAGACATCTGACCCCATCTCCATATTTCTGGACTCATTAAACCCTTTCTGACCAACACAGATATTGTTTTCTGGCATCACTTTAACACTTTAGGGGAAAAATCTGCATTTTGGTAACCTGTAACTCGGCTTAGACAAAACCCTGATTTATGACGCGTAAATGCAAAGGTCAAAAGTAAAAAGCTAAACAAACTACATCATGGTCCAATGATTTCGAGTCACCACCGCTAAGCTAAAGGAGGCTAATTGCCCACAGACTTTATTGAAGATTGTTTAAATGTAAAATGTTATACGAGGGAACCGGAAATTCTAAATTGCCATCCTGTTTCTGGGTTGTAAGATTCTAAGTTCCACTATTTTCAGGAAAAAATAAGGTACAATCTTCCTGAATATTGTGACATACATTTCAGACACTAATTGTGTCTTTCATTTTGAGCTTATGTTAGATATGGAGTACTTAACAAGACTGTAAGCAATTAATGAGATTACGATTACATTTAAGTACAAATATCAAAAGTAAAGAGTACGAGGAGAAAAGATGTATTAAAAACTATCTCTTCTTCCCTGCAGTGATCATCTTTAACACAAGCATAATAGAATAACAGTTGGAGAGGAATATTCGATGGAAAATGACAAGAAATGCATAAAACCATGTTTGAATATGGAGTAGAGGAGCCAGAATATTAATAATATATTAATGAAAGCATTAACCAAGGACCAGATGTTGTGCTGAGGATTAAAGTTATTCCAAAAAGCAAGGTAATTAGCTTTCCCCTCGGGGTTATCTGATCTAATTTAGCATTAACTGTTTACTATATCATCAAAAGCAGCTGCTAGGCCGAACGCAAGTCTTTTAATAACTATTTCATTCCTGCTTCTCTCTTTCTTCTCTCCTCCACAGAGTCATCCAGCAGGAGCTCTGATTGGAAACGGATGCTTCCTGACGGCTTTTATTCTCCAAGTTGAGGTCAGCAGAAAACAAAAAGACGTAATGCAAGAGATTTCAGACTTGATTAGCTTCCACTGACAGCGTGGATGCGATGCCTGCGTCGGCTAATTGAGCGCACCGCTGTTTCGTTGCCACGCAATTCACTGAATCTCTCACAACGCCACGTGTGCTCGCTTTGACTTCAAAAATCGGGCCATGGGAAAATACGCTTCCCCAGAGCGGGTTGAGCTCGGCAGCTCCATGTGTCATGGTGGTTTTAAGGGAAGGAATGCATGATGTGTATTACATGCAAATATTCGTCTGCAGCCTCGGAAAGCTTCTCTATAATCATCACATTCAGGTTGGAATTGTCTTTATATCCCCGAAAAGTTTCCCTAAATAAAATGGGGGAAGCAGCTTTTATTCACTATGCTCCAAAACTTGCCATTTTCTAATTTCAAATGTTTAAAAAGGTGCCCTGTTATCCAATGTTCCCTTCAGAGGGAGCTTCTCTTCCATCACCCCTCCCCCCTGCCTGAAACGCCTCCATTAGAACCCTTTGTTTACTTTCTGAATATAGTGACATCACTATGTCAAACTCATGCTTCTATTGGCTAGCTTTCCAACACATTGTACGTGATAGGCTAAGGGGCGGGACATCTCTTGGCGGTTGACCAATCCGAACAGAGCCGGCCAGCTAACCAATCAGAGCAGACTGGGCTCTGGTTTCAGACAGAGGGTGAAAAGAGGTGCTGCAGCACAGGCAGTATGAGAAAAATAAAGAGCGTTTTGAACATTAAAGCATGGAGACATAGTAGCGCACAAAATACAAATATGAACCTGAGAATGAGTTTATTCAGTGAGTGTTTAAATGAGAGTTATCATTGATAAAGAAAACGATAAATGATTGACGGGTTGAATTGAGTGCGCTGAGGGATAAGTGAGTGATTGACTGCCGTGCTGAAAGGGCTGGTTTTAGTCAGCTTTAACTCCACACTCAACTCCTCTGTGTACGGGACCAACTGGTAATCTGAGCAGCATAGCCCGCAGATGACCTACACGCACATACACACACAACAAGGCCCATCAAAAGTCGGGGTACAGGGCCTCATCCTGTAACAAGTCCTGCCAACAAGAGGGCCGATTCATGCTGGCACCATCAAAGAGAAGCACGGCGGCAGGTGAGAGAATTAACATTCTTTGGTAAGAACATGAGGATGTGTTTATTCCCCTCTGCATGTCTAATGACGGCATCTGGAAACCAAAAATCCGCCGGAGTGAACCGTGTTCTTCCTTTTTCTGTCAGTTCCCGCATAATTAGGATAGCAACATTTGGCAAAGCTTAAAAAGATCATGCATACACACCTGCTTGTTTCATTATGTCACACACACTTGTGGTTTTTAACAGGCAGGCAACACGTTTTGTTTTCTTAAGTATAAGACCTTTCGCTCTGACGTACCTGAAGAGTTTTGCAAAACAATGGATCTGGTTGTCTGAGGAAAGTTATCAATTTGTACAAAGTCTTTTCTGACGAAGCATCTGCGTGTAATTTTGGTAATCCTCTGCTTGTATGTTTAGCAGTTTTATGTGACATCAAGGTACTATCTTAATCAAATTGCTAAGATTTCTAAATATATCAATGCCAACATGTAATGCTTCTACCTCCTCGAGAATCTGCTGTTTTCTCCTTGTCCATGTGGTGGAGGTGGTGAAGTCCATAGGGACTTGGCATGAGAACCGGTTCAAATCCCGGAAAGACCAAGTGCTCCCGAGGTGTCCCTGAGCAAGGCACCCATCCTTACACTGCTCCCCCGGCGCCGTACATATGGCAGCCCACTGCTCCAAACACTAGGATGGGTCAAATGCAGAATGTCAATTTCCCCTCTGTGGGAATATTAAGGGTGTATTATTTCGTTGAAGAAGAAGAAGAAGGAGGAGGAGGAGGAGGAGGAGGAGAAGGAAAAGGAGAAGGGGAAGAAGAAGAAGAAGAAGAACAAGAAGAACGAGGAGGAAGAACAAGAAGAAGAAGTTACGATTTTTAGAAGACAGAAGAAGACAGAAGATTTACAAAGCGCTTCACATAAGATCAAAACAGAAACAACTAAAATATCAAAACAACAAAAGTCCTAACAAAAGTGCGGAGTGGAATGGAGGGGAGTTGATTAGCGATTTAAAGCTAGGGTGAATAAGTGAGTTTTGAGAGAATTTGTGAGTGTCGGCCTTTCGGATATGACTGGGAAAGGAGTTCATAGGGAGGGGGACATCATGTTGGACTGCTGGAAATTCTGTAGGACAATTTGACCTTTTAAGAAAAGAAGGTTTAAATAAAAGCAAACATTTCATCAATTACTTGAGAGGAATACTGCAATTATTATTTGCCCATAAAGCAATAAATAAAAGGTGTTCAGCTTACTCTCGGGGACAGAGATGCAATAAACTGCTTCACTAGAACAAACCTATTTGCCCAACAACACAACTACTAACTGTAAAGATTATCCTTATGTCTAAAAATGAAACGAACATGTTGTCTTAATTGGGATAAAACCAATAAGGCATAAGCATGTTTTACCTTTATATTGTTTGCAGAAACTGGGATTGCAACAGAGCAGACCGTCAGCTGGCTGCCATATTTTCACCAACATTTGTTTAACAGTGTATAAATGATGGACTCCACTTACTCTGCTTTCTACGACTCGGCTGCAACACGATCGCTGTCCAAATTCTTAAGGGTGATTTATGTTTAAGATCCCTGAAATGTTAAGAGTCCCACTCAATTTCCATGTGAGACTCTAAATTCAGTTTGACCCCAAGCCCCTCCTAACTCGACAGTTTGAATCCGTTCATAAATAAGGGTAAAGTAATTACAGGACTGACTTCATTGTGCGGCAATTAAACAAACAGCATTAACGAAATAATGCATGACTCTTACAGCCTGTGTGTTTGAAGCGATATTAATCCCTCTTTTAGCTGGAGAAAAATAGCTTTCAGTATCCGCAGCGAGAGACGTCTGTTGAAATATCCAAGGGACTCGCTGTAATGTGGCTTCGAGAGCTAGTCTGTGGGATTGACAAGTTTCCAACGTCTGCAATTAGCGCTCATCTCCTCGCCCGCAAAATACAACATGGGTCGGCATCAACTGCTTTTATGAGCAAGTCATTGTGTAAAGCTGCGCTGTATGATTAAGTCAAGGACGGCATGAAGAATTCAAAGTGTCTCGTTCTCACGGACAAGCCCGAGGATACTCCCTCGGCCTTCTTAAACATGCTGCCACTAACTCTGACAAAAGGAAGTGAATTTATGTACATGAAACCACATAGCATGGGAACGTTTGTAATGGGAAATCAGTTTCTCCCGTATAGGATTCTGTGTTTATGCTTCCTCACGGGGGGGGGGTGCTGCATGAGTCACAATTGATTCACCAATTCATGTGCAGCTAATTGGCCACTGGAATAAGAGCAGTCATGGTAGAAGTATCCAGATTCTTAACTTGAGTAGAAGCAGAACTACCACAATGAAAAAAAGGTTTACTTTCTCGTAAACGTTACGGCTACATGGTTCTACTTAAACCTGCAATGGTTGTTTTTTTTGCTGCAGAATCAGATTGAGATCATCCTTTAAGTTTATTTCCTGATGCTTTTAGCTAAAATGTGCTTTTTTACACATCAGTGGGAGATATGTTTCTGCTCATGAGAGTTTACATTATTTTTAAACAATGTATACTCATATTAATATTGCATATATAGTAAACACACATTTTTGGGTCTCTTAAACAATGCTTTAGAGAATTGACAAACAGGCCATTTTACAGCCAGGAAATACACCAGTATCAACAATTGCAATAAGCCTGTATTGGTCAATCCCAAATAAAGCCACAAGCTGGTTGCTAATTGTGTTGGAGGTGGAAAAAAGTAGTAGATAATGAGCTTTGGAGTGTGTGGGGAACAAATCAGAGCTAACACAAGGTGGAAAGATACTTGATATTAGGTAGGGATACGTCTGCTTGATGAGTAAATAATGTAAGCATGTCTGACATAATAACTGTAGCTTGTTTCTGAGCTCAAAATGCAGCTACAAATAAAGAAAAGTACTTATCGTCCACTACCCAACTCTAGAGAAACTTACATCGCACATATTCGGTGTAAATGGCAAGAGTCACTCACTTTTGAATCATTTCTAAGGAGAAGCTAAGAGGTAGATGAACACTGGACACTTTCCCCAGGAAGGAATGTTTTTCCAAGGGAAGAAAAGGCTCAGACCAACTTCGGGCCTGCATGTTGCTACTGCTTATTTGGCCAAAACATCTGTAAAAGCAAGAAAAGTAGGCCACAGCAGCTGAGGAGCCTGCAGCCCAGAACACACGAGGTGAAGTATTATGAGGACCTTCCATGAAATGCCAGAATTGTGACTGATATCGTTGATAAGCATCATTAATGTCCCACCAGGTTTTCCCATGCAAGGATCCAGCAACGCACTGCTCTCTGCAATATGCGGTGCCGTGCACTTTGACTTTTGACTGTGAGAGCACAAAGTTTGAACCCATCTGCTTCGAAGACAACCAAAGGTACAAACCCATAGATTTCTGGGTATTTAAAATCAGGATAATGAAAACAAGTTTTAGTATCCTGTCGAAGCCAGGAAAAATATGACATGGGTGTGGATCCAAAGCTTTGGTCTTGGTTATTGTACTCAGATGTTTGGGGAATAAAAACTGCCTGTTGTTCTCTATGAAAAGAAACATTTGGATATCCTCAGGTAGCAGATGATGGAGGGTGTGACCGACATGTATTTCCACTGTTGAGGATAACAGTCAGATCGTTTGAGAGTCTTTCTACAAAACCTTGCCAGAGAGACAGACAGTTAAAAAAGATGGTTGGTCTGTTGGTAAAACACTACTATACTTCCAGATTTAAAAAGCTTAAAAACGACGAGATCGATTGCCATGAAATTTGGTGCATATCTTCATGATACCTAGAGGAGGAACCCAAAGGACTGTGTGGGTTCCCAGCCTCTTCGTATTGCTCAACCAAAGGGCTGACATTTGGGATTTGGTATGAAAGGGTTAAAAAGTATATGGATTTAAAAAAGTTCTACTCGTCATTGTGACTATGTTAGCATTGTTGCTAAGCACCAGTGTGCCAGCAATACAACACTGCTAGCCCATATACTCTTGCTTTCTTATAACATATTATGGTATGGTGGTCAGCAAAGCATTTGATGAAGTATGGGAACATGGCAACTAGTTGAACAAAAACAAACTCACAGTAAAACCAGTTGAAATCAAAACAGAGCAGCAGAATTGTTGGTAATATTGCTAAACTGTTGAGGGTTTTTTTGTGCAGTACATTTTGGTAAAACTGTATGTGCTTCTTTACTGGTTCATCTTTCTGGTCCCATTCATCTTTCCAGACTCTAGCCATGACCTTGATGATGTACATTTTGGCGCTAGGAATGACGCCCACAACGACGAAAGCTTGCAAAGGTCCACACTCATCAATCAGACCGACACTTTCCACCAAACCATTTCAATGTCCAACAATAGCCTGTTTCCACATGTGTCTCCTTCACTCTGTCACACCATAATACCAGTTTTTATTGGGTTTGGCTGTCAGAGTTTAGGATGTGACCGTGGTTTGGAAGGCCAAAACCGACACATAATTGATTGGGAGTTCTTAGACTGTGACTGATTCCCCTTGGGGTGTTTGTGTGATCTGATTTTTAGTTTGGTAGAGGACCACAATGATCTACATCCAAGATAGGAGAGGTCTGTCACGCATGCTTGCAACTTTAGAGGTGATTACAGAATACCCTACAGCCCTCCGAAACCACCCAGGTTGAGACAAAGGTATTTCAAGTGACGACTGATATCTACAAAAGTGAATCTGCATGAGTTGAGTAATGTCATAGACTGATTCAAGTTTAATAAGGTGCAAAAATGCAGTATATAGGAGTAAAAAGGCCCAATCTGAACGTTGCACTGTTGAAGCATGCACATTTTTTGCACCAAAGCTCTATCAGTGGGGATGACTCATAGAAAAGACAAAGCCTTAGAGAGATAGAAACCAACAGCCAAAAGGAAGTGATCCAATCCTTGATGAGTTTGCACAGAACCCCTTAATGAATGAATTTGCATAATTTGCATAATGCTACACCAACGGTGCATACGTGGCATGAGACGTGGAGCATTTTCTAAAAGATGAGTTGGCAAGAAGCTCACCCCACAGGTCTCAAATGAGTAATTCCCGGGCATGTGTTGCTGATCATATGAATATTTCCACAGTACAGTAAAGAAGAATCCTACTATGACTCAGATCTGCATGCAGCTGTGCTACCAAACACATCAGAGAGAGAAAGGGGGGGTGGGGGGAAATGGCAAGCACGTCCAAACACTTATTGACATACGGTACTCCCTGCAGAGAAACCACAGCCGCAGAGTAACACAGTCAGACCCCCGTCTAATGGAAATGCTACATGTCACGGGAGTGCGGTCAGTGCCCAGATGATTACCAGTGATTTAGCGCTGACCCCAAAGCATATAATGAGTCAGGAAGAAGTGTGCTTAGATGTATTAGGGATGTCTGAAACCCATCTGAAGTCCTGAGTGTTTTCCAGGAGCACATACAGTGCAAACATAGGAGCTGTTTGAACTAGACCTCAGCACACATTCAAGGAAGATCAGTGCCTTTGATACCATATCTGATAAATGTCTTAAATGGTCAGCAAAGGCTTAAAGAGTAACACAATGAACTAAATCTGGTGTGTTGTTTGAAAGAAGTGTCCTTATAGGACCTCTGTATCCCATTATCTCTGCTTGAGGCTAACATCTAGAGCAGACATGGGCAAACTACGGCCCCCGGGCCACATACGGCCCGTTAGGCTTTTTAATCCGGCCCGCCGAACTTGTCCAGATTATAGTAAAAACTCCTTCATTTTCCACTTTCCCTGCAATGCCCACGTTTCCTCAATAGATGGCACACTCTAACCACATTAACCATTATTGGAGTGGCGAATATTACCGTATTTCCGCACCATAAGGATTTTAAACCGCTTTATAGTGCGGTAAATACGGCACTCTTTATTTTCACTTGAGCCCTTCGGTGAAAATGAGCGGACCAAAGAAACGGAAAGTGGACAGCGAATGCCGAGTGTTTAATAAGAAGTGGACAACAAAATACTTTTTCACTGAAGTTCGATCAATGGCTGTATGTCTGATATGCCAAGAAACTGTTGCGGTTTTCAAAGAGTACAATATCAGCCGTCACTTTGCCACGAAGCATGCAAACTATGCTAGCAAGCAATCAACACAAGAACGGGTGGCTACTGCTCAGAGGTTGGCAGCTAATTTACAGAGTCAACAGAACTTTTTTCACCGACAAACTGCGATTCAAGAGTCAAGTGCCAAGGCAAGTTATTTGCTGGCATTCAAATTAGCAAAGGCTAGCAAGCCTTTCTCCGAAGGCCAGTTTTTGAAAGAATTGCATGGTTGAGACAGCAGGTCTCTTGTGTCCGGAGAGCAAAGCCAAGTTTGAAAAAATCAGTTTATCACGCAGGACAGTGACTCGCCGCGTGGAACTGATTGACGAAGATATGGTCAGTGAGTTAAACAAAAAGGCGGAGTCTTTTAAGTTATATTCACTAGCGATGGATGAAAGTAACGACATAAAAGACACTGCTCAGCTCCTAATTTTTATCCGAGGGATTAACGACAGTTTTGAGATAACGGAGGAGCTTTTGAGCATGGAATCACTGAAAGGGAAAACGCGAGGAGAGGACTTATATGAACAGGTGTCTGCTGTCATCGAGAGAATGAAGCTACCTTGGAGTAAACTTGCCAATGTCACCACGGATGGATCGCCAAATTTAACTGGAAAAAACGTCGGGCTGCTGAAAAGAATCCAGGATAAAGTGAAAGAAGAAAACCCTGACCAGGATGTTATTTTTCTTCACTGCATCATTCATCAGGAGTCTTTGTGTAAATCTGTATTGCAGTTTAATCACGTCGTGGGTCCAGTAGTAAAACTTGTTAACTTGATACGAGCAAGGGGACTTAATCATCGCCAGTTCATTACGTTCCTGGAAGAATCTGATGCGGATCACCAGGACCTACTTTACCACTCTCGCGTCCGCTGGTTAAGTTTGGGGAAAGTGCTTCAACGAGTCTGGGAGCTCAAAGAGGAGATTCGCTCATTTTTGGAGTTAATGGGGAAATTCGACGAATTCCCCGAGCTGAGCGACACAAACTGGCTTTGTGACTTTGCGTTTGCTGTGGACATATTTTCACACATGAATGAACTGAACGTGAAGCTACAGGGGAAAGATCAGTTTGTGCACGACATGCACACAAATGTGAGAGCCTTCAAATCCAAGCTGGTTTTATTCTCCAGGCAAATGTCAAACAAATCTTTCACACATTTTCCCACACTCGCCGTGCAGAAAGAGGCAGCCCGAAATGCGAAGAAATACTGCAAATCACTGGACGACCTGCACAGAGAATTTTGCCGTCGGTTCTGTGATTTTGAAAAAATTGACAAGTCACTTCAACTGGTGTCCTGTCCCCTGTCTCAAGACCCCGAAGCAGCACCGCAGGAGCTGCAATTGGAACTGATCGATCTTCAGTCTGACTCCGTCTTAAAGGAGAAGTTCAAGTCTCTTAAACTGAATGACTTTTACGCTTCACTTAACGAGACCACGTTTCCAGGCCTCCGGAGTACTGCACAGAAGATGCTGGTGTTGTTTGGCTCGACCTACGTGTGTGAGCAGACGTTTAGCGTCATGAACATCAACAAAGCCCATCACAGATCCAAGTTAACTGACCAACACCTCAGATCTGTCCTGAGGATTGCCACAACAAAACTAACTCCAGACTTTGATGCACTGGCAAAAAAGGGAGACCAACAACACTGTTCCCACTGAAATTGGTGAGTTTTTCTGCTGTGTTATAAAAAAATGCATATGGAAAGTTTGGATGTGCGTCTTTTAATTAAGAGCAATGCGCATTTACGCACAGCAGTGGTACAGTAGCTGAATTAACACGCCACACATCGCTCTTAATTTTAATTTTCAGCTGCAGGTAGGATATTTAATACAGCCTGTGTCCGTGTGCTTGTGAACGATATACGTGTACTATTTGCGTATGAAGGTGAGGGCGTCCGTGGCGAGTTTGTAGAGCGCGCAGTCAAGACAATCCATCCAGGATTTTGCGGGGTTTAACACAAGTAGATATTATTGAGCTTGAATATTTCGTTGTGTAATAATATGTTTTGAATGTTGAAAGTGATTCAATTTTATCAACAAATGTTGATTTCTTTAACTTTGCACCTTCGATTGAAACTTATTAAAAACAGACGCTATCTTGATAAATCACAGTGTGTATGCTATTTTAATCTATTTACATTTCCTCCTCCCAGTATCGTGCAAAATAGTGTGTAAACGCCATATCTTGCATATTCCTTGAGACAAACTTATTAACTGATAAGGGCTATTTTGCTCATTTGAAAGATAGTTAATAAATTGGGTTATAGTGTTCTTACTGTGCTATAAGGTTTGCACACACTACATGTAATGCTTTAGTATATCCGACCCAAACACTCCATCCAAATGCTCCTGGCCCGGCCCCTCTGTCAAATTTTAGAACCCATTGTGGCCCGCGAGTCAAAAAGTTTGCCCACCCCTGATCTAGAGGCCTACATTAGCCACTATCATAACACTCCCCTATCTCTGACACAACACCTGGAAGTTCAGTTGCATTGTGGGTAATGTAGGCTATGACCAGGATATCTGTGGTTCTCTAATCGTTTGTACTTTTCTTTAAAAGCTCACCTCAGTCTGACTATCATACGATTGCAATGTTAAACTAATGTTCTCTTCAAACAAATATCTTATCCAAAATGACCTTTGCTTTTTGACATAAAAATTGAGTGTTCTTTTCTCCTAAAGTTAAAATAATATTTGCTGTCTTCTGAGTTTTTAGGGATGGCCTTTATTACATAAGGACCTGCTGAAATTTGCAGCAGAAAAAACTGACAGTACAATTATTGAATGCTCTTTGTGGATAAACATTGAATTACTTGAAGCAATGTGTGGACAGAACAAGGCAAGCTGTTGTATTTTGTTAATGGCAATATGTTTGTAAGTCACCTAATAATCGCTCCTCATTCATTGAAAATTGATAGTAGGAGGTCAGAGTGTGGGATGTGTGTGCATTCGTTTATGTGGATGTGTTGGAAGATGGAGGAGCGGAATCTAAAAAAAAAAAGAAGAGTTTCAGAGCCACTGTTTTAGTCCCGGCTCCTAAAAGTGCGCCCAGGTCTTGTAGAACAAAGATCGCTGAGTTATTGGTGCAAAAATAATGGACCAACCGGTCAAATAAACAAGAATTCTTATAAACTGTGAAGCTAAACCACACTGCCCCCTATACAAACTTCCTCAAGTGGAAGGCAGGGCTCTGAAATGCCATCCAACTGCAGACAAAATATACAGTCACTCTGTATATTCAGGAATTAAAGCCCGAAATCTTTAGTTTTGGAGCCCGTGCATCCCTCCGTCTTAATTTAAAATTCAAATGTTTCTTATGCTTGGCTCCGGCTATTGATAGCAGCTGTCCAGCAATCTGTACCATATGTGAGGAGTTTTGTGTAAATATTGTACCGCGGGAAGCCTGCTTTACATTTCAATTACTGCATTTATACAGTCAGCAAACATGATACGCAGGAAAAATGGCGGAAACCCGACTCTGCCCGCCATGAGCGCAATTTATCAGGAATATTTCATCAGATGCTACAGCGCTGGAGGTCACCACACTGCCCTGGCACGCTTTAAAACAATGATTAGCCATCTTTTCTCTTAATGTCCTGCTACGTGTGTGTCCCAGACGGGTGAATGTGAGTTTCAATTTGCAGTGCTGTAATACAGGAACATTTGTTTAATAATGGAGCACGTCCATTTGCACAAACTAAGATAAATATTTCCTTGAATGCACCAAAATGTTTACATGTCCTCGTGACATTTTTGTTTAAATCTTTGTCATGGTTAATAGAGGAAAGAAGAGTTTGATTGTTATCAGAGTGGGGAACTGAATGCATTTTAAGTACCTTACTCTTCATTTACCACAAGTCATTATACACTGTACTTGAACCGCAGTCTGTGCCGAATCAAGAAACACTGACTGGTGCCCGGTTAATTATCTCTGGCACCTTAGGCCACGTTTTAAAAAGTCAGAGCAGTCAGAAACACTAGAGCAACTTCAGGAGGGCTTTGGCGTTTAAAAGCATGTAGCTTTTTGGCGGAGTGTTAGGGGGATTACAGATGTTATACAAGATGAATGTAGTGTATAGAAGATGTTGGGATTCTCTCAGTCTTGGCTTGTCTTTGTCCATGATCCTGTTTTACAAGATGTTTCGGTGTCGCTCGGCCTCCGGTATGAGGGATTACGTTGCATTGATAAGAACAGGGGTGGTCACACATCAATGACATCATCCTGTCTTCAGCAAAGACAGAGATTACAGATTGGCAGCCACTACCTGTCACTGACACCCTTCAAAAATTGACCTTAGGGTTTTAATAATTACTGATGTAACTACAGTCATACAACAGTTATTGACCTGTAGAGGTACAACACAACTCAAGTTAAGAATCTGTAAGATCTCACCATGGAAGGGAATCTTTTATTTCACTGTATATTAGTGTTGTAGGGTGCACCGATACTACAAAGGTATCACGAATCCCTGCCGTTAAAAGTGCAACGATTCCCCCATCTCATCAGGATCGGTACTTTAACAATGACATTGTTTTAATTAGAGCCATATTTCCTGTGTGTGTTAAACGCTTTGCTTCCACTCCCTGCAGCCGTGCCTGCAGTGCCTCCCCTCGCTCATGCACGCTCTAGCTGTCATATCATGTGACAAAACGAGAGCATGGCTGCAAGTGGGAGTGCGCCTCGACTTGTTGACAGAAAAGATGCAAGAAATGAAATTTGGAAGTATTTTGGTTTCATCTCTGCTGACGGAGAACAGGCAGCTCTACATGATCACCGCCGCGGCTCCGACATGTACTTCAAGTTAAAGACCTAACATACTCAACTATCTCATCTACATCTGGAACTAGCTAAACTACTTATACATATGTTTATTCTTCACTGTCGGGTCACTCATTAGACGGATATGACAGGCTGAGAGGGAGAGAGGGAGAGGGGGAGAGAGAGCACTCTCCCTTGTTATTATCCAAAGTTAATGTAAACTTTTGAATAATGTAGTTCATCTACTAGAAGTAGTTTGTATGACAGATTTTTTTTTATTTCCAGGTTTGAAATAAAGCACAATAATGACATTTAAGACGGCTTCCCCCCTTTTTAAGAAGAATGTCGCAAAAGTATCGAAACACACATGTTGGTATCGTGACAACACCACCGTATACGCAATTGTGTTACAATACAGCACCATTTCTGGTACGATGGATATAACTATGGAAAAGGAACATTGTTTCTATTGCAAAACAAGTGATGAATCATTTACAAATCCAGGTTATTCACTGCTGAATTTGAGATTAATCTCATGATTCAATCCAAGTTCAAATCCTGGAATCATAAATCAAATCTGAATGTTTTGATTTAATGAATACACTACAACTGCCTCAAGGTTGAATGCCTCTTCCATGAAGTTCAATTGCAGTTAACCAACATATCTGTCCAAATATGTCACCTCTTCCTAGTTGTATTTTATTAAAATTTATCAAAATTGTGTTTTTTTTTAAGTCACAGTGACCTTTATTCACACTTTCAATCAGTTCATCCCGAGTAAAAGTTGACGTTTGTGCCAATTTTGTAGAAAATGTGTTGCTGAGATCTTGAGTCCACTTTTTCACAAGCTATCCACCTATGCTTCTACTCTGATGCAACACAATATGAAACATTACCAGCTGTTTTTCATGAAAGACTGTCTGAGAAAACTGAAAAAAAAGCAGAGCAGGAGTGTGGGAGTATGCAGCTTTTTTTATTTGAACAAGATCAAGTCTACAGGCACACCTGATCCCCAACACTGGACTCCATGCTGTAGCTGCTCTTGCAGAAACAGATGTTGGTCTGCAGTTTGTGTTTTTGTCGCTGCTGCTACATGGAAGGCGTGGGGGGAAATCACTCCACGGACAAACCAGTATCAAGACAACACTGGACACGTCGCTGTTTCCAACTGAGTCACTTCAATGTTTCACTAGCATTGGGCTTCTTCCATCAATATCCTAGTAACTTTTATTAAAGAGGCCCTATACTTTCGGGGGGTTTCCCTTTCCTGTGTATTATATAGGTTTTGGTGCACGTAAATGGTCTGCAAAGGCTAAAATCCCTGTGTGAGGGTGTTTCTCTCACACACCTCCCCCTGACCTGCAAACGTACCCATTGAATTCCTTTGTTAACTTAGCGATCCATCACTATATAACACATGCGCTTCTATTTGCAAGCACGCCAATAAATTGTACGTGATAGGCTAAGGGGCGGGATATCTCTGAGCAGTTGACCAATCACAACAGAGCCGGCCAACTAACCAATCAGAGCAGACTGGGCTCTGGTTTCAGACAGAGGGTGAAAGGAGGTGCTGCAGCACAGGCAGTATGAGAAAAATAAAGAGCTTTCTGAACATTAAAGCATGGAGACATGTCCCAGGAGAGACACTACATACTGATATGAACCTGACAATATGCAGAATATGTCCTCTTTAAGTTTATTCTTGACTTCTGTCTTGAGAAACGATCTAAGAACAGCCTAAACCAGTCAGGACTTGTTCCTACGTGTGTTTTTATAACGATGGATTCCCAATGTACAAAATCCTGCCAATCTTCATAAGTGGGAACGAAACTATTGGGCCTTGGTCACAAAGCAATGTAAAACAAAAGTTGAAAGAATTCTTTCACAGAAAACCCCCAAGAAAGAGGTCCAAGGACGGTCAGAACTGGACTCCAAATGTAAATAAAACGTCAATCGTTGAAGTGGAAGTACTCCTGAAGGCAGTCAACCCCAAACAAGCCATGCCCGAATCATAAAAGATTAGCTTTACAATGTTTTCCTCCAACATTATCCAAGCTGTCCTTTTTGATGGCTTTATAGATCCAGAGATTTTGAAAGGACCACTTACAGAAGCTAAAATATGTGCCCGTCCAAACACCTCCATCATCTCAAGGAATATTGTTGCTTAACAGTACCGACAACTCAGAATCTTCAATCAATAAACAATTGAATAGCGAGTCATGAAGTAGGAACATGGATCAAGTGCACTTCTTATGTTGCTGCTACTCCTACTTATGCCTTGAAAACTGTACAATTTATGATCAAAAATGATGTGCTGTGATAACCAGCAGTATGTTATTATAATCAAGAAATCAAAATACTCTTTCCGAATGGACTTCATCTGAACTGTACGCCAAAAAACTGAATCCAATTTGAAAATAATATGATTCTGGTACCTGTGCTTCTTCACGAGGATCACTTTAAATTGGAATAAAAGCATCGCATGACAGCCTGTTTACAACAAGGAAGCACATGTTCAATCAATTGCTATAAAGGCCTTCCTGCGTTACACACACACAAGCTCTACTTTATTTCTTTAGTCATATTACAGTCAATATGAACAGCTCCCTGAGCATCGGCATGCCGTTTGGAAACGAGGAGGAATGACATGGAAAATGCAAATCCCTGTGTTGATTTTTACAATGTTTGATTGGTTATAAGTCAGCATAAGAACTACAGATTGTTTGGTGTAATCTCACAAAGCTGTGTCTGTTAAAAACCTCTGAGTGGTTGGGTTACAGTTAGCAAGCTCCCCCCTTAAATTCAACGCAGAGCAGTGAAGGGAAGCTAGGCGCACTGCAGCGAAAAAACCCAAACATAAACTCCACAGTTCATATCACTTATCAGCTCGTTGGTAGGAGCATGTTTCGCTACGGGGGGTAACAGCGTCTTTGTACGGGCCGGACAATGCCTCCTTGTTTGAGCCGGCTGTGCCTGTCAAAATGAGTGAGAGCTTTTACATACGCAATCATAATATTTCCAGGTTTGCTTTGCAGGAGCAGCGTCTCGGCCTCTTTCAACCTGTGTGGCATTGCTGACTATTTTTCGTGGGAGTGAAGCTGGTAGTTGGTATGTGTCAAGCCCTTCAATTCCCAGTGGGGGAGCCATCTCCATGGGTCAGAGTAAGGTTCCCCCCTCCCTCGACCTGGATACTTTCCTGAGCCATCATGGGATAAATACAAATCGGTATTTCTAGCCAAAAGGATGTCGGGACAAGGCTTCGTAATGGCAATAAATCTCAAAGAACGGAGCAGGACTGCCATTATTAATATGTCCACATGCCTCCTTCGGTGCCCATGTTAAATCATTTGATGTAATGGGATAAACATGACTGACTGGGCGCCATTTTTACACAAGGCCTGATTCAGAAACAGTCTGTTGCTGTGAACCTCTCAGCAAAGGTTAGTCTGTCTGGATCGCAGCCTTGGCCAATGCACCTGCAACTTTATGACAAGCAGACGGTCAAACTGTGTATCGCCAAGGTTCGTTGTTATTTCCTGAGAGTACACGGATCAAAATACAACAGGAAAGAAGGTGAAACTGCTTTCTTTTTTCATGGTTTTGATTGATAAGCTGTACGAGCCCCTGCTTTAGTTCTCCGTAAATCTTATTTAATGTATTACCACATCAAAATAACTTCTTTATTTTCCTTTTACTCAAACCATTAATCATCATATATCATATAAAAGGTCTAAGTACCCATTTTGGTGTTTATTTTTGTTCCTCTCTTGATATAAAACATCCATGTGTGATTATGTATGGAGTGTATTTCGGGGCTTCTATGCAAGGCCACCTCTGTACGAGTTCAACATGAAAACAGCTGCTCCTTTCCTTCATCCCTGAAGCCATAAAGTGTTTTGAAGCCACATGACTTTCTCCTGTCAACACCAACATGTTGTTTTACCTTGTAGAACCTTTGTAGCCTTAACAGCAACTCCTCCTTTATCCTTCCTGTCTGGGGAGGGTTGGAGGAGAACTTAAGCAGTATCTTAAAGGTCAGGGACCAGATGGTGAAGCGACTCAAGGACAATATCATACCTGAAGGGTCAGGGTTAGTCCCGTCTCTTCTTCTTTCTAATAACGCTCGACGCATGTGGTGATGAAAGTCCTTTTACAGATTTAGGGCAACGCTTTCAACCAAACAAACCAAGGATTACCGTAAAGTCGACAAGATAAGAGCGTTACATCAAACAGAAGACACATCAGAGACAGTGAATCAACGCTTTTCCACTGGGGAAAATGTGTAGTTCCAGAGCTAGCGTTTTAAGAGATGTGTGGTACATTTTTCCTGTGACATTTGAATTTATATAGGTAGGTTTGGGCTACTTGGCAAGCTCAGCGATGTATACAATATTTGGCATAATGAGAATTGACCGTGCCGTTCGTACAATAGCTTTCTTTCTGTTAGTCCTTTAATTTGCTGTGTGTAAAATTATGAATCATCATCAACACAGAAAAATAAATAATGATCTATCACAATTTTGAGATGAAGTTACATACCTCCATTGGTCCTTATGTGACCAACCCCTTTTATATCTTGAAATATACCTTCTTTTTTTAACAAGAGGAGCTGTTATGGTTTATGTTGATGTGATTCCCGTGCATTAGGTCACTCCAGTTCAAAGCTTGGACAATAAGTCAATTAGGCAACTTTTTGTATGCACAAATAATAATTTTCGGTCATTTTAAGAAATGAACTCGTTCTAGAAGATCAAAAAACTGCTTACTGATGTTGTATGTTTTATGAACGTAAACTGAATGGATTCCCGGACAGTGCCTTGATTAAAAAGGAACTTTAAGAAGCTTTCCTGGTGTTTCAATTGGACCTCTTGTTTATAAAATATCAATTTTTCCATCCATGTTTGCTTTTCGTCTGTACATTTGCTTGCATTTGGATGAAGTTACTGTACGAGATGTACACAAGCATTCAGTGACTGCTCTCTATCATAAAACATCCACTCACAGGCTTCTGTGTTTCTATCCAGTGTGTGGTCTTTCTTTTACATTTCTTAATGCTGTGACCACATTGATGGACTTTAAATGTTGTTGCAGACAGGTATTTCATCAGGAAAGACATTCATTTATTGGACCTATAGGTTCAGATATGGTTACTAGAGGTCAAGAGTGGTGCTTTTGAGAGGAACTTGTAAAACATGTCAGCATCCTCGAGGCGCTTACTCAGCTTATGGAGACATCAGCCCACTCTGGATCGCCGTAACTCAATCGGCCAACAAGGAGGAATATTCCTACAACCTTGCTATCACAGTTGACGTTGGCCCCAATCAAAAACCAATCGTACCGTGTTACGAGGTTCAACCAGAGGAAGTGTGTCTCCGTCGAAACTTGACGTGGAAAACAGGCGCGCTGCTCAGCCACGAGTGGGCGGCTGTTTTTTCTTAAGGTGTCGCTGGATCTTCCGAAAGCACTTCCATCTTTCTGGTTTGGTTATACATGTGACGGATTGATTTAGCATGTGCTGCGGCTCTGTGATTACTAATACAGTTGCAGAGTATTGATGCTGGGAACCTTTTAGAATCCCTTTTTCCTAAAATGCTGCTTTTTCTTTTGTTACCTTATTAAAACCAGTTGGGAGTACTTGATGACAACTTCCTGGGTTTCAAACACACTGAGTACATGTCTTAATACAATGGTGTCTTATTACAAATGTATTCACAGTATCAAAGCCATTTCCCCAAAGAAAACAGGGCTACAATCCAAGAGAAAGAGCCAAAAGCTACAAAATCACACGCTGATGCTTTACCATCGACTGTGTTTTAAATCTCAACATTTATTTCTTAATTTAAGGTTTAAGTGTAAGTACAGAACTAACTTTGAGTCTGTTTTTCTCCTATGCAGTATTTCCTTCCATTCTGTCTAGCAGAAAAACAAGAGCACTGGGAGAGAAATGTAATCGTCTACACCTTGCTGATAGTCAGAGCAACAACTTACAGTCCCAGCAGTTTTTCTTTTTGGAGAAAATCTGCTGATTTATCCACCATGTGCACATCCTAGTTCCTGAGACGGCTTTGCATAATATGGTATTTGACAGCCGGATGTGATATGAGGAAAAAGAAATAGGATTAAAAAAAATCCATTTCAGCTCCGGACTCTGAACTTGGAAGAGCTAATTCTCCTTTTTTTCATCTACAAATTGCCAGGTGAAAATCCATATTGGCTCTGGGCCTGACAGGATACAGGGGGAGGGGGTGGGTAAAGCCTGCACAGCTCAAAGTGAGCTCCATTGAGTTGGAGTCCTGAGGTGACTTTTGATATGAACAGTGTCGGTTGTATCTCTTAGCTGCAGACGGATGAGCTCTTCTTTGATAGATGGGACTGCACCGAGCACCTGGAATATTTCCCCCCAAAAAACTCAGGAGAAATAAAGCTCAGGAGATGAGTTCTACATGCAGTAGTGTCCAAACTTTTACTCCTGGCTTATGTTTTAATGTCCACCAGGATTCAAAGCACCCAAACTTTTTTGCTCTTTATAAACGGTTTAAATATGGAAAGGTGAGGAGGAGCCTTCTGCTGGCAAACAGATTTTCCAATTCATGTACTTCAGACACAAGTTTAAATCATCATTTAAAACCTTTCATTGCAGAGTCCCTTTGCCTTCAAATAAAGCCTGAATATCATGAAATACTTGACTGCGGTTTCCATTGAGAAGCCAGTTGGCAGGGCTGCTCGGTCTGCTCTGGCTATCACAACAAAGTCCAACAAACATTTCTTCCTCTGGCCAGCATTAACATCGCAGAAATGAGCCACGTTTAAAATACATTCTCATAAACAGAAACATTTGTAGACGAGCCGTGTAATAATGACACGCTTTCCCGATTACCACTGAATAACATCTTCAGCTTTTTGATACTAATATTTATTATAACAAGATATCCATGATATGCTTACACTGGCCCACCAGCCTAAGATGCAGCATTCAAAGGAATATTCAGTTAACTTTCACCCTAATTCAAAAGTACAAAAGATAACTACCAAATGCAGAAACTGATGTAAACCTTCCAAGTTGGATTTAAATGGTTGAACATTGTAACCCTAGAAACTATCACATATTGCCACACACCAATGTGGGATACATTTCAGGGTTCATTCAACCTGTACAACCCTGATATGATTAGAACTACTTTAAATGACGAATAGCTGGACTGCCAGGGAAACAATGATGAAAGTACAGATGAATGACAAATACCTCCCAAAGAAATTGTGAACAAGACTAATGCATTTATTCTCCTGCTTACTTTCAACTGTTTTCTTTTGCAAACTATTGCATGTTTCTCATTGCAGATCTCCAAAGATTCTTTGCTTTTGGGAATGTGTGATGGTATCACGACCAAGCCCTTTCAGATGGTGGTTGCTGGAATTGCTTCCAAATGGGTGTGGGTTTTTTTTTATCCCCCTTTTTTTCCCGTACTTCTTTTTTCCCTAAAAGAGGGAAAACCAAACACTGATTGTAGAGCCAGTCCAGGGCATTAGATAACAGCAGCTCCTCTCTATAGTCAACTTGTTCATTATCCTAGGGTTTTATAGCTGCCCCTCTCTGCATGATCTCACAGAGTTCAGCTGAGAACTTGAGGCAGGGCCTGAAAGCAGAGCAGGAGTCTGGTAACAATATCAAACAGCCGCCGAGCTGCAAAGGAGCTTTTTGTTCGGCGTTGGCTCGCTCTCCGATCAATGCGCTACCAGAATGGAACCTTTTCATTGATGGCCAATGCCTAGCGAGGCACATGCAGGGGATCTGGCATGCGGGTGACATCATCAAAGCTATGTGTGCATTTTTTGTTCCTCTCTGAAAATACATTTCACCACACACGCTCGTTATTTCACAGTCGAACAGCGGAGCTCCTGGTTGTTTTGTTATGGGTGGTTCTCGGGATCGCCTGCCAGGGGTATCCGCATGCTCAAAGAAAACAGTCCAGAGGATACGTTGCCAACTCAGGACGCCGTGGGGCTTTCAGTTTTATAACAAGAACCAAATGTTTATGAGATACTTCTGTCTTTGACAAGATTCTGCTTGGAAATGTCTCCACGATCAATCGATCGGCCATTCGTCACAAGGGCAAAATAAACACTTGCTTTTGTTGAAAGATACGTACTCGTTTCAGAACATCTGTGAAGCATTGCACTCATGACAACCCTAACATCTCCACCTATGATAAATAACTCGCTGCCTCACGAGTACTTAATGTTCCAAAGTTTTCTTTCTGTTTTTTGGGATAATTACTAAAACTTGCTGGTAAACTGGTCCAGCAGTGGCTCAGTCAGTAGGGGCTTGGTAGGGGCTTGGACTGGGAATCGTAGGGTCGCCGGTTCAAGTCCCCGAACAGACTTGGAAAGTGGACTGCTACTTGGAGAGGTCCCAGTTCACCTCCTAGGCCCTGCTGTGGTGCCCTTGAGCAAGGCACCGGACACCTCCAATCCCCCCTCCCCATTGCTCCCCGGGCGCTGCACGATAGCTGCCCACTGCTCCTAGTACTAGGATGGGTTAAATGCAGAGGACTAATTTCACTGTGTGTGCTCTGCTGTGTGCATGCATGTGACTAATAAAGAGGGTTTCATCCTCCGATTCTATCTATCTAAACAAATTGACAGAAATATCAAATGTTTACACGATTAAGTAATGCAGCTTTAGGCTACACTTAACATTTCAGATAACATTTATTTTGCAGAGCTGGGTCAATGATGTCGACACAAAAAAAGGATTGTTCGAACAGAAGGAGCCTGACACGTTGGCCGACTTGCAGGAACCTTAAACCCCGCACCGTTCACACCTGTAAACGAACAGCAGCTTCAAACCCTCTCTGGTGATAGGAGCTTTCCGTGTCCAATTTAAATTACCTTTCATTGTACTTGTTTAAGTCCAAACTGAGCAGGAACAGCGTTGTCGGTGACGGGGACCGCTTGGGAAATGTGGGTCAATCAAGCTTGCAGAACACCGCTGTGACAGTCCAGGAAACAAATCCAAAATGAACAGCACTTTGCATGAGACAGAAATGGATATACACACAGAACTACCAATAGGTTTCATAAAAAACATCTAGAGAAAACAGTTTTGTGACCTCTGCTTGGAAACACTACTCCAAAATGTTAAAAATGTTGGGTTCCTGCGGCATTCATCAAATTTGAGTTGGAGAAAAGTCAGAACTTTGAAACCTTTCTTTCCTGTTAGGCAGCGATTTCAATCATCGGAATATTTTTGTCACGGCTCTGAAATACACTTGTCAACAGTTATGCCTGCGAGCCATTACAGCTAAAGTTTCAACCATAACAGCGAAAGGAAAAATGTAAGTATATCTTATTATTTTTATAAAGTATAAATGATATTCGCTCTGCATCAATCCAGACATGCTTCTTTACATGAGAAGCTGTAATTAAAAACCCATGGTGCTCACCTGCTCAGCAACAAACAGCTGACAGGCACAGTTGGCAATCTCCCTCAGAGGTTGGAATACGCTAACATCAGAGCCAAAAACAAGTTCCTGTTGCCAGAAACACAACTTAATGACAATGTAACTCCATCAAGATGAACCTATTATTGTCTGTTAAGTTGCTATCGCCCAATGAGATTCAGCCAATCGCACACTGATGCATCTGCAGTATAACACACTTTGCGGTATTCCCAAGAAAAATCACGGCATTGGAAAAGATACCTTAGAGATGATCACTCTTAACTGCTGCATGTGTTATAACCAAGTTTTCATATTAGAAAATGAGGATATGTCGGTGTTGTTTTCACAACTTTCTGCTAAATACAGGTCAAAACTTCAGCGTCAAATCAATAAATTATTAAATATTCGTCTTGCAAGGCTCTTCATTGACAGTTAAGACCTGTTTCAAAGGATCTACTTGTCATTTTAAGTAGGTGTCCAAGTCTTGTAAAGTAAGGGTGCACCAAAATATCCCAAGTGCTTGTAGTGAAAATGTTAAGTTGTCCTGCTCTCAGTCAGATGGGGCGGCTGAAGCATCTGAATAATATTAAAATAGGATTCCTTCAGCAACCCCTCTAAACTAACTCATTAGTGTTGACAGTAATTTAATCCTGTCAGGGCCTTCAAATCCCGTCACAATCCTTGCTTAATCAACTAGTCTTTACCCTTCCCCAGTCATTAGTGACAGGATTATTATTTAGGGAGACACATCTGTGGCCAATTCAACATGCTTGCTGTTATGTGAATGACCCCTGACATGATACAGGAGATAAACCGGCTGCATTGAAGTCTCCATCGGACGTAATCCTCTCAGATCTCAGCTCATAGCACTAAGACGTATCGTATATCCACTAATCATTTTCTAAATTGTTTATTGAAAATACTCCTAGATAGTGAGTCTGAAGGTAAAAGGGCTTTTCTTTACATTGTGCTTGAGGTCATACGGGGCGAGTGTTTCAGCCGACCAATCTGACTTGAAAACAACGGAGAACCCCAATCTGTTCTGAGCTTGTTAAAAGGAAACAATTATTCCATGAGCTTCCTTGGTTCACTGACAAAAATGCCCTTCACAAAACCTGCCTTGTATCAAGTGTATCTGGAAGTTAAATTGCAACGTATTACTGTGTGCCCGCTACGTTTTAGCAAATAAACAAACCATGACTGGAAACATTCGGTCATCTCAGAGGTACACGAGCCCAAAAGAGCTCGATTCGTTTCCCCCAGAAAACTTTCATTTATTACCAATCTGCCTGACAACTCCTTAGGTTGAGGGGTTATTGTTCAAGTACAGTTGGAGGTACACGCATTTCCAAGGGATACTACAATTAGATGAACCTGAATAACCTTTCAGCTGGAAACTTGGCGCTTAGATTCATTTTGAGGTCAGCTCAGAGGAGCTACAAGTCACCGAACGACAAGAAAAAGGTTGGACCTGCTTTGTGTATTTGATTTTTCCTAGAACTGATGTTTCATTCTCTACACAGTGAAATAAAGAAACTGCCAACAAGAGCAGCTGCACAAATGTATTTGGTAGAAATGTGTCATACCATCGTTGCAGTGAGGAGATTTATTCCTAGGACACAGGCAGTTTAGACCAATCCATTATCTCCACCTTATTGAAGTTATTGCAAACAGAGAGAAACAATATTTTAAAGCATAAAAAGGTCAGAAACTATGACAGTTATCTCTCTCTGTCTTGGTTTCAATTTGCTGCAGTCATGCCTTAAAGCCATTACTGATGACTCTCGCCAAAACAGACACGGGACTCGCTGCTTCCATGTGCCGGGCTCCTCACGTCGCCCACATCACAGCATCCGAACCCGGCTTCTCCACATCACTTCATACCACATCTGGCACTGCGGGGCCGGCTCCAAACTCCGGTGGAGGTCTGTGTCGATGCATGCTGCGCCGCATCTTTGAGAAGACCCTCCGCAGGATGAAGGACAGACTGAGCTGGTAGGTCTGCATCAGAGCGACCCGTGATGTTAGTTCATCGTGCATTAACGTCTGTCCACAACTCGGCAGGATGTAAAAGGTCTTATTTTCATTTCCTTGGGGGAGCAGGATTGGTGCTCTGCGTTATGTTTCTGTGTATGGTAAGGAATGGGAGCACTCGTGCATGAAGATGATGATGCACTGCAGCATGGAAAGAGTTTGCTCCTGCGGTCACATCTTGGTACACGAACACTTGTGATTCATGGTTATTTTGCACACATTTTGGCCGAACTACTGTAACACTGAACATTCATATTGATTTAATCTGGTGCATCCTTTCCTTTCCCTCTACAAGCAGTATTCAGTAGTGGGAAGATAAGGGCTGAAAAATGATTTGTCAATGAGTTATGTGCATGCATTTTTCATTTTTTGGATGTGGGATAGTCAAGTTTACCAAAAAAAAAGACATTTCCATAAACCACATTAGATTTATTGTGATTGGTAGGGCTACTGCAAAATGAAATCTTCCTAAGCTTACATAGTACTCAAGAAAAATTCTCTCAAGAAATGAGACTTCCCAGAAGTAGTTTGGCTTCACACACAGCACTTCTGACTTGACAGATGGTTGGAAACATTAGTGGTTTGTCCACTTAAAGCGGCACTTAGTGATGTTTTAATTAAAAAATAATCAAATGGGTTTGTGTAATGTGAAAGGAGTCACTCATAGTGATGACCCTACAGAAAGAACTTCAACTAACTCTGCATGTCATCCTCTGAACCGAATATCTACACGTTTTCTAAATGTTGGTATGAAAATAAGACCTTACCTTAATTATTCAGATTAATCAATAGGACAAGTTTTCGTGATAGTTACCGATAAAGCCTGAAACCTCATTAATTGGAAAGATTTGATTGGTTAGCTGGCTGGCTCTGTTGTGATGGGCTGAAAAATGCCCCTCCCCTTAGCCTATCGCTAGCCAATACAAGTGCTCCATTTTGTAATTATGTTACATAAGTAAATAAAGGAGTCCAATGGAGGCGTTTAAGGCAGGTGTGGGGGAGGAATGATAGCCTTTGCAGACCATTTACATGCACTCAAACCTATATAGCACACTACAGGAGGTGGAAAACTCCAAAAAGCATAAAGGAGGCCCTTTAAACATGTGGAAGCCTGTTCACACCAAAGAGAACAAGATATGGGAAAAAAAGGGGCAAATATCATGAAAAGGGAGAAAAATAAATGTTTAGATTTGACACAAATTGTGGTTTGGATAAAAAAATCTACAAGAAATCCACACTTGGAAGAATAGAGACTCCTTGATTAGACAACTAGATTTATTCCGTGTTCCTGAAAGCAAAAACAAGGAGGATGGTCTAGGAGCCTCGTGCCACCTCAACACATTGAAATGATGGAATCTGAATGTAAATATGCCTACTGCATTAAATCCAGGCTCTGATTTCA
Organism: Eleginops maclovinus; assembly: GCF_036324505.1. Lineage (NCBI taxonomy): Eukaryota > Metazoa > Chordata > Actinopteri > Perciformes > Eleginopidae > Eleginops > Eleginops maclovinus. The sequence continues at coordinate 3,734,050 of NC_086371.1, forward strand.
TGGTAAAACATCCACGGAGGCGTCAGCTGCTTGGTAGCTTACAGGCGATGAAATAAGACGAAGAACACTGTCATAACAATGAAAATTTAAAAATGGGGGAAATTATGCGTCTGACATGTTAAAACATACAAATCAGGGTCTAGACAAGGTTGTCCTGAATGTATAACAGCGGGCCTGAAAAGGGATATTAGTGAAGTTTGTTTGAAAGTTGAAGATGATCCTGATTTGCTTCTTGTGCAATCAGAACGTTTGGAATAGAAAGGAAACAAGAACACCTCCGAACTCAGCTGTATCCTTCCTGATATTTGCTATAGTACCCTTAAGATTTGAATCAACGCCTACATCAGGTCTCCATTTCAGGTGCAGTGGGCCTGTGAAATGCATTGTGGTTAAGGTTCTGGAGAACCTTTGTGAGTCAAATGCAGGTGGTACATGTCTCAAGGCAACATGGCCTATTGTAAGCATTTCAGTGCTCAGAATCAGACCGAAAGAAAGTCTACATGAAGAAGGAAACTGACACGATAGCTCAGACGTATATTCATAAAGTATCTTGACTTGTGAGCAGATATGGGGGGGGGGGGGGGGTCTTTAATGTGGTCACATGGCTCCAGTGGACCAAAAGAAGGAATTTCGACTTGCATCTCGTCTGACAGCAGGACTGGTGGGGTAGAGTCTATATCCTGCAAGTGGAAACTTCACCTCATGCAAAGATAAGAGAGACAAAGGGGGGAGGACTGGTGGTGGTGGTGGTGGTGGGGGGATGGGGAAAAGCGGACTACAGCTGGAAGACATTACCAGTACCAGTCATCCTCGCTGGAAAAGAAATAGACGAGGAAGAAAGAGAAGAAACAAGAAAATAAGAGACAACCTTCAGATATCCTCAGATGTTATTTATTAGAGAGGAGAAGCCCCCCTCCCGCCTCGCCTGCTCATTATTGGATGTACTTGCCTGGAGACTGATCTGTGCTGGATTCAATCCTCTTTATGATGTGCCCTGGCTCAATAAAACATTTGACAAATGCTTTCCTTCATCATCAGCGTTTCATCACGGTAATTATGTCGTGCCTGAAGGTGATTGAAGCCTGAGGATCTGGAGCATGGAGCTCACAGAGTATCAGCTGTGTTTAGAAATGCTATTTATACATGTCTTTTACACCTATTGTCAGGTCCTGTTTTACCTCCTGTGACCCAGGGGTTGATGAATACCTACAGTTTGTTGGAATACTTTTCTGATCAATTAACTGTGAATAAAAGTCATCATTCCTTGCTTTCTTTGGCTTTGTGTGCACATCTTTCATGGACTATACTGGAAGAATCACCCTTTCATTGTTTCATCTTGTTAGGTGCTAGATTTCATCCTATACTTTACTATTGTAATCATCAACTAGATGAAGGTTATTCAGGTCCGACAGCAACCATCTGTAATATTATACACAACGACTGAATGACAAGAAGGGAATTAAATCAAGTGAAAACAACAAAAACATCTGGGAGACAAATCAACAACTGCAATCTGCTAATGGAGGCAAAACAATGTGCATGAAAGCTTCAGAGAAAGTGATCACATTTGTCTTTGTGGAACTTCAACCACTTCCAATGCCTTGTTTGTGACCAACTGAAGATCTCCTGGACCTCGATGAATATCAGTATATATCATATAATATATCAGTGGTATCAAAATCTAAACTTGGTGGTAAAAACTGTAGGGTTAAGTTAAGTACAACAAGCAATCTGTACCTACATATGTAATCTGGATAAAGTTAATTAAGGTGAAATGAAAGCAGGACAGCATTGTAATTGATGCCTTTGGCCCTGAGTGAAATCAGATCTCAGCTAATTGCAATCTATATAGTTCGGGCATTTTATCGTCCCAAACAAGAGAGGAAAAAGCTGCAGACAAACAATTTCATTTACAATTCCAATACAATGATAAGAGAAGCAAGATGACAAACAATTGTTATTGATATTAGACGTAAACAGGAGCAAAAAGGGACATAAAAACAGACGTTTAATTGTTGCATTGATCAAGATAATGTACAGACTTTATTTCTAAATGTATGAATCCAACGACTGTCTCAGTATAAAAACCTCACTGCCCACAAATTGCCAAAACAAATGCCAGACTCAGTAACTCCTGTATACCAAATGGAGACCACTTACAGATGTTGTCTATTATTCCATGGTGGAGAGAAATGGTGGAAACACTCTGTCTGAATGTCTATATTTGCAACCCAGAAAAGTTTCACATCCAACTGTGAAAAGTGCGACCAAAGATTACCAGCCCTCACAATTATTCATCTGAATTTGCCTGGGACTGAACTTGTCAACACGTCCCCCCCCCCCCCTCCACAGTCCTCTGGAAAGCTTGACGTTTCCACACTTCTCTCTACATGTGAAGCTCGCGTTATACTGGTTATCCAGATGTACCCACAAGGCACTGGGAGAGGAAGTGTAACAGCCATGCTGTGATGATGAGGGAGCGTGCGTGGGTGCCACAACGCTCCGGTGTGGCAGCCAATATACTGTGTTACATTTTATAACGTTGTTCACCAGATTCATTTCCTCAGACGAACACTTGAAATCACGCTCATTAGATGTGGGAAACGAGCTCATGTGAAAAGCTCACTCTGTTTTTACATGGCATTACATCAAAACAAGGCTCCAACTTTGACGGGTGGTGTTGATGGCTGAGTTTCATTTGACATTACAAAAGTAAAAATGTAAAAACAAAATCTCTTGAGTAATTCAGTTGTAGGGATTCATTTGTTTTGAGATGAGGTATTGTGCAGATTAGGGTTGCTTAAATGTATGACAATATAAAATATGAAAGGCAGACCAACAGTAGACATCTTTTGAGTTATAGTCAATAAACTAAATACACTGCTACAGCTTTAAAGGGTACTGAAATACTCAAGCAAAGCAGAACAACTTTAGAAAAAAGATTTATTTGTACATTTGTTTCTTTTTGTAATGTCAATTGAGCCTTGTTTTGATGCAATGCCGCATAAAAACAGAGAGCTTCATGAGCTCTTTTCCACATCTTGAGTATGTTTTGCCTCTACTTTGACGTGTTTACATGCTCTAATGTTCAAAAACGTCTTTATTTTTCTCATAATTTTAGTCCGGTCCGCTCTGATTGGTTAGTTGGCCGGCTCTGTTGTGATTGGTCCACCAATGAGAGATGTCCCGCCCCTTAGCCTATCTTGGCAATGTGTTGGAGTTATCCAGTATAGGCGCAAAGATGTCACTTTGGGCGGGAAGTTAAAAGTATGAATGTTTTAGTAGCCGATGTAAAGAAGATGAGAGCTGGATGCGTTGCTAGTACACGGTTCACGTCCCGAGCGGAACAAAATAATACGGAGTGTGGACTGGTACCTGAGAGGTGTCAGTTCACATCCTGGGCCCTGCTGAGGTGCCCTTTAGCAAGGCACCAAACCCCCAACTCTTCCCCGGGACCGGCGAGACTGGCAGCCTTCGCTCTGGCACCTCTCCAGATGCATGCATGTGTGCAACCTACAAAAAAAAAACTGTGTAGTGTGTATAAATTGCGTGTGTACTAAAAATGCATGTGCATGTGCGCACCTACCTGTGTGTGGTTAATGTAGGTATGCATGTGAAACAGAGTGAAAACTGAATTTCTCTCTAGGGGGATTAATAAAGGGTCATCATCTTCTTCTTAGTCTTAGCCTGTTGCATATGGAAATTGGTGCACAGACACTGAACCATACAGAAAATGTGCAGTTAAACCACAACAATGATCGCAGTATTCTTAGAAGCTCCATGGAGCTGAGGGGGAACGCAGAGCTATAGTTGCATAATAATAATAATAGCAGGTTTGTCCCCACAAGGGACCCATCTCAAATTGCAGTCATCTGATACTTTATTATTTAACATACCGATATACTTAATAAGTGATATTACAATTTGAGGAACGCCTAATTTTGGTTCTAAACTTCCCATTGTTTCCCCTCCATGACTTATCGAATTATAAGTGTAGCCATGATTAGATGATCGCATAGAGAAAAGCCAGTTTTGTCATCACCTTTTAACTGAACCAATCACCGTGGATTTAGTGTTATTAGATCATCGCTTTGGAGGGGCGCCATGCTTCCAATGTGGTGTCATAAATGCGGAGCCGATGGTGGGGATGATAAATTACCATGCAAGGGGGCAGCTCCACCTCCCCGCAGTATTTATGGCCCCAAGCATTGAGGACACATGTAGATAAATTCAACAACTTGCACATCATAACAGCCGCCATGAAAGCTTTGGGTCTTTTCAGTTCCAATCCAGTTTGGCGCAATCCGCTGCCAGCACTTTGAGAAGGGGTCAACATTTTAAGAAGCTCTACGAAAAGTCTGCAGGATAAGGCACACTTGGAAGTCTGCTTTATGACTAATGTAAGCATAGCAAAAGTGGGGTTTTATGATTGCTGATGTCATGTACTTGTGTTATGACTGTGGAAGCGTGTGCCATGCTGTCTTTTCACAAAAATACTATGGATTGCAAAAACTAATGTGCATGATGAGAGGTAGGACTGCCATAGCTACTAGTTTATCATCAAAGCTCAGTACTTTAAGACGTTGAAAAGCTTGTAATTCTTACGCTCTTAGATTCATTTGCCATCTTCTTGCTAGATACTTCAAAGATAGATAGATATAAAGATAGATAGATAGATAGATAGATAGATAGATAGAATGGGAGGATGAAACCCTCTTTATTAGTCACATACATGCACACAGCAGAGCACACACAGTGAAATTGGTCCTCTGCATTTAACCCATCCTAGTACTCGGAGCAGTGGGCAGCTATCGTGCAGCGCCCGGGGAGCAATGGGGAGGGGGGGATTGGAGGTGTCCGGTGCCTTGCTCAAGGGCACCACAGCAGGGCCTAGGAGGTGAACTGGGACCTCTCCAAGTAGCAGTCCACTTTCCATATTTCAAGTCAGTTCGGGGACTTGAACCGGCGACCCTACGATTCCCAGTCCAAGCCCCTACTGACTGAGCCACTGCTGGACTGAAATACTAATATTGTGCATACCCAAACGCTCTTAAACGCTCTTTAGGGGAAAGTAAAGTACATTAACTAGGTACTGTGCTTCAGTTCACTGTTTATGTACTTGCTTAACCCGAGTATTTTCATACTACTTTACACTTCTACTCCACAACATATTGGAAGTCAATTTTGTAATTTTTACTCCCCTGTATTTATTTTACAGATTAGAAGTAAAGAATAAACCATCCAAGAGTATATTAAAATAACTAAAATCATCGTTGGACAACAGGATATTAAATGGGAGCAATTTAAACATTTTTAACGGTTCCAATTTTTTTACAATGTGAAGATTTGCTGCTATTGCTTTAAATATTTTAAAACATTTCAATCCTTTTTGAGTTTTCTGCAGCGAGTACTTTTACACATCATATTAATTACATTTCTAAATTGAACCTAAATCATTTTACTTAACACTCCTGAATGAAGTGCTTTTTCTTCAAATTGATTATTTTTACACTGATATTAAAACTTTCAATTAAATCGAAAAAAATGAACTTTTTCCACCACAGCTGGTGACCCCTACCATAATTATTAAATCAGCTAATTACTACTCATCACGTGTTCACAATGTCCATACATTGTGATGGATCCAACCACAGATCAATCAATGTTTATTTATACAGCCCAATATCACAAATTCTACATTTGTCAGGGTGGACTTTGAATACGACCCCCTCTGTACTTGGATCCTCACTTCGGACAAGGAAAAGCTCCCAAAGAAACCCCCCAGTTAACGGGGGGGAAAATGTAAGAAACCTCAGGAGAGCAACAGAGCAGGGATCCCTCCCCCAGGACGGACAGACGTGGAATACATGTTGTGTGTAAATTTAAAAGATAATACATTTACAAAATAAGTAGTCCAGATGCGAGGAGTTATTTTCTCCATTAAACCTCTCAGATTTTTTCACATGAAGAACTTTTATGGGGCTGAGGAGGTAAAACTATCCGGCAAAGAGCAGGGAAAGTGTGAGAAAAACAAATACATGTTCCTGATTTGGTGTCACAGTTCTGTGCCCGTCTTGTCAGTTTTGTTTTATCTGCGACGCCTTGGATAGGTCACGACCCCCAACAGTACATAAAGTTGTACTGTAGAAATAAGCTTTAACCTATGATCAGCAATATAAGACTCTTCAAATTAGACATTTGTACTTTATGTTAATACTGCTGAATGCACGCCGCAGTCAGGCTAACAGGAGTGGCCCCATGGTGTACATTACAAAGCACCACAGCAACGACTCTTTTGACGACGGGTGATTTACTGTGAGATGAAAAAATGTACTTTCATGAGGTTGTGCAAATCAAACCACATGGTGTACAACAACACGCGCTATACGATCTCCAGGAAGCTTTAAACATGAGCAACGCTGACATCGATTGGGTTTGTAGAGAAGAACATTGGGTCTCGATCTGGATGCTGTGTGTCTTTGCTGTGGGTGGGCCGGTGGCTTCATGCAAAATTACATGCATTTTGCTCAGCTGTCACTTAGTGCGGACACTAAAACATGGTTTTTACAGGGAAGTCTGACACAATTAGTTAAATATCCGTCTGGGTCAAACCACTAGCTGTTGTTCGCCTGAGGCAGAGAGATGAAGACCCGGGATTATATGGTTCCAGCACCATTACGTGTAAAATATTGTGTACTGCAATTAACATTTCCAAGACAGGAAAAGTGCTATGTACTGTAGCTTAGTTTCACAGACACACAAAGCACAACATTTTTGAGGATGAAAATAGAGCAAATATGTAGGTAGGTTTACTTTAAGGCCAAAAAAAAAGTTTAGTTCGTCCCTAACTTTCTTTCAAATGTGATTAGAGACACTCTACGGATGATTTCTAGCCACACCAGCAGCACGACTCTATGAATGGCATGGCTAGTCTACTATTTTGGTCCCAACTACAGTATTTTAACTATCGGATGGACTGATTTAACACAGAATAGAATTACTTTATTGATCCCAATTTGGGAAATGTTTTCGTTGCAGCAGAACAACAAAAAAATAAAACAAAAACAAGACGATGAAATTACAACAAATAAAATAGCATAGCATTTAAAAAGAAAGTAAAAATATAGAATTTGGACCAAAAATGTGCAGAAAATATAAACAAAAACTAAATATAAAGCAGAATATAATATGTATAATCAGTGTGAAGGTGTGGAATATTAAATAGAATAAATATAGAACCTACAGACAATCATGTTCCTCAGAGGCTAACTTTAATGATGCTCTGATCTTTACTCTACTGGCACCATAAAGGGACATGTTTGCCTTTAATAAACTCAACACATTATCTTTACATTTAGTACGTATATTCATTTCCCCAGAGGATGTACTGTGATCTGCTGCCTTTTCACACAGTAATATACCAATTACAAGTGCTAATTATCAACGATTAGCATGCTTACAGACTGAACTGAGATGCTGTGTCTATGTTAGCATGCTGCCTTTAGCATTTAGCTCCACTAGCGTCCATCGGCAGCGTCACAGAACTGCCCACACGGCTGTACCCTCCCACACACGACAGTATCATACATCAATGACCAATTAAGACTTTCCCGTATTGGTATAATTAAAGCCATTTCCAAACTGTAGTGGCTTGATCTGGTTTCTGTCCCCCAACCAATGAGTCACTCTTTACAACACAGCCTGTTCAACAATGTGAACCAAACAAAGAGCCATGACTATACCAAACAGGACCAGTACAGTACGCCTGGATATTGTTATGGAGGGCTTTCGACAAGCATCAGTCATCATGTCTATAAAACATGGTGTGTTTGTTTGACACACAGTGCTGGGAAACTTGATTTCCCGTCCATGTGAAATGGGATTGCCCAACAGGATTATTTCATCACTAATTTATTACCATCAAATCCTGGAGATTTCTGTCTTGGCGTGATGCACTTCTTTCAAACAAACAGACAGAAGAGGGCGGACATGCGGTCCTGGACTTTAATCATCTGCTCGCCTGAGGATTCATCTTGGGAAAATAAGACTCTCCCTCCATTTCCTCATCACTGTGAAGCTCTTCTGATACTTAGAAAAGACAATTGTCTACTAACGAGTCTGTAATTTGGGAATTGTCTTTGAGGTTTGGAATAGAATAGCAAAAGGATGCAGTCACAGCATAGTTAAGAGGTTTCTCATGTTTAAGATCATTACAGAGAGTAAAAAGGACTGCATTTGGTTAAAAAAAGGACACACATTGTAATCTTTAGTATATTTAATTGTAAGATTGTATTTGAGTGTGAGACCACTGCCTATTCTCCATAAGAGTTTTCCAATTTCTACACAATGTTTCTCCCTCAAAAGCTGGAGGTCAGTCCAGCTCAGTTGGTGTTATGAGTGATATTCAAAAGTTGTCAGACATTGACTTTTGTTATCCAGTTGCCAGCCACATTACATGTTACTTGTTAGACACTTTCATCCAAGGCAACTTCCATACACAGGAGCAACTTGACATGCTGACTGCAGTGGGGATTGACCTTATGATCCACAGACTCCCATCTTTACGCCTGCCATTGTTCAATCTTGGTCATTCTTATCCACAAATGTTGGGATGAAGGATTTCAGTCATCAAATGGCTGGATCTTAAACATTCAGAGAAACAATCGGAGTAAACGTTAGCCTTTAGCTAGGTGCCCCTCTGCCCTTTGTCTGCCAGGGAAAAACACCCATTTCTTTTACGTGAAACTGCTTAAAATTTGACTGGTTTTACTAACCATGACCAACGGTTTTGGAGAGGATGAGGCCTCTGGATAATTTGGATTAAAGTGAAAACCTTCGGGACATTTGAATCTAAAATGATCAGAGAAACAACCTGAGAAAACGTTCAGATCCTAGCCCCTTGTCCCTGATGAGCATGTTTAAACTAATATCCGTTTTAGGGTTTAACCAGTTTCTTTGAGAGGAGTCTTCTCATTTGTCTCCCAGTAAAAAAGTACATTAATTAATACAAAATAAATAATTCTTACCAGGTAAGGCTGACTGCAATTACAAACTCTCCATCTTTTGTGTTTGTTATTGATGTCGCTTCAAAAGCATATGTCTTTCAAATTACAGACTCTGTTGTAGTTGCTTAGGATATGTCGTAAAAACAGAACAAGAGTTACAAGAGTTAGAAAACTTCACTGGGCTTAAAAAGCAAAGATGGATGATCCAACATAGTCAGACGGAAGAGCCTGTTGTGAATAAAAGCCCTCGGCTCTCATGTAGCGTACGTGCTAACAACTGCATCTGACAGATTCTAGGCTGAGAGTGGAGGGACTTCATGAGGAGCAGCCAGGCAGTAAAAACGCAGCATATGTATGTATTGGCCAACATTGATTCGGTCTTGTACCCATTACATAATGCTGAAGGGTTCTCTTGGGTCAAGTTAGCAAAGCGCACAACAGTGTTTGGTCAAAAAATGCATAAAATTAGTTGGAGGCTGAAACAATAATTTGGGCTAATTGAGCTGAAAAGTCTTCTAAATTAATTGTTGGACCCAACTCAAGTAATTGCCATCCAAGCATAAGATATGTTTGGCGTTTGTAGGAGTATTCAAAGCTGTTTTTATTTGGTTAATGGAAATCTCCCATTAGATTGGGTAAATGGACTCAAACCTTAAATGGACCTTTTCTGAATTGACTCATTAACGTGGGAATAAATATTGAAGCCAATGGCAATAAAGTAAAGATCCATATTTCCATTTTTTATTTCCTTTTCTCAGGCTGTTCTGAATGATGAACATGACATTCACATAAAGTGAGAGCTGGACTGGAAGTACTTGATCATTATTGAAGCCAATAGTGATCATCGCCTTTTTATTTACAATGAGGAAACAGTATGATGAAATATTGATCTGTAAAAGATAAATGAATGATTGTAGGCGTCTTTGGAGAGAAGGAAATAAAACGTTTAAATTACATGACCTAGATTTCCAATCAGATTTCCACCACTGAGCTTATTCTGTATCCTCTCCAATAATCACTTTTTAAATGGTTTTCCACAAACACTTTCCTCAACATACTTTCCAACTTTATCCCTCCCTAACTCACGGGAGTCGAGGAATTCCCAGATGGTAAAAAGTATCAACAAGAAACACGAGACATGTCTCCACTCACATCTGCATCCCCATATAACCCAGCATCCTCCTCGATTCCATACGGTAGCTTGTATATCACACAGGTTTTATAGAGTCGAGCACTGTGCGGGAGGGTAAGACGGTATCCAGTCAGTGCGGTGATAAACTTCACAGCCAAGGGCAGAAAGTTCGCCGCTCCAATCGGTGGCCTGCAAGACATTACTTATCATTGCTCGGGCGAATAACCGACCTCGTCCTTTAATGTGGGTTTGTGTGATCACGCCAAGCTGCACAAAGCAGTCGTTCAACCCAGAGCAAAGTGTGGTTTCAGAGGAATCCCTTTACCCCCTACCCATAAGCCTACCCTCAAACCCCCTCCTTTGGCTCCTGGATGCTGCCTCGCCATTTTTTCGGGGGACTGCAGATGTGGAGTTAGTAGCTGGCACGGGTTAGACTATACGACTTTTGTGGGCTGCGAAGCCTCACTGTGGCAATCAGGGGTGCATTGGACTGGACTGCAGACACTAAGTGGGCTGCTGCCAGTGCTTTGAACTGTGAAAATAAATACCGAGTAGGGCTACGTTTTGCTAGCCAGGCCTTGAGTCCTATAGTCATCTGTCTTGGTGTACACACCGGTGGGAGTGTTTGCCTTGGACATCTGCCACCGCATGTGGTAGCCGAGATTTTTTTCGCATTGGATCACACATTTTGAGGGTGCTTTTAATAAAACTGGCGGCAGAAAATAAAGGGGCAAAGATTCAGACTTGTTTTGCACATGTGATAACTTTCCCTTGTCTCTACCCTTGTCGGGGATGAGATCTGCACGAGCAGCCAGAGTATATCTCTGCGTCTGGTAGAGACGTTAGAGGGCTGAAAGAGAGATCACTGGGGTTAGAGGATGTGGGCCACTCAGAGGAAGGAGGCAAACAAAGCACCTGGGACAGGTCGATATGGATGTTTGGACGTTGAAGGGGAACTTGTTTCGGAGGCCAATACTCTGTTTCCTCACAGAGACAAGGAGAACTGACAGTGCAGTGCTGTCCGCTGCACAGTAGTTATAAACAGAGGGTGAGAACAGGAGATTGGATGTCAGAAGAACCACTCGGGGATGTTTTGGCGGATTGTACACGTAAAAGGTCCCATGTTGCCATATATTGCTGTTGCAGAGTTAAATTAATCCAACAATCATACCGTATTGAAAACAATCGAGTGAAAGGGCTTCAATATATTCCCTAACGAGGAGTCACCGTTGTTGAACAGGAGTAGAGGGTTTAACGAGGTGCAGGGGGGATTATAGGGTATCCACACAGCACCCTGCTCTTATATTAGTTTTGATTGGAATATCCATATGCACTCAAATGTTAGTTTATTCAGTTTGGAGGCTCTCCGCAGACCGAGGAACTGCGTAGCATATCATAAGAAGTGCATACCTTCAGTTCGTATGAAGGCTTTTATTCATAACCGTTTGCCATTTTGTTGGCTTTCCTTCTGGCCCTTTTTTTTTCTTTCGTTTATTGAAAATTTGATTTGCTGAGTATACATGCACTTTTTAATTCAACTTTATTTTGCTTAAAGACATTCACGGTTGGGAGTCCGCCAGTGCAACCACATACTTCTACTGTTGGCCACTGAACAGCTACGCCTGAGAAATTGGAGTAATCCTCAACCCGGGTCCTCGCAATGCTTTCATTTGAATTTAAAATACAGCTGGATATACTGAAAGCTTACATGTTTAAGATCCATAGTAATGTTTTTTTAACATGTTTTTCTCTGACTCAGCATTTGGCCTTTATTCTTAAATCAGCACTTCTCCGTCTGTTTTTGTGTCTACATCATAAAACATTTTAATTGTTCTGCAAAGTGTTTTTGTTTGGTTATAGAACAATCATTTTGGAAGTTCTTCAGCACTTTCAATCCTAACATATGTACTTTTATCCTATTTTGGGTAGTTATTGTGGTCTCAAAAAAACATGAATTGCAAAACACAGACAATTAACGGTCCCTACATGAATAACCATGCTCTGCAATGTGAGAGAAAAACTAGAACACACTTTTCCTAGGGACATTAACCTCATTCAGCAGAAACAGAGAGTTTTTTCCTGTTTCCATTTCAACAACAGACGACCCAAAAACTCCGACATGGAGCTTAAATGTTATTTGAGGATCTTGATTTTACTCCAATGCCAAGAAAAGTCATCAAGTTCAATCAAACGCTGACAGAAAACAGATCAGTGGTGACATTTTTTGGTACCAAAGATGGGCTGCTGCGAGAAATTTTCCCGTTTTTGCCTCGCTGCGCAGATCGTGATCCAGATTCAGATTATAGCAGCTGGCATCCCTTCTTCCAGACTGTGCTCTTTTCCATTCGTCTGGAACGGACCTCATCCTGTTTTTAGCCATGTGCCATCTCCTGCGGTGGATGGGAATTGAAACATGTTGTATAAAACTGGCAAGATAAGCATTTGATAGCCACTCCATCTCTTCGGAGAAACAGGTGGTGCAATAGTTTTACAGGAGTCTTTGTATATACATTTGGAGGAGGATCGTAAGTGCTTCCCGTGTCCGCTGTTAAAAGAATTCATGGCAAACCATCACAAAGAGACAAAACGCTCATATCTCTGACATGAAGGTATTATGATAGGAATAAAAGTTCCAGATGTTGATAATAAATCAAGATAATGTCAACTGTGCTTCAGCAGGGGAATTCCAAATGTCAGTTTTTGAATTATTCTCAGGATGTACCGAAAGGGAACGTGTTCACGTGCGCAAAAGTTATTTCAAGAAATGTCAAAAGCTAAAACAAACCACTTGTTTCTTTCAGTGTGAACAATCATTTGGTGGCAATGCTTGTTCAAAGTGCACTGATCCCAAACAGTTTAACAGTTAGTGACCCAAGGAGAAATCGACAACTCTGAACGCCAAAGACACACTGTTCAAAGTATACATTCACCTGTACTCGTCCTAGTTGTAGTCATGGTCCTGCTGATCTTCTTGGACTTCCTCGACTGTTTTCTACTAGATGGTGATACAGAGGCCCTGCAGAAACTACAGGTACAGGTACATCTAGCATTTGTTTTTCTAAATACAATCCACAGCATGTCATTAGTGATCAACATATATTATATATTCAATGTCCTGCTGTATTTTACAAAGCAACTTCTGCAGCACTATCATGCATAACGCAATCAGGATTCCTAAACATTTCGTATGCAACCATGTGAGATTGTTGGAAAGGCCACGTTAAAAGCTAAATGCTGCAAATAAGCCAATTAAAAAAAGGTATTTTCAACACTGTCGTGGGTATGAGGTTCCATGTTAGATTGTCGTTTAGCATAAGTGCTGTATGCTAAGGTAGTAGGTACGATTTACTTTTGGTCAATTTAATGATGATACTCAGTAAAAAGTAACTTTCTCTGATCCAACATATCATCATTTGTGTCATTAATGTTCCGGACATACGTTTTAGCTTGTTACCAATATGCATATTGAAGTATCCCAACCTTTTTTAGGAGACATTAAACTAAGAAGTTCGAAGGCTAATTGGTCAGTTCTGCAGAGCCAGGTAAAAGACCTTGAGAAAGTATTTAAGAACTCTGGAAAGTTATACTGTAATGGTGGCAACAATTTGATCCTACTCAACAAGCAGGTCAAATGTAGATTTACGATCTGAATTTGGTGGTACTACGGATTGGCTAGCCAACTCGACACACTGGGACAAGAACCTGGCTCAATTGTGTTTCCAGATGACACTGTGTGACTTTTTTCCTCACTGCCTTAATGTAGAGGGCTCATTGGAATGAATAAGGTGGCTGCTTTCTTTTTTTTTAATGTAGTGCGTAATGCTGTCTGGAAACAGTCTTAGTCCGTTACCAGGAGCGTTTAGCAATACCACAGCTGTCTGTCAACTGGTTCTGCTGCCAGTAATGCTTAAACTACCTCCATTAATTCAACGCTGTTCAATTCTTTTTTCTCTTAACCTTAAATTGCAAATGCAGTTTTTTTCTGAACTGCCTTTGAAATAAGTCTCGGAATTGACCTAGGTGGTTTATTTTAGGTATAGAATGCCACTTCCTTACTTTCCAACTTTCGAAAAGGCTGAAATAATCTGCCATCTTTGAGAAGAGAAGCCCAATGTGGTTTCCATAATGCCTCAGTGACTTCATGCAGTGATTGGGGACACACTTACTGTGGTTCATTACAAACAGTGACGGCTGGAAGAGGGAAACCTGATTTTGGCATAACAGTAGTTTACCAAAACCCTCCTTGTTTTGTTTAGAATTGAATGAGCACGCAGCTGTTCCCGTGTTGAGTGACTTCTCTCCAGCAGACCGTGGTTGTTTTGCATGCCCGGTACAAAGTGCCAGGCAACGTTTGGCTGAACTCGTAGTGCCGCAAACCTTCTGCCACGCACGTGTCTTTGATTCCTGCGCAAGGCTTAAATAGCATCGTCTTCTCGATCATTGCAGATGGTGGTCATTAATAGCATGTGTTTGTCATCTTTTTTTTTCATCCTGTATCCTAATAACTCTTGAACTACCTCTTTTCTTTTTTTTTTTATATCACTTACGCTTCCTTGGTTTCTTGGAGGAACATCTGAGAACGTGTTAAATGATTTAGTGCCTTGTTTAAATGAAGCTCACACGAAAACGGGGTATAATATTGTCCTTGTGTGAAAGCTACGCCTCTCTCCGTGATGAGTAATGCCCATGTTGCAAATGGTTGCTTTTCAACTTTTGCCTGAACAATTAATTATAGACAAATGATAGGATGTGAGAAGGCCTTTAAAGTCATTGCTCACAAGGCTCCTTAAACGTAATCAACTTCACACTACATCTTATTGGTTCCATTTTCCAAGTAGGACTTTTAGGATGTGTATTTAAGCTTTTGCTGTTGTTCGGGATTCTTGGTCTTGGGGTTTGACAAAGGTTTGTTATTCCACAAAGAGCTAGGGCATATTTTTCCTATTATCATTATCCTACTGGTTGTGTTTACAGCTTTTGCATAATTGGAAGTACGGTTACATGAGACAACGGCAATCCAAGAACCTCGTACGCGGTGTCCGTTTTAGTCTTTGTCAGGGAGTCGGAGCACACGACTGGATTCTGTTTAATGAATGCAGCTCAAAAGTAACTATGGCGCATTTATTTACTTCGAGTTAAAATTAGACGTTTTCCAGAGGAAGGAACAGAGCCGGAGAAATCATACAAGAGATTCAAAACACATGGTTCATTGAGGAGCTCTGCAGCGAGAGGCCTGAAGGTCGGACAGTTGAAGTGGTTAAGAAGAACCGTATCCATTCGCCTGAAGGATGACTGGAGCAATTCAGACATTGATTTTACAAACAGATTACGATCGAAAAGATATTATGTACAAGCTTAGTAAGGACATAATTGCAGCGTATGAATCAAACATATACAGATGAGGTAGGTAAGTGTGTCTGGGATTAGGGTTTGTGTTTCATAAGGTTTGGTGTATATATTTGTAAGCATGTTTAAGTCAGACTCAATATGCTTCCTATTGTGTAGATGTTTATTATATAAAGTAGTATTCAACATACTTAATTTTACTAATCAACAATAATATTTGTGCTGCTGCTTTGACACTTCAATTCACCCACATGAAATAAATGAAAAGCATTTATTAGACCTTTCATTCAACGCCTTCTTTCATTAGGTATATGTAAACCTAAAGGAATATTTTATACTACTCGAGTAGAGTAGAAGTACTCAGATCTTGTTCTGGAGTAAGGTAGAAGTACTCAGATCTTGTACTTGAGTAAAGAAGTACTCAGATCTTGTACTTGAGAAAAGGTAGAAGTACCAGATCTTGTACTTGAGTAAAGAAGTACTCAGATCTTGTACTTGAGTAAAGTAGAAGTACTCTGATCTTGTACTTGAGTAAAGAAGTACTCAGATCTTGTACTTGAGTAAAAGTAGAAGTACTCAGGTCTTGTACTTGAGTAAAGTAAAGTACTCAGATCTTGTACTTGATAATACTGTGTCACAGTAAAAGTATTCTAAATGTTCCTCCAGTGAAAGTAGAAAGTACTCTCCTCTAAATGTACTTAAAGTAGTGACAGTAAAAGTAGTCATTGTCTGATTGGTCCATTTCAGAATAATATCTCTGATATGTTTTATAATGATTGATCATTAAAGTGTTCTCAGAGCTGGTAAAGGTGCAGCTAGTTTGAATGGCTTTGTGTACTGCAGGGTAGCTGCTGGATTTACTGCAGGTGAACTAAAGTCTGATTTAAGGGAGATTATATTTACCATCATTAATTCAAATCTGCCTAGCAACTAAAGGGATTGAATAAATGTAGTGGCATATACAGCTCGAGTTGGAGTTTGACCTATTCCAACAATGTCAGGAAACCACTACACCCGGAGCCTTTTCCCAGGTGCCTCAGGTTTCATGAATGGACCAAAGGAACAAGGACACAACCACTTCTGACACTGATGTTCTAACCTGCACCAATACCGGCCTCATAATTCCTGTTTACATCCTCATTTCCAGCTCTCTTCCACCAGAAATCAGGTCAGTCCAGGTCAATTTCATCCTATGTGCAACAGTCCCATGCAAACGAGAAGCAAAAAAAGGTATTCCATTTCCTGTATATACAAACTCAATTTTCCCACAAACCCTGTGTTTTCTCTGAGGCCATTGGTTTCATTCACTTCCTGTCGCTCTAAGAAGCTCAATCCTGAACTGCAGCACGACAAGCCGCAGCAGCCGGCGGATTATTATCTGTATCTCTCTCTCAAATTAAATTTGCTGAAAGGAACCGTCAGACAAATTAAGTTGGAAGCAGCTGGCATTGTGCTGAGGACGCTGGCTTCCTGCCCTTGTTGGTTTGAATATGTTTCCGCTACCAGCACCGGGTGGGCTGTCTCTCTGCTAATAAAGCAAAGGGAGGCTTGAGGTGAGAGGAGGCCACAGACTCAGAGGAAATGGGGCTCTCGAGAAACAAATGGAAAATATGTCTGCACTTTAAATCAGGGTTTGAGGCAACAGGAGAGGGCATGCAGCCAAACTATTGTTTCAGACTGTCTGTCGCGTTCTGCCGTCTGTTTTTACTTCTTCTTCGTCTGTTTTCGGACGATGAAGCCGCCTCTCTTTCTGTTGTTTTGTCCCTCAGAGATTGAGTCCTCAGTGCTTTTCCAGCCGCTCAACCCTCTGCTGCACCTCACACTCTCAGGGATTTTAGAACAACACCAGGGGAGTTATATCTGCCGCCATGCGTGAGCTCTGTGCTGTAGGTCGCCAAAGCCTGCCGTGAATCGGGGGCTCAATCAGGTAGTTATGTAGTGTTAGCTAAATTAAAAGCCAAATATACTCTCTGAAAGAGTGAATGGCTTTATCAGAAGTCAAACCAGCCGTAATCCCATGAACTGATTATTCTCCAAAGGCATGCCTGCCTGCATGCGATGCCACATGGACACACGTGCCGTCTGTGCTGTATGTGTGTGGCAGCTCCTTGTAAAAAAATAAAGCTTCTAGTCGCTCTGTTGAATAGGAGTTGTGTGCTCATGCTCACTGGGGATATCCTGTGGTCTAGTCTCCCAATATTGCAGACAGGGATAAACCATGATCAGGAGGCCCTTGCAAAGAAACATGTGATATCCTTGGCACGTTGACTTAGCCTCGGAGGACTGTGTCAAAAACATATTGTTTGGCTCCGGCAAAGATGGCAATAAAGACAGGGCATTAATCCAGTCCTAAAGTAGGGATGTATCACGTGCGACGGGAAACACCTGGTGCGTGCATGCTCCTTCGAGAGAAAAAGGCGGAGAGCGGTGCCAGGGTCAACAGGTGGCTGCAAATGCACTCCAGAAAAGGCCATCGAGGGTTGAGTGTTAATGAGAGACAAGTGCTTTTTCTGCTCTGGGTTGCTCTCATCTTGAAACAGTCACTTCTGGTTCTCATTCAGCCAGAGTAGTTAACCCTTCCACGCGTGACTTCTGCGAGAAGAAGGGGCCTCACACAGATTGAGTTAATGGCTCTTTCTGCCGTCTTTGTGCAACTCTGCTTATTTGGTTTCAAAAGAGGTGGCTCTAGCAGCTAGAGTGTAGCTTGTGGTCCAATGAATATGTAAAGGAAGGATGTGGGTTTAACCCGTCTGATATTCAGTCCATAAATTTAAAATGGACTCAACTTGTTTATTAAGTTTAAGCATAGCGCTCATAAAGACTACTGACCAGGACTTTTCAGCACAACTTAATAAAATGTCAATTAAGAAATAAAAATCAATTGGGGAATAAACAATACACCTCAATCATTGTTGGTTCCAATATTGTTTAGAACACGGCCAACACACCAGCGATTAGACTCACAATATCGATAACATTTGTTTTAATTTTCTTGGAAATGACTATCGCCTCTGCAAAGAAAGAGAGTCTGTTCCACAGCGTACCAACGACTGACCTGCAGCGACAGCAACGTAACTTAAAATGATGAAAGAACTGATCAAGGTTTTCTGTAACTGTCCAAGTCTGTTCATATTTTCTATTCCATTAGCCAGTCTTGAAACACTGCCAGAGCCCATACCCTGTTCCCTTTGGTGTTGCGTTCCTGTCTGTCTTCTTGTGTTGATTTCTCTGACGTCCAGTGCTCTGTCTTTTAACCTCTTTCCTTCTCTTGCGCTCTTTTTCTTTTCTTCACTGGGGACAGTTTAGCCATCATGAATTCAACGTTCCTTGCTCTCCAAAAATCTTAGATTGAATATTCAAAACGTCTTCCATCTTGATTTCTGATTAGAGAAGCTGTTGACGTTGATCGACCGGACTTCTTTCTGAGGATTGATGTGACTGCGCATAGCCCCTTGATCCACCTAAGAAACGGTATTATGATGAGCAGCAGTGTGCTAGCGAATCAGAATCGAGTATTCAACTAAGCCGTGTAATAAGAGAGTTATAATATTAGGGAATCATAAAGATTGCTTTGGAGGGACATGGACCCAGAGGGTGCATAAACAGCACAGAAGGCACATTGTGGTCGAGGAAATTCCCACCATAGGCTCCAACAACTTCACCATAACAACGTCTTCGGATGTGGCTACTGTCTCTGACAAATATTAAAAGGTAACCACAAGCAAACACAACATGTGAATTAATGTGAGAGGAGAGGTCAGGAGACATACCGCATGCATATGTCTTTTCTTTACCACCCCCAACTCCATCCCCAAAGCGATATAAAACAAACCTGTTGAAAGGTTAACGGCACATGACTTCTAGTGCACAGTCTTGGTTGAGAATCCACACTGGGCTACTGTGCTGCACAGCGGTGGGACAGTAGGACCACGGCAGTTCTGGGAGTTTTTCAGACCACCATAGCACATTTCCTCTGTGCTGGGTCAGTTGAGTCTGATGGAGTTAAACGCAGGGCCTTGTTATTCCTGCTGTTGTTAATCTTTGCTTTGAACGGAAAAAAATGATGTCCAGACTGAAAGGCACATGTTTGCTTTCGTATGCCACATGTCCGATGTTTCAACACCTACTGTACATCAGGCGTTCTATGGACAACCGAGGGTTGGTGGAGCTCAGGCGGCTCCGTTTCTGGCTGCACAATCTGTTGTTTGGGACTTATAGAGGAAACATGGATTGATGGAGTTTTATTTCATAAACCATAAAACAACATAATCATTACAATAGATAGATAGACAAATAGCTTTAAAGATTAGTTTAATAAAAACTAATATGTTTTTTAGCCATAAGACTATTGTTACTTTGAGTAGCTTTTTTTTAAACATAATATTCAATAAACATAAGACTCATATGATTTAGACTTTATGCCCAATCTTCATAAACCAAGCCTACCTTGTCTCAGACTGAGGTATATCAGGACTATGTGTTATGGTTTTTCATCATTTGTGAAATTTAGAGGTGATTGGATCAAATAAAAAGTCAATGGAAAGACACGGTGAATTTGCTCAGTGACATCATCAATGCACAAAGGCAATAGAGGAAAGAGAAAGAAACCTGTTATCGATGACAGCAAGAACCTTCTGGGGAGTTCTGACATTAGCCTGACTGTAATCTGAACACAAACAGAATCCTTCAGACATGGTTGGTGCGTTTCTTGCCAGCTAGCTTATCGCTAACGTGAAGTTTGGTGCTAATGACCAAAAAACGTCATGTGATCAAACTCACACGAATGACGCTTGAGTGAAATTCCCTCAAAGCCCCTGAACATTTTTTCTGAAAGGGTATTGTCTAGGATGTCATCTCTTAGATCATTCTGATAGTTTTAAGGATTTTTCCTACATTTAAGAAAAAGGATATCCTATCTTTTCTGCGTTGCTTGTCTTTAACCCATTGTTAACTTTTTGAATTTTAAAGAGTCTTCCTACTTAACCCTTTTGTGAATCGGATTATCTATGTTGCCTTTTTATTATTTATTTGTATACACTGTCGTTCATGTTTGTTGATATGTAGGAATGGTAAAGCCCTCTGTGAGGTTTTTGTAGTATTGAGCTATATTACTAAAATTATAGTTCCCGTTAACTTTCATTCAATCTGTTATAATAAAGCACCTCAGCCAATCAGAATTATTTCCACATGCCTGATGTTCACACACTCTGACAACACTCTGGCACTATAAAAACAAACCAGATCAATGAATGGATGTGTATTACCCTACATGACACCCACACAACGTAAATGGAGGGCTTGCATGTCAGGAGCAGCTGGGGGTTTACAGAGAGACACCTGTGCGGATTAAGCTCCGGTGTCAGGTTCAGTTTCGTTCTCCCAGCGGCCCCGAGCCTAGACTGATAAATGGCTCTCCGCTCTCTGGACGCATAGCTTACTGACACACATCTCACAGACATGCTGCTCTGATTTCACAGCGGAAGTGGCCCGGATAGACCTAGATACAAAATAAGGCTGTTAGGTCATCAGTGCTGCGGTGTACGGGCCGGGAGGGCGTACATTTAAAATGGATTTGTTGTAGTCTCGTGCCTTTCTTAAAAAAAAGGAGAAATGTGCTGAAATATGTACTAGATTAAATATAAAATGTTGCATTTATTTATTTTACTTAATTGAATCATAATGACATTCTTAAAGTTTGAGGGATTTGCATTTTTCTTGTTTGTAATCATAATAAATGGACGTTAGTTATATAGTGCTTTATCCTCAAGACCCCTCAAAGCGCTCTACATCACCCATTCATACAGAGCAGCACCATCTGCTATAGTAACTAACACTCACACACACACACACACACACACACACACACACACACACACACACACACACACACACACACTCACACACCGTTGGCCATCGGGAGCAACTCAGGGTTAAGAATCTTGCCCAAGGACACATTGAAATGTTGACTGCACAGGCCTCTGATTCTAGGCAGCTGTAGTACCAAATCAAATACACTGTATTCAATATTTACCTAAAGATGGATTTAATATGTGGCACGTTGAAACATTAGCTGTGGCCTTCATATTTGGCAAACCTAATATTCCACAAGCTATTTCAAAATACTGAAGGCACTGAAGTTAAAATGATAGGTTATTATTGTGAATATGACATACGATGTTATGTTGTAAAGGATTTTAAAACTAGTGTGTGTGGGCTATATACACAAAGTTGTCTTGAATGTGTTGTGTAGGCCTGATAAATAGCAGAGTTAAGATTTAAAATGAATACCTTCAGATTCAAAAAGTATTTCAACCTTTAACAGTAAATCACTTCCTGGTTCGTGCAACTGCGGTTCAGTTTTTCAACCTCTTTAATTAAAAACAAAACAATAAAAGAGCAGCAGGAAGTATGAATATGGGGTTGAAATGCAACAACAGTCCCCGACCAGATTCAAACACGGATCGTTACGGTTGCATGGCATTTGTTCTAAACCACTGGGCCTCCGGGACTCTGCTTTTGATGGTTTTCTTGGTGAGAAAAGAAACAGCAGCTGTGTTGAACGACTTTCTGCCGAGGCATCAATAATGCATAATGAACCACTGGGGTGGCATCTTCACATATTCCACACAAGACGAGCTGACAAATATCAAATTAAACAATGCTTAGCTGAGCATTCAAACCATTTTTGTGTTTGTTTCCCTGATAGAATATTAGCATCATGTTGTCGCTGAAACTAATCTGTCAATTTCCTGAGCCTGGCATGATGCATACTGTGTGGACTATTTCATAATTCCTTTTAAACAACAACTAAGCGTTTCCCGAAATAGAAGGAAATGCATATCCTGTCCTACAGTGCGAGTTACCGTCCCCAGTGTCCAGACAGAAAGGATGTAGATTTCCCAATAATATGTCATTAGAGGCTGAATAACTGTGGTAATGACAACAGACAGTGATGGATGACAATTCAACCCAAGCAAATATGTCCTCCGACTCTTTTGCTGTTGTTTGGGGACCATTACTGTGTTTACTTCCTGCACGTATTCCCCAAAGGAAAAGTGAAACCGTGTGATTTACGGGAGGTCTTTGTGCTGGCAGCTGACAAAGAACAACACCTTGACCGATGAAAGAGGCAACATGAAGCTCGTTGAGGACTGAGAGAAAGACACAGCAGGTATGTTAGGGTATTATTGAAGTAAAGTCAACCATCTCCATGCCACGGCTACAACCATTGCACCAATCGCATTACCATATTTCTATTATCATCATTTCTTTCAAAGGACTTCTATGTACCTACTATGATTATGTACATCATTTCTGACTGAAATCATTTTCCTTTAAATCAAAAATGTTTTTAGCGAGTTTTCCAATTTGGGATTTTATTTTCAGAGATCTTTTCAACATAAATAAATATAAACGCAACTATAACTCAGAGGTCAACAATTGCAATTTGTCCAAAACTACAGATTCTATTTGGTACTCCATCACATTTTCTGAGCTAACATTCCCACTCCTGCACCTCCATATCTCTCTGAACTCCTTCACACCTACACTCCCTCTTGTGCTCTCTGATCCTCCTCTGCCTTCCAACTCTCTGTACCTTCAGCCCGCTTGACCACCGTGGGGTCAAGAGTCATAAGCCACTCTGGCCCCCCGGTCTCTGGAACTCTGTCCCACAAGACATCCACAATATGGACTTGCTCTCAACCTTCAAATCCTGCCTGAAACCCCACCTTTTCAAGCTGGCGTATTCTATATCATAATTCCTCTAAACTGATTGTTGATTTTAAGTCTTTGTTTTTTTCTCAAATTACTGTTTGATCGTCTTTGTTGCTCGTTTATTTTATTGTTGATTATGCTCTTTAAGGTGTCCTTGAGAGCTTTGAAAGGCGCCCATATAATTAAATGAATAATTATTATTATTAATAAATTAAAAAGTAGAACACTGATCTTAAATCCTGGACTGGAAATAGAAACGCAAGACAATCTCGGAAAAAATATTAAATTCAATCTAAAAAGTATAACTACCAGCAGGTCACAATAACGTGTAAAATGTAAACTTGTTAGGAGTTATTTTATCTCCCTGAAAGAAGTAAGGCGTTTCCAGCTGTATTATAACTAGATTCCCCACATCTCATCATGTTCAAATCCCAAATCAAAACTCACCTTTTCAGAACTGTTTTTCATCTTTAATTAATGTTGTGCTTTACACATTTTAAGTGGGTTGTTTCATTATGTTTTCATTAAATTTTTTACTTTTACGAGAAAAGTGCTCTATAAATAAAATGAACTATTATTATTATTATTATTATTATTATTATTATTAATAGTGGTCCAAAAGTGCTGATGTGACAAAGTCCTGACTGTAAAATTGACTATAATTAAGATAGCATTCTGATACAGTCATCAAGGAGAATTGTTTTGATTAAGATGTCCGTTGTCTCTGAACATCCTTTAGTTGAAAACTGTCACCAAATGGTTCGGTAGAATTCCACACACGTCTCTTGTCGTATTGATGGGCTTTCAGCTGTCTGGCTTTGCATGGTGAAACGGACTTAACATACCATCCCTAAAATATAGCCGAAAGTTAGCCTAATCTGTTTAGTCACGGTATATCTCTCAGGTTATAAAAATGTGCTGCTGTCACATCCCATAACCCCATCATCAGGAAATATAAAAACCCATTCTTTGCCTAATTTGTTCCACAATGCATACTCTTTGTTTTAGAGCTCCAGATAATTTCACTAGAACTTTACTTGACTTCGGGGGTTAAAATATGGAGCGCAGACTTCTTTGTAGTGCTAGCGGGCATTAAGGATGCCTCGCAGCAACACAATCCAGCCAGCTGAAAACCACAGAAGAGTATGGAAAGGGAGAAGAGAGGGGTATAAGTCCCCTTGACTAACTGCATTACAGTGAATGGTTAAGTGAATAGTTTGGGATGACACATGTGCTATGCGAACAATTTTCTCCCCCGTCCCAGTTCAAGGCTGTAAAAGGAGACATGTGAGACGGTGGGCTTCTGCAGCGGTAGCTAACCCCGGCCCGAGCCACTCGCAGCATAAATCGAGTCGGTGATGATGTCATTCCTGTGAGAGCAGAGATCATAAATGAAAAATGACACAGCATGGAAGCAGCCCCGGGAGTATATTCCTCGTGTAACGTCTTAATTTTTATGTTTCCAAACGTGAAGAGACACGGAGAAGCGTCCTCCAGGGTTCGGTCCGTGCTGGATCTACTGTTCCAGGATGCAGTTATAGGAGAACATCTGTTTCAGATGTGGAGCTAAAGACTGTGGCAAATCATGGCTCGTTGTGATTCCAAATTTAATTTAAAATAGACCATGTTTATTATGTATTCTGAATGTTTACGATATGGGCATAAATACAACTGGAGTCGGGCTTAATTCTAAAATAAATGATGACCAAAAGCAGCCTGTGTATCACGTTACTGACACTGGGTGATAATCCACATATCAGTCGAGTGCATTACATCATCGAAATAAAGAAATGTGGAAGGCAATCTCAGTTTTATTTTACAAAGGAGGCACCTACTCACCTCTACTAAAAAATTTAAGCAAAACTCAAAGTAGAATTTAAAGGTATCTTGAGGCCAAACCTGTATAATTTAATGGGATGTAATCATCTGTAATTTGAGCAACTTTGAGCAAAAACACACATCTTCTCTGCAAGCCAAGGCCTAAAGCCGCTACAGTATAAACTATATTGTTTATAATATCAAAACGTATCCAATGACAATGTGAAAGCCACTTCACGGTGCTGTGCAGGTAGTGATTGACCTTAAGTAAGCTTTACTTTAATCTGCAGCTTTAAAGAGTTTCGAAAGAGATAGCCCTCATTGTTACTGTTTTGGTTCAGTCTCACTGCTCTCAAAAGATCTGCTGCTTTTGTTGGTGGAAAAACTCAAAACTGACATGGTGGTTAACATGGTGGAGCCAGATCTTTCCTTCAGGAGATGGTTGAGACCAAAAACAAAAGATAAAAAGGAGCAAATATTGCCTCCAAATGAAAGATGCTACGTTACTGGTGGATGTAAATAAGCACCCGTTTGCTGAGTGTTCAGTTTAACAACCTGGGACGTTTTGAACGGTCAATGTTTGGTTCACAAGTGGCCAAAAAAGTCAAGTCATTGCAGGTAAACCATATTTGACTGGGATTTTATGAATACAATTCCACAAAAGACCAAAACCAACAAGGTGTTAGTCCATCTATTAATACCATCTTGCTTTGCTACCTGGTCTGTGACAGCTAAGACACTACATTCATGATAAATAATACAAATATTTCATATAAAACAGGTCACAAAAACACAAGAGTAACTCACCGAAAATGAATAAATTGGGCTGTGTAACGTTAAGTAAATTAGTTCTTTGGAGTAGACTACACGGTGCATGTAGTGGGGACTATTTTCAGTAATATTTCAAGTCTTTTTCAAGTATTTTCAGGACAGATAAACAGCAGCACAAGTGTTTATCGTAATAGTTCTGACGGAGAGAGAGGCAGTGGTTTGGGTATTTTTATTGGATTCAACATTATTACCAGACTTATTTGTGTCTGACTTAATCTGATGTAATAAACAGGTGTTATGGTCACTAAGGGATCTAAAAGGGATCTGGTAATGTCACAGCACAGGGAAACAGCTGGTCTTCTGTATTATACGAGTTTATTATGAATCATGAGTCATCCCATCCTCTCCTGTTAAACTCACAATCACCAATTAGAAGAAGAAAGAGCCCTAAAAGACATCCTTTATAACTTCCAGTAGTGCCGACTTTATTTTTGCCCAAATTAACCTGTCCGCTCGAGTTAGGCGTCAGCGTACAGTTCAGAGGACGACCCAGCGGGTGATCCCCCGCCACAACAGAGTCTGGCCTTTGAACGGATTTGAAGCAGCCCAGAAGACACGGAGGGGGCAGGAAGTAGAATAGAGATGGCAGTGCTCTTTAACACCGTAATCCTATTGTCAATTTTGAGGATTAATGTTCTGAGTGAGTGTGTGTGTGTGTGTGTGTGTGTGTGTGTGTGTGTGTACAGTTTACGGGACATGTCTGCGGTTAAAGTTGAACCAAAACAAAGAGAGGCTCTCCGTCTCACAGGTCAGGCTCTGTAACCCTTTGACTCTGCCTGTCGCTGTGTGGGACATTGTGTTGTGTTTTACCAACAATACCCTGAAAACAGGAAGGAGCGGGGAGGCCAAAAATAGTGTGCGAGGGCCAGACGTGACCCCGCAGGAAATTCTTCAGGTTCCTCCTGTGGAGATCCATGAACAGAAAAAAGGACATTTTGAAAGAATTTGAGTTTTCTTTGGATATTGCAATATTTTTTGGATGCAGGGTTGCACTGGAGCAGGAAGGAAACAAATAAATACATCAAGGTACTACCACCCTGTGTGTGTGTGTGTGTGTGTGTGTGTGTGTGTGTGTGTGTGTGTGTGTGTGTGTGTGTGTGTGTGTGTGTGTGTGTGTGTGTGTTACATCACATTACATTAACTCCCTGCTGCAGCTGTGAAAGTCACATTAAGGTTGGTTTTTTTTTAATGCAAATTTAAAATAAAGTATTCATGCAATAGTCGTATCGACCTGTATGTTTTTTAACAAAGTAACGCAATGATTTATCGAGTTTATGTTAAAAAGCAGTAGGAGCTGAGAAGAAGAAAGCTGACACGCTGTTGCAGAACTAAAGAGGAAGATTTAAGAAATAAAAATGTAGTTCGAAAAGTTAGTCAGTTAATGTTGACTAAGGTTTCAAATCAGCTCAATAACAGAACATATTTTTCGGAGCATATTTGACTCTACTCTGACAAAATCTAAGAATAATATAAGCCACGGCAACAACTCTGGATCGCAGAGGCACAGCTAAATAGTTCCCAACAAAGTTCCTATTCAATTTAGAAAAAGAGCAACATTGCAGGGCAAACAAAGTCAGACTTATCAGGTTTTAAAACAAGCCAGATTATCTTTGCCTGAATAAAACTCTAAACCAGATTATGTCCTTGGCGGATTGGAAGTCTACTTTATTTCATTGAAAGTGAACAAAAACTTTCCTTCAGACTTACGTTATTAAACAAATAACAAATAGAAGTTTCACAACAGGGTGTCTAGCTGAACTTGTCTAGCCAACATTTAGTATTTAAATAGAAGAACAAATATACCCTTAATGGTCCCACAGAGGGGTCATTTTACATTCTGCATTTTGACCCATCCTAGTGTTAGGAGCCATATGTACGGCGCCCGGGGAGCAGTGCCTTGCTCAGGGACACCTCGGTAGCACTTGGTCTTTCAGGGTCTTGAACCAGTGACCTTCTGATTCCAAAGCCCCCTATGGACTTCGAACACCACCGCCCAACTAGAAACTTAAGCTAGCATTTTAGATATAGGATAGTTAGCTAGTCTTTTATATCAATTCATTTCAAAATAAAGGTCACTCCCCCACTTTGTAAAATCATTCATCTACAGCTTTGGCCAACAGGTGGACAGACCATGAGGAGTCATTAGCTGTGATGTAATAACGACATTAAACAAAGTCTGCGTTCATTGAAAGGAGAAGCTATCACCAAAAAAGGGAAAAAAGCCACCATTGTGAGCTGTGAGTCGAAGCAGGTGGAATAAAACCTCTTATTAATTTCATTTTGATAAGACTCTGGAACACATTAGGAGCATTTAGGGTGAAGAAATGGAGCAAATCCTCCTTTTCAGAGACTTTGTTTTTTATACACTTTAATAACAGCCATTGTTTCGGGGGCCAAGAGTAGCCGAAATAGCTTATTACTCAGTGGTGCTGAGGGGCTGGGAAATGATTGCCCTGTCGGCATTGCAGTCAACTTGCCATGATGAACATCAAACAGATGAAAGAGGGAGCTGTTTCGGTCCTAAAAGGAACAGGTGGAAACATTAACTGCAGTTGGCAGGTTGCGCTAACAAGCCAGAGGGCGTTTGCAAGCGTTCTGGGATGTGTGTGTGTGTCTGCACTGTGGCTAATTAATCACAGAGTACTGACACAGTTAAAATGTGGGGGGGGGGGGGGGGGGGGGATTGCGCTTCTCCAGGAACAACACAGAAATAAATGGGTGTGTGTATCTGTAAATGATTCCTCATTTTTACAGACTTCAAAAAGCAAGCGAAAGGGTTTTTTTGAATCAGATTACAGTTCTGGATGATTTCAAAGTTATCAGCCAAATTAGGAAGTGTTAGGAGGAGCCCAGATCCCCCTCTCAACGTTGGGAACATAATGACCTTATGCTAATAACGCTCATAAAAACGACAGATAATACACTCCCCTCAGGGCTTGAAGAAATGCTGTTTTGGGTTAGATGTTCTTTCATGTCTTTGGGATTGTTTTACATTTATTTAAAAAAGTAAGCAAACTTTGGGAAAGTGGAATACTTTGAGATGTAGGAAACTCAGCGAGGACCCATTGTATCACTTGGTTTACATGGTTTTAAATATCAGCCACAGCAAACATCTGTCATGCATTCAAAGTATTTAGTTAACTGGGATCTAGGGCTAAACAAAAGCTGTGGTGCAGAGAAGGGATTGCATGTCAGAGTTAGTTTTGGAACCACGTGGTACATGTCATGACTAAGCACTTTTATTTAGATAGTGGATATTTTGTGAGCAGATATTGCATGCTGATGTTCCAGATAAAGCTTGTTAGACACGGCTACAGTGTTTATGTGATCTTTAATATCGAAGCGGTGTATTTATGTTGATTGGGATTTGATTTCAAACACAAAGCCTCTGCTGATGCTGGACTACAGTCAGCGTCCGGTTGTTCACTCCTTATTTTTGGGAAATCCCTCTGGGGTCCTGGCCTAGATGAACATTGTTATCCTTATTATGAAAAGTCTTTTTACATTTCTGCTGAGAAACTTTCATGTTTCAAGGGCATGATTAATGATTAAGAAGGAAGACTTCTCATCTTTGATGCTATTAGAGACATCAAAGCTATTCAGCTTATTGTTGAACTCTGCTTTAGGATATGAAGTAACACTTAACTGCATTAAAGAGAGTCTCATTGAGCGAGGAGAAAAATGGGAATTGGAAGCTGTCAAGATTGTATTTACACATTGTATGAATATTCAGTTCCGGTTTCAATACATCAGATCAGACAGACTTTATCGATCCTAAATCTGGAAATTGTTTTGTGGAAGCAGAATGTTTAAAAAAGGTATTTCACACAAATTAAAATATAATAAAATAACAAAAAAGGAAATACAGACTAATGGTAGAAAGATAAATATCTATAGAGCATCAAATAAAAGGATGGAGATCTATCTAAATGGAGCGCAGTACTGAACTGACCTCCTTTTCAGTTTCTTGCACAGTTTTTCCCCATGTGTGTCATGAACATCAAATATATTTATGAACTACCAACAGGAACATCTTAACCAGAACATGCAACGTTACATCCTCAGGTTTTAAATCTGAAATATTGCATTAAAGTGACTCGACATAGCAAAGCCTTTCAATAAATAAAGGAATATGGGTCGCTGCAGTAACACAGACAAGGCCAGGTGTTTGACCACAGACAAAAAAAAGGAAAACAAGTTTAAACCGACCGCTTTAATTCCAGACAATAATATGTGTAGTAGAGCTGTGAGGAGCTGTAAATGCACATACAAATTTTGGCATTAGAGAGATGGCTGTTATTACTACGACACCCATGAGCCTCACCATGAGTGCTACAAAGAAACCAGTCACAGGCATGAACCTTTCCTACTGCAAATTATAAAAGATGAATTGCAGTTTTGACTGAATAACACAGGACTTTTACCACAGTTGCCAAACACATCCAGAAAGTATTTATTTAACCTGGTTGGGTGATCATTTTCCCCCAAAAAACCTATGAAAAAAACCCCAAAAACAAACAGGTGTGACCTAGAGCTTGATCTCTTTGTTAGTCATTAATTAAACAGTATTCAATTAAGTTTCTAAAGGCACCATGGGAGTTGTAGTTCACCCATCTCCATATATGTATTTATATCGATTTAAAAAAAAATGAAATGCAGTTTGTAAAAAAGAGCTACCATCTCTGAAGACATTTAGTTCCAAACAACATACATTTGGAGCAATGCTTTTATTTAATGACCTATGCAGACTAATGCTAATAAGAATATGGTTATTGAGCCTTTTGCAGACACCCATCCTGTTGCTCTTGGCCATAGTTTAATCATCATTGCTGACCAGGCGTTTAGAGAGACCTTCTAAACTCTGGTTACCTCTTCATTCATCAGTCATACTTTTTGTTTAGTCTTGCACAAAGACAGTTGGTATTTTCCAAAAACCCATGATAACCAACAACAGACTCCATTAATTGTTTCTCTCGAATCCACATGGTGCCCACAAGCATCCGCACTCACACCGGAATGTGCTTTTCATCCAAAACAAAAAGAGGCACACTAATGTTCCTGTCTGATAAACTGTACATACAAAAAAAAAAAAAAGGTTTGATAGAGACACCCGAGCCCACCCTAAAACCATCGCCCAGGTAAGGGTCCTGGAGGGCCGTAGGTTGAAAGAAAGTCAGAAGAACCGTCTCCCACTTTTGTTGTAATATCAAACAGCCTTAGAGCAATTTAAATACCACAGCTTGAGCCAGACAGTTTTGAAGATCTGAATGGAGCGCCAAAAAATCCTCAAATTCCTGTCAAGCGTCTTTAAACGAACGTTGCTGTATAGTACAAGTTTGTGAAAGTGAATCCACTATGAGGCCTTGAGTTATACCGGGGGTCTACAGTCTGAACTTTGAGTTACAGTATAAAGATAATTAAAAATAGTTTCATTTGGCGGGAAACCCATTTCTTTTAGCCTCTCGGATAAATCCATCAAACTGCAAATTGGCCACCAGCAGTCACCCTATAATAAGACTGAATTGCCATTTGTTTCGCCACATTCATCCGGTCTGACATCATGTTTGTGTGACCTGATTTTGTTTTGAATGGGGAGTTATTTTGCTCTGCACCAAGTGATGTAAAACCACAGCTGGGGGAGGGGGGGGGATGCTAAAAGCACAACAATAGAAGACATGTGACAATTAAGGATATACGACTTATAGGCATGGGGCAATATTACTATTAATTGTCACGTCATATTAGCCTAATTAAAGGTCACAATATCATCCCAAACCCTTTACCTAAAATGTTGTCAACTAATATTGTTATTGCACTTTTTTTCAAGTGTGCATCCTTTGAAGTATACTTCACAATTCACAATTATTCCCACAGTGGAAATTCATGAGGATCAACATATTGTGAAGGTTTTATAAATCTTATGTCGTCCAATACTTAAGTCTTTTCTGAGACTCATAATATCCTACACTGCTGTGTCCAAATCTCTAATGCTTGCTGCCATTTTCCTTTCACTTTGAGGGTATGTACCAAGGCCCCTTTCCAAACTAAAAGCAAACAATAACCATCAAAGGGTAACACATCTAATCCATTTCAAACTAAAGGGAAGAGTTAGTGGTCTAAAAATCAAACAATAAATGATGCATTCATTTAGATTTCCTGTTGCCATGAAGATAGATGCAGACTTTTATACTTTAAAGTTCATTTTCTGGCACCTTCAGATTTTTAGATGGTCCAATCCATCCAGCCATCCATCCATCCACAGGTGGTTGCGCTGGGCATCTAGAGGAGTAGATCTCTAAGCTTTATACACTCTCACTCTTGTTAAAAACACCAAAGCACTTCCTCTTTTGGTCAACAACTTAAATTAAGCTCACTAAAGAAATGTGTTTTTCAGTACAGGACTGATGAGCATGGTTGGATTCAGGAGTTGACGTCATCAATGAACGACCGCCAAGCCTTACACTTTAGGAATCTGTACACGCAGATAACCACACAAAAGGGAGGGCCTTTCATCCCCGGTAATACACACAATACCACGTTTGGGTCGGAACGTCACCCCTTAAACCAGGGAGCCGTTTCCCCAGGGCAGAGATGTAGTAATAGCACAGCTTGAGATCACTTCCACATCGAACATAAACCGTGGCTGCGGTGCGTTTAACGATCATATCTTCTCTGTGTTTCCACTATTCTTTGCCATCATGAACCAATCTAAACCAAGCTGGAGAATGTTCCCTGGAATGACAGTTAAACGAACAAAGAGGAACCTGTACAATGAACCAAAACAAAAATGGGAAGAGGCAGCTGTTTTGCCAAAATCTATATAGCAGCATTTTATCCAAAAATGAGTTGTTTACAATATTATGTGTTTGAGTCGTTCATGATGCAAGTGTGAAGTAATACTGCTTCCTGATGTGAACACCTGTATCTCTCCCCACAGGTCACTCACTCAGCGATGTGACAACCATGTACTTGTTTTGTCTCCAATTTCCCCTGAGTCCTTAATTAAATAACCCAAATGGGATTAGTATAGAGGTCTTTGAAGTCCCGTGATCCCTGCCTCAGGGGGTGAAATATCGAGACACGGTGCTTCTTTTGATCAGTGCAATCAAAATCAACTTCGGAGTTGTCGCCGTGTCGGATTTCCAGGAACAGAAGCTTCCGCATGGCTTCATTTTCCGTTGTGAGGGCCCAGGGATTCCCTTACTCGCCCACAAACGGTGTTATGAAATGGTTATTATTAACCGTTCAGCTGTTGTTTAATGTCTATGAGGTAATGACCAGATTTCTGTGCTTTAAATTAACTCAAGTAAGCACATTCCTTCACTAAATTGGATGTAAAATTTAACATCCTCCCTTTGAGATTTTTCCACAACAACAACATCTTATTTCCCAATCTCCCGGGGTGCACCGTGGTGTGTATCCGTCCGGACATCTGAGCTAATTAGCGCTTTCTTCCAGGGAGGGGGACGGGGGTGTTTCGGATTCTCAATCTATAGCTCCATTCAACAAAATTCCACCTCTGGGGCGGTGGTGTGTGTGTGTGTGTGTGTGTGAGAACCAGCATTTCAAACTTGTTTTGGAAGAGAGTTCAAAGTTTTGGAGAGAAGATGGCGCTTTGTGTCGCCTTTCATGGCGCTGAAGAGGCTGAAAGGAGTGAAAAGCGTCACCATGACGAGCTCAGTCATCTGTGAAAATAAGTGCCTGTGTAGTCTCACTATAATCACCATGTAGTCATGTTGGGACGCAGTAAGGTGCTGGCACAGTGTGGGATTATGGTCTGCTTTGGTACAATTTGTATGACACATCGTTTATATTTTGATTTCTTTACTAATAAAGATTCCCATTATTTTTAATCAGTAATTGATCAATTATAAGTCGATGTTTCCTTAAGTCTTCCAATTTGAATTCCATTAACTGGCCGAATCCCTCAGCCAGATACTTCTTTTTTTTGCCTAATTAAGACATTTAATTGATTAAATTAGTTTATTTAGTTTCTCCTGAAAGGGGCCCTGTTATGCTCATATTTTTCCGGGTTTCATATTAGTCATTTGTTCCTCTACTGTGACATGTCTCCATGCTTTAATGTTCAAAAAGCTCTTTATTTTTCTCATACTGCCTGTCTTTTCACCCTCTGTCTGAAACCAGAGCCCAGTTTGTTGTGATTGGTGAACGGATATCCCGCCCCTTATCACCTAGAATGTATTGCCAATAGAAGAGCGAGTCATACTTGCAAAACTGGAGGTAAACAAAGGAGTCCAATTAAGGCTTTAAATAGAAATGAGGGGGGGGGGTGTGGTGGTTTGACTGAGGGTGACTTTAAAAGGCGTTAATGTGCCACCTGATTGGGTAACACACGACAGGATATTCAGATTAACGCCTTTCTAGCCGTGTCAAATTCTTTCCACTCGTCTAATTTGAGTCTTTCATGAAAAAAGCGGGAATTCAAAACAGATTTGGACGGGCGAGAGTACCGTTTTCTCATTTCAGCTTTATCATAAAAAACATGTTGGCATAAAATGAATCAATACAGAAATGATATAAAGTACCCTGGCATAATTAAACGCTACGGGCTCAATCAACTTGCACACACTCAGGTTAAGTAATGAACGGCACATCAAACGGGATCCAAGTGCTCACACATGGTGGAGTAACTGTGGTAGCTTTTGATGTCGCGAGCGCAGCTACAAGCTGATTAAACACACGGTTTATAAGGCCTGTGAATCACTGGAGATGTCTATACACAAACAGAGCGGCATGTGGTGTAGCAGTAATTAAGTTATTAAGTCCTTAGTTGGATGTCCATCCTCTGTGCAAGCTGTTGCCAGGCAAATGTATGGCTCAAATTAGATCCACAGCTTATAACAGCCTGGGTAGCATGGAGCTAATTTTGCATGGCGAGTTATAAGTCAACCAAAATCTTCCCGACAAGTGTATTTGTCCATATGGAGCCGTTTAAAGGCTGAAATGTGTTCCGTACATAGCGCGGCTCTCAAGGAGTTATGAATTAGCCTGTGACATGCAAACAGGTGCTCGTGGACAGAAATATCCAGCGGCTAAGCTAATGTTTACTCTGAGTGAGTCACAGCAGGCGTAATGATTATCATTCCACACCCTGTCCCAGATTCCTCAGACTGTATTAGCAACGTTACCAATCACAGAGTCACGCTTCGTGTTGATACTCAATCAGCTCATCTGAATAGCATCAAGATGTGCTGAGGGTTCGGGAAGGTGGGGTGGGGGGGGACTGCGTTCATAAGCTATACTGACATCTAGGCTTTCAGATGTTGCCTAATCTTTAATTGGGGTCCTTATCAGTGTCTAAATCCACATTTATGAGTTATTACATTAGTTAATTTCTGATCATTATGGCTTTGGAAATGTTGGGACAAATGTTGGGTCATAATCAAAAACAGGTGTTTTGGTAAATTCAACAACTGTGCAACAGCACTTCCTTTATTTATGTAAAGTTAATTCATCCTGTGAATGAAAACCAGCCCTTTCAAACCACGCAGGATAGGAGTCTTAACTCAGTCAATTAAATCTGAATGAACAGGTGAATCTGACGAAGTATTCAATGGCAACTTGTGGTGCTTAACACTTGTCGATAACAAATGCTTCAGGAACTTTTCAGACTTTACAATATTTGTTATTTGGAAAGCTGTAATTTATCAAGCTCCTTGATGGGAAACAGTCAAGAAATCAATCAGATCTTGTTGCTAAATTTGCCTCAGGGGGCTTTACAGCCTGTAAAACATCCTCCGTCCTTAGACCCTTGCAGTAGCCAAGTAAAACTCAACCAAAAAAAGAACTCAAACAGATTTCTCATATTTGAGAAAGTATTCACTCAGTCATAAAAGTGGTAGTAAATTATTATTGATTTAATCAATAAAGTCGAACTTCATGAAAAATTACAGATATTGGAAAAAATAAGCTTTTTTTTTGGAAAAAGATCATTTTGAAAAATAAAGAATTAAAAAAAAGTTGTAATCAAGAAAATAATTTTGAAATTTGAAAAAGAATATTGAAGAAATAGTTGAAATAGAAATAATAGAAAATAGAAAGGAAAAAAATGGGAGATAAAGAGTGTGAACTTTTAAAAGAAGGAGGAGTCAGAATAATGGCACATTCAGTGAATTCATTCCTGACAGCCAGAGATGAAGAATCAAAGGTTCCCATAAGATTCCAAAGACAATATATATTTTAAACATTTGAATGGCATGATATCATAAACATGTTTCTTGAGGAATAGCTGGAATATTAATTACAAACACACTTCAAGAAGACCACCTCACCGGGTCATTTTTGTGATCATCAAGATTGGCTGCTCTTTCTTTTGGGCCTTGGTTAGCATTATCATTCTCCTGTTCTGACATTATCTGAAAGCAGGCTGACCCACTAACCCTCACCCGCCCTCGGCTCAACTTTAAGCTACTGGTGAGATTTACTGCAGCCACAAACTGGCCGGAGCTTTCTGTTTACAGAAGAAATCACAACTCCCTGGTCAGTAGATGCATGCCCTGGAGTCACGGCCAAAAGATAAGCATCTGAAACGGTTTCTGTTTTCATACATGTTCACATTGATGTTTTAAGAGGATTTGAAAGCCCTGGGGTCATTGCATATTCAAAGAGCAAACTTTAAATTCTGAAAATGAAAAATCCGCACACAACACTTCAGGAAAAGCAGCGGTACACATTCCAAACATAATGTATGGATGCTTAAATATCCATCCTCGTGTAAAAGGATCCCGGGAGCAGAAGAATGCTGCCATGTGTCTTTCTATTTGCTTTTGACCTTATCTGTCATGCCAACATCTTAATTCACTTCTGCACAGCAGGTGAAGCTGTTTTTACTGCCTGATACTATACAGATTCCCCTGGAGATTCGGCTGAGAATCACTTTCTCATCTGAAGTGAGAGAAACCTACTTAAGGATTTAGTCTTAATGTGAAATTACTAGGTTGTCATACAACAATTTGACAAAATACACTTCTGCAGCAGAGGAATGCAAAGAGAAGCACTTTCACAACTGCATTTTCACAGTCTCCTGGCAGGCTACGATAAATTGGTATCACAAACGTGGTATTTAACATGTCCGAGCGAGAGGAGCGAATTTCAAACTCTGTGAAATAACTATGATTTATGGCCAAAAAAACTTCTGCAGGGAAATCATTGAGGAATGTGGAGTTTGGTGTCAAAAACATGTCCGAGTGTGAAGCCAGAGATTGTCCTTCACAGCGGGTTAATCCCGATGATGGAGATTTAACGATTGCTGTGCAAACATTGGACTCTTAAACGGATTTGCTCTTTATCTGGGAGGTATCTCTGCCCACATACTCTTTGGCCCTCAGAAAAATCTGCAACACTAGTATGATTTTTAAATTGCATGTTGAAATCACGTAGCGCTATCTAAATTGGAAACCACATTTCCGTCAAATATTTTACTCAAAAATCTGCGGATAATCGCAGTTTCATGGCACACAAGTGAGGGTAAACCTCTATCTGTTCCCCAGAAATGACGACTAAACATATTTGAACTGATGTTAGGAGGCAAAATGTTTCACTAGGTTCCTTCTCTTCCTGCTTTTCCCACTAAAAGTACCCTTGACATTAAGGGGGGGGAGGTTGCAAAGTGTTTCACGGCCTCCAGGGAAAGAGCCACACAGCTGAAGATGTGGAGGGGGTTTGTCCAAGGTGAGGGATGTAATGCTTTTTCCAGACTTTAAACTGTAAAGCAGAGTCGAGCCTAAGAAAGAGCCTCAGCAAAGTAGATGAAATACCTCACTAACTTTATTCTTTTATCTGCGGTACAGTGACATTGTTTCCGTGCCGTCTTTGATCTTACTGTGCTGTGTTTTGGGTTTTTGTTACTCGTAGTTTAAAATCATTGCTTCTGCAGTGACCCAGTTTTCCCTCGGAGATCCTTAAAGTTTTGTTGAGACTGAACTTACTGTATCTGCTGATCTGTATGAAATAATGCAGCATGTTCACTGTGCTGTCTGTTTGTTTTATTCCAAGCTTTTACTCTTATCTCATCTGTTTTAGCTCGCTGTGTTTGAATCCAGTCGTAGTTAAGATCTTGACGGACTTGCAAAAGGAACATTTGAATTTTCTCCAGATAAAAGATCCTTTCTGTTACTACTACAGATCGAGTGTGCAACGATTTGAACTACAGCACAAAACATTTTCCTGCAGTCCACAGGCAGCACATGAAAGACATTCTGCAGCTTTTTCAGACCAAACGAACAACAACTTTTATTGTTTAGCCGTGTAATAAACCTCAGTGGCAGGCATTGTGGTCACCGTCGTCCGATCTGAGCAGTTCATTTGGAACAAACTGCCCGTTTCTTAAAAAAAATCCCAATAAAAACACACTGTGAAACATGCAATCATAGTTTAAAAGCGTGTCCAGATTCATGACCGCCAACTCGCCATAAAAGATTATGCAAGTTATGTTATTGGCGTTTGGTTTCTGGGCCTCAAACCTCGTCGTTTTCCACAAAGAAATGCCACGAATGGGAAGTGATGACATTTTTTGCATTATTGTAGATTGAGACCAACTTCCTGAAATAGCTATGTGGTTTCACAAAATAAATGTCCCAAGACTGAACAATCAATTATCTTAAGTGGTTGCTCAAGTCTGCTATTAAGAAGTTATTTTTTCAGGGTGGGGGGGGGATCCACATTGCAGGATTCTGCCAATTTGGCTAACGGTCAAAGCTAACTGCTAAGTAAAAGGACCTTTCTGTGAGTGATTTGGTCATTCAAGAACTCATGGAAAAGGTTTTTGTTTACACCAGCTTTAAAATGATGTGTGACAAATGACTCTTGAGTAGACTGATACTTATTTGCCAACATTTGATATCAGCAAAAAACCAATAGAATGAAAGTAATTGTTGTCAAGCGCACACAAAAAAGCCCTGTTTACGAAGTTGTCATCCCAGCAAAAAACTATTTCATAACTTCTGTTCAGCGTTTTAATTACTTTTCCATCCTCCCAAGAACAAAACCATTGAGGATACAATGATTCGCCAGAACACTTAGGGGAGGATTATGGCAACAATTATACAGAATATGGGCAGAGACTAAAAGATTTGGCCCTCTTCAAACTGGACATATCAAGTGTATCAGCTTTCAAAAGCCATGGGTTGAATATTTACTCAGCCTGGCCCGAATGTAGAACATTTCTGGCACTCTTTTCTATTTATTTTGATTATCGAAACTGGAAAAAGACAAGAGCAAGCACATAAATCCTGATGGCATGAAGGCCTTGCTGACTGCGTTTTGCCACTATTTCAGGTTCCATTTATAGTGGCAGCACTTCCTGCTATTGTGCGCCAGGAAAACCAAGGCCCTCTTGGCTGATCCCTAATGTTCTGTCTTCCTTATCCAGCCTGAAACTGCACACAGACGTGGAAGAGAATCACAGACCAACACAACCACACACACACCGAGTGAGCTCTCTTGGTAAAGTGCCTCTTACCACTAACCAGTTTAGTGAAGAGGGCTCTTGCCTGGGCACAGATACCAAAGTGCTTTCTCAAGTTGATCAAAACGGATGTTGAACTCCTTCAAAGTCAACCCAGCAGCCAGAGGTCGTCGACCAGGAAAGGTTCTGGTTTTCCAGAAGCCACTTGAGAATGTAATTTGGGATCGGAAAGTTTTTCAATTGGGAAAACTCCTGGGTCTGGATATCACAAGACAGGCAGCGCTGTCCGACACACTACGGAGGAAGCATTTCATTGCTGCACCTCATCAATGAGTGCGGTTTACAGATTCAGACTCCAGGTTTCTCTCTTTCTCAGCTTTTTCACATGTCATCCATCTGTTTGAATGGCAGCACAGACTGCTTTTGTCTTGGACGCCAATGACCCGGAATTGGGAAAATCATCAGGACATTGTAAATCATCTTCGGGGGCCGGAGTGTCAGCCAAACTATCCTCAATTATTCGACCACATCTCTGAGGATAACAGTTGTGGTGGACCTCTTAGCTGAACACGTCTTTCAGCATCTCTCTCATCTGTAAGTGGAAGGTTAGGCCTCTGAGCTGGAAAATGTGTTTGTTTTTGGAGATGACCTAATGACTTTCTGAGACAGCTGATACAGACTTCAGAGTGATGAGACGTGAGGCCTCGGATGACCGGGGAGAGTTTGTTAGTGTTGCTCGACGATTAACTCCAATTCTAAAAAGGCGTGGAAAGTACAGCTCAAACAAATAGTGGATTGCCGACCGGTTCATCAACCGAAAAAATAATCTGGAAATTCTTCTGATAATTGATTATTAATGTTGGTCAAAAATGCCAAACATTGTTTTGTCTTAAGGGATGGTTACGAATACTTGATGAATGGAAACTAATATCTTTGCGTTTGGGACCGATGGTTGGACAAACATTAGAGCATTTGGGAATTAGGGGACTGCGATTTTACTATTGTCTGGAATTTCACAGAGCAAACTTTAATTAAGTGGAGAATTAAGATTTATCAATAAGGAAAATAATCATCTGCAGCCCGAGACAAAACAATGGGCTGGGATCTTAAAGTTGCCAAGATGTATTTTTCTAGAAACCTTTGAGTGAAAGAATGGAAAGGATTTGGACGTCTCGATGAAAACGACTTCCTGTTTGAGCAACTCACAATAATGTACATTTGTTTTATTCAGTTTGTTATCCTGATAAATAAATGACATCTAACAGAGAAATAATGCACATTGTTAATTGATTTTCTGAGGTTCAATTAATAAATTACTCAACTCCCAAATGGTTAGCTTATTAAGTGTCTCGATCAGTCTGTTTTTTTGTTTTGTCGTACTTACTGTACGTACTATCGATTTACTTTGGGAAGGAGTTGCAAAATACTGCCTTGCAATTGATGTAAATACACAAACATACTTAGAATTCATTCATTATTTTAGGTATTGTGCCATTTGCCCTGCTGACTATGACACCAGTCCAGCAACTTAATGTATAATTATGTTAAGGATAGTTGTACAGCTGTGGAGGGTCATTGCAGTAGGCCTATGCATAAAATGTCCCATTATATGAAATAACACTTTTGAGAAATCAATTAAACTTGGTAACGGAGCAAAAATCTACCACAAGCCACAGAATGCTGGAATTTCAAATATGGCGACCAGAAGCAAAAATGTAGCTTATAGAGAAGAAACAAAAACGATGTTAGACTGAAGGAATAGACCATTTCGCGCTGTTAAAGGGGTCACACAAAGCAAAGCACAAGAGCACTTCAGTTATTTTAGTCAGCCAACTCGAGAGTATAAAAAGCATGTGAATAGATATATCTATAGACTTGATATTTTGCATCTCAAGCGTATCGAGATCGGAGCAGAGATTAGGGACACATTAGAATAAACTCCTCTCCCAAAAAAACCCAGAACATACAAAGACAGACGCCAACTATTATGTAAAATATACTGCAGTATGTGTGGGAGGCGGCGCCAACCACAACCTGACCATTCCCCTGGTAGGCATCCCAGACCACAAAGACCATACAGTATTATCATGTGAGAGTCAAGCCGCCATGTGGCCATTCCCCAACGGGACACCTCCGACAACTGCAATCTAATCTTAAAGAGTATTAATCTTAGAATAAATCCTGGTAAAATGTGCTTTTCTAAGCATGATTCCCATTGATTATGAGCATGGGAACATCAGAACGTTGATATACAGAAGCATGAACGAATTAAAAGGCATTTCGGATGCATTTATTAAAATAAAGCAAAGCAAAACATATTTGTCTAATGTTGAACTGGCTTTGGTAAATGTCAAGAAGATATCATCAAATCCTCTGTAAAAGATGAACCTCTACTAGAGACTGTGTTTGAATTTAGCTAGTAAAAACTCTCCATATACATTCAACCATCACTTAAAAGCATCATGAAAGCGCCTCAGCATGAGGAAATGAGCTCAACCACATCAGAGCCAGACACAGCAAACAATATGAAAATATTCCACCAAGAAAGGACAGTAGCATAAGAGTCACCAGGCCATAATCACATTAATTGGAGACTAATTAAGCTTCAGCAGCCTCATTAGTAACATTTCAGCCATGCACATGAACACCAACTGAACACAGCCACTCACAACATGCCTGTTAGCATACACAGCTAACTTACCTTTAGAAAGTGAAGCAGCATTTCAACATCTGAAGGGGAAAATAGTCCATAGCTAACACTGGAAACTCTTCCATAATCTGGGTCTCCTTAAAGGCAAACAGGTTATTTTAAGCAGCAGTATATTCCTCCCCAAAGTGTCATCAAGCTACATGTCCACACCCTGCATATGAGGTGAGCATTGCAGCAGAGTAGGAGGAAGACAGGGGGCACTGTAGTTTAATTACTCCACTTTACTGCACAGGTGCGTTTGATTTGAGATGCAGGTAGTCCAGTCTGTCCTGTGTGGGTGGAGCAGCAAGTTATGTACCTGGTGGTGTCCTTGTTTTTAAGAAAGAAAGAAAAAGAGTGAGCCGATGAGAGAGCGGGAGTCTAAATATACGTGTTTTAAATGAAGCATCCATCTTTAGGTTATAGACCTTAAAGACATGAAACACAGAACAGGCTTTCCACAAAATATTTGGCCTACATTATTTAGTTTTGAGAAATATCTCCCTTATATACAGTCTATGGGTTCATCTATATGTTAATTGCCAGTCTGACATAATCTCAAGGCATCTGGTGTTTGTTTTACCCATATGTCTGATATTGGACACTGCCCATATTTTATTTTGTGTTTAAATTTCAGAGTGTTTTGTCATATATCAAATGCCTCCAATACTTTAATGTATATTCCCTGCCCGGTCTAAAAAAAAGGTCAGTGCTATGATCTGGGGTTGCTGCAGTTGGTCTGGTCTAGGTTCAGCAACGTGCCCAAAGAATGAGGTCAGCTGACTCCCTGAATATACTGAAGGACCAGGTTATTCCATCCATGGATTTCTTCTTCCCTGATGGCACGGGCATGTTCCAAGAGGACAATGCCAGGATCCATCGGGCTCAGATTGTGAAAGAGTGGTTCAGGGAGCATGAGACATCACTTTCACACATGGATTGGCCCCCACAGATTCCAGACCTGAACCCGATGGAGAATCTTTGGGATGTGCTGGAGAAGACTTTGTGCAGTGGTCCGAATCTCCCGTCATCAATACAAGATGTTGGCGAAATATTAATCCAAGACAGAAATAAATGTTGTGACATTGCAGAAGCTTGTGGAAACGATGCCACAGCGAATGCGTGCCGTAATCAAAGCTTAAGGCGGTCCAACGAATATTAGAGGGTGTGACCTTTTTTTTGGCCAGGCAGTGTATTTAGTTTCCGTTAAATAAGGTTGTGTTTTTTTTGGTCGTTTTTCTTACAATCCAGCTACTTTAACTGTGTTTATGTACTTACCATATACACCAAAGCAAATTCTTCGTATGTGAGAACCAACTTGGCGATACACCATGTGTAAATATCAGCATATTAAGTGGCAGCAGCTTTTCTTTCAATCAAAACATAAAAAAATAAGCATAGTCTGTCACCTGAAAATGTTAATGGACGGCATTACTAGCTTACTCTATCATATTATAGTTATTCCCAACCTGTCCATTAACTTTAAACCTGCCTCGACTGCTACTGATGGAGAGAGCCTGTCATATTTTGCAGCCTGTGTTGGGGTTTCCACACATGACTACATTTAAATTTGTCTACCAGCAGGCCCATGACTTTTCCTGTGAGATGAAAATATTGTTTGCCCCAGAGGACCTGAACCATAGGACGTCTATTGAATGATTTCTTATCCACTCCTGCTTTTAATAGACAGTAAAGTCTACCAAGGTTGGTTTTATGGAAAACGGTGAAACGGGGTCCAGGTTGGAAATAGATGGATTTAGACTTCTGGGTGAATAAGGGTCATGCACGCTG
The DNA here is from genome assembly GCF_036324505.1 of Eleginops maclovinus. Lineage (NCBI taxonomy): Eukaryota > Metazoa > Chordata > Actinopteri > Perciformes > Eleginopidae > Eleginops > Eleginops maclovinus. The sequence continues at coordinate 3,777,804 of NC_086371.1, forward strand.
AGCGAAACCCTTTTCGGTTCATTGAAGATTATGGCCAGAAAAGTTCAGTGTTCTGCAAAGCTTGAAGCAGAAATGCTGACACTGGCATCTGCTGTCTCCAACTTTGATTACTTTAATATCTTTTTGTCTCTGATGAACTATTTTGTTTTCGCCAGCAAAAGTAGCTTTCCATGCTTTTAGCCAGAAAAGCCTTTTGAGGAACAGTAAACCTATCACTATGCATTATGTGCCCTCATTCAAGATAATGGCACGAAGCACAAGGAATTTATTGCTATCTAATAGAGCCACCTCCATTTGCTCAGTCATAAAAACCTAAATGTAGACCACTTGACCGTGGGACAGATGGAAATTCAGGCGTGTGTGGGTTTCTGCATCTAAGGATTCCATCTGATCAGATAATGTGTTTGCTGACGCTGTTCAGCAGAGAACCAAGTCAGTCCTTTGAACCATCCCATAAAAATACCTGAACAGAGTCCAAGATCTGCTTGTTCAAGTAGTGGGTACAAAAGAAAGCTTTAATAGATCCCATAATTGTTGCTATATGTACAGACTGCATGGATTTCTGTTTCATTCAGAACTCTTTTGACAGTCCACACCCTGCTGCCAAATCCCAATAAATCTATTTTCCAAATGGCTCAGAAGGCCCTCTCTCCACCCCACCTCGCCATCCCCGAAGACAGGCTTTAAGCATCAGCAAGTATTTCATATCTCAAAGAGCTAAAATCAAATAAGAGGAAGATGCGGTGTCCAAAGAAAGCAGATTGGGAGGGTGGAATACGAACCAGGTGCAGGGTTTGGAGCGTCTTCACAAGGCTCTCACCACTGAATTTAATCGCCTGGAAATATCCAGGCAAAGCCTTCTTAGCTGACCTGCCGACGTCTCAGATGTTGCTTCTAACTCTCTATTCTCAGAGCACTTATGGGCCTATTTGACATACATTTTGTACAGTAGGATACAATTATACTATTACTATGTCTGCATGTTTGTGCAGGTCATTTAAAAGCAATCACTGAACACATATGTGCAGCTGCTGGAGAAGAAACAATGTGCTCCGACTTGTTTTTAGATGGTAATAATAACTGCCCATCATCCGAACTGGAGCTGGGAATTACCTTCAGCTCTGCACAAATGCACGGCGCATTTTCAGTTTACGGGCCAAAAGGTTAGCAATCCAATTTTCAATTCTCAAAATTCCTAGTGTCTTGATTTATTACCATTGTTGTTGCACACCTGCCTCTGTCAGTAGACAAACCTGTCAGCTAATGACCTGTTTAGCATCTCATCAAGGTTTGAAACACTAAGGCAGATCAGTATATTGCCTCCTTGACAAAAGATTCCCACTCAAAGGTAAGGAACTTAGAAAAAATGGTGTAAAAGGAAAAAATAAATCATAATTATATGACTAGAGACGATCCTGAGATGGAATAAATCAGCTGACCATTCCCAACTCCTACACCTTACTTCGCACTTTGTTCAGACTCGGCTAAATCAGGTCAAGGGCGTTAAGAGGTTGGCACAATGGCCCCTTTGGCTCCCTTGCTTGGACCATTCATGTCTTCTAAATCAACCCTAATTTGGATCTCTAATAAACCCTTTAAACTTTGGAGACTGATTGCTTCGAAGGTGCAAAATCTGCATCAAACTGAAATTTGCACACTTGGCAAAACACCCATTATGGCTTCTGTGGTAGTTCCCGTTACTGTTGGTGTCTTGAGCACATTTTACTATGATGACACACACACACACACACACACACACACACACACACACACACACACACACACACACACACACACACACACACACACACACACACACACACACACACACACACACACACACACACACACAGACTCTCAAGCTAAAATAGTAGCAGTGTAGCTGTTGTTGCAGGTACAAATGCAGTCACATTTTTATTCAAGCTCCTGCTGGACTAATGTTCAATGCATATGACAACCACACAACCAGTTTACTATGGATGACATTCAATATACCCAAAGGCTGTGGATATATTTGGTACCTAAAGTGCGCTTTTCCTGCCAACAGAGCCTGATGTGAGATGTTGGCCTCCAGGTTTGAAATGAAAACTCTCAGAGCTCATTTAATATTTAACGTTGAACTCTGATTACAGCGCTGTTTCACATCCTGATTTTGTTTACAGCCCATCTGAAAGTGGATGCACCCTGTGATTATAACTTTACTCCTGAAGAACATTTGTAGATTTAAGATTTGCTGAACTTTTAACGGATGAAAGGTATCCAGTTGCAGGATTAACAAGGGACTGTTAAACAGTAAAACGTGTATTATGGAGCCACGGAGAGAGCTAGGTGGAGAGGCAGGGAGGGAGGCTTTTATTCTGTGTCACTTTATAGATCTTTCCCAAAGCTTCTCTGCTGTAGGAGTTTAGAGGAGTGAGCTTCCCCAGCTGGAGATATAAAGGGCTCAATCCAGCAGGACCTGCAGTATTTGAGCTGGATCTGTTGTGGCAAACTGTGTGGGCTCCACGCTCGGCGGAGGTGAGCGTATCAGCGGAAAACCTGGGTGGTACACTAAGAGGGAAGAGGAGTGCTTGTTTAGCATGAATTCCATTAGTTATTGACTCTTCCCTCTCCTGAAGTATCACATGCAGGATAGCATTATCATCCCATGCATAAATAAGAGACTGAAAGCGAACCTCCAAGAGGCATCTGCTTACATTGGCAGTGTCTGTGAGACAGAGAGGAGAGGTTCAGTGGCAGGTCAGCCATGATAGGGGCTTTTTGAGAAGCAGGCGAAACCTCAGCATCTGTCCAGGGCGCAGAATATTTTCCCCTTTATGCATGATTTCGTGGTGGCTGATGAGAATGGAGAGCACTGTTTGGTTTTCTTTGATTGATCAACATGGAGATGTGGTCTGGATTCAGTGTCCTGGACAAAGATACACAGCTGACCTCCACACAAACTCGCAGTGATGGAGGGAAGCAGACAAAGACCACACTCTTTTCTACTTAATAGTAAAAATAATAATTATGTAAAACTATGCTAATTTTCAGCTTCATCTTTGTATTAATTTCCTGTACTGTGACATGTCTCCATGCTTTAATGTTCAAAAAGCTCTTTATGTTTCTCATACTGCCTGTACCTCTTTTCACCCTCTGTCTGAAACCAGAGCCCAGTCTGCTCTGATTGGTTAGCTGGCTCTGGTGTGATTGGTCCACCGCTTAGAGATGTCCCGCCCCTTAGACTATCGCATACAATGTGTTGGAGTGCTGCCAAATAGAGGCACACGTGTTACATAGTGATGTCACTATGTCAAGAAGGTAAACAAAGGAGTCCAATGGAGGCGTTTCAGGCGGGGTGTTGGAGAGACTGCTCTTTTGGAGATGTTATCCTTTGTAGATTATTATGAATGAAAACCCTGTACAACAGAGCACAGGAAAGGGCAGCTTTAAGGTTAGAGAAGTCAAAAAGTGTCTAAATGTGAACAGAAATTAGGAAAGACTTTTGTATGTATAATTTCATTACAGTTCTCTATTTGCACTAATCTATGAGGACACGTATTGGAAATCGGCATGCTTTCCCCTCCGCAACTTGGATGGAAATTCCAATTAAGTCATTTTTTTGGCATTTTACCGGCCGAATGACATCAGCAGTGACCAAGAAAAACATTGGAACTCGAGAGAAGTTATGGTTTGTTATCGTAACCTCCTGCGCCTCCAACTCAATTATAAATTGGAAATAGATGAATCGGAGCGAGTTGTAAAACTAACTAAAAACCTCAAGAGAACAAAAGATGTCTTAAAAGTCAAACGGCGGGCCGATCCCCCGGTCCGCGTGTTGAGAGTGTGTGGGAGAAGACGGCCGAGGATCACTGGGCTGTTTTAACCCCCGAGGCGGCAAAGATGGAAAAGCTAGTTTTCAGGTTTGCGTGGGAATGCCATCTTTAAACCTCATTATAATCATGGTCCACTGGTCGAGATGATATTATAATCAATCAGCGCAGATTCAATTCCCAGCAGACAATGCACTGAATTCCCAGACATACAGATACAATGCAGCTGTCTTAATGTGGATTAAGATTAAATGGTGGAAAAATGTGTATATTGGATATGTTTTCCTTTTATGGATATCCTGGTTTGTCTGACAACGTTTCAGAGGATGCTGGGAAAGAATTGGGATCCAACCTCATCCTTATAGTCGCGTTTCTGTTACGTTTAGGTTGATATTTGTATGTATTTCCTCTCCTGGGACATGTCTCCGTGCTTTAATGTTCAGAATGCTCTTTATTTTTCTCACACTGCCTGTGCTGCAGCTCCTCTTTTCACCCTCTGTCTGAAACCAGAGCCCAGTCTGCTCTGATTGGTTAGCTGGCCAGCTCTGGTGTGATTGGTCAACTGCTTAGCGATGTCCCGCCCCTTAGCCTATCACGTACAGTGTGTTGGAGCGCTAGCCAAGAAAAGTTCCAGTGTTACATAGTGATGTCACTCTGTTCCGGAAGTAAACAAAGGAGTCCAATAGAGGTGTTTCAGGCATGGGAAACATCCTCTGGAGGGAACACAGGGATTTGAGCCTTTGCAGACCATTTACAAGCACGAAAAACAATATAAAATGCACTACAGGAAAGGGGAAAGCCTAAAGAAGCTATATATCGCCCCTTTAAAACGCCACTTCATGATCCAAACCAGGTCGAACACCATCTTGGAGGAGGCATGGCAAACAAAAAGCTTTCAGGAGCGTCTTGTGAACCTGTTTCTGTCCGTTGTTTCAGGGCTTCCCCTCCCTCTGTTTCTAATTAAAGTATAAAAAGGAAAAGCAAATAAGCTCTAATTTGACTACAAGTCAGAACCAAATGTAAGCGACTCAATATCTGATGACAGAAGACTGTGACATTAGAGGTTACCTAAAGTTTGAGACATCACAGACGCTGCTTTGACAGTTATGTGATATAGATCAAATGATGCTGTGGTTGTATTAGCGTCGGCTCATTTGTGAGATAGCATGTTTTTTTCTAAACAAAAATACATGTGGACTCAAAAAGCAAATATTTATCCAGGAGTTTTAATTAGCGCAGCAATTTCTCTAATAAATTAAGCATCTCCCTCATAACTCAAGCACTGAACACACAACAAAAATATCCAGAGAAATGCAAAGAAGAAATGAGGTAAAAATAGCAACAATGTGGGAGCAATTTATGCTAATTAGGCTTTTATTTATGGTCCAATAATTGGGCGCATTTGAATTGTTGATGAAGTTTTTTCCTGCTTATTTTTCTCCCCCTGTGTTCCCCCTTTGCTCCCCCTCTCAGGGAAGATCAAAGCCCTTGCACTTGAATAGATGTTAATGGTGCATGCCCGTCGTCTCAGTTCTGAGTGGTTGGGATCTCTCCAGCGAAAGGAAAACAGCCAACTTGGGCTCTGCGTGGACACAATTAGCACAACTTATGTGTTCCTTTCACTGTGGCACTCCCGTTTAACCTGCGACAGGGGCCCCGCATTCAGGTCCTAAGTATGATTTTCATAACCTTCACCTCCTTTTTTTTTTTGCCTTTTTCGCTGCGTCTGAGAACTATACATCAAACTGTTGGCAGACGCCGGAGCGCGCCCTGAATTGAAAGTGAAGCTAATTCCAAAATAACGTGTACGATTCGGTAGCACTGCTGCCTGACATGATGAGCTGTGTGATGAATGCTGGCACAGGGGAACTTGTAGCTGAGAGAATTGACGTTTAGTCTAACACAACAGCAATCACACGCAACGCATCCTTCATAACGTCGTGCCGGTCAGCCCACCCACAGAAATGTTCCGCCAAAAAAACAGGAATCATTTTCTTCCCCCTGCTTTCTGGTAGTTGCCTCACATGGCCGCAGCCCGAGGGCCTGGCTTTCCTGAATGTGAATGAGAGCGAGATGGTGCAGCCCAGACTGAGCGGAGGAAACAAGGTGCATTATGTAGGTGGGAGGTAACCGTGCCATTGAGAGACAATTAGCATGAAGCCCAGACCTTTGGAAATAGCGCGGAGGCTGCCGAGAGCGGGCCTGACAGAATGAAAAGATTAAGACTTGAGAAAAGATAGCAGGGCATGGGAAAATCCAAAGGGAACCGGGCGACTGAAGTAGCCAATGAGCAGAGGAGGAACAATGAGGCAATGAAGGTTTTTTCTTTTCTTTTTCTTGTGAAAATTAATGTGCTCCTGTTAGCTGCCAAGTGTGCACGCATTCCTCCATAGCTAAAAAGTGCCATTACTTTGTATGTGACTTTTGTTTCCCCCTGCATATACACGCGAGGCTGTCAGGAGGCTGAAAGACGTGCAAAGTGGAGGCTATTGCAAACTATTCAACTACAAAAATTCCACCAGGTGTTCGGAAAAACCCGGGGATCTGTTATGGGATTGCAGCTAAATGGCTGTCATGTGCCAATGAGAATGCCCTAATGGTTTTAATGAGCCGTCCATTCAGATGTTTCCCTGTTTTGTTTCTGGAATTCCAGTTTGGTGGGGCAGATACATTCAATCTGCATAGGTCTGTATAATAACAGGCACGGCTCCATCAAAACGCTTTCCAACTCCCAAGCTGCCCAGCACATCCAATTTTAAATTTAGGAAACGGATTATCCACGCTGCTGTTGTGGATTGTGACATTTAGCCTTTGCCATTTCCTACAGGCATCATAACCAATAACCGTCCACAGTTATAGCGTGGAAATCCTCACATGAGAAGCAACAGAGGTCAAAAAGAAGCGGCTACAGCTGTTTGTGTGCACTGTATATGTGCAAACACCTTTGTGTGTCTGTGTGTGTGTGTGTGTGTGAGAGTTTATGTACGTGCTTCACACACACATTCACACTCTGGCAGCGGCACGCAGGCGGGAACACTAGGGTTTCATAAACATCACAACAGGCAGGCTGCTCAGAAATATGTGGTAATTACATACAGTGCAGAGCAGCTGTTTCTGTGTTTCATAATACGGTCGCTGAGAGAAGACATCAGCGTTGCATTAGTGCGGCTTGTTGTGCCCCGGCTGTAAAATAACTGGGAAAAGACAACAATAGCAGAATGTGAAGCTCTATCTGGTTCCTTCAGAAAGGGGTAGACTTCTTGTTTGGACTGTGCCATTGTTTTTGCACCATGTATCCCAGTTTGAACTAAACAATTATGGGACAAGTTGGAGGTTAAGCTTACTTTGATTTCAGGGTTCATTCAATGACCGTTGAAGGTTAGATGGTTGGACCCATCATCATAACAGGATTTCCACAATGGATCTCAGGTTCCTTTGTTTTTAGCTTGAGACACTTCAATGCACATCATCTTTGAGAGGAAAGTCTAAGAAGTAAATGAGATTTTGTGCAGAAGAATATTGTCACCTCCTCACTTAGTTTTGTTCCAATTTTGCTAGAAGATAAGTCCACAAATAAAGCGTCTCTTGGATTGGACAGCTTTAGGTGCTGCAGTGCTTGGAGGTAAATGCTACAGTAAAGCTGAAGCTGACGGCACTGTGGTGTGTTGGTTTACCAGATATTTCATCATTAACCAAAGGAAAAATTGACCTGATTATGCTGCTTCATAGGATTTAGAGGATCAACAATGTTATTAGAAATCATATTTTCTTATACATGATTGACTTTACCTGATTGTATGGCAATCCCTTCAATATAGTTAACGGTTTTAAAGGTTTAATATCAACCTCATGATGTTCAAAAGTCAGAGGATAACCATGGTCTTTAGGGTTCATCCACTAAAGCCCGTGGACATCTGTGTTTCATGGAAATCTATCCAATTGTCGTAATGTAGACCATGCGAAAAGTTCACCATACAAGGAATAATCACAGTAATAATGGGATTATCTTTGGGAAGAAGTATTTCTTGAAGGCCGCTTTTGATTTAATCCAATATTTGTGGTTCTAAGGCAACAATATAGAAGGTATTTACATCAGTTTCAGCTCCGAAATGTTTAGTTTTGTGGTTTGTTATGGGACATTACCACCACCAGATGAAGCACCATGCACCATGAGAGCAGCAATCCGCATATAAATAAATAATAGGATGAAAATGTATATCTGTAAACCTGTGTTAACAACGCAGGATTCAAAACATCTTTAATCATTAAAAAGCTTTGGAAACGTTCGATCAGATGCATCAAGGTCTTTGTTCAGCATTAAAGGAAACACAGTGTGTGGTTAAGTGAGGAACTTTTGAAGTTGTTTGTTTACAGTGAAACTCCACTGGGTACCTTTAACAAGCATCCGAGTCCCTGCTCGCTGCTGCTGCTTGTTTCTGCGCTCTGATCCTCTCAATTTCAATTCATCTTTATTGTCCCTGCGGGGAAATTCTCCTTGTAGCCAGATGCATTAAAGCATATAACACAAAAACAGAGCCTAATGCCCGACTCCAGAGTGGAAAAATCCTGCTTCCTTCATCCATAACGCTGCACTAAAGTACAAAAGCATTAACGATGTTCTTCTGTTGGTAAGAAAATAATCCCTGACACAGTTAAAGTGGTCGGAGGGAGGAGAAGGAACAAATAAAGCTTGGTATGAAAAAAAAACATGTGTCTATTGTGTGGTTAACGTGACAGTTCAATTGTTTTGATATTATATACATTTGAGGTAAGGTATCCCTGTCCTACATTGCTACATCTGCACACACTTTTTTCCGTCTCCAGTTGACGGTCTTCTGATTGTGGTTTGGACTGAACAATAACAACCACCCTGAGTTCATCACGTATGTTTGTTATGCTGAAGTAAGAACCTGGCAGGAGTACCAGCATTGTTTTCAGTTCTCGGTAATCTTCTCCCTAACTCAGCACAATAAAATAAATGCTACTGTCCAGACTGAAAAAGTGGACACGAGTCCACAATAAACCGCAGTAATCCTCAGGAAATGTGTGTGTCTTTAGATGGAAACACACAGCTCACCTTAAAAGGGGCCCTATTCTGCTCATTTCCAGGTTCATATTAGTATTTGGTGTCTCTCCTGGGACATGTCTCCGTGCTTTAATGTTGAACAAGCTCTTTATTGTTCTCATACTGCCTCTTTTAACCCTCTGTCTGAAACCAGAGCCTAGTCAGCTTTCATTGGTTAGCTGACCTGCTCTGTTGTGATTGGTCGACAACTTGGAGATTTGAATCTCATTGAGATTAAAAATCTCTTTTCCAAGAGAGTCCTCTGTCTCTGTCCTGTTTCTTAGCCTATCACGTACAATGTGTTGGAGCGCTAGCCAATAGAAGAGCACGTTTTACGTAGTGATGTCACCATGTTCCGGAAGTAAACAAAGGAGTCCAATGGAGGTTTCAATTTGGAGGGAACTATGGGATTTTAGCCTTTGCAGAACATGTACACATACACAAAAACTATACAACACACTACAGGAAAGGGAACCCCCCCCCCCTCAAAAATTAAAGGGCTCCTTTAATGTAGAACAAAACCCACTTAATCACAGTGGATCATAAATGGACAAACTTTATTTGTCGTCATTAAAAGCCACACAATTGCAATATTGAAGCATTTAATTTATGTTCCTGCGTTACCACTGCAGTTGAAAACAATCAAGATGTTGATGCAAGTTGCAGAAGAGCAATTAAGTAATCCACTTCCTCAATCAAAGACCAATCTGGACTAATCATGGTTACAATATCTTATCCTGCAATCAGGAAGATAAAGCTTAGACTTAAAGCTTTAAACATAATTGCTTACCCTTATGGTTTTTAAATTAACTTTCATACATTGTAAAAAAAAAAAAACAATTTCACTCTTTCTTCTTCATTAAACTGAAGTTGAGGTCTTCAGAGTGGCCGTTCCAGCACAGCAGTGGCTGCAGGAACAGTAAACATTTAGAGAGCCAGTCCTCCCACACCAGGCATATTTGGCCACATGGAGACTTCTGTGTGTGTGTGTGTGTGTGTGTGTGTGTGTGTGTGTGTGTGTGTGTGTGTGTGTGTGTGTGTGTGTGTGTGTGTGTGTGTGTGTGTGTGTGTGTGTGTGTGTGTGTGTGTGTGTGTGTGTGTGTGTGTGTGATGTTATATTCTGGTCTTGGGGTTTTGGCCCTGCCTGTGTGATTTGCTTGTTGACCATCATTTATGCAATGTTTTTGTGTGCAAAGCCGCGGATCATGAGTAATTCGTAGCAGACCCCCTCTTCAAGACGGCTGCATGGAGCTGTGGTCCAAACTGAACTCCAGTGTGATTAAAGAACCGCTGTCACAGAGTTTAAAAGTTGGATAAGAGATGAATCCAAGTGTCCACCCTCCGGATGTATGAACTGGACACTGCATGGACAATATATACATACTCTGATGTGCCTCAAGAGCTCACCATTTTCTTGTCAAGTCTGTTAAAGATCCTGGCAAAATGGGGTTGATTGCACTTCAAGACATAATTTCAACCCAAATTACAAAACAGAGAACCATATCATAGTCTGGACCTTTTGTTTCTGGGGTTTTTGTTTTACGAGTTCACAAAAAGAGGGTGATTCAAGAAACCAACACGGAAAATGAGGACTCAAATGAGTCACAAATACACTAATGTTGCAATTCATCAGCCAACAAAAACGTTTCACTTGTTCAAAAATAAGATAAGAAAAGCAGGCAAGCAATCATACTTTATATGGCAGAAAGCAGAACACACACAGGGCTGGGAAAATGAGGCAAAGTAAGTGTTCCCTCACTGGTTTGTATATATGCAGAGGCTGATGAATAAATGTGGAGCAGGTGTGAGACAGGTGAGTGTTCAGGTGTGTGGTTAAATACAGCTCACTGAGGACAATCGGTGGCCAGGTGAGGAATAGCAGGGTTTAAAATGAGAAAAGGTTAGTGCTGTCTTTCAAAAACACTGATCAGAGCAATTACACACAGAGTCTGGTGAAAATATTAACCCAGGTGTCATAATAACACCATAAATAAGTTATATATTTAGATTATTAAATGATAAACATATATTTCATAAATGGGTTCAAAGGATCATTTTTGGGGGCCACAACAAAACCTTGAGCCATTATACCTGTTGAAATTAGCAAACAATTAGTATGTTGAGCAGATAGGATTAACATTTGAAGTTGTGATCCCAGACAGCTGGCCAAATAAATCCATTATTTCACTTTCTCTTAAGCTCTGTTTGGTTTTCGGCAAACCCTGAAGGGAAGCGTCAGGCTTTAAAGAAGCTAAACCTTTACTAAGAGCAAAGTTAGCTACTTGCTGCTTACTAGCTAGTAGCTATCTTCCCTTGTCTGTAATTGCTGTGCAGGTATCTCAAGAGAGGGTTTTAAATCTGTTTAGATAAAGACAGGTTAATGTGAGCAATGAGGCTGTCACAGATCAGAAGAGCCAAAAAAAAGCAAAGCTAAAAGATGCTAAAATGCTACGTTGGGTGTTAGTTCACCACTGGTTTTGAAACAACAAGCTACCCATTTCACACAACTGTGATAAGGAACTTTTTATGATCAAAACTTGATGTTCTGGTTACTATATTCCACCTATAGCCTACTTCTTCTGCAAACAGTGCATGCAGGTTATCTAGTTCATCCCCCTGTGTTTTATTTGTCAATGTAGACAAAAGCAACATCTGCTTTGTCAACGCAACAGAAACCAGTGGGACCAACTGGGAGAGTCCTTTTCTTTCCCAACGTAGCAGCAGTGCTGCAGGTTTGCCAAACTCACAGCGAGCAAACCAGCTCTTTAGTCAGCAGCATCTCCCCGAATTAGAAAACAAAACAAAAGTCAGAAATCGCTGAAGCAGCAGAATGCCACACGTGGGATCAGAAACAGATGTGCAGCCTGACAGAGCGACTCCCTGACAGCCCGGTGACACCCGAGCCAGGGGTCGCACGATGTTGTCTGTTTAGCATTCATCATACACTTCTATAAATGTTCAGCTGCTTGTGGCAACCAGAGCCGCGCTTTAACCAGAGCCCCTCCACGCTGGAATCAAAACCGCAGAGTTTAACGTTCGGAGACCAAGAAAGGCGCCTTCCAAAGATGGGACAGCAATCTTTATCCTCACACACACACACACACACACACACACACACACACACACACACACACACACACACACACACACACACACACACACACACACACACACACACAACACACACAGCACACACACACACACACACACACACAGACACATCTATCTTTCTCTTTCATTTCCCAACAGCTCCGGTTCGCTGGAGCTTTCATGTGCGTTGAAAGGCACCGGCTGGCTGCAGTACACACAGCATTAAGGAACACTTATCGAGGACGAGCCCCGCAGCTTTAATGCAGATGTGAGAATGGAGAGCGGGGCAAAGAGTCGGGCGATAACTTGTGGAGCGATAATGTTGATTCAAGTGTAAGCCCTCAGACGATGAACTGGCTATTCGTCCATCAAGTAAAGGAGTCATAAGACTTTTCTAATGAGGGGAAACACACTGAGGCGATATACTGTACCGTGGGGAGAGGTGTGAATACTGTGACCCCTGACATCTTAAAAAAAGGGATGTATGCCGTTTGATTTTTATATCCAGAGTGCTGCGAGGTATGGAGGTTGACCGTAATGAAGGCGAGAGGACATTTGTAAAAGGATTGAATGATACTTGAACGCTTTAGCATTATTTGTAAGGTCCTCTGGTTGTGATTTTAATGGGAATTACTGCTTTTTTATGGATTGATAATGTTCCCTTCAAGGTAAGATGACAACATGTAAAGTGACAGAAAATGAACAACACTTTTTAGTGAGAAAGATGAGCGAACAATCTCAACTGAAGGTCTACTAACACATCTATATTTAATGTTATAATGGATTTATTTTTCTGGTCCTTCTCTTACAAATTATGTTCTTTGACCGTGTTTATGCATGCACCAAATACACAAAGGCAAATTCCTCTGATGTGTTAACCTACTTGGCATTAAACCTGTTTCTAATACTAATACTGATTCTGATCCTGATAAAAGAGACATGTCGGGGCTTAAAAGCACCAGAAAAAAAGAGCAGTTGACCTTACCAAAGGTCAAGGAAGATTTATCAAATGGTTAATGGTTACCTGTTTAACAATTTAGTTTAGACCTCTTGATTTGTCCCTTTTTTGTAACGACAATAATAGGATGACAACATGGAACTTGAAGGAGTGCAAAAGCACAAAAGACCTTACTTATTATCTCCTAAAAAACTTCCAAAACAAATAGAAAGGCTACTGCTACTCACCTACTGTCCACACTGTTCCTCCAAATACTATTGTGAGTTATTTTTAAACAAGTTGCACAAGACCTTCTAAAGCTCCTTAGGTGTGATCCTTTTATTAAGGTCCCTGACTGATGATTGGCCGGCTCGGTGTCTAAGGGAACCAATGAGCAGCATTGAAGGACCGCACAGGTGGAAAACAACTGTCTTGTTAGCAGCTAAAGGGGAACCAGGGGAGGGAGAGAGAGAGAGAGAAAGGAAAACAGGAAGTGGCGCCAGGGAAGCCCATCTGGTGAAGCGGAGGTTTGACCTAAAATCTTTCACAAAAACACCTTTTTTTTTGTAGAAGATCTGCATTTTATAGTGTTTTTTAATTAGTTTGGAGGTTTTGTGGAAGTTCACTCTGCTGTTTAACACACATGCACAATCAAAAGTCGCTTAACACCAACACATGAGAGCGAGAGTGAAACATGTGCTTTGTTCCAGGAAAGAATATGCTTTTAATTATGAGTCATTTAAATGAGACTCGGGAAGGCGCTGCAGCTGTATGAGGACACCGAGGCTCAGAATAATCAATCTCTATAAACAAGCTTTTCAGGAGGATTTTTTGTGGGAGGAACTCTCTGTTTCAAGGAAGTCACTCACAGCTCAGTGCCACATCCTTTTATAAATACTGGGGGAACTCTTAAGTCAACATGGAAATCATCTTAATGGGAATTATGTTTTGATGACATTTGTGGACTCGGGAGGGGAAACGCGTCAGTGGGATGTCCATGGGAAAACCAACGCTGCTTTTTTCGCACCTTCATTGGAGATGAATGCATCCAGTGTGGAGATCTGCAGAACACATTATGGCTGACTTATTGGCAGCTAACTTTTGGAAATCACTTTGCAAACATCTATGAAGCACACACATGATAACTCTGCTGCAGCATTAGCAGTTTCTTTTGTCATTGCTCACTGAAACTGCACCATTTGCGTCGACAGGAATAACAGAAGTTGTATTTTTCTAAAGGCCGAGTCCTATAATTTAACATGCAGCGTTCGCACTTAAGCTAAACACTGTGATTAATCCTTAAACACATCATAAGCCCTTCTGCCATTCGGTGAAGTCCAGCAGCCGCCTGGACAATATCCAAAAACAGCACTTGTGGGAAAAAAAGAAACCCCCTGCCCCCCCCTGCCCAGATGAAAATCAGGAAGACAGATTCATGTCAGTCCTCATGAGTGTTTTACATCCTACCCTGATGTGGAACAATGTCCTCTCTGTGTATACAAGCCTCTCCTGCGTACCTATAGGGAAGCTGACTGATACGTCTCAGTCACAGCAGACGAGATGCTGTGAGGTTTATTTGAATCCATCTCCTATTTACTCGCCCCACCACCCACACACACTCTCATTATCATTGCGAGTGTTATTATTATCCCAGCATCAGCGTGGTACGGCCTTCCCAAAGAGGCTCCGGTCAACAGAGCTCTCTGCATGAGCGAGCCCCTCCGCCAGCCCGGACTTAATTTAACCAGATTCAGGCTGTCACTCTGCGCCGGGTTCACGGCTCCCTGCGTTTTCTCTCGTGGCCCCTCTCCCCCCGATGACAGAGAAGATAAGCATGTTGCATACCGAATCACTGAGCTATGACAAAAAAGAGGTTCTGCTCAATAAGCCAGATGTAAATAATTGTTGAAAGCAATATAGGGCCCTGCGTCTCGGAGTCAGCTTGATGTTTTGCTTGGCCGAGACAGAGATGTCTCAGTTTCGTTCGGGTCCTGAAATGCCTTGTTTTGCTCAGACCCGGTTTTATTTAAAGACGGCACAGAGTGAGCCTTGAATATTAAATACCTTAGCACCCAAAATATTTAGGATGGGGTATATTCTGAGCTGACCATTTTTAGAAACTGCCAGCGCGTACATGCATCTCAATCAGTTTCAGAAAAAGTGAAAAGATTTTAAATAAATACTTTTTTTATTCTGTTATTGGCTTTTTACAGGTACAAAGCATACAGCATGTTATAGTTTTATCAAAAGTGGAAAATACTGATGTTACATATGTAACAAATGTAAAAAATAAGTCTTCAATCTTACTTTCCCCGAAAGTAAGAACATACATTTCAGCATATGAAAATATCCATAAAAACACAGCTTAAGTAATTTAAGTTAATAAACAGTACAAAAATGTAGAAACCATACATGTCAAAATAATGGACAACAACAAATGACTCCATGATTTCTCATGAATTAAAAAAAAATGTACACAAGTTCATAGTGTTTTAGTTGGGGTCATGTTTATAGGACTCATACATCATCATTAAACGCTTGGCTGGTCAGAAAATCTGTGACAAACAACAGTATCCCGCCAAAATCTGCTCTCCTCCTGAATGAACTCAGGCCAGAAAAACAGAAGAGGAAAAGTCTGAACTGAAATCCTCAAATGTCTGTAAGGCAGGCGACTTTATTAATCCTCACTCTTGGAGCGTTTAGCCAGTCTTCTGTGAGAAAACACACCAGGGCGAAGAGAAAAAGGGATCATATATGGTTGGGTCCGCCATACCGTGCGAGCTAACTTACACACCGAGGGGCCGTGTCCCGTCACACACAGGTGCAGGCAGATCAAACACACATGTTTCCTTTTAAGTAAATTAAAAATTGACCCCTAAAAAAATGTTCTTCCTGTGAGTGTTAATATTATCTAGCGTCTTATCTCTCAGGTGCGAATGTGACAGAAATTTCAGGAAAGGAGAGGCAATGTCGGTAATAAAAAACAGAAATGTTTGATCAAGATAATGTGAACGGAGCTTTGCTAATTGAATTCAGGCATGGATTTCTTTTTTTTCGCGAGCCATTCAGGGTCAATGGATACGTTGTAATGAGGCCACAGAGACATGAATGCACAGTTGACTTTGGACCTAGAAAAGACTGGTAAACTAAACCAAGGTGGCTGAAGACAAAATCTGTCATGTTACAGGTGCCATTTTTCTGCCTTACTGCATTGAAAGTCGTCTTGTGAATAAAAAAAAACCATGTAGTCCAATGTTCTCTTGAAATATACAGTCTTCCTTTTTTTTTTTAAATGGAGAACATCACCATATTCTACAACAGCGTAATAAATAGTCTCATACATATTGCTCAGCTTCTCCTTCGTTCAGGATGGTCACCGAGCCGTCCCCACTGTTCATCTCAATGTCTCTCGCTGACGCGTTCTCGGGCAGCAAGGCTAAGTCTTTGAACACGTCCACATAATGTCCAAAGCCGGGGCCCCAGTTCAACAGATTGTCCCAGTTGAAGCCCCCTGGCTGCTGGCCCAGTCTGTGGGGCAGCGTGTAGTGCTGCTCAGTAGGAGGCATCTGGGGAATGCCCGGCCCTCCTTCTGCCCTCCGACTCGAGTACCGCCTCTGCTTCAGCCGCCCGCCGTAGTCCTCGTCGTCGGCGTCGGACTCGTTGACTTGCGACAGCTTGGGAACTCGGGAGCCGTAAGACACTGGCTTCTCCCGGTCATACTCCATCTCCGAGCAGGTGAAGGAGTCGTGTGAGTCGCTCTCTGATGACGACTCCGGGGCAGGGATGCCGTCAGCGGGGTTGCGTACCCTGGACAGCGGCCTGCGGCAGTCCTCCTCTGAGCTGGAGCGCCCGTGGTCCGCGCTGCAGATGCTGGGGTTGCGCGGGCGTGGAGTGTTCAGCCGCTCAACTTCCTCGATGGACAGCCCCACAGGAGGCCCCGTCTCCAGGGGGATCTGCTCGATCGGCTGCTTGAGCCGGCTCCCGGGCCTGGAGGTGTGGCCGTGGCTGGCCATGGTCTGCGGACTCTTGCTGCGCCTGCCCAGCCGGGTGGCGTAGTTGAACATGGGTGGGGGCTGGCACATGTCATTGTGCAGGTCCAGCGGGCTGCCCTCACGCCGAGCCAGGTTGAGCTCTCTGGTCGGAGTGTTTCGGTAATAGGAGGAGGGCTTGTTGAACGGGGCTGGGGAGTGCCTGGAGAGAGGGTTGGGGGTGGGGCAGGCTGAGTGGGAGTGGCTGAGCGGGGTGGACCTCAGTGCTTGGGTGTACTGAGGCTGGTAGGTGTAGCTTGTGGCTCCGAGGGGTAATGGAGACTGTCTGGCGAAGCCCAGCGGGCTGTGTCTCTGGATGGAGAACTTGGGCGTGTGGCTGCGGAACTGCTTGTAGTGCTGGATGATGTCAGCGTCTGACGGGGCGATGCTGCTGGCGTTGTCTATGTCGTAGTGTTCAATATCTGCCTCTGGGCCGTTACAGGGGGCGCAGGGAGCACTGGGGACGGTCTCATTGTTGTGGGGAATGTCTGTTTCATCGTAGATCAGATAGGGGTTCTCCCTCTCAATGATGTCCGGTTTGGGGTTCCCTTCTGGTTGTTTCCGTACCGTCATGTCATCACCATATGGCGGGATGTTATCCGGGTCATCGAACGCTACGTTCTCGCTTCCCTTCTTTTTCTTCTTCTTCTTCTCCTTGGGTTTCTTCTCCTTGGGTTCCTTTGGCACTTTGGTCTTGTTGCGGCCCCGGCAGTGGTTGCACAGGATCAGGCTGAGCACCACCATGGCGAGGACGGTGGCACAGCTGCCAACGATAGCGGGCACCGCCCAAATGGGAAGGACCATCGTCTCCGCGGTGGGGTTAGGGCTGCAGACGAACCCGCCGTTGTTGGCTGACTTGCAGACATTGCCCTGAGGGCACTGGACACCCAGACACGCAACCAGGGTCTCACAAGTCTTGCCTGTGTAGAACTCGGAGCAGACGCAGGTGAATCCTGAACGGGGGTCCGGTACGCAGCTGCCGTGGTTCTGGCAGGGGTTGGAGCTGCAATCACCGGGCGGCACACACTGGTAGGTGTACCATTGGTTGACACACATCAAGCCGTCCCAGCATGGGCTGCTCTCACACAGGTTGGGACCCCTGCAGCCGATCTTGACCGAAGAACTGGTCTTGGTTAAGGTCACCAGGCTGTGGTCTCCGGTATATGGCAGGTTCTCCCCGTTGTACTTCACATAAGCCATGCAACCGTCGAAACCTGCGAATGAAAGAGGGATTAAGTTCAGATAACAAGAAGCAGACACCAGCAGCTGAAAAGGACATAACATCGGCCTGGAGGGGAGTCATTTCCGATTGCCACCAGACTAATTTTCAAAATGTCTGCCAGAGCTGGATCGCTTCCTCGTAAATAGGAACTGGGAGCTATACTCAGAGCTAAAGCTATTCTGTTTAGACGGGTAATTGGTTCAAGCTTAGGACCAAAAAACACATATTCAAACAATCGATCGCTGGCCAATTTGAAAATAATACAGAAAATCTTCGAGCAGAGAATCCATCGTCGGAGCTTTTTATCGCTTCGAGACACACATCTGGGTCGGATGAATGTCTGTGTGTATAATTCAATCTTTTTCTCCGTGTGATGCCCAACAGCACTGCCTCGCCGGTGAATTCAACCCCGGAGCAGATTAAATCCAGTTGGGCCTTTTTCATTATCTCTTGAAAAATGTATACAAAACACAACAGTTCAGACACACACTGATCATCTGAAGAACCACAGGATTTCATGTATGAACTGGTCTTTATAGTTAAAAAAAGACCAGTATAGTGTTAGGTGAGTTTTCCCTCCCGTGACATTTCTAAACGTTACTGTGTTTCATTACCTCCCTCTGGAAAGCCTCTCTTTCACCTTTTCCAAACTGTTTCCAGCTCATGCTCGAGGACATCTGATCTGTGATTTAGGTCTAAACTAAAATAAGGAGTCTGTGGAAATAAGACCAAACAAAAAAAACACGAGCGGACGTTCCGAGACAAAGTCAAATTAAATCAAGTTCAGTAATTTTGTCCATAAATGATATTCTGATAAAGAAACATTTATGTAACAAATGTAAACTCATAGCAGCTAAATCTCAGCAGCGCGGAAGAGAAACAGATTTCAGGGCCAGGTTTTTTGTTGGACTGCCACCAAATATGGTCCGCAGTTTGAAGCAGCAGACTATAAATTCATTTGGAGAGGGGAAAGAAACGGTGTGTCCAGGATTTATAAGGCTCAAACGCTGCTCCGTCACACACTAGTGCCGTACGTGCATGTGTACACACTTTAAGATACGCTGAAGAGGTTTCCATACCATGCTGCATTAGTAATATACAGAAGGTAAGGAGTGGGTGCTTTAGCATTTGTTTTGACACGTAAATACACATGTACATTCACACACATACATGTAAATAGAGGGTGCAGGTGCAAGACTATCATGGGTAGTTTTGAAGTGTAATTATGCATTATACTTACTGTTTTGATCAGTTATAATGTGAGTAATGGTTCAGTGAGTAATGTCCAGCATTAATGAAGTATAATAACACTTCAGGGTTCTGTCGAAACCGGGTAATTTCTTTTATAAATACTCCGAAAAATATAAACATCTTGTCAGGTGTCTGGTCAGAGACAGAGACAGCTTACGGAGAATAAATAGGGAATGGATGTCCGGTGGGTCTGCCGGGGGATGAGTGGCAGGCAGCAGGCTGACACTGAGACTGAGATTTCTGATCCTTTCTTTCACTCTCCTTTTTCTGGAGAGGAAGTAAAGAACCGGAACTCTGGATTTATTTCTTGTTTGAGGCATATCTGACTCAGCAGCTTTAAGACATGAAGACATTATTATTTTCTGCTTCTCTAATGCAGGATTTTCACCGGAAAGTGGGCGGGGCGTAATTTTGGCGGGAAGTGATGTCAGCACCACATGCTATATTTTAATAGAAAAACTGAACTGAACTATAAATCATTTAAAAAGTTATGAAAAGTGTTTTGAAAGTTGTTATAAAGCATTTTGCATCTTGATGAGTGCTTATAAGTAGAATTATCCAATGATATTTTAATGATTTCTTTTTAATTGTTGACGTTTATTGATCAGGGACAAATGCATTGAACATGATTTCATATGAAATATAAAACAGATGTCAGGCATACCCCTGTCCCTGGTGTTAACCAAAATCTGTTATGAAATCTTTGTCTTTGGAGAATTGAATTCAACAAACGTTTAATAAACAAGAAAGTATGTTAGGTTAGATTTCACAGCATCAGAAGGAAAATTTCCCTACTTTGTGTCTGATTGCATCATTTTGGGTCAAAAACCTCAAATATTATAGCAAAATAGCTTCAAACTTTATGATACGTTGGTTCAGAGGCCTGCTCAAAGAAGCCACTGCCTCTCGGGGATCAAACTGGCAACCAGAAGTGTCTCAGCACTCAATAAAAAAAAAGAAATGACTTGAACCCCTGACCCCCTACCCTCCTACTCCTTAACCCAGACACATAATGAATCCTCTGTTGCCTCACCTGCTGCAGTCTTCTGCTGAGCGGGTCCGGGTGGGATTCCTCCGAGGGAGAAAGTCAGGACGCCGAGGCCTCCGAAGTCCTGCGTGGGGTGCTGGATGAACCGGGGATGGGCGCCGTCCACCAGCAGCACCGTGGCCGAGCCGTTCTTCAGCAGATGGAGCGTGTGCCACTGACCGTCCGACAGCACGGTGTCGCCCACCGTCCGCTCCACCTTGCCCCCGACGCCGGCCTCCGAGATGTAGTGGATGTTCCCGTTCCTCAGCTGGGAGAAGGGAAACAGATCGTTTAAGTGATGTCTGGATGTTAATATCCACTTTAAACTGCACATCATGGGCTGGAGAAGACAGCCGGGAGATGAATCTGCAGCTTCTTATAATTAATTTCAAGCGTTTGATAGTTAATGTTCTCTGAGGAGAGTCGCAGGGTTAAAAATGCAGTGTTTTAATGCAATGAGTTATCATGTCAGCATCAATCACGAGCGATGAGAGGAAGTATTCTCCCCGCAGAACTACAACCACTCTGCGTTCACAATCTGATGTTGAGGTCAGAGATCGAAAACAAAAATGCAGCTCGACGCTCATAAATCTTCCTCCCGGCGGGACGCGCCGCACTAAATCATGTTCTCACAACTCGTGTGCAGCTGATGTTATTCAGCCAGATGATGACCAGGAGCCTGCTGACAACAAATTCAGAGGAAACACGCTCATTCAAAAACGCCCACTGGTGAAGCCTCTTTCCTGAAGAGAGCGTCTTTAAAAGAAATTAATCAAGCTCACTTTGGCACGGGCAACAAATTTGCGGCTTACCGTGCGTATGGTAATCTCATATGTGTACTCCCTGTTCGATGGAAAAGTAATCCCCACTCTACTCCCCTTTTCAAAGACACAAAAAAATCAGCAATGATAAGTAGCTTCCGGAAGAGCTGATTTAAAATGGAAAAGCGGAAAGTCCCCAAAGCCAAAGAAAACCTGCTCTCAACCTGGAAAACCAATCATCAAGTTTATCTATTAAACATCTTTAAACACGCATGTTTTTTTTTACATATCAGTATATGTAGTCCAGACTCTCAACAAATGTACATTAGGGGTACGTTTTCCCCCGCGTCTGCACTTTGTTTAGGCGTCATGGTACTTGTAATACTTCCCCGAATTGTTTAGGAAGCTGTGATGGCGACTCAGGCTCCGGAAAACAAATTCATAAGAGAGGAAAGGCTGATGCTAAAGTGGGAAGGGGTCGCTGGTGATGAGGGCGGCGAGGGTCTAAGAGGGAAAGTTGAAGAGGATGAATGAGCGCTTAGGCCTCTTTGGGAAGCTGCCCAAAATGGGTCAGGGGGAGGCGGGGTGAACAGGATGAGAGAAAAAAAGGCCCACAGAGTTAGCCTAACGTTAGCGACAGATTAAATATGCTAATGTTCAGTTTTCAGATTAATATTTAGTATCTCTCCCGGGACATGTCTCCATGCTTTAATGTTCAGAAAGCTCTTTATGTTTCTCATACTGCCTGGGCTGCAGCACCTCTGTTCACCCTCTGTCTGAAACCAGAGCCCAGTCTGCTCTGATTGGTTAGCTGGCCGGCTCTGTTGTGATTCGTCAACTGTTAAGTGATGTCCCGCCCCTTAGCCGATCACGTACAATGTGTCGGAGCGCTAGCCAACAGAAGCGCCAGTGATGTCACTATGTTCCAGAAGTAATTTTTGCATTTGCATGCACAAAAGCCTAGACTTTCATTGTCCCCTGAGGATGAAGCTTACTGACTTGTGATTCCTGAATTGTTTTCTACTTCCTCACAATTTAAAATGAGTATTTTAGAGTTTTAAATCACCCATCAAGCTTAATATTTAATATTTTTAAGAAGGTATTAGGTTAATATAAAAGATGGATTACATTTTTGTCCCAACTGGTTTGACTTCCCCTCCCTTTTTCTCCTGAATGAAACTGTCCTCCAACATGAGCATCAATTCAATTAAGATGTAGTTAAACATGTGGTCCAGTCTGCTCTGATTGGTTAGCTGGCCGGCTCTATTGTGATTAATAAACCAATTAGAGTTGTCCCGCCCCTTAGCCTATCACGTTCAATGTGTTGGAGCGCTAGCCAATAGAAGCACAAGTGTTACACAGTGACGTCACTCTGTTCCAGAAGTAAACAAAGGAGTCCAATGGAGGCGTTTCATTCGGGGGGGGGGGGGACCATTTACATGCACTTGACTTTACTTTTATCACACAGGAAAGGGAAAACCCCAAAAAGCATAATAGGGCCCCTTTAAAAGCAAAAGCATGCAAGCAAGAATTCCTTATGTTGGTATCAGCTTACTGTATGTTTGCACACATCACGCTCTTAAAGGCCTTCGGTGATACAACACATCATCTGGCAGCCATATTGCAGAGCCTCTGCTGTGTCATTTCAAACAAATGGATGAGCCAGAAATGATTTGTGTCTTGGCACCAGAGGCAAATCACGATCATGAACTAATTATAACTCACACGTTTCGCTAATGAGCCGTTCCAAGTCTGCGAGTGCGGCTGGTGGCGGACGCTTACATAAACAGTTGTTGCTCTGATAAATTAGCGGGGCCAATTAGCTGATGCCAAGCTTAGCTGAATTGTAATCATAGTGCTTTTAATTTAGGGAAAAACCACTGTCAATACATGGGGACGTGTGTGGCTGAGTTTGTTTGTGGAGTTATGTTACTTTGGTGTTTTAAAGGGAAAGTTTGGACACAAAAAGTCACACAGTAACAAACAAACCAACCGATGGATTCAGAAGTAAACCAGCAACTCCTGTCTTATCTTGTCAATGGAGTTTGGGGATTTTGAAGAGAGCAGACACAACAGCTTAAGCTTACTGATTGAAAAGGCTGTCTGACAGTTAGGTAAAGCTGTGAAAATCTCCTAAATAAAGCCACAAATTGACTTTTTTAGGTGACTCAAATAGGTTTTGCTGCTGTCCCCGAGCCAAAGCCTTTATTTTCCGATTATTTCTCCAAAATGGGAAGTATCACACTGACTCTGAGTTAAGTACAAAATCCCTTTAACACCCCACACATTATTGGTGCTGACCCTCCAAACAGAATAGTTGAATGTGGTCTAAGCTAGACTTGTGGTTGGATATGGGATGTGCATGCAACGTTTCTTTTGGACCTTGTGTGATCTATCTGGAGGAAAATGGCCTTTTGCTTCACACAACATTAAAATAACACTATAAAACTGCTGAGGTCAAACAGCAGGGACCCTGCAGGTCGTTGGCAGGATTTACCTGGACTGACAGAATAGAGTATTTTAATGTTTCAGCAGGAAGCCTCTTTTGATCCGCTGTTGGCTGTATTAAGTTGCTGTTGTGTGCTGATAATGCAAACCCCAGACTTCCTGCCATGAACACTTGCAACAGTTCAGCGACGTTTACTTCCCTCAAAGGCTTTTATTTTGAAACTACTGCCTGGGGTGATGTGTTGCATTATTCAGAGGTATTCACAGCAGCGCTTCTGTTAAAAATAGAGAGCATATGGAAGTATTGGGACGTACATAGTGATGAATTTACCATGTGACTCATTAAAGCGCAGTACAGACTGTATACTGATTATCAGCGTTATGTAACCAAGTACAATTACTCAAGTACTGTATTTAAGTATTTTCAAATCTTTTAATCCGCTCTATTTTGTAAGCAAATATTATTATTTTTCACATTTATTTTACAGATTTAGTTTCTAGTTACTTTGCAGATTACATTATAATAAAAAATAAATCAGTATTTATAATTATTTATTAAGCCAAGCCGATTGTGTATAAAATAAATTAAGCACACCCTAACTTTACCAAGTGCAACATTGAAGTTCTGAACATATTAAAGCATGATAATAATAATAATATTATAATCATTATTGTTATTAATAATAATAATCATTATTAATATTATTAATAACAATTATTATTAATTATTATTATAATATTAATACCATAATATAAACTATATAGGGCTTATTCGTTCCATTCTGCACGATGAATACTTTTACTTTTGGTACTAAAAGTATATTTTGGTGCTCATACTTTTTTATTTAAAGACGATTTTGACTGTTATAATCGAGTATTTTTACACTGTAGTATTTCTACTTTAACATACTTGTTGACATTAATTTTGCAAGGATCGTGGAGTATTATAACTGTTATAGTTGTATTTCATTACAATCTTTTAATTATGCATTTAAATATGTTTTGATTATTATAATGTGAGTTACTGTTTGAAAATAAGGCCAGTATCCAGCTTTAATGGATCTTAGTACTTCTTCTACCCTGCTGTTCATAGGCAGAGGCAGCAATGTTAAAATGATTTGATAATTCCTCTCCCTCACCTTCACAGTGGTGTAGTTGCTGCTCTCCTGCACGTGCAGCAGAGTGCCACTCTTGCTCCGTGTCCTGAACTTGACCTCCAGGCTGCTGGGCAAGGCGGGGTCAGAGGTCGGGCCCTGCAGGGACTGCCTCAGGAGGACGTCCCGCTTAGGGCCCTGCTTCAGGGAGTAGTCCAGACGGCCGGTGCCATCCAGGGATAGGGCGGTGTCTGCTGACATGTCTGCGGGAGAAAAGATGGAGAATACACTTAATCCTTTTTCACAGAAGGCTGTTAAACTTGTACTTTTCCTCTTAACGCGGAAATTATTTTCCTAGTCCGAGTGCCATAACCACTAACTGGTCCTTACATTCTCACAAGTGGTTACAAATATGTTCCCTAAGTGGAAGAGACAATGAAACTGTACTCGCCTCAGAGTTTTAGGAGCTTAAGTGTAAATGTAATCCAACACATTTCTGGTCATTGCTTGATGAAAAATAAAGGGTGTGAATTCAAGTTGTGCTTATTGGCTGGTTTTATACATCTTTTAAAGTCACATCAAATCACTCTATTTCCATTCAATAAAGGCTATGTATGCCTAAACAAATACACTATGAACTGTGTTTATCTATGACCAGTTAAAACCTATTATTGCTTGGTATTACTCCTCACTGTATACAACTCCTTACGGAAACAGGAAGTGAACTACCATTACCATTTCCTTAATTTCATATTCATAACAGACTATGTTTTTCTGAAGTTAAAATTCAAGATTCAGCCAAAATAAAAAGGTTTCTTTAAGATATTATACGGTAGAGTTCATAAACAGTATATCCAGAAAACAATCCTTATAATTTTTGTTTCATACGATGTTAGATCAACCCAAAAAAGTAAGACATTTGCAGCCATTACAAATATAAATGAAGCACTAAAACAAATATATTTCAAATGTGAATCAAAATAACCTTCTAAGATGTATTTAAATCCTCAATTAAACTGAAAATATATGTTTTGTTTCGAGTATTAATGTAAAATGGTTGATGTTTTTAATGTTAATTAGTGCCCGTCTCCTTCTCCCTCCCTTATAATCTGTGGAATAAACTGCACAGAGCAATATGAAGCAGAACCGTACGGTCACTGAGTTTGCGGCTGGATTCAAGATGACGCCACGCCAGCTTTGAAAATGTCAAAATTGCTGTGGCAAAATCTGTTTGGTGAATCAGGGGATTTTTACATCTGTGCAAATACTTTGGTGGACAATGACACACACATTTGTGCTGCCGAGTAAAAGCTGCATATTGAGTTGGGTTGGATGAAACACTTTAATATGGCGCTGATGTGTTGGAGTTCACAAAATGGACCTTTATTGTGAAAATCCATCTTCTCATTGTTGTCAGAATGAGATAGTACTTAACCAACCAGCCCTGGACAAAGTTGCAAAGCATTAAGCAGCACATTTTTGCTGTAATGCAGGGATAAGCTTTGCTAAGACACTGACTGATGGGTAAGATTTACATCATTCACTGTAACCACAACATGAAGATGACTGGTTGGATCTAAGGCATGGCACTGGCTTAACATTTTTTACATTTCTCTTAGACCTCATTGCTTCCTTCTGTGGAGAGGATGTTCCTACTTGTCGTTCCTTGCACTGTTCTTCCTGGCATGTTTATATTTTGCTTTTCTGAAGATGAAACACATTTTGTTAAAGGAAAAGTTCTGTGATCATCTTTCATGCCTTGAAGCAAATCAAAGATTCACCACAAGCTCAAACCCATCGCTGAACGGAGACAAATGAAGTGCAGAGATAACCGGACCTACCGTTAATAATAAGGTTTCAAAATAAATGTGGTACTGATAATTGGTAACATAGCTAAGCCTAATGTAACACCTCACACAGTAGCGTCATTTTGGCAAACTTCAACGCCCCATTTTCGGATGTGGAGTATTTATAAATATAATAAACATTTATATATTTTGCTTTTGGATTCAAGACATAAGACAAAGCTTGTTTTTTTTGTCTTGTTTTTGTACACTTTATGTTAAAAAATATGTTGTAATTTCAACAAAGTAGTCAATAAATAGAACGTAGAAAAAAATATGTATTTATAAAATAAAATACACAAAAATGTTGAAGTAAAGCTGCAGTGATGTGGTCTATTTTATTCTAAATGGTGCAGTTTGATGAGTCATGAGGGAAAGATCATAAATAATCATGATAGAATATTCCTTAGTAAGTGCAGACTCAGCAGTAAAACTTCAAAGGCATGTTCTTACATTTCTCACAGAATTTGCCGGTGAAGCCATCCACGCACTGGCACTGCTGCCAGGACCAGCGGTCCAAACAGGTTCCCCCGTGTCTGCAGGGGCTGGTGGTGCAGGCTCCTTCCAGTCTCGGACATCTGCACACACAACGACAAAAACACAACGTCAGTTTGACAAGGCAGCCGCACAGTCTGCAGCCGGGGGGTCCGCTGCAAAAAGAAACTCAGAAAGAAAACGGGGCAGATGAGCCTTGATTTCTCTCCTCGTGCTGCAAAACATAAAGAACCCCCATAGAATTTGCATATTAAAAGATCTGTTCTCGCCTCAGTATTCACCAGCGGGACAGAAAAGGAAAAAAGAAATCTCCGGAATTCTGCAATTGGTTTCCCCCGTCAAAAATGTGTATTATGAAAAAACGTTTTAAAAACTCTTGAGAGGTTTGGGAGTGTGAACAGATGTCCAACAGCGAGAGTCGACAAGGTTAGAGAAGACGGACAGATAGGAAGAAGAGGGAGATGATGGAGGGGTTGGAAGAGGGATTAAAGTGGGGGGAGGGGGCTATGCAGACCTGTCAAGGATGCCCCGCGATGCCAGCGCCTGACTGGGCTCCAGCGGGCGGCCGTTGACGGCAAACTCCATGATGCAGCCCACAAAGTCGTGGGTGGCGATTTGACCACGCCGGTGAAGGACGGGCTCTATTGACCTGACGCCTCCGACCGAGAGCCTGTTAGGCTGCACGTCCAGGATCCTGCATACACACACACACACACACACACATGAACAGAGGCACCAAGACTTAAATGCACGCAAACAAATTACATATGCACAAGAATTCAAACGCGTACAATGCATTCAAGTATGCACGCACACACACAAACAGACACACACACACTTCCACAGAAAGGTTCCACAACAACATGGTCCTGAGACCCTTACAATATAAACCGTCTGTAGACCTCTGTGCCCTTTCTTCATCTGCCAAATCTCACACAAACACACACACACACACACTCACACACACAGTATCAGGGCTGTGAGTTTAAAAAATGTTCCATCATACTTGCCCCTAATGTTCTTATAAATAACTATAAAGGACTTTTGACAGCCCCTAAGCATGTTCATATGAAAGCATTTTAAAATGATAACGCTAGTCCTTTGATTTAGCTGAGAAGTTTACCTACTATTCTCAATATTTAAACTTTACTCTCAACGTTTGACCCTTCAATTTCATTCTCCAAATGCAAAAATAGAAACAAATCTTCCACCTCTCATTTTCTGCTCTACTTGCCTTACTTCTCTTCCATTAATATTGTCTCATGCTACAACATGGGGTAAAATAAAACCCTCAACTTTAACAGAAGAACAATTGTTTCCTTCAAACTTTCCATTATTTTGCCAGACATGGACAATTTCATTATGCATTGAGTTTTCCAAGCCTCGGACCTTAAACTGTCAACGCTCTTTCAATGTATACATTAGGATCCTAGAAACAGAACATCTGTGTACTGCATGTGTGTGTGTGTGTGTGTGTGTGTGTGTGTGTGTGTGTGTGTGTGTGTGTGTGTGTGTGTGTGTGTGTGTACATTTCTTACCAGTCTGTGTGTACTGCCACATTGCTCACAGCACAGTAGCCTTGTTCCTGGTCATCACCACACAGGTCCACGGTCAGTGATGCAGCCTAAACGATGATAGAAACACACACGTATGTCACATGTCAGAATAACAGCGGTGAAGTCGG
Source organism: Eleginops maclovinus (assembly GCF_036324505.1). Classification (NCBI taxonomy): domain Eukaryota; kingdom Metazoa; phylum Chordata; class Actinopteri; order Perciformes; family Eleginopidae; genus Eleginops; species Eleginops maclovinus. Next base: position 3,806,562 of record NC_086371.1, read on the forward strand.
TCAATTATTCCTCCATTCAGACTCCTTTAAAACAAAAACTATTTCTGGTAGACTGTGGTTGACAGTCCCTCCATTTCACCATCTTTATAATCAGTGTCATGCGTGAGTGTGTGTGTGTGTGTGTGTGTCACTTGTGCTGGTTTAGTTCAAACATTGTCATGGTTCTATTCCAGATGTTTGACAGAAAAAAATCGAACTGGAAAGTCAATATTTTTGAGGAATAATGGAGAACATGCTCATTAATCAAAGCAAATGAAAACACACACATGGTGTTGGAAGGTGGGTTTTGTTACCGTTTGATGGAGCTATGCTAGCTGTTCCCCCGTTTCCAGTCTTTGTGCTAAGCTAAGTTAGCTCTGACCAGCTAGCTTTGTAGTGGTATTAAAGCAAAGGAACACAAATGGTAACAAGAGATGATAGGTGACTGTAGTTATTGGTATATGAAGCCATGCTAGCTGAGTATCCAGCCTTTGTGCTAAGTTAAGTTAGCTGCTAGTGGTAGCTTTGTAGGCCTATATGTAAATACATGTGAGTGGTAAAAGCCAAAAAGAACAAACATTTTTAACAGTGATGTTAGCTGGATTTTGTTATCCTTGTATGGAGCCATGCTAGCTGGTCCCTGTGTTTCCAGGCTTTGTGCTAAGCTAAGTTAGCTGTGAGTGCTAGACTTGTATACAGCATACAGACATGAGCGTGGTATTGAAGCAATGGAAAACCAACAGGTAACAGAGCTGGGGTTTGTTATCCTTTTATGAAACCATGCTAGCTGAGCATCCAGTCTTTGTGCCAAGTGAAGTTAGCTGCTAGTGGTAGCTTTGATTTTAGCATACAGACATGAGAGTGGTATTAAAGCAAAGAAGAACAAACATATTTAAAAGTGATGGTAGCTGGATTATGTTATCTTTGTATGGAGCCATGCTAGCTGTTCCCCCTGTTTCTATTCTTTGTGCCGAGGTAAGTTAGCTGTGAGCGCTAACTTTGTATTTAGCATTAATTCACGAGCGTGGTATCAATCCTCCATTGTTACTCTGTCAGAAAAACAAATTCAGATTGCTAAAAAAAAATATTGAAATGATCCATAAACATTGGGAATGGTCTGGAAAAGACAAAGCGTGCATCCATCCACTTTCTGTAAATGTCACAATGAATGACAGTCACAGGATTCGCACATGCATTTGCATTTTAATGCTTATTTTTTTGAGGTTGTGACAGCAAGACTAGATTTAAAAATCCTTTGAAAAATGTTTTTGTTTGTTTTTGTGTGCACATCTTTTATGACTGAAAACCTTTTTTCCAGACCGAATATGTTCTTATGCACGGCAGCATAACTCTCACTGCAGGGTCTCGCTTCAACCCACGAGGGGCTACTTCAACCGCTACAATTATTCCTCCCTGAGTATTTGTGTAACTAAGCCCTGTTGTTAGTTTGAGCTTTGCCCACCAAAAGGCATGTAGGCCAATTATTTTTCATCAATTCATCAAAGGGGTTGATGGGAGACTGGCATAAAAAAATGCCATACACTACAGCAAAGCATTTCCCATTTCCCGTTAATGGCACTAAAGCTTTTGTCCAGATGTGGGTTATTCTTTTGCTCCCTCTGTGTTCTGAGAGGGAACGACCCTACTAGGAAGAAAAGAAATGGGCTGGTGAGGAAAATGTCCGGAAAATTGTGTGAAAGTGTTGAAAAACCGGGGCAATCATGCTCAACCTCTCCTGGATCTTAAGTAAACACGGACCACACCAGCCCGGATCTCCAACACAAATCATCCAGGGGAGCACGACCCCTACCAAGCGCACACTCATTCAGACACACACTCCCAGTACACTTGAGTCACACTTGAATCAGACACATGAACACGTATACAGAGGAAGAATAAAGCACACATAGTGACAAAAGCAAGGCGAGGAACAACCAGACACATTTGTCTCAAACAGTTTGGAGACTTTTTAAAGCGCCATAAAGAACGTCATATCCACATGAACATTTTATTAATGTCTTTCCCTGGGATCAAAGGGACTCAAGCCATGACTTAAATACACTGCAGTTACTGTCAAGTGTCTCACTGTAGTGGAGAAAACATGAATCTCAAGGTTCCTCTTGGAAATGAATTCCGAATGTAACACGAAAAGATGAGGAGTGTGCTTTTGTCCTTGGCTAACATCTGAGAAAATATGAAGAAAGCGCCACTGGAGATCTTTGTATTTCGCCATGACTAATATAATGGACAGACCATAGCATCGCTCTTTGTTGTGGTGCAGGCACTGAGTAATGACTCTAAGGCATTAGTTTTCAGCTTATTTCTGGGAAGAATAATACAAGGGTTGATGATTAGCTGCCAATGCTAATCAGCTACGCCGAGTCCTAATCTGTCAAACTACATTTTGCAAACTTCGTTTAGAGAAGAAGTTGTTGTTTGTTCCTCCTAAGACCATCATTTAAAAAAAACAAAAAACAAGCAGCTGGGCTCTGGCTTGGAAGTTCTCATCTGTGATCTTTTCTAGTTAGTTACAGTCACATGATTTCTGTTACTGTGACACTAATTGTTGGTAATGTTATTTCGCCCAAATGTAATTTAGTGTTTTCTTTCTCCCCCCCCCCTCAGTCGTGCAGATAGAGGAATAGATCGTGATGCTTCTGCCCCCATCCCACTATATTAAAAGTGCATCATTATTAATGTTATTAACAGTATTGCTCTTCTTCTGCACGTATTTGTATATTTTTGTCTTGAAGTCGGTGGTGGAGACCAAAACTGAGTTAAAAGGAGAGTGAATATTGGAATTTCATTGGCTCAACATGACCCAAAGTAAAGGTCAATCTTATCTTCACCTGCTAAATATAGAAAACTGTCTGCTTACACAATCATCATATCAACTTCTATAATATGATCAATTTAGCTGCTTTACTCCTGGATTCTTGCAAATCCAAAACTGATGCCACAAAAATAATTGGCATTCATATATACATCCATTATTTGATACTTGGTCATACTGCTTTATTATTCCTACTGCTGTGAAACTCATTGTGCCTTGGAAAGTTATGTGTAATTTATTGCATTTGACAATTAAATGGATTTGGACTCTGATTATAATTCCAATTGTAACAGTATCTGTGAACTCTTCTGCTCCCTCTGATTACTTGGAGCCTCCGCAGTGAAGCAGTGCATGACCGTGTCTGTGGTTTCAGTCTGCTTTTGACATTGGCTCAGAATTCAGGAGTCAGGAACTGAGAGCAGACCTCAAGCCTGACCACCGAAATGACCCACAGCACCTTCTGCAAACACAGTGATCAGGTTCACTTACACCGCCCGAGGGACTCGCCACTTGAGTCACGACACACTCAGATTTTTTGTCTCTCTCTTCAAGAGCCCTTACATTGCCACCACTGCATTTGATTTGCAGGGCAATATACGCGGACAGACTCTCCACGTTTGCTGTATTCCTTTCCATCCCATCACTCTGCACCATCTCAAACCTGACAATTTAACGATTTTACCAGCTTCCTATGAACGTCTCGGTGCATGGTGGGAAATGACAGATTTGAAGTCCAGCAGGAGAGTTACATTATAGAAGCTTTGACAGGCCCTGCTTGGATTTTTTTCCCCCCGTCTCTTTGCTTGCCACTGTATTGCTGGCAGGACGAAGCCTCTCATTCAAAGCACAGGAGACAGAGTTTCAACCTTCAGGGCCATTTTGGATCCTCGAATTGTAAATCACAACGAGCACTAAAATATAATTACAAACCTTGCAAACCATAAGCTGAGCTACCCATGGTTTGGGGTAAAGTTTAATTATCATCTGATGGTGTAAAGGAGAATATAAGGCCAAATGTGGAGGCAGGTTTAAGCTATAAAACACAGGACCTAAATGCTATAGATAGTGCAGCAGACGTCAGTCCATACCATGTGGCGTTTGTTTAAAGAATGCAAGATGAAAGAAGCTAATATTTACCATAAAATGAAATGCTCTTACCATCCCAGCTCTCCTGGCGATGACTGTGTGGAACTGCCCGTCCGAAACTTTTATCATAGTCATCAGTTTATAAGTTCCACTTCCCAAGTTGAAGGAGAAGCGCATCCGTCCCTCGAAGATCTCCAGAGCCAGGAACTCCGCCTTGTCTCCGGTCTGGTTATCGTGGTTGTACATAAGCAGCGCGTTGCTCTTCAGGGTAGCAAACTTGATATATATGTAGTTATTGTTGGGATCCAGAGACGGAAATTCCATGTAGGAGAGCTCCTCAAAGCCGTAGCTGTTAAGTTCACAGTGTTTGCCGAAGACCCCTGAGGACAGAAAAGAGGAATCAGAGGGGGAAGCCAATGAATGATTCACGGTACTGCTGAGAGATAAAAATATCTGCACATAAAACAGAATCTTTATCGAGCAATAATATTAAGGTCTGTATTAAGTGGTAACAAAGCAGGTATCACTGAGGTTGGATCATAATCTTGCACCCTTAAAATGTTATATTTTTTGCCCATATTTGAAGCTAATGATGACAGAAGAAATAAAAATCATGACAAATGGAGACACAAAACGACATGACAGAAGCCCCTTTTAAGTAATGGGATTATTATAGCATGACTTTTGGAGAATGGGAGATTGCATGTCTTTAACATCTTGCTTTTCAATTTACCCCGGTCTCGCTAATACCCTCAGAAGTTTCCTACTATTACTTACCAAACGGACAATGACAGTAATATCCATCCACCCGATTCTGACAAGACCCGCCATTAAAACAGGGGTTACACTCACAGTGATTGATGATGGAATCACACGTTTTGCCTGGGTTCATAGAACAACACAAATTAAAATGGATGAGGTGGCAGACAACACAGGAAAACCTTGAGGGGAACACAGTGCATTTTCCCCCCACAGGCCAAGTCATGCAGGCCTTTCATCGCATCACAGATGAGAAATGCACTGCAAAAAAAAAAGGAACAATTTGGGCTCCAACACTTCATTTTAGAGTGCGTCTTAAAATCAGAGTCTTGTCATACAACCATAAAATACTTAATAAGAATATGTAATTTCATCTGTTTTTGTGAAGTTTCACTCCATCCAAACTTCAGAGATGCTATTGAGGAATAGACATTGCTTGTCCAAGATGACATCACTTGATCCAAAACATCTTGAAACTTTCTTTCGGAAAAATAACATGATCTCACTCAATTGGCAGATTATTCTCAGATTTTCAAATTACGTTTGGATAAGGCTTTTTTTTTTGCAGTGCAGAAAGAGAAACAGTTGCATTGTGCATACATCACTGTCACATATATATGTCAACATGACAATGAGTTGAAAGGTACATCATGATAAGAACTGTGACACATGTTACAAATAAAGGGGCAGACATGGCACAATACAACAAAAAACTGACAGAAATACTGCAAATATATTTGAGTCTGTAAATCCAGAGGCAAGCTGCTTAATGGAGATTGATTCCAGTGGCAAAAACCACGCGGTGAAAACAGGAAGTTGAGAGTTCACTGTGAGGGTATGCAAACTACTGTAAGTCAATAGGTGCATTTATCCACAAGGGTAATTCATCTTGATGAAACGAAAGAGATTTGAGGTAATTTTTTTATCGTCATAATATAAAGGGACAGTAATGACTTGACTCGAGGCAAAATAGCCTGCCATGGCCCTGCTTTGAAAATGTCTTTCAGATGCTGCAGTCAGCGGCAGGACAACATGCAGGATCCAAATGTAAATCCACTTAAAATCTACTCCCCTCTTATCAAGAGGTAATGATACAGTGTTTTCATTAAGCTCCAACTCAAAAGGCCTGATTGGATCTTTTATAAGCCTGCTCATTCATCATACAACTCACAACCAAGGTACATGAGAAAATGTTGATTATAAAATCCATCTGTGTACAGTTAGATCAGGAGTGTATCTGTGTGTGGTCATAGCTGCAAGCACATGAAGGCACAATGAAAAGTGATACTGGGGAAATGTGTATGGAAACTACACTGAAGTCTTCACTAGGGTCAGCTTCACCTCCTTTTTATTAAAGCAAACAGGGCAGGCTGATACGCATCGCAGCTGATACCCCCCAACTAGTAATCCAAAAAACAAACTGTTTGGCAGCCACGATTGACCGCTGTGGCTAAAACACTGCTTGGAAACATTCAGAAGCAAATATTTTCATTGGACGCAAAGCATATGCGTGAACACATTATTGTGTGAGTGTCAATGTGTGTGTGTGTGTGTGTCCACATGTGTTTTTTCCAAGCCTAACATGATTGACTGTGTAGGCAGATGTAAAATGTGACTCCTGCGTGTATAGTACCTGCAAAGCCAGATTTGCAGAGGCAGTTGAAGCCGCCTGGGAAGTTCTGGCACAGCGCCCCGTTCTTGCAGGGATTGGACAGGCATTCGTTGACATCCCTCTCACAGGCCATCCCAGTGAAACCTTCCGGACAGGTGCAGGAGAAACCTCCCACCAGATTGTGGCAGGTGCCGCCATTGTGGCAGGGCGATGGCTGGCACTCGTTTATGTCGGTCTCACACAGAGCTCCTGCGTATCCTGGCCTGCAGCTGCAAGCGTAGGGCTGCAGCGGGTGGTTGGAAACAAGGATCACTGGGACACTTTCTTCTGTCTTCATATCAGGCCCGACACTGAGACGCCTCTTGCAGCTGCCTCCATTCTGGCACGGGTTACGTGTGCATGGATCATGGTCCACCGCATCTATTTGCACCCCGCTCTGTCTATATAAAATTTCTTTGATACTCTGGAAGAATGTGGCCACACCACTGGGGTTGACATATTGTCCGTGGCCTCGTTTCACAGCTGCCATGAGGAAGGTCTGATTGTTGAGTTCAAACGCGCCATAAAGCAGCACCCCGGTGCCTAGGCCTGCAAGCTGAGAGTTGGCAATACGTAGAAAGCTGAGGTAGTGGTTGGTAAGGAAGCTTTTGACTCCTTGAGAGTTGAGTCGAATTAATATGCTATTGTCCACTGTGGCATTGGTGAAACCCATGAAGAGGACTCGAGCTGTATTGCTGACTGAGCCGTGGACGCCGTCACTGCTACGGACTGTGAGTTCAAAAGTGCCATCTGTTGAGCGAGATTTGGAGTTGAGGTTGCACGTTCCAGTTGGGATATTAAACAGACCGGAGGACGGGGGAATCAGGGAGCAGTGGAACCTATCCTGAATGTCAGGGTCTTGAGGTTTGACATCTCCCAAAGATCCACCAGGAAACATGTTCCCAAAGTAGTGGACAAAGATTTCTACAGACCTCGGCTCGGAAGGATTGTCATTCTGATCGTTTATTTTGACGTGAATGGTTCCTGTGGAGGACATCTGAGGCACACCAGAGTCCTTGATCACAACAGAGAGGTAGAAGTCGCTAATCTGCTCCCTGTCGATCTCACGACTGGTGGTTAGCACTCCAGCTGGACTAAGGCTGAAGTAGCTTTTGGCAGAGCCAGAACTGAGAAGGCTGTAAAGGAAAGGGCCTTGGTTTGGTGCTAGATCTGTGTCTGTTGCTGATAGTGTTGTGACTTCAACGCCTGCTCTCTGATTTTCCATCACCTCAGCATAAGCAGTTGTCAAAGTTGGACCGTTATCATTGATATCTTCCAGGTTCACAATCACTGTGGTGCTTCCAGTTGCAGGGGGGGTGCCAGTATCCACAGCAAGAATGGTGAGATTATACACAGGAGTTGCTTCTCTGTCTAGCTCTGCAGCCACAGACACTTGGCCAGATTTTGGGTTGATAGTAAACACATTTTTATCAAATTCAGGAGCAATGGAGTATGAAAACCTGCTCCAGCTTGGGACAGAGTCTGAGTCCTCAGCACTCACGAAGGTTACCAGACCTCCAGGTGAGAGACCTTCGCTGATCTGCACATCATAGAGTTCTTGGGTAAAAACAGGAGGATCGTTGGCATCCAGGATGGTGATGTTCACAAACACCTCGTCGATATCAGCCCCACGGATGCTTCCCGTGTTCTTTGCCAACACCTTCAGTGAAATCTTTTCATCTTTCTCACGGTCTAGACTACCTGTGACATAAATCTGGCCTGTTTTCCTGTTAATGCCAAAGCCTTTCTTTCTGCTCCTCCCAAAAATGAGGTAGTAAACCACTCCGTCATCTCCTTGGTCTCGATCACTGGCGAACACTTCCCCGACCACTGTGCCTTTTGGAGCGGCTTCAGAGATTTCAAAGTAGTACTGTTTTGAAACAAAGCGGGGTACGTATTCATTGGCACCCTTAAGTTGAATGTTGACGTTGGCAAAGCTGCACCGCTCTTCGTCTGGGACATTGAAGGCTTTCACTGTTAAATGGTAAACCTGCTTAGCCTCGTAATCCAAGAAGCCCTGGGTGGTGATGGTCCCGGTGTTCGGGTCGATAACAAAGAGGTCACTGTCTGATGACTGTATCACATAGGCCATGACCGCGTTGGCTCCCGAATCACGGTCTGTGGCGTTCAGCTTGACCACGGTGGTGCCACTGGGAACATTCTCCTGTACAATGGGGAAGTACTCCTCAGGATCAAACACAGGGGGGTTATCGTTCACATCAGTCACGTGCACTACAACAGAGACATAGCTTGTTTTTGAGATCCAACCACCATCAGTGGCTGAAACCCTGAGCTCATGCTGTTGCTTCTCTTCAAAGTCCAGAGGCTGAGCTAGGGATAAAACTCCAGTTTTACTATTAAGTGAAAACAGACCCCTGTCGTTGCCTGAGGTAATATTGTACGTGATAAGGCCATTCATTTCTTTGTCTTTGTCTCTGGCAGACAGAGTCCTTATAGCTGTTCCCACAACAAGGCTTTCAGGTACAGACGCTGAGATTTGGCTTTGTGAGAACTCAGGGGTGTGGTGGTTTTCCTCCGTGACTGCAATGCGCACTGTCGTCCGCGCCGACAAAGGAGGATTTCCTCGGTCGCTCGCTGTGATGTCAATGAGGAACATTTTATTCATATCAGATGTAAGGGAGGAGGCAACAGTAATCCATCCACTTGTTTTATCTAGTTTGAACTTACTGGAGCTATTTCCTCCTGTTATTAAGTACTCAACAACAGAATTAAGGCCAAAGTCTTTTTCATCCTGAGCGACAACCCTAATCAGTCTGGTGCCAACCTTGACACTTTTAGTGACAGGCGTAAAATAGCTGGGTAAATCAAACTCAGGGGGATTATCATTGCTGTCTACGATGTTTACAATTACTGTCGTCTCACTCATCAGAGGTTTCACTGCCCGGTCTGAAGCGGTGACAATGAAGCTGTGGCGATTTATATTTATACTACTAGCACCTGTCGAGTTCTGATATTTTAACTGCTGCTTCACAAATATCTCTCCGGTGCTGGCGTTAATTCTGAAAAACTCAGACTGGGACCGGATAAAATAGAAGATTTTGCCGTTAAAACCTTCGTCAGGATCTGTTGCGGACACCTGCGTGACCAGGGAGCCCACCTCAGTGAGCTCTGGGTGGTCCAGATAGTAAGAGGGACGACTAAATCTGGGAGCATTATCATTAATATCTGTTATAAATACGGTGACATCTGTGCTAACTGTCCAGCCAGAGTCATGGGCAGACACTTTGACAATATAATGATCCGTGTCTTCTCTATTGAGCGGTCTACTTATCGTTATGTCTCCTGTGTTTGGATTTATACTGAATGGAAGGCTGGTATCTGTGATTGAATATTTGCTAATGGCGTTTGAACCAGCGTCCTCGTCTGTGGTGGTGACTCTGGTGACCGTGTAACCCACTGGGGCATTTTCAGCCACTGTAGAACTGAAAATCTTGGAAAAACGTGGAGCATTGTCATTTACATCCAGGACGTTGATAAGCACTTTGACTGCTGAGTTTTTAGGTGGCAACCCCCGGTCAGTGGCTTTGACTTTCAAAGCGTACTGGGCAACTTTCTCCCGGTCCAAAGGCCGGGTGGTTCGTATTTCACCAGTCGCTCTATTAATGCTGAAACTGTTCTCCTTGTTGCCATCAATAATGGCAAATTCAAGCTGTCCATTAGGCCCGCTGTCCAGATCAACGGCAGAGACGATTAGCACCCGCTGAGGTGAAAGGTTCTCCAGTATCTCAGCATGGAAGGGATCCTTATCAAACACTGGGTGATTGTCATTCACATCCAGCACGGTTATTTCCACTTTCTCATAAGAGGAATACGGTGGGAAGCCTTGATCTCTGGCTTCAATCCAGAGAACGTACTTCTGTATGTGTTCATAATCTAGCGGATGCCTGATGGACACCTCGCCTGACAGCTGATCAATATGGAAGGCATTGTCCAGGTTTCCGCTGGCGATGTAATACGACAAAGGTCCGCCCCTCATAGATGACCCGGTCACCGTTGTAACAACGTGATTGGTCGCCTGGCTCTCAGGGAACGTGAAGGCGTGCTCCTTCAGTTTGATGACAGGGAAGTTTCCTCCGGTAACAAAGCGGACAGTCACGGTGGTCGTGTCTGTTTTGGGGTTGGTTCCTCCGTCTTTTACTCGAACTGTGAGGGTGACTTCGGTGGTCCCAGTCAGCTTTTCATTGGCAGTGATGGCGCCTCGGACGGGGTCGATCTTGAACTTCTCAGAGTTGCGTCCAATTAGGGAGTAGTGCAGCTGGGCGTTGGAACCCGAGTCCTCGTCAGTGACGGTAACAGCGAAGACCAGGGACCCTAAAGACATAAAGGACATAAGTATTTTGAAGAATTCATTTGATGCATAAGCCTATAAATATTTAAATAGAGGGAGAACAAATTATTGAAAGTGGAAAAAAACATTAAGAAATAGCTTAATAATAAAACCTTACATACATCTAAAAGAGACTGTTGGTGCACTGTTTAAAAAAAAAGAAGCTAAGTGTTCCTGAATTTTGCAATAGTCTGACACATAATTTGATCCTGGTGTAAGAGCACAGTGACAGCGTGAACAGGTGTTGATGTACTGACCTGCTGCAGTATAGGCGGGGATGTGGGTGACATAGGGGTGGTGGTGGAAGCGAGGTGGGTTATCGTTGATGTCAGCCACCGTCACGGACACGGTGGCGGAGCTGGACAAGCCCTCGGGCTGCCCTCCATCTGTTGCCACAACCAGCAGCTGGTAATTGGCTCTGTCTTCTCGATCCAGCAGGGAGCTGGTGATAATCTGTCCTGTAGCCGGGTTGATGGAGAACTGGCCGTGTCCTCCGGTCAGGCTGTAGCTGTAGGGAAGATAAAGTGGGAAAAGTCTCAGTGGGAGCTCTGTTAAAGCAAGATTAAGTTGGAGTATTTGCGATAACATGAATCAGTTCTGACAGTTAATGCTGATAAATGTCCTGAAACTGAGAAACCATGACGATTAGATGTAATAGATTTGCATTCGACTGCTTTTACTCCTGACTATCATCAGTCCTGTCTAATTCCCAGTATGTACGTTCAGTGCACATCAATCTTTGCTTATGGTGTGTTTAATTTGTATAAGAGAGGCAGAGAACTACTTCCAGAAACAGAAAATAAACAAAAAGTCAAGCAAAGGACTTCTGCATCTGCAAATAGTTAAATGTTTTATATGTTCCAAATAACTTATTACATTTTGAATGGTCACTAAAAAGTATAAAATTCCACATAATGACTATTTCAGCTCTTCCAATTTCCATAATTACTTCTCACTTGCTCTTGAGCTACTTCAATTTCTGTATCATGAGCACATCTTGTGTTACAGTGAGGTAATTGTGTTATTACAGGTGTTTCTAATGTAGAAGCTGACCGCCAGGTGTTACATAAGCCATGCTCTGGACACAGCTTCTACATATTGTATGCTGCACTGCCACTGACTCAACGCTTCAGTATTGTTAAGAGTGTCGGTCTATAGAGGGCACTGTTTCAAGCTTCATTAAAAAGGCACATCTAACAGAAGAATATGCCCTATAATGGTCCCCACATTGCACTGGCTTGACATCACAGCAGTTGACTGATTGAAGCATCCAGATACAGAGTCTATCAAACGCAGCCACTGTTTTCTGCCTCACTGCTCACAGAGAGCCACTAACAGACTGGTTACAAAACTCCAGAATGATTCTGTGTATTCATCTTTTATTCGCGAAGATGATATTTATCTAAAAAAATACACATTTTAATAGCAAAAAGTACATGCATGCAGACACACATAACATACACGTGTCCAGGACTGAGGGGCCACAGTCTTTGGCTCTCAAACTAATATCATGTTTCAGCAGAAGGACCCAGACGTAAATGTAAACTGACACATACATGTACACACCAGTGCATATTTTGAAAAGGCTTTTTTTTTTTAAACGACGACCAATTACAGAAAGACGTGTGACTGCAGACGGGATGCAAAGCTTATTTGGACAACAATATAAACAGAACTGAACTGGACAAAGCCAAGTGTGGGACTTTCATTTGTAGTGGGAAACAAAACTAATAACTGAAGGTAAGCAGTTTTGGGCTCCATTAAGGGCCTCTAACCACCCAGGACCCCTGATGGGCACAACTCATACTGTCACGGACAATTAACATCCTCATTACCATGTTTTGGGAAACTGGAGCGAGCTGCGGTACCCCCCAATATGCACCCAGTGGGGTTACTGAGGAAAGAGGAGGGGCTGGCCTCGAGTCAGTGTCCGGCTTGAGAGAGACTGGCCAGAAGCTTTTACAAGCTCCCCCGTGCAGGGGGGCTGTGAGTGTGAAAAAGCTGTTGTCCAGCTTGAGAATGGCGGCCCCGAACAATGATTCGAGTGATGACTAAAACTCTACACTCGCCTAAACTCCTGTCAACAATTGCGACAATGGCCTGGACTCTCACAAAGCCGGTGATGAGGTGAAACGATTCTCTGAAGGCGAGAGCCAAAACCCAGCCCTGTACGGCAGCTGAAAGGGCATCTTCACACCAGGCAATCAAAGAGGAGTTCAGCTGATCTGATTATTCACAGGAACTACATCTCCTCCGGGTGTAAAATTGTGAAATGTGGATTTATTTTCCATGCACACAAAATATTTTATTTCTTTGTTTCCTTTAGGTGTCTCTGGAAAAGAAAAAACTACACTTTTAAGGTTGTTTCTATAATGTGTTATTTGGGTATAAATACAAGATTTAATGTAATTCTACTTAAAACATTTACTCTTGCTTTGTCTATCCAGTAATTTGCATATTTTCTTGGTAATTACTTTATTTTGAAACACATTTTAAAGAATTGTAGTCCGTAGATCAGTCAAAACTACTTATGTGCATGAATTGGACTAAAAGTGAACCTTTCATGAACCCTAATGTCACCAGTTTGAGCTTGACGAGGAAATATTTGGGGATTTAGTTACACATTTCTGTCTTAACTTTATGATAAAAGCATCCATTTCTCAGGATATTGCAAGCAGGGCAAAATGAAGACTTTAGATTCTTTTATGGTTTTCATGAGGGTCAAAGGGTAAAAGAGTATGAAGGAAAACTAAAATCATTTCGGCTGTTAGTTCTAAGTAAACCACAAAAAAGGTTCCCTAATAATCAGAACATAGGTGTAAGGTCATGAGAGAAAAGTGAAGGCCTTTGGGTACCTTATAACACCGTTGACGCCCACATCTGCATCGGAGCTGTTGACCAGCAGCACATCCGCCCCTGTGGGAGCGTTCTCCATGATGGTGGTGTGGAAGGCGGAGGCGGTGAAAACTGGGACGTTATCGTTCACATCGTCCACCAGGACCGTCACCGTCCCTGTCCCGCTCAGAGACGGATTACCTGCGGATGAAGAGAGAAGAGCAAAAACTGTTAGTGAGGGGAAAACAGAAGCAGCTCATTAAACCTCGGACATCAACATGGAGAGTTTCCTAACCGACGGAATAAGGAACTCCCTTTTTGTGGTACAGTGAGCGGGTGAAGGGTAAACCATGTGAGCCCCATTAGGACATTCTGACTTTAGACGCATGGTGATTTATTGGACATGACTTGTCATTTGCAGCGAGATCCACACTGAAACGATTCATGCTCCTGTGAGGGTTCAGCCACAATATTCCTGCTGCATTTAATGCAAGCAAATTCCTCTGGCTGCAGTTTTGGGTTTCCATCAGCAGCACAGCCACATCAACACAGAGCAGAACACATCAAAAGGGCTCAATGTCTGTGAAACCAAATCTTTCAGGCGTCCTTCCTGGGGTCTTGGACACTCAAAGATTTAATTTCCACAGCGAGGTATCTATTTTAAGGTGCATGGCACTGAGCGAGTTAGTCTGTGGAATTCGAGAGAGGGAGAAGTGCTATTTTCAGCAAAAATCTAACCGTTTTCTCCCAGAGCGGGTGACGAAACGGGGCTAGCTTGCCCCCGGGGTTGGATTTAAATCAATAGCAGATGAAAATGAGCCGCAATGCAGAAAAACCTGAAGAAAAAAAAAGGTTCAGACATCTGCCTCGCTTGAGATGGCCTTTATAATCCATCCTTAAATGGCCCCTGAAATGTATTCCAAACATAAACACAAGTTCAGCTTTATTACTGAAAGTCACAATTTGGGATTTGGGGACATCTTTAAAGGCTCGGAGTTATTTTAAACTCGGAATGATTTGCATAACTTTATGTTTTTTATGAGGAACGAGAGCACCAGAGGATTGAGAAAAGCTGAGGCTGAAGGGGGCACTTTTCCCACCTCTAATTTGTAGTTGTTCCCTCCTGCAGCTCTCTTCAGGAATCTATGCGAATGTGTCAACTATAATAAATAAAAACAAGTACAGTCCCGAGCTTGTGTCTCCTGTGCCTGTGTGTGCTCAGCTGTGGAAAACATCAGATGCTTGAACTTGCGTACCGTAGGGGCCGGGATTAATAAGAGATAATAAAAAACACTTGGACGACGGCCACCAGAATCCTCTATTAATGCGGAGCTGTGAGAAATCAAAACACAAGGAGAAAAGATCGTGTGGAGAGTCAGGACAAAAGCCTAAGGGACACGAAGGCTCTGTTTCTCAGCCAGCACGGATTATCTGATAAATTATGAGTTATACATTTGTGCCAATTCTTCTTGTTTGGAAGTCAGATGAATTATTTTTCCTGCTGCATCCTCCTGAGATGACACCGCTGATCAAATTACTCCTTTCTGTCGTGCTGTACTATATGTCACTGTATGTCCAATCAAGTACTGCTATTTTCATTGTGACTTAAACACTAGGTCCTTCACCTGAGTATTTCCACTTCACTTTTTACATCTGACAGAATAATTTACTATATAAATTCATATAATTATTAAAAAATGATGTCAACTTTAAATGGGACACGTATTACAACCAGGGACCAATATGTATATAATATAAGCACTGAATAGTACTTACATCTTAAGTATTTTTTGTTCAAACAGTTTGTTTTAAGACCGTTGCTTACCTTTATACAATTTGTATTTTCATGTATTTATTTGTTATCCCTGTGTGAACCTGTAGTGTTTCTTTCTCTATCTGTTGCTGCATAAACTCCTGAATTTCCCCACAGGGATTAATAAAGGCACATATATCTTATAGTTCATTTAATTCAATTGTTAAAACAGGACTTTTAGTTTCATCAGATTATTTATACACTGTGTTATTACTACTTTGTACTTAGTAAAGGATCTGAGTACTTCTTCCACCTCTGCATTTGCCTGATAGTACTTCTACTTCAGGATGTTTAAATGTCATGGAGTATGTTAAGATCGTAGTATTTGAACTGAAGTACGGTATCTGAGTGCTTAATCTACCTCGTGGTATTTTAGCAAAGCTAACGTCATAGCTCTCTGGATGGAAATGCTATTCCAACACTTTCCTTCAGACTAACTGACTCACTATTAAATGGATTCCTGCAAACTTTAGTCCAAATATCCATCTCCCAAGAGGATGAATCCTAATATTTGGTGGTGCTCTGATTATTTAGTTTTGTAGCAAATAAAATACTGAGGACTACCAACATCGTGTCCTTGGGAAAGAATTGAAATTCCCTTTGAGCTCTGCGGCTGCTGGTAAATTGCTGACACTAAACTGTGACCTCCCTGTGGGCAGAGAACAGCTTTTCCTAAAGAAGATCAACAAATTTGAACATTGTTGTGGGGTTTGGAGACCACCGTAGCTCCTTTCGAAAGGCAGGGGAATCCTCGCGAAATGAGATGCGAGATGGTTTACTGTAACATCACTTCACTGCCCGGCTGTGTGATAATAAACAGACATCCGACCTTAGGCTTGTCATGGGTCCAGGTTTTCTGGTCAGAACAGAAGTGGCCGACATGCGTGTTTAGAATAACCAGAGCTGGAGCAAAATAAATGACACAAACAGAGGTAACAGTAAACAGTTTCAATCCCCGAAAAGGGGCCCGGAAACCATACAACACTAATCTCTTCTGAATCGTTACCAAAATGAGTCATGTTGTCTGCAGTTAATTTTTTTCAGTTTCGAGGATTATGACCAAATAAAGGCAGTGTTCAATTTTGAGGTGCTTGTGCGTTTCCACCTTTACAAATATTTGTGATGAATAGGATACTGCTTATAAATAAAATCATCGGCGGTTTACACTGGAGACGGCTGACGAAGAAGTGGGTGTCAAATGCAAAGAACTAACGGCCGAGGAAACACAATCCAAGTGGAAAATATAAATCGTGGTATGCGATTTAGGTAGCATCGAGTCCATGCTGCATAAACACAGAGCTATTATGTAATCAAAGCAGCACAGCATGTAGCTAAGTGCCCAAACAACAGTCAGCAGGATTACTCAATCAACAGCGTACTCGATGCCACCGTCTAATCCAGCCACGCCTGCGGTGTCACCCGTTCAACGTGATTGGATCGACAGCGAGTCGTGATTCAGCAGGTTGTCATGGCAACAGATTAAGTGCAGCTCCTCTTCACTTGATCCTCTTAATTGAAGAGCAATCCGAGGTGCAAGATGTCTCGTATCTCTTTAAGTCAACCGGTGCGGAGCAGCTGCTGAGAGGCAAAGTGTGTTTGACAGTCAACGACTCACTAAGACTGTTATAGATCAAAGATGTTTTCCGGTAAAGCTGCCGGCTGATAAGTGACTCAGAGAGCGAAATGGATTTACAAAAAAACATTAACTCCAACTGAGGGACAGAAGAAAACATATTTGGTTTTGAACATTGAGACAGCTGCTACAGTATATTTTTCTTAATTTAAAGGGGCGCTCTTACTGCTATTTGGGGTTTTCCGTTTCCTGTAGTGTGTTGAATAGGTTTTAGTGTATGTAAATGGTCTGCAAAGGCTAAATCCCAAAAGGTCCCTCCAGGGAGTTTCTCTCCCACCCCCTCCATTGGACTCCTACTCCGGATAACATAGTGACATCACTATAAAACACTAGCGCTTTATTGGATAGCCCTCCAACACATTGTACATGATAGTCTAAGGGGCGGGACATCTCTAAGTGGTTGACCAACTGAGCCTGGCCAGCTAACCAATCAGAGCAGACTGGGCTCTGGTTTCAGACGGAGGGTGAAAAGAGGAGCTGCAGCACAGGCAGTATGAGAAAAATAAAGAGCTTTTTGAACATTAAAGCATGGAGACATGTCCCAGGAGAGACACTACATACAAATATGAACCTGAAAATGAGCAGAATATGTCCCCTTTAAACTTCCTTCTGTTACAGAGTGGTTGTTGCATTTCAATAGCATTGTTTCCCCACTAAGAGCGGAAGTAGGCCAAGAAGATATTCCAGTATGTGTGTGTGTGTGTGTGTGTGTGTGTGTGTGTGTGTGTGTGTGTGTGTGTGTGTGTGTGTGTGTGTGTGTGTGTGTGTGTGTGTGTGTGTGTGTGTTTATGTTGAGTACACTGCCCTCCTTCCAGGCGTTTCACTTCTGCACAGGATGTGATGTCACAACCTGTTTACTGCCTCGGAAGAATGAACAACCTGCTCCACCGCCGTCACCACCACTTGCCTGACCTTTGACCTGCATTGCGTCTGTCACCGAGCGCATCGGGGATTCTGGGGCACAGGACACCCCAGCTAATCCTAAGCAAGCATAGAGCAAAAGACTACCCCACCCCCCTTTTAGTGAAGACCTATATTTCGCTCACAAGCCCCC
Source organism: Eleginops maclovinus (assembly GCF_036324505.1). Taxonomy (NCBI): domain Eukaryota; kingdom Metazoa; phylum Chordata; class Actinopteri; order Perciformes; family Eleginopidae; genus Eleginops; species Eleginops maclovinus. Next base: position 3,824,553 of record NC_086371.1, read on the forward strand.
TGACGCTCCTCTCTTTGACCCTGAACCTGCGCTGACCCCGGCGGCGTTTTTTCTGCGTCTTTCTTTAGTATCTCCGTCCTAACAGCATCATGTGCAGCCTCAGGACGTGCCTTCTTAGCCTCCCGGGGCTCACTGATATCACATAACCCCTGGCAGCTGTTTCCCCCCCAAAACCTGCTGTCCAATGTGTAAATAGTTCAGATCTATCGCGTTACATCGCGTGGGCTGACGGATTTAGTCATCAAGGGAACACTATATCTTGGCAGGTATGCAAATGTATGTAAATGACAGTTGTTTCAAATACTTATGGAAAGGGTGAGACATTCTGAGGATCATAAGACGGCGGCTGCTAAATAACGTGGTCAACATCGCAGCTGAGTATGCCCCCGGTTTCCGATTCCTGCCTTTTCACCAAAATAGTAAGACAAGCAAACCAGGAATAGTTTTTATTATGTTGAAAATAACTTCTATCCCTTATTCTTTTCTTAGGAGGGAGTGACTCAATAGCAGAGGAATGCTCTCCAGGAGTGCTGAGAAATGCCAGCATCTTTTCCAAATTGGAATCTGGCAAAGCCCAGGACATAGCGTCAGGGTCGATGATTCAGACGACTGCAGTCGGGGTGTCACCTGGTGCGCCGTGGCTCAAGAAGAGGAAGGGGGTGTTCAGGGGCATCGGTGGGGATATGGCGAGGAAATATGCTCAATCTGGCCCGACACTATGTGACAAATGATTTCATTTTGCCATGGAAAAAGAGCTGGTGGAAATTTGCAAAGGGAAGTCAGCTGCCAACCAATGGCTGCCAAGCACTGTGGTCAAAAAAGGCATTTTTCCATTGGCAAATCCTGTCCCCAGACCCCGAAATTCTCTGTATTTCAACAGTAGTTTTGTACATTTGACATTCTTCAGAAGGTATAAAGCTAGCTGTGTTTACTGACATGTTAAAGAGGACATTTTATTCTAATTTTCAGGTTCATATTTGTGTTTAGTGTCTCTCCTGGGACATGTCTCCATGCTTTAATGTTAAAAAAGATCTTTATTTTCCTCCTACTGCCTGTGCTGCAGCACCTCTTTTCACCCTCTGTCTGAAACCAGAGCCCAGTCTGCTCTGATTGGTTAGCTGGCCGGCTCAGTTACTATTGGTCAACCGCTAACCCCTTTGCCTATCTCATACAATGTGTTGTGCACTAGCTAAATGAAGTGTGAATGGCACAAAGGGATGTCATTGGAAGGGAACTTTGGGGGGGATTTTAACCTTTGCAGACCATTTACATGCACCGAAACCAATATAACACACTACAGGAAAGCAACATCTTTAAGCAGGCAGTAATATAAACATAAGAAATGCAGAAACATAATTATTAAAAACTACACAGTTAATTAAAGAGATCATTGAATGAGATTAAAACAAGATATCCAGGTCCCTGTTTGTGCATGATTGACAGCCATGAGAGTCTTGTGTTTGCATTCTTCCTACCATTATGTTAAACACCTTTAATTTGTAGATCACATGTCGGCCAAGACAGATGAGGCAATCAACGCACTACCTCTCGTCTGTTTTAAGATTGCGCCATGAGCATAATCTTATTTCAGGGGTTAATCTCGTGTTACTTAGGAAAGCAAACCGCCATGACCCGACACTGCTCTCCTGGTGATTACAGACTCACATCATCGGTATTTACCTCACGCCAAGAACTCATCAACGTCATCGCTCGAACATCAAGACAAACTCTGTTCTTTGCAAATGTTGCTATGGCTGGAAAATGAAGTAAATGCCACTCAGTCCAGACGAGCTATTTGATCCACATTCATCTGGGTTGTTATTGCACATGAGAAAACGGGGTTCAGATCCAGAGGAGCATGCTCCCTCAATCAGTAAAGGAAGTGTTTCCGTGAGTTGGTTTTGCCCTAGAGAGCTGCGATGCAGTCACTGAGCTCTGAAGCAGTATGGATACCATAAAGGATAAGTCCGAGCTAAGTCCTGATGATAACCCTGTCTCCAAGACTGGGGACACTGATGGGAACACATCACGCTGATGGTATTCAGATAACAGTTTTCTTTTAATCCTTTGAGCAGCCATTACACTATGGGATGAAATTTAAAAAGACGCCGGCGTCAGTGCACCTCGTTTTCACACAAAGCGGCTGAATCCGTCGGGGAGCTCAAAGCGCTGCAGCCACATGAGGATTCCTCTGCGCTTTAATTGAATCTTGAAACACCATTACAATTTAATTAAACGCAGCACATTCCCCCTCAGGTCTGGGAATGACACAGTTGGGGCAGTGACAAGCAAAACACAGCTCTGTTTGATATTTCAGAATAATCCCAAAGAATTCAAAGTGCTTGTTGAACTGGCGGTGGGAATGACATCTGATTCTGCGTGCTAATATTTCATTGCTAAATCCGAGCTCTGATCCGAGAGGTTTGTTTCGGTGAGGATCACGTTTGGAGAAAATAGGAGAACCCAGAATAACCCCAGAAGTCCAAATAACAAGCTTTCAGGACCCTGAGACTAAACTAGACCAGATGACCATCTGCTGCCTCCTGTTGCATCCTAAAGACCCACAGACAGTTTTCCCTGTAAGCCTCTCAACCCAGAAAGTATTGTCTAGCATAGACATATGGCAGGGTCTAAGCACCTTATTAGTGTACATTACCACCGGACAAATCACATTAACCTCCAAGAAGGTGCCGCTGCCATACTTTCTGAACCGGAGGGGGTACAAATACATGTGTTAATGACGATTAAGCGATCTGTTTTTTGACCGCCGCAGCTGCTACAAGGATGCACGCTGCTGAGAGCGCCTCGCGGGGGGCTGATCTGGAGGACACAGCAGCACCCACCTCCTGGGAAAGGCTGCGAGTTGCCCTGACTAGCTCGGTCTAAGCCGCGCTAAGTAGCAGGTTTGAGTGTCTCTGCTGGCACAAGAGATAATCTCTTCCTTCAATATATGATTGACTGATGTTTTATCGAAAAAACTGACAAACAAGGATAAAGCTGGGATGTCCAAACAACCGGATTCATTAAAGTGGGAAGTCCAGGACAGGTTGACTTAGGGAAGACGGATGAATCTGTAAATTTATGAGACAGCCCATCTGTAGGCTGAAGCTTAAGGCTAAACGGTTAATTACAGTTTATGGACTGCGGCTAGATTGTGCTCTTAAGGGACAGCGTAAATAAAACACATCATTACTCAGGGGGAGAGATTTGGCCGCCATCAAGGCAAAATTGACATTTTTCTGCGTCTGAGAACCTGTTGCTTTGCAACAAAGCTTCTTTTAATGCGACCCCGTCCAGCACCCATGAATAGCCTCGGCGGAGCTGTGTGCAGGGTGTGAGCGGTCCCAATGCTCAGTTTGCCAAACATAACAGAGTAAACAGAGGTTTTCTCACACTTAACAAGCAAGGGAGTGAAAGGGATATCTGAGTAGAACACTCAAAGCAACCGGTACAGAGCGAGAGAATATTTCTAATAATACTCCAATCTCAGAGGCATTCGTCAAATTAAACCTAATGTTACACAGCTCGCCTGTTATTTATGGAGTGCCGCGTCTGACTGCTTTTGCATAATTTCTTCCCCATATGTTACGGATAGGGTTTGGCGGTTTGCACGCAGGCAAAGAAAGCATATCGGCAGACAAGAAGTGCTGCCATTTCTCATATTTTTAAGGCCTGTGGTGAAATTGTATGAAGTGATTTGCCTTTTGTTTTATTACAATAGTGCTTTTATTTGCTCTGTTGTTGGAAATCCCAATTTAGCATTGCATCTGTGACTGTTCTCTGACTGCTTTCCATTTTACGGTGACACGGCTACACCAGCAGATCATAACCAGTGTGGGGAACACATACTGGCAGTATAACTCCTCATAATACAACTCTATAATGTTCATACGTGGGCTACATAAAAACTGAAATATGTCTTTGGAAAAGGGCAAAGAGTGAAAGCATGCAAACATATTCACATACACACACCCAATGCTGCAAGGTATTTAAAAAAGGAAAGCAAGCCATGAACGGCAGCAAGGAGTTTTGTGTTTTATACTAAAGGTCTCTTTTTCTTTCCAAGGCTGTTCCATTTAGCTAACACAAAAGCATCTGGAAACTTTATTTACTTGTTGAGAAATCAGTTTCCTCAGAAGAAGTTGAACCAAGTACCTCCATATTAAAAGTATTAACAGTGAAAAGAAAAGAAGTGTTTAGAGAATGAGCAGAATGCTTTCTAATTTCTTTTTGAGACTCATAAAGGTATTTAAAAAGGAAAGTAAGCCATGAACGGCAGCAGCGACTTTTAATAAAATCAGCTTTGTGAGGACTTTGTGTGCTAACCAGAGTCCTCACAAAAACACAGCAAATAAACATCATTAAAACGTGGATTCTGCCAGGCTAATCATCCAACCAAAACCCCTTTTTAAAAATAAAAAGCTCACCAAAGCTATTAACACAAACACTCGGATTGACTTATTGTGAAGGTTTACCAGGGAGTGGAAAACAGGCGATAGGAAAAACTCACAACGAAAAAGCCACACCACATTGTTGCTGTTGTACAGCTTTTTGAGAGCTAATCCACAATTTAACTGCTCTGTAAAAGTTCATTTGAGGAACCTGATATTTTATTTGGCTGAGTCTTGTTTTTGCCACAAGACTATAGACCTTCATAAATACACCCCATTAAAAAAGGGCCTATAATGTTCATTTTCATGTTCATATTTGTATTAATTTCCTCTACTGACATGTTTCCATGCTTTAATGTTCAAAAAGCTCTTTATTTTCCTCATACTGCCTGTGCTGCAGCACCTCTTTTCCCCCTCTGTCTGAAACCAGAGCCCAGTCTGCTCTGATTGGTTAGCGGAACACTGGGATTTTAGGCTTTGCAGATCATTTACATGCACTAAAACCTATAAAACTCACTGCAGGAAAGGGAAAACCCCAAAAAGCATAAAAGGGCCAATTTAATCTAAATTTCCATTTGCCTCATATGCCAAACATGAATTCGCAGGTTAGGTTTTCGTTGTTGTTCTTGTTCAAAACTCGATGACAGGAGATTGACAGATCATTATTCAAAGGATGAAGTCAATGAGAAAACAACTCAAGAAGACTGGAGGGTTTAAACACCAGATGCATGGGAGCCATTTAACAGCATAAAAGATCCTGTTTTTGGGCAGGAATGGTCATTAAAATTCTTTATCGGCTAAGCGGCCGTTTAGCCCCCCTTTAAAACTGCCCCTCACCCACCAGCTAAAAGGCCATATACAAACAGCGTGGCACTATGGAGCGATGTGCTGGAGGGATGTGAATGACATGGGATTTCTATGAGGGCACGTGCGCCATAATAGACGTAGGCCGAGGGATTTAGTGTGCCTTCCCTTTAATAAATCTGACCAAACCCGAGGACCCTCTCACCACCACACACAGAGGCAACAGACGTAAAACACAGATACAAATGGATGCAGAGACTTAGAAAAACAGGGAATACAAGCATGTACATTAATGTGAGGGCACAAGCACCAGGACCTGAAATGCTTTTTGGGGGTTTCCCTTTCCTGTAGTGTGTGATATAGGTTTTTGTTCTTGTAAATAGATTCAAAGGCTTAACGTTACCCTCAAACCTCTTTAAAACAAAAGTCCCTTTTTTTTCCAAGGCTGTTCCATTTTAGAAAGCCATACAAAAGCTTTCTGGCAACTGTATTTACTTGTTGAGAAATCAGAAGAAGAAGAAGAAGGTGAACCGAGTACCTCCAAATTAAAAGTATCAACAGTGAAAAGAAGGGAATTGTTTAGAGAATGAAAATCATGCGCTCTAACTTTCCTTTTGGGACTCATAAAGGCTAATCATCTGGAAAAAAAACACACCTCAGCAGCTGCCAGATGCATAGAAAATGTATTTTCTTTGACCTCAGATGCCCGTTTAAATCAATTCAGTACACACAGAGCATGTTACTGTGTGGCTCCGATGCAAATCTTGTTGTTTCACGTTCTTCCCCAGGGGCGGAACTAGCCATGCTAAGCAGTGGCTCACTAATCTGATCTGCCTGCAGCTGATCCCAGATGTTGGCCCGGCGTTAGCATCTACCTCAGACCCCGCAGCACCCCGATGTCCCCCTGCTATCTAACTCAGAAACGCTGCACACAACTTTCCATAAACAAGGAAGAGAGAGGGAGAAACACCGAACTATCCTCTCAACAAGACGCCTTGTAAAACACCTTTAAGCAGCTTGTACGGATGCCACATTTCGGGGCTGTGCACAGATTTTCAAATAATGGCAGACGTTTGCCAAATTCGTCTGCTTTACTGAGCCAGAACCCATTATGGGAACCAGCACGCGGTGAGCTCTTTTGTTTCCATCCGTTTCATGACAGATTTCGGTCGGCACAGCAGGCAGACAGGGTCCTGAAGCTCTGCTCAACGACTTTACCTTCAGTGAAATGACTGGAAATGTCCAAGGAGGATGGAGCACTGTTAGCATGATACCCAGGCACACAGCTCTGCCTGGGTACGTGGAAGTCTATGATTCATTCGCAGAACAGGTTGAAAAAAAAAAAGGTTACAAACTGATCGTAAATCTTGCTCTCGGGTAAAGCACAAAATTATCTCTTGTCTCTCATGATGAAGTGTCTGCAGGGCATAGAGGCTACTACTATTCTTCCTTGGCTGTTGAACATTTGACAATACAACATATTTCCTGAGAATCAGATAGTTTAAGACTAGATAATACTTTTGAAGTCTGAAGTTTAAGGGTAATAAATCCTCCTGAGTCTTTTTTCCTCTCCGCATTTTGTAGCAGAACTAGTCTAATGTGGTAGTACAGGAAGATAAAAGCAGGCGTGAAGATGTTACCATGAATGTCTGTGGTTGAAAGTGGGTCACAGTAGAAAGCAGACTGTGAGACATGTCTGCACCATCCACCTTCAACGTTTCCTGTCAGATAGCGGTTGCACGGGAGAACCATTTCCCCCCCACCGTCTCAGCCGAGGCCTCAGAAATGTGAAAAAATGCTGCTGGGTAATTTGGACTGTACTATGATTATGGGCTTTTTTGATATTTTGATATTCTAGTCCAAATCCTTCTTTTCTGCTTCATACCAACATTGTACTGAAAAGCTCTGTCAAAATATTTTGGAATTGTTGTCAGGGATCTAAATATGGAGTCTTCTTGAAGCGTACCAAAAGGGATCGAATCCTAATTAGTATGTTGGGTAACTTGGTCCATGTGGCGCAAACCTCTGTATGAAGCAAGGAGATCTCAACAATGCATGAAGAAAAGACACTTTTACTTTGAAAACGTTTGATTAATACACTTAAAAGTAACCAAAAATGTAACTTCCTGCCCCACAAATATACAAATTATTCACAGACTAGGCAGTGGAAAGACTCCACAGTGTGTTTACGTAGGAGTATGTAACATTTTTCATGCAACATTGTCCCAATTCTCACCGAAGCCTGAGCAGTGTCAAAAATACACAGCGTTATGAATGGTCACATGGTCAGTCCAGGAATGAAACAGAACCACCCTCAGACCATGACGGCCGTGCCAGAGCAGCTCGGGGAAACATATACTTAACTGTGAACCATGTGATTTGGCTGCAACAGGCATACGCACGTACTCCTTCAACTGCACATTAACCGGCCTCTATGCAATAACAAGTTAACCTTTTATCTGGCTATAACAAGCTCTGCCGCCGTATCCAAATAAACAGAGGATGCTGTTCAATCGAACCCGCTGAAAGGACTTCTAGAGAACGGGTCAAGAAACACCCACTGTTTTGTTAAGCTAAAAACTCCAAGGGTTGTTTAGCTTATTGTACCACACGAAAAAGAGGGACTGCACACAATATGAAATCAAAATGCTGTTTGTTGACATTGCTGTTAGTTTATGAAAATATTGTTTTTCAGCTTGGTTTTGCTGGATGATTACAAAATATGTTTCTAGCTTTGGTAAAAATTAAACAATGTCCATGTCGGGACAGATTACACAGCGCTTGCATCAGATTATCCTCATATGTTGAAACCAAAATGAAGATCAAACTGACTTTGAAACACTACAAAACTGAAGCACAATAACTCATGTTGTCCTAAAAAACATTTCAAGATGGTACGGCGGGCTTACCTGAGTCAGTGGCTGTGATCAGCAGGGTGTATTTCCCCTGAGCTTCGCGGTCCAGAGTCTGGGTGAGGCTCAGCTGGCCGCTCGACGACAGACTGAACGCGCCCTCGTCATTCCCGCCACTTAGCATGTAGCTTAGTTGACCATTGGCCCCTTGGTCGTCGTCTCTGGCAACCACCTGGAAAACCAAAAAACAGGTTCTTTAGACTTCTGTGCTTGAGTCCTGGAAGAACAGGTTTTGGGGAATTAAAGTGGACAGGTTGGGGAAACTCCAAAAAACAATAAATGGTCTCTTTAATAGAAGAACTGGAAAGTGAGAGGTAGCTTTAATAGCATGGCAGCAGAGGCAGAAAGAAATATCTATAATAGACGCTTTTTACTTCTCTGATTCAAGTTCAAAACCGCTTACTTACACCAGAACGATGTAGCCTTTGAGAGAAGACACACACAACACTCAACACACTCAGGTGTTTGTGGCTTCAGCCTTGCTTGGCCTGGTGTGACCGGTGGTTTTTGTTGGCTAACGTTGGCTAATATTGGCAAACTCTTTGTCAGGTTGTTGACTGTAAGACTATTACACAATCCAAGAAAGGTTCTATAGTCTCAGTTGACGTAAAGTACCTCAGAAAGGATATTTAAGTACAGGTTTTGCGTCAATACACTTAGTTACTTTCCATCACTGGATACAAACTTCTGCTTTAGGGCTTTATAAATGGTCTTGACTTGATATTTCAGAGGATTAGATGACAATTGAACTCTGGAAACAGCAGTTTGTAACTCAAAACATCACATTTTTAAGAATTCCATCAGTTTTGTTGTTGTTTTTCTCCTTTGCCATTTTTTTTGTGGACTATCATTGCTAAAAATACGTTTCTCAATTATCATATACTATACAGTAGCTGGCATTAAGCCACTACAACCACCATCTTTCCATTGAAGCAACTTAGAGGTAATTACCATCACGGTGCTGGGCGGCACCATGAAGGTAATTGTTGAGGGAAGGAAGACCATTACTTATTCACTTTGTCTAATCAGACTTTCATGGAATCCGTATGAACAGGGAGTACAAATCTATACGTCAGTCTGACTTTTCCCCATGCCGCATTTTACTGGCCCTCTACGCCGCAGACAGCCATAGCCAGGTTAGCATACAGATGTCTTCTGATGTGGCAAAAGCCCACCACGTCTGGACCCCTTCCGACCACATAAGTGTACCCTTATTTCCTCATAAGGTACACAAGCAAAATAAAATGGAATTGTGCCGACACTGGAGATCTGCCCTTGCCCTCCGTTTATTTTATATATGGCTCAATTAGTCATCAGGGCGGCAGGGACGTTAATTTCCCTGTCACGCAATTTAGCCCGTTTCATATTTCGGTGAAATATTATAACGTCCTAATTGTGCAGAGCAAATTGCAGTCATATATCATTTCTATATAAATTTAGTCACCTATTTGTCATGGCATTTCGAGAAACCAAGACCACCATGCTACAGTAAGTGGTTTAGAGCAGTGGTACCGCTCACATACCTGCACTTATTAAGTTAGTATTACTACAAATGTAATAAAGGCATTAGCTTATTTGAGTTTGACAACTGTCATTCAAAACACTGCCGTCTTTTCACTCAAGCGGTCCAGTGTCTGTGAATGTTAATGACATCCGAACTGCTTAAATGTCTGTGACAAAAAGAGAAAACAAACACACTGACCTGCAGGATGTTCTGGGGTAGGTTCTCAGAGTCCTCCAGAACGTTGACGGTGTAAGGAGAGAGCTCAAACAAGGGGGAGCAGTCATTGACGTCCAACAGAACAATGTTGACCGTTGCTCGGTCCACCCTGGGGCTGCTGCCTCGATCGGCGGCCTGGACCACCTAGCGAATAGGAGGAACGCGCCTCACGGTCCAGCTGCTTGGCCACAGAAATCACCCCTGTCACCGAATCAATCCTGAAATCAGAGTTGGTGTTGCCTCCTGAGATGGAAAATCGGATCTGCCCGTTGGTTCCCTCGTCTGCGTCACTGGCGAACACCTGGATGACATCAGTCCCAGTCAGGGTGTTCTCCTCAATCTCGATGTCGTAGATATTTTGCGAGAAGCTTGGCGTGTTGTCGTTGACATCCAGAACTATCATAGTGACATCCATCGTTGAAGACAAAGAGGGCTCGCCTTTATCTGCGGCTACAACTGTGAGGGTGTAGTTGGAAAGCTCCTCGCGGTCCAGCTCCCCGACCAACCTGACGTCTCCATCGATCGTGCCGATGCTGAACTTGTTCCCGAAAGGCCCTTTCAGGGAGTACTCGACGTAGCTGTTGGGTCCACTGTCAGCGTCCGTGGCCTTTGTGGTGAACACGACCGTGTCCACCGGCGTGTTCTCCTGGATGTAAGTCATCCTCTGAGAGGTGAAGGTGGGCGGGCAGTCGTTGACGTCCAGTAGAATGATGGACACCTGGGCAGTGCTGGTGAAGCGAGTCATGGGGGGAGGGGCCAGGTCGTTGACTGTGACCACCAGGTTGTAGAAGGATTGGGTTTCTCGGTCCAAGGCCTTCTTGGTTTGGAGGACTCCTTCCTTGGTGATGACAAAATGGCTCTGGGGATCACCAGATGCGATTTTGTAGAGGAGCTGAGCATTTGGGCCTGGAAAAGAAGAAGCAAGGGAATTAAAAGACAATAATAACAATAAATAAATGTGTTTGAAATCAATAACTCCCACGCAAATAAAATAAAGGATCTACTGCCAAACATTTTGGTATAACCTAATTATTTTTTCATTGTTGACTAATTCCCTTATAGTTTTATTGATTCATATATTGATAATTGTGTCAATGAAATTTCAGGAAATAGCAAAAAATGACTGTTAAGATTCCCCAAATCCTAAGGCGACATCTTCAAACGTCAAAAAGTTAAGAAAAATCTCCATTTATATTTATGTATGAATAAGAAGTGTCATGTTCATTTGTTTGAGAAGCTTCATCCAGAAGAGTTTGTGAAAGTTGCACAAAAGAGACAATTATTTGCTTATCAAAACAGAAATAACTGTCTGTTGGATCGAATAAAATTCACCACTGTCAATCCAAAGCCCTTGATAGCAAAATATACCGAAAACCAAACAACAAATCTACTCTCTGTGATTTTAAATGGCACTTGTATTAGTCTCTGAAGGTTACACGTATTACTCTGCCTGGCTGGAGAATAAACAAAACCTGGAAACAACATTTTATTTTGGCAGATAGGAGGATGGGGTTTTTTTCAGGGTGAGAGTTTGGATGTATTATTTACTACGAACCTTGTCTTGTCACACAGTGCCAAGAAGAAATGAATCTCCAAGACCTTGAATGAAATAATAGCCAGATAACAGACAGGAGGATGTAGTAAAGGCTGAATGTTGATATTGGCATCCATTGTTCCAGATGTGATTGTTCAATATTCTGAATAAAGCGCTTATATGCCTTATCAAACATCCATTTCCACATATTGTACATCATGTGCAGCAGCTGGAGCTCTGGCTGCTTCTCTTGTCCTCCAAGTACACGATCCATCCATGCAGCATGACAGATGGCTATCAATAGAGAAACTCCACAGCTACCCACTTCCTAAACTGATAGTGTGGTTGTGACGTTTTGGAAACATGTATTTAAATCATTTAAGCTACAGTGTGACCGAGTACATGGTTGCAGTGATATATCTATGCTTGAAATCAGGCGTAATCTGCAGCCCTCCCCCCTGGAAGTTGGGGTTAAAATGGGGTTAAAATGAACTTAAATTAAGCGTCTGTAATTCAACTCAACGGGGTATTCATGTGGAAAGCGTCGGCACCTTCCCACACTCCAGAGCGTATTTACAGTATACAAGTAATCCCTTATCAAAAGCTCGAGTGCTGCTCCCATCCGAGTTGAGGCTACGCCATCGGGAAACAAAGTCTGGGGGTCGGGGGTCAGGGCTTTGGGAAGTGCTAACAATGGCGGCGTTTTATTTTGACAGTGGGACGCGGCAAGTATGTATCTGACAGGACGATGTGGTCCGATTCTGCGGACAGTGGGGAAAGAAGCCAGACTCTGGTTGGAGAACTAGGCAGCGTATTTCCCAGGAATGTAGGTCACAATAACCACATTAGGTCTGGGTGAAGCGGTAATTACAGCGGAGGAGAGTAGCGGTGACTGTTCGAATACCACACGGCACTTCACAAACACAAGAACCCCCACCACCTGAGACGCAGGAATAACTCAGGCCACTTAATCACACGGTGAAGATGTATTTCATCGAGTCACTCATGCCTGGCGAAAAATAAAAACAAAAAATAAAATGTAGGTTTGTGAAACCGACTGTCATAAAGAAATGACAGACGTACAATAAATTAATCTGCTTTGGCTCACTAACCCTTGATTTATACAGTATGGGACTACATTACTGTTTGCTTTAAATATCCGGACATCTCCCGGATACTTCACCAGACTTGATTTATCTGGGATCCAACTACACATTAAAGTATCTGCTGCCAAACGTTTCTAGTTATGTTATATAATTAAAAAAACATCTTTTATTGGCGGTTAAATCCTAAGAAAAAGACATCTGAAACCTGGTATGGAGTCAAACCAGAGCCAAATAAGATGTTTTGGTTAAAAGTTTGACTTTCAATGGTTGATGACTCAAGTAATCAAACTAACAATTAAATAAAAATGTATTTCTAATTATGTAAACCTTAAATATTTATCTTTAAAATAAAAGCTTGTACTTTTTTTATTCCTCAGAGATAAATAATAAAAAGATCTTTTATGCATTTTATTTAATTAAATACTTACATATATTTGACACATTTTACATAACGAATGCATTAAAAAAATAGCTTCAATTTTAAGTAGTGTTTAAAAGCTGTTGTCTTGCAATAATGCAAATACAAATATTGACACTACTGCTTGAATCAAAACTTAAACTAATGCTAATGTGAGTTTTGTTTAATCTCAAGTATTTATCTTTTAATTCCCAATCCTCCTCACAGTTACTCACCATCATCAGCATCACTGGCCCCCACAGTGACGATACTGGATCCGGACGGCAGACTCTCGGAGACGGACGTGCTGTACACGCTGGTGTTGAACACGGGCGGGTTGTCGTTCACATCCAGGACGTTGAAATACACTCTGACCGTGCTGGCCTGCCCGCCGCCGTCCCTAGCCTTCGCCGTCAGAATATAGAACTGCTGGGTCTCGTAGTCCAGCGGACGCGTCACGTTGAAGACTCCCGTCACCGGGTTCAGGCGGAACGTCTCGTCTTCGTCGTCGTCCTCCAGCGAGTAGGTGACCTCCCCGTTCACCCCTGAGTCAGAGTCGCTGGCCAGGATCGCCGCCACGATGGAGCCTGTGAGAGTTGAGGCGAGAAGTTAGACAAAATAACTTTAATATATCTACAGGGGGTTATTAGGGCTCTTTATTAATACCACTGTTACCGCCAGTATTGCTTTTTCAGTGAACAAAAACTCGTCCAATGATTGTTATTAAACGTATGACCTTTAAACATAGTGCCATGATGAGGTGTGTTTTTTTATATTACAGTGTAATTAAGTCCTCGCTTGAACTCTTTGATTTTCCAATCGTATTTTCCCCCTTTCTTGTGATTCATGCGGTGCCAGGAAGTTGTCAGTATTATTGTAAATCATGCCGGTCGCTGATAGATTTCCATATAAATCAAATATCAGTTACTGTCCCTTTGACCTAATAAACCCTTAGTTTTCCCCCTCACGGAAGATAAAGAGGATTTGGGAGAGCTACCACTCTCATATAAAATATTCGTATAAAACATTTTACTCGTATTCAGAAGCTGCTCAGATAATTTTGAGTCCTTGATGACCTTAACAGAGCTAGAGTTCACTCGAAGGGCTTTTGCAGAAAGCATAGTCTAAACTAGATGCATTTAAGTGTGTTCTAGTCACTAATTGGATGGTTCTTTGAGTGACTCACCTGACGCCATGTCTTCGGGGATATCAAAGGAATACGTCGCCCGGGAGAACTTGGGCGAGTGGTCGTTGACGTCCTTCACGGTGATGTTCAGCCTCATGTCGGACGACTGTTTCCCATCGTCAGCGCGGACCAGGAGGGAATACTTGGAGCGGCGTTCCCGATCCAGCTTCTTGGTGGCGATCAGATCTCCGGACTCGGGGTCGATCCGGAAGCTGTCGTCCGCCCCGCTGATGATGGTGTACGTCACAAGAGCATTGGGACCCTGAGGTTAGGAAGAAGAGTAAGATTATAGTTTGAAACAAATACAGTAACCTCGATTCAAGATCATTTGCATATTTATTCTGCCTGTTTATGGCAGATCAACATTTGTGTTTACGCGGTCATTGTTTCAAATGGATTAGCTCATCGCAAGCAACAACCCAAACCAAATGTTAGGTCAATATTTGCTGGCTTCTAGAAGTTTTTCTCAGGGTTTGGAGAGAAAGAAGGGGCCAGCAAGTTCGTTGTACTCTGCTGAACCCGGGGCCACGGAGAGGAAGAGCATAGTGATTATAGCTATCAAAGAAACTCTCTCTGGAAGGAAATCAGTTAAGTATACATGGTAGCGTGTCAAGTCTTCAGATCAAACTACCTTCTTTACTCGTCTAGCATGAATGAAACCCTTCGTCAGGGTGACACTACATACACAAAAAGGCGTGACATCGACAGGAGAGGAAGGAGAAAACGGACGTAAAGGAGTTATACTGCTGGTGTGAACAAACACTAAGCTCAAAACTTCACGAATGTCTAATATTAAAAAGAAAAGACCCTGATTGTCATTTATTTCAGGTTTAGCAAGTATGTACATGCATGTGTTTTAGGTTTTTATCATTTTCTTTGTTCCTTCATTTAATTTTGTAGCTTTTTTTGGAAGAAATTAATAGTAGGTAACATGTTGAAAGTTGAAGGTAGGATATTAAAGGGACAAAAAAAAGAGTAATATATTTCAATCACAAACACATACAATTTGGAGGAAAAAAACAACCCTCTGCTACCAAATAAAAATTGAAGAAAAAAGCAAATACTAATGTCCATATTTTATTGAAATAAGACCATATATATAAAACCAATATATTGGATTTTACAGTATTCTTTAAAATATTTGTATTTGGACGGGACAGAGGTTGACAGTATGTCAGTAAATTGGTAGATAGCTTCACTTGTTTTTATAAAATACGACTTCCAGCAGTCAATGAGACACCACATTCTTGATATAATGGAGATGTTAGCAGAGCAGCCATTCTGCTTTTACTTAAAGCACATAATCTGCAATAACATGCCTCATCCATATCAACAAGAGGTCAGGTCACACCAGCCAGAGAAATAAAAGCAGAGGCTGAATGGCGACGCTCTGGTGAGACTGGCTTTCAGTCTTTGAACTTCTGTGAGCTATAGTGTTCCTCTATAAATGCAACTAATAGATCCCCTGTTCCCTGGGACGAGTACAAGCGCCGTGACACATGTGACGGCTATAGCGAGAGGCTTTGGAATAGGAGAGCGGGACTGAATGGGATATGACAACTGAATGAGTCTGACGACAGCGCTTGACATTTATATTTGTGCCAGGGACAATAAGAGATCAGACAACTGTCTCACTCTGTGTCTTCTGCCAAAAAAGAAAACGCAACATCAAAAAGCTACTGCTATTCAGTGCCATGTAGCTCTGGTTACAGCTGGTTAAGAGCTAAGCTAGAAGAGACTCTTTCAGCCCTGCCTGATGTTTGTGTGATGCTTTTTGATCCTGCCAGGACAATGGGAAGGCTTATATGGGGAGGCGCTGCATTAAGCTAATGCTTTATCTATATCTTGACACTTTTACTGCCCCGGTAGACAATGGCGCTCACATAACAAGCTATATTTACATTAACTGTATGCAAGCAGCAATGTTGGAGGGTAGCATTAGCTGTGGCTCAATTTAACATCTAGCTTTAAGGCATGCAATCTACATATTCAACCCCTCGTGAACAATTGAACAGTTTGTCTATGGAAAGAGAAGTGCTGTTTTTAGCATATTGGCGTGAAATTCCAGTTTGTCATGGTTTATTAAAGTCCCTGTTGTTGCGCTGCTCATCACTACTTAGCATCTTTGCACCTCTGATGCTAGCCCCTCCTCGTGGAGAGGGTTTCAATGAAATCTCTCTGCCTTTGTTTATGACTTACACTGTAGACAATTTATCTAGATTGTTATAGAAAGAAAGAAACATGTACTTTCATGGGGAAATTCAATTCTTCACTCTATTTTTAGTAACACACATAGGTAAAATACACACATTAGCTGATGCTTGGTGATGCCCAGGAGGTGAACTCAGTTTGTAGTTGGTCCCACTGGGACTTGAACCGGCAACACTTTGGTTCCCAAAGTCCCTAGACTGAGCTAGCAAATATAACCCCAACTATACCAAAGCACTCTTTTAATAGTGTCTTATTGTTGGATACAGGTATTGCAAGTTTATGCAACTTCAAGTTATCAGTGAACGTTCTACCTGCTGCTAGATAAAAAGTGACACAAAATAATGAAAAATAAGTATTTATGGAGCAGATATTTCATTATTTGAGTTGTTTTGATGATGAAAGACACCAACATCAAGCTAAATTCTGTCTATCACAAAGCCATATCCAATATTTTTCTTTCCCTTCCATGTTCGACAGGCTCTGTGTATAAATGTTAATGCACCACCATGTCTAGACACAGTTGTCGCTCGCCAAAAGGTTTAATAGAAGTCAATATCGAGAGACTAAGTCCATGCTTGCTCTTGTCTTTTTCCCGAGGCTTGTTTTTACGACGGATAAAACCTCTGTCTCCGTGACCCTGTCCCTCATTGCATTACCAGAGACCCGGTCAGACATCCAGGCCCAGTAAAAAAAAAAAGAAGAAAGAAACGAGGGGAGGATGAGGAGGACGAAGCGAGGCACCGCTCATCTACAAGATCCTGCTGTCATCAATCAGTGGCTCCAGATCTGGCAATCCCATCAGCCACCTGGGCCGCAGTCCGGAACCCAACACCCGCAGTTTGCCAATTAGTTCTTCTGATAGGGTTCAAAGGGAGGTGTGAGAGCAGGAGGTCCTGCTCGGCCACAGTCCAACACACACATACAAACTTTTTACATGCATTAATATCCAAAAATATCTTCACCGTCATGGGCACACACTCATTCCTATCTCTTCTAAATTAACTTAAGATCTCACACACTTGCACACGGGTTGCCCTCTTGACCTTGACTGAAGGGTTTGACTACTTTACAGCTTTGGTTGTTTGGGGAGGGGAGGGTGAGGGGGGGCTGACCAATTAAACAGAAGCGTCCCAGCGAGCGCAGCGTACCAGACGGGAGCAGGAGGAAACTCATTTAGCAGATGAGTGGTTTTTGGGAGCAAGCAGCCCCTGTGAGAAGTGAGAGGTGCGAAGCAGACAGCGCCGGCGGGGATAGCGAGCTTCCTGTATGCAACGGTACCGAGAACTCCGGCCAATCATAATACAGACACGCTGAAAAACAAGCAATGTGTTGTCATTGAGAGCTCACATATAGAGCCTTTAAAAGGTTTAGATGGACTGGACGCACCGCTGCTTTGTAAATCTGGTTTAGAAACTGCGAAATATATACTTGCAGTGGTTGTGTAAGCCTCTGGAACACATTACTGTTCATTTGAGGATAAGAGACCACTCCTAAAACAACCATTGTTGCACTTTTTCTTTATGAAGTAGGTTGTTTTTTTTCTACCTGTGACATATTTTCCACATTAGGTCAGAATTCTAATAAAACAACAAAGTCTTTCCAAAGGCAGCAGTTTTTTTGTTTTACCTCAAATGAGGTGAGAAACATTTGCAGAGAGGCCTCGTCTGCATCAGACAAACGCTTTTTATCGATTTTCTTTCAACCCTATTGAACCCGCTTTCTTCTTTTCGGGGGTGGAAATGGGCAAAGTGCGGAAAAAACGGATGCGTAGAAACAGCACTTTAATACCCTCACACATGAATCCCACATGTAGCACTGTTAAATTGGGAGGGATCATTATGATGTCTGAATTCAGCCGTCAGCTGGCCAACAGCTTGCACTCTTGGCTACTCTGCACGGGCTCACACATGTGGCTTTCTCAACAAGGGCTCCAGTGCGTTTTGTGCGCTTAGTGTCAGCGCAACTTAAGTTTCCTGCTTTAGGATGTGGGCAAAGACTTGGCTGGCCTCGTATCTGGCTCCCAGTGAGAGCTGGAATGAAGTACAGGCTTCTATTTAGCAACCTATTCAAGGAGGCTCTGAAGTTTGGAGTAAACATCTCTAGAATCTGTAGGCCTCAAAAGGCTCCTCCGCATTTATTTTAAGTGTCTTTATGTTTTCTGTTCCATTTGAATCTCTGCCTCAGAAGCAACATGGGGATTCTCTTGAATTAAAGATCTTCAACTTGATCCTTTGTGAAGATATTTGTACGTGCGATAGTAAAAAGCTATGCTTATTTTTCCACAAATGAACAAAAGCTTATGTTACGGATCACAGCTCGGGCGAACACTCAGGAAAAAGTGCGCATTTGATTCAAGACCATCTGCTTTTAGGATCAAAGCTGTGAATACTTGGCGCTAAAAAAAGAAAATAATCAAATAATGTCCTTAAATTTAATCCAAATAGTATTCCGACCAAAGAAAAATGACCAGAAGTGAGACTTTATAAAACTTTTCTCACAATCGGAGCTGAGAGACGGGGTGAGGGTAACAGCTGTGCAATAAAAGACGTGCGGCCTCATAAGTTAAACTTCAAATTTGAGTCCGTTCTCACTCTTTCTGATCTCTCTCTCCCCACTATGACCTGACTTTTTCCATTCACTTCCACTGTGTCCTTTGGCTTGTGTGAGGAACCGCAGACCTCGGAGATGCTGGGCCTGCATTTGACTCACTGCAGGATTTAATGTCCATACCCTGCCTGAAGCAGCTGAAGATGGAGCCTTTAGCTAATCGAGAGTGATCCCGGTGATGTAATATGAACTAAGGAGGCCGCGGAGGGACTATCAGAGCGGCCTGTGAGCTCTCCTCCAGGCAGCGTGACACCAGTGGCCTCGACGTGTCTCAGAGAACGTCAACACGAGACAGAAAAGGACAATGTATGACAACAGATTGAATCGACGAGGTCTTTCTTTTTGTGTTGCTCTGTCTCTGCCACTTTGTTTCACTGTGTGTTGACAAAGTTAATAGGTTAAACTAATCAATTAGACAACTTATTTAAGAAAAGTAACGTAAAATAATTGACTGAAAATTGCGATACCTGTACCTTTCCCAGAGTCCAAGGCGATCTCAGTAATTGCAAAGTTTTGGATGACCATTGGTGAAAAACAGTATGTGTTCTTGCTTTGACAAATAGGCTCTAATGGATTATCAAAACAGTTGATTATACAGTATTCCCACCATAAATCTATTCATTAATTCAGCTATTATTTCACTCCTGCTCAAAATATGTTTGTCTAAGCACTCCTAAAACACCTCCTCTTAATGAAAAACCAACAAATCTCCTCTAATGTTCACTCCATCACTCTTATGCACTACATTTCCATAATCCCTTCAATGCTCTCAATGTTGTTTCAATGGCTTTTCTGCCCTGAGTAACTCCTTTGGCACGGTCCAACGTAAAGATATTAAATGTTGACCAAGTGTCATTTCATTATTGACAGCTGCATTGGCCTTAAAATTCCATTCGAGTCTATAGCGGTTTCTACACCGTCGGAACAAAAATGTAGAGCTTATTTCCAATTTGAATCAGTCCCAGGATATCTATTCAAAAGGCAGTGGAGTGGAAAACGGGCACAGAAAAGTATAAAAACACTGTCAGACAGAAGAGAAACTGAGGGAGCCATTACCTTGTCTGCATCTGTGGCTGTTAGCTGCATTATCTTGAAGCCATCTCCAACGTTCTCCTCAATGGTCACATCAAGAATGTCATTAGGGAAGACAGGCGGGTTGTCGTTGACGTCCTGGAGCGTGATCTCCACCTGCAGAGCGAGAATAAACAACCACAGTTTCCGTTAAAGCTCTGCCAAACTCGGCCCGCTGCAGCCGTTAAGATCGCTGCAAAGGAAAACAAAAAAAAACCTGTCCATCTTCTTGGATTTCAGATGATGAAGAAGCTGCACAGGAAGGGGGAAAGTTATAATGCTCTGACTCCAGAGAGACTGGAGAGGGAAAGCTGTGAAATATTGAAGGGTGGTATATTGACGTGAAGGGTCAACAACTCAGGAGAAATATTGCTTTTCCCCAAGTGAATTTTTCTGGATCCAAGAGGAAAGTAGTCTGCATTTCAAAATTAAAAAAACAGCACATGTATTTTTTGATTGATGTAAAGTCAGACCATTATCTTCTGCACAAGATTGTTTTGCCATAATAAGTCAAATAAGCAATTACAAGAAAAGGTAGAAACCAAATTACAGTGACTAGCCAAAGCTAATTTACCCTATTTTCCAGTTTCCTGTCATTGAAAATTCAATTTTTTCTGCTGTAAAAGCCTCATTGAGTCTGTTAAACCATATACACAAAGCTGCAGCTAAATTGAACCATAACAGAGAACAAAAAAGTAATTTAGCCAAGGTTAGCAACGGTAATTTAAGCTTAGTCATTTCAGCCTTTGACTGCACACCGGCCAGCTAGAGCTAGCTCGTCATAAAGCTAATTTATCCACTTCTTCCTACCTGTTTTCTGAGAATGGAATAATCAGTAGTGATGCTCAAATTCCTAAATAATTGAGGTTGTTTAACCGCATAAATGTAGGAAGTAGCAAAATGAAATTATAATGGAGTAAGAGAAACACCTGACAATCTTAAAGGTAACTAACCTAGCTTAAGGTCAGTGCTATCTCTGTCTAACCTCTATTGAATTCATGTGACTGGAGGGGATAAGCTGCCTTTCAAACACTTATCTAAACTAATTTAGTTAAAGACAAATGCAATAGAGAAGAAAGCTGGGAAACAGGATCATTTGTTTGTTGATAGTAGTGTAGTATAAAAGGAGCATTAGCACCGCTCCGTATACAAAGCCAACATAAACCAACATAAACTAACATATATAGACAAATGCATTATGGGTCTATGGTAGAACTCATTTACCCTCGCCACTGGAGCTCATGGAAATGTTACAATTTACAAATTGACTTGAGGCTCTTTTCCGTAGAGATTTACAGCAAGTGTAACAGCAGAGCAAACTAACTGCAGCTCAGGGATTTTCACTTTCATGTCTTAGAAGGCAAAATAAACACACATTACTGGAGACCACAGACCCCCCATGTGGAAAAACGGTGTACCATATAGTGAGAACTGTTCTGATAACCTAAATTTAAGACAGATGTAAGAGTGGTAAGAGTGGAACCTATGATTAGATCAATTGTTTAGATAAATTATGTCATTTCAAGAAAATCAAAGTGACGTTTAACTTTTCCTCATTCTTTCAAAAAGACCATGTGAGCCCACTTAGGGATCCCCAAAGGTTTTTCCACCAACCCTTCATCACCGAGGTAGGATGGTGCAAGGTCAAAATGTAGTGGAAAGCCTCTTTTGTGCTTTTGTTTTCATAGTTTTAAGACCCGTAGTTCAAATAAAGGAAATGGTAATATAACAGAATACATTTTTTAGACAATAGAGTGCTTCCAGACAAATTGGGGAAGGCCTTGTCCAACATTTTTTCAACATGACAAAGCCCGGGTGCAGCAAACCAAGGTCTTTATATGAAGTGTGACTGGGTTTGTCCCCTCCTAATACAAGAACGTTTGCATTAAAACAACTGCAAACATCAAATATGTTTACTTTCACAGTCCCAATTGGACTCAGAGAAACCGACCACACGCTTCCACCTAAAGCATGACACATAATCAGTAACACAAGCTCGGCTATGCAAATGTCTGATGGAAAGTGGAAACCCCGGAGACAGTGAGAGTGAGAAATCTATGGTTTCAGATGTTCTCTGTCTAGTATGGCAATATTACATTTCCAATCATATCCCACAACTTAAACTGCAGTCCCCTCCACCTCATCCGCTAACCCAAATATGCATTTCAAAGCCAGTAAACATGGCTCACTTTTGAATCATAACAGACATTTTGCTGCGCGTTCTCTGTTTATTGACTCTATAAATATGGAAAAGCCGTGTTTAAATTCTCCAGCGATAGGATCTTCATTAATGTTGACAGTGATTATGGTAATTCTTATGTCTATGCCTCAAACTCTCTTTCACAACCCCTGAAACCCGCACAGATGAAGCTACGTGTTAGTGAGATGAAATAGGAAATGGGAAAAGAACAGTTGTCAAAAAGTGTACAATGGGTGCAGCTTTTTGAAGGCAACAAAAGTTTCCCAGCAGGCATTTACAGAGCAGACAATAGACATCAAGGCCGTACGACCACCAAGGTGGGGAGTCAGATACTGCGACCTATTCATTCCCGGCCATCGACAGGAAAAGCAGACTTTGCATGTCCCGTAAATCTGCTTTGCCACAAACAGTAGCAGGAAACTATTCGTAACAGCTGCCACAGACCCATTTTTGCAAAAAGCTCAGTTCATTAAAGATGACCCAGAACAAAAAGCTTGAGGGAGACTCAGCTGAAATGGTGTCAGAGTCTGGCTGAATAAAATATGTTCCTTGCTCTGACACCGACTGCAGCGGGGCAAGTTTCCGTATGGCCGCAATTACAACAAATCATCTCTGAACACTCAGCTGTTCGGCTGGTGCCAGGATGAGGATGTTGTCCACTTATTAAACTGACTCCGATTGGCCTGCATGAGTGGAGATAATTACGGAAGAACAAACCGGATTATGTCCCGGGCAACAACGATGCAAGAGCCTCATAAACAAGCCACAATGACAGCGGCTCGCGACTCGACCCCAGGGACCGGGGCAAAGTCAACAAACAATGAATATTTATCTCCCGCCCTGTGTGTCCCCTTGATGTGTAAATAATGCAAGGCCCACTTCTGAGGAGTGAACTAATTAGGGTAGAAGTGCAGTTTTGAGAAATAATTACGCCTCACGCTTCCAGTTTGCATTACCCAGGCTCCCACGGGACAGGAATATATCAAAGAGCTTTGGTGAAAAAAATTCAGAGGAGGAAGAGGAACCAAGGTCAGTGGGCGGGGGGGGGGGGGGGGGGGGGGGGGGGACAGAAGAGGGAAGAGAGGTTTTGTTCCCTCTACCTATCTGCTGCCGACCCAGATGCCCCGGCAGAGGCAGGTGAAACACATTAGTTTACAAGGTAAAAGATTGTGTTTCACGAACTACTGTTTCAAGTTGCAGGTGCTGCTAACCGGCTGCCAGGGTTTTATTATTTATGGGGGGGTATAAATGATTCACGCGTCAAGTGGTTCCTGAGCGCTGACGATTATGAGACCTCAAGTGATGGACGGTATTTGTCCAAGAGGTTGAGACTGGACCTCGAAACCAGCAGTGATAATTCATCTTGTCATAAAATTCCCAAAGTAAATATGATAAACGCAGGACTGACAGGTGGGATATGTTAGATATCTGAGTGTATGTAATGTTAAAAGTCTCATTTTCAGTCATGGAATTTGGATTTAAAGGCTCACTTCTGCCATATAAATATATATTTGTTACCCAACCTCTGTAGTTTTTAGCCATGCACATAGTTTTGTCGAGGTCTTGAACTATCTTCTACTTCTGCTGTGACCCCAAGTTAAATGAGGAGAATGGATTTGTATTTGTGTGGTGCTTAAAGGCTACATTAGAAGTAATCAGCTGGTAAAATCGCCCCAGTTTTAGAGAAATGTTCCCTGACTTTTCTTCCCACTAAAGAAATAGTGCATTTGAAAACTATTAAGAGGTAGGATTATGATAAAAAAAGATAATCAAAACATTAATTCTGAAAATAAATGCTGCTTTTAAGTTTCTTCGAGGAGCCATTGAAATCCCATTAACCTCCACTGAATGGGGGTGGAGGCAGGAGTATTGGCAGATGACACCAAAAGTATCTGTGTGGCTTGAGATGGTCATAAAAACCCGGTATGTTTTTGCAATTTAGGTAAACTGAACTCTAAAAAGTATTGCCACATCCTTCCCATGTTGTATTACTAACATGCTACATTTAGCCATCTCCATCTTTAGAACGACTTGCTCGTGGAAGCAAAGCAGACATCAAAGCACAGACATTTACCTCAAGAGTAACAGAATATAACGAAAATAACACTTTCATCCCACAACACTTTAATATCTGGAGAATTAGAAACAGTGCTGGTTACAACTGAAGGTAAAAGCATTACCTGCTTCCCTGAGAACAAACAATTTTCCCCACAATCTAAAAAGCGGTAGGACAGGTTTTCATGTTTCCCATTAAATCTTCTCTTACTTGCAGTTCAGCCAAAACCTCACACATACAGTCAGACGGATAGACAGGGAAAAAAGCTGCAGCAGAAGCATGAGATCTTTTATTTGAGGACAATCCCATGTAGGCCGTGCACATAATATGTCAGTTACCCAATCAGTTATATGTCTCATAACCGGTAGAGAGTGGGATTAATGAAGAGAGGAATGGTTTGCATTACAGATGAGTAATACGGTGCCTTCTCGCTCCAATGAACACAGTTATAGTCTAGAGGGCAAAGGCTGAAATTCACATCATTAGCTCTAAACATTTCTTCCAAAGCAGAAATAAATGTGAACTCTGAGTGCAACCGATGCACAGTTGGCCTGTAAAATGTTGAGCTCATCTGTTCGTAAAAAAAAAGTGGAGCAGGGTGCGCCTCTTGCAGGAAACAATCATTTCAAAATGATTAAATGTCTCATTAGATACTGTTGACGACTTAGGGTCAAGGGTTGGGGGAAGCACCGACTTCCAGCTCTCGTTACAGTTGGCCTCGGAGATTGAAGGATTCCACTTCATCCATTTTTTACCGATGAGCACATGAGTCCGTTGGAACAAATGTGTCAAAACCGGGATCACAAACCTATTCCAAATATAACACCTTTTCATAGAGCCAGAGCCAGAATCCTGTGCTGTTAAAAGGAGTTACTCAGCCTTTGGCACAGTATAAACAACATAATGGCACAAAGGAATTTTTGCAATGCCATAAAACGGAGTCAACACTGAAAGTCTTTAAAACGTGCTGATTCCTCTACATATGAAAAATATACAACCAGATCTAATCCAATCAGAGGTATGATGGGCTGTTTATTTACAAAGACTTGATGGTTATTTACGGTTACATTGGTCCAATGCCTCAGCTGGAGACTTGTGTAACGTGAGGACCTTGACCGAGTTGAAGGTTGGTAGCAGAGTATTCTAACAGAAGCAGAAACACACACTGGCTTCAGCTGCTGTGCGTCTCTGAGGGGAACAGGGGAGTCATCGTTGGACCTTCTCAGACGCAGATGGAGAGGTTTCATCTCTTCCAACCACCAAACATTTAAAGAACCGCACCCAAGCAGATCGGTAAGGACGTCCAGACTAATTCCCACGACTGCTTCAATGAAGAAATGAACTCCCAGCGGCTTCTGAATACATCCCAGAGACTTTGGAAAATCATACTTTGCCGAAAAGTGCTGGCTTCTTTTTAAGAGCAACTGTATTGTACTGAGAAATCTGTCGTTTTCTCAACTTTGAAAATGGATTACTGACTGTCTAGAAAAAGCCCAGACCCATGTCTGTGTTTGCCTTGCTTAATCTGAAAACCGTATGGTTTGATTCACACACATCTGCGTAGGAGAGAAAGTGGGTGACAAAATGCCACATTCAATATAATGAATTTTCTGCTACTCTCAAGATATGCAGACAAAGACCTTCGCTTGTTCACTTAATCTTCTCTTCCTTCTCTACCTCTTGTTTCAAATGTTTAGAAATAACATCACGGACACTTGGTTCCAGATTTATGGGGAGTTAGGATAGGTTCAGCAGGACAAAGACTATCTCTGCTCTGTCTGTACACAACAAAAGGAAACAACTAAAAAATGAAGCAAAGGTCAAACTGATCTCAGCTGTACGGTTATTTTAACACGTGTACAAATGCAACCGGCTCCATCTGTCAAACAAACGCCTGCAGAGTAATTCATCTTCCAACCGCAGTCATCAGAGCCCGGCAAAGTGCATGCGCGCTCTGGAGACAGGAATTTGAGCGTGCCGGAGATGGGAATGTGCCCGGGAAAAAGCAGACAAAGCTGGACGTCAGCCAAACCTCAACGCACTGTGCAAGAGAAAAGTAAGGACACGATCATATCCCCCCTCGATTCCCCCCAAAAATCCTGTGGAACGAAAAAAACTGAGTGAGAGTCAGACAAAACAAAACAGGAGGGCCTGCGAAGCATCACAAAGCACCTTGGCCTCATGTAACCAACAAGGGGAGAGACAATGTTGGACAAGTGGTTTTAATAAAAGGGGATCACTGTCCTCTCTGCGGACCACTTCTCCAACTGTTAAGAGATTGTTTGTCCACAGCAAACCTCTTCAAGCCCCCGGCGAATCCTTGCCAAAGCGAGGTTCCCTCTGAGCATTTCTGATGGGATATATTATCCAAATGACCCACCAGGTCATCAGGACCAGGGTATTGTTTCACAGAGATTCTGGGCTCTCTCCGCACACAGGAGAGTGGAAACAAATCGTGATTGATTGCCGTTTTTAATGGCGCCATATCCGGCCATGGGTAGTGCAAACTGGGGTTCTTTTTTTTTACTATAAACATCCATAACTCTTTCGCTCTTCTTGCTTACCTGAGAGAGTTGGATGGAAAGTTTAATTGTGCAAGATCAGAGTTGAGTTTATGGCTGCTGAAGGTTTTCCTTGAAGCTGGAAAACAATTCAAAGCCATCACTGAAATTACCATAGCATATTAAACGCGGCGTATCCCTGAATTAAGAGGTTAGGAGAACATCAAAACGAGCACTTTCGGCTTCTTGTAAGATGAAAGGTAAAAAAACAAAATAGTTAGCCTATTTGTGAGAAGTATGCTTTGAAGATGTGAGGGAAGAAATGTACTTTTATGATCAGTTATCTGTCGGTGTTTTGAGGACTTCTTGAAACATGGAAGGAGACCATGACTGGATATCGGTATCCATGTTGGTGCCACTGACTCTGCGTGACTCTGCGGTCTTATCACATGCACTTTCTCCACTATTACCTCCAATTATGGCCTTTGAACCATGCAAAGGAGAAAGAAACAAAGCACCTTTGAAATTGTAAAAAAAAAACTCAAAATACATCAAAAGATTTTCAGATTTTTCCCATTTCTGGAACTGATGACCAGATTTGATGGGTATGACCATGTTTGGACACTGTTGCTCCTAAAGGTTTCCAACTTAATTGTTGTACTTCTGATGCTTTGGTTGTCACTTTGCTGAAAATAACTACTTATTCAAACTCAAGATAAGCTCATTTTCTGGCACCACTGTCAGATCTTAAGCAGCCGCCCCGTGCTAAACTTGATGGCGAGTCATTTTCACAAAGGACAAGAGGTACGAAAATGTATTCCAGCCTGCACAGAACCATGTAATCCTTTAACTGATACCAAGGGAGGGGTAATCCCCTGAACTAGAGATACAGCTTTCATCCGACAGCCCCAAAATGACAAATTGCTACAGCTTTTACTCTCCAGGTGTATAATGAAGTTGTCAGACTCAGAAAGACTTGGACCACTTACAAAATATATAGCTTACAGGTTAATAAATCATTAATTTCATACTCTAAAAAGGGACTGTGTATATATTACACTGTTCGTTTGTACGTATTTTCCAATGCGGCACGGACACGTTTCTAAATGAGAGATTTGAGAACCACTGGTGAAGTCCAAAAAATAATATAATTGTCGTCTTTTGATTCAAATTTGATGTGATTCGTCAGGAGCCAGAATGAATATACATAAGCCGAGTTGATTGTTCCAGATGGCCCGGCATGTTCTTCTCTCAGCCTTTACATCAGTGATGTTTTAACAGATAAATGCTGAATCAAACATCTTCCTCTAAAGCCAGCGTCTCTTTCCAAGACTTGTAGGGGATCTGCGAGAGACTTTAAAGACTAATATGGCATCCATTTCATAGTTGCTGTCGACCAGTGATAAATGCATGAGATTTACAGGAGCTGAGGGGTCGGGGGGAATAAAGATGCATTAGCATAGCATTTCAGTCTGGATTCGACCTCATTACCATCAAGTCACGTCTGTGGTGACATTTCCCCCCTGCAGTTCTTAAACTTAGAGATCTAGGTTAAATAATTAGTCTACTGTAATGATGTTTGTGACTGATTTGATTATCAATTCATTAGATCTGGTTTCCATTATGCCCAGCCTTTGGTTGGGAGTTCAGACGGCATCAAAGGAAATGTTGTTCCGAGACTATTTCCCGTCTACTTGTTTGTTTGTGACTGGGTTTTGATCGAGGAAATGTGTCCCCATTTAGTTACAGCACAAAAAAATGTGTCTTTGAGGGTTTCCACTGACAATATATATTAGCACATGTTCAATAAAGAAGACTGCTCTGCCAGTTTGTATGTCACAGAGTTCAGTTTTATTATTAACTTTGAACTGAACAGGCTGGCAGAATTCTGTATGAAAAAAAATTGGAGGCGAGTATTGAAAGAAGATGATACTTTTAAACAAGTGAAGGAGTGAAAGCTAGTCAGGAACAGGAATGCAAGTGCATGTGTGTGTGTGTGTGTGTGTGTGTGTCCAGCGATGTGGAAACCAGCTTTAATTTAAAACAGGAGTGGGATTGTTGTGTGAACAGCTCCAGGCACCCCCAGTAGCCCCTGTTTATGTGAAAAAACCCTGAAAACATTAATGTGGGGAGGAGCAACGTCATGGGGGTGGGTAGTGTGTGTGTGTGTGTGTGTGTGTGTGTGTGTGTGTGTGTGTGTGTGTGTGTGTGTGTGTGTGTGTGTGTGTGTGTGTGTGTGTGTACGGAGGGTAATGCAGTTGTTGAACTTGTGGCTGACCTGCGCTCCGGAGGAAGCCCTACTACCACCAAAGCTTCTGCTGATTAGGCAAAAAATAAGATTGTAGCTTTGAATGATAGTTTGGAACAATGGACATTTTGATAATGGCCGATTGTGTTATTAGGGTTAGGGGTTAGAGGGCTGGTTTGCCATTTTGGGAAATATGCTTGTTGTTGCTCTTAGTGAGAGTCAGATAAGAAAGACAGAACTCATATGTCTGTTGCGTGAGGAGCGAGAGCAGGGAAGTGGGTCGCTCAGTTTAGCATAAAAACTGAAAAGACAAAGAGAATGTGAAAACAACAATTTGGGGTTTGAGGAGAGTTATGTGGCGAAACTTCTCCTGAGCAAAAACAGTGCACACATCCCGCTGCTGCAGCTGCTTTTTCAGTTCTGATGAACTCACTGTACGCTAGATTACAAGCCGGCAGAGAGTTAGCTAATGTGCTAACGAGATAACGATATTTCTCTCAGGTTTAAGGTTTAAACGCACATCCATCAAGTGTAAAACGACTCCAAAAGAATAATGATTTTTGTTGGCTAATTCATAGCATTTTTTATTTATGGCGCACGGTTATTTTATTTATTTCTGTCCCTAGTGACCTCATTGATTAATCAGCTCCTACAAATTCTGCAACACACCACATAAATCTGCTTTCTCGATGCACGAAACAACCATCGCCACGAAAGCGAATGCTCTTTTTGCCGCACCATACATCTGCCGCGGTCATTTAGTGCTCAGCAGGAACCAACTTGGCAAGAGAACCTAATCTGAAGACTTTCAGAGGGGCAACAGGAGAAAAAAATGGAGAAATGTTGATGAATTTAACATGAGGTGGTGCAAAAAAAAAGACTTCTGCCAAATGACTTGACAATGAGGGACAGTTTCCCCCTGCTGAGGCCATTCATGGAAAAACACTGAAGGCCCTGAGATAGCTCTGCCTCTCCTTTCTCTTTCTCACACACAGATACAAATGGATGAAAATGCAAAACCAATCACACGGTAGCGTATGACATGCTCATTCATACATGTGTGATGGTATGACGACGCCTCCCCCCGCCACCACACATACCTCCACACGCACTTCCTCTCTAAAAAAGGAGCTCTTAAAAGGCTTCACATGTTTAACGCTCTCTTATTATCATGAAGATGGGTCCTTTAGAAGTACCATCCATCTTAATTAACAAGCCATTTGTATGCACTTCAGCCTGCAAGACAAAATAGCATGGGAAGAAATCCTGTGGCCAAAGACGAATGCTCGGGCTCTAAGACATCATTAGTGGATTATAAAAAACTAACTTCCATGGTTCATGTCGCCTGAACATTTCATTATCTCCCACTGTTCATGGCGATTCCCAGCTTCTTCCTTTGCATTTTATGCAGCCGAAACTTTCTCCATGGAGCGAGGGCCGTGCTTCCTTTAGAGTTCCACGTAACTTGAAGCACTCTCTTCCTGATTTAGGGCCTTAACATCACTGTCTGAAAAGCAGAACCGACTGACGTATAGCATTCTGTGGCTACTGAAACGAGCAAGCCTTCAGAAGTACAAACAAATATCAGCTCCAATATGATCTGTTTTCCATCACCAGTCCAGGGGAGAAATAATTAGCAATGAAAACAGCGCAGATTTCTGGTTGTCGATATGGTCCATTTACTGGCTTATGTGTGTGTGTGTGTGTGTGTGTGTGTGTGTGTGTGTGTGTGTGTGTGTGTGTGTGTGTGTGTGTGTGTGTGTGAGGGCACAGCAGTGTAGGGGGGGTTTCCCATAGGGCCTGTGCCTCCAAAACAAAAAGGAAATGTTTCAAAAACAGCCTTATGGGTGATTCGCCTTCACAGCCATCGCTTTTTTCTTTTCTTTCTCTCTTTTTGTTTGGCGGCACGCTTGAACGCAGCTGAATAGCCGAGAGACAATTCGTCTCAATTCCCTATTCAGGAAACCTACAGAGACTATTAATTGTCAACTCATAAAGCCCCCATAGACGCTGAATGAGAGAGGAAGACTTTTTTTTCTCACTCCCCTCCTCCTTCCTCACTATCATCCATAACACCTTTAGGTTTTTCTCCAGGGTTTAGAGGGTCAGCGCTCGAGGTCAGAAGGTGATGATTAATTCCTGGGAGGAGTTGCATTGTGGGAGTCCTTGGTTACTCTGGGGTCAAACCCCGAGTTTAGCACAAGGGTGTCATTTGTTAGTTGACCTCTCCTGCAGATCTGACATGTACTTTGTGGAAAGCATAAAAAAGAGTTGACTTCTCTGCTTCATTTTTATAACTTCTTGTTTAAATAAATCAACCAGACTTCACCCAAAAGA